>NC_080782.1:138037882-138643882 GCF_028018385.1 Neofelis nebulosa
CGAGGGTAGAAACCGAGTTCTCTCTCTCACACAAAGAAAATGCTTGAGATGAACGTGTTGATTAACTTGATAGCGGGAATCCTTCCACAGTGTAGACATATATATCATCAGACTGTATGCTTAAAGTATATTACAGTGTGGTTTATATATACAACGGAATATTATGTGGCAATGAGAAAGAGTGAAATCTGGCCATTTGCAGCAACGCGGATGGAACTGGAGGGTATTATCCTACGCGAAGTAAATCAGGCAGAGAAAGACAGATCCCGTATGTTTTCACTCATATGCGGATCTTGAGAAACTTAGCAGGAGACCATGGGGGAAGGGAAGGAGGGAAAAAAACTTAGGGAGCCAAACCATAAGAGACTCTTATTTTTTTATTAAAACATTTTTTTTAACCTTTATTTATTATTGAGAGACAGACAGACCGTGAGCAGGAGAGGGGCAGAGAGAGAGATAGACACAGAATCTGAAGCAGGCTCCAGGCTCTGAGCTGTCAGCACAGAGCCTGACGTGGGGCTCGAACTCATGAACCACAAGCGAGATCATGACCTGAATCGAAGTCAGATGATTAACCAACTGAGCCACCCAGGCGCCCCATAAGAGACTCTTATGAGAACAAACTGAGGGTTGATGGGGGGTGGGAGGGGGGAGGGGGGAGGATGGGCATTGAGGAGGACACCTGTTGGGATGAGCCCTGGGTGCTGTATGGAAACCAATTTGACAATAAGTTTCATGGTTAAAAAATAAATAAATGTATTAAGGTTTTTGTAATCAATTATACCTCAATAGAGCTGAAAAAATAGTGAAGAAACAGGATGTTCTCCAACATCAAGAGGTAGATCCTCTTCCCTCACCCCTTTGCCTGTGGGCTGGCCTTGTGACTCAGCTTTGACTTTGAATGGAGTGATGTCTGAGTTCTGGGATATGGGCTTCCAGAGACCATGCAGTTTCTGTCTTTGCCCTCTTGGAGTGCGGCCCTGAATCCCCCCCTGAAAGGAAGCTGATGGAGCTTACAGAAGGATGCAGGGCCCCACACGGGAGAAATAATCTGCCTGAGCCCACAGGCTGCCAAGCTGCCAGGAACGTGAGGGAGGCCATCTCGGGTCTTCCCGTCCAGGGGAGCCCCCGGCTGAAGGCAGCCACACGTGAAGAGCCAGAGGATAAATTCATGCTTGCCACACGGTCATGCTCACCCTTGGGAGGGCACACACCCGCTGTCTTGGCATGCAGATGTTTGTGAGGTCATGCCCCCACCCCACCTAGGGTTTTCCCTGAGGCTGTTTCTCTTGCCCCCCTGCTGCATTCAGAGGTCCCATACCTCTCCTGTCCCGTCCATGCAACTGGGGACACCAGATACGAGAACCATTACTGATTGTGACCTGGTGGGTTATGCGTGAGGCTTTCGCTTCCCTTAGGATTTCAGCCAAAGCTGCTGGCCACTGATGGTTATACAGGTGGTGTGATCACATACAGAAGGAAAAAAAAGATGTCACGTGAGCTTGGGGTTCTCTTTCCTCAGTCCCATTAAAACATCATATCAGTTGCCTTTGAAGGACAGCCCTGTCACCAAATAAATTTTCAGAAAATGTGAACTATGCTGTCGATAATTATTAGCTAATAATTATCCACATAGCATTTTACAGTTTATAAAGCAGGCCCAATAGCTTTATCTTAATTAAATCTCAAAATAACCCCTTGGGCAAATTATGTTTTCCACCGTATAGAATATGGAATAATGTTCCCGGAAGTTAGTATCTTGTTTAAAATCTTTGGAATCTGACGTTACACCCAGGGTTCATAACCTGCTCTTTGGATGCCATTTTAAATTTCTGTATTCTGCTTCTGTGTAAGTGACCTATAAATACATGATGTCATAGGTATCACTAGTGAAAGGGTATTAAAGCTTGGCTGTAAATAGTGAATTAATAATCTGATTTCAACTTGCCCTCTTGGCTTAGCCTCTGAGATGCTCCCTCAGTGTATTGTTAATTAGCATGATGTCTAATAATTCGCTAATGTCCTTGGTTTGAGTTACTCCTAATGTACCTCTCATGTCCTTTCCCAGGGCAGAAAGATGTGGTACAAATCGTCACAAAGGTCTAGCACCTTCTTAGGCAGCTGTCTTCCCGTGGCGAAGCATATTGGCCGGTAGTCCTCTAGGAAGTACAGAAGAATCGGGGCAGAATATTCCCAAGAGGCAGTGGCTTATAGTGGGTGTCGCCGAAATGTTTTCTGCAAGAGAGACCGAAGCCATCAAAGGAGTATGAATCAAAATCATAAAGGTTAAAAACAAAAACAAAAAACAAAAAACCACAACCTCAAGGAGCTACCACTTCGCACCTGTTATGGTGGCTCTAATCAAAAGGACAAATAATAAACATTTTGATGAGACGTGGAAAAACAAGAACTCTCGTACACTGCTGGTGGGAATTTAAAACGGTGTAGCCACCTCAGAAAAGCTGGGAGTTGCTCAAAAATCTAAAAATAGTTACCATGTGACCCAACAATGTGACTTCTGGAATTGATATTACCTGTTTATGTCAAATGTTACACATTAAGCTTCGTGGCAGCATTCGTCACAATAGGGGGAAAATGGAAAGAGTCTGATTGTCCATCCACTGATGCATGGATGAATAAAATGTGGTCATCCGTATAATGGGATATTATTTGGCAGTAAAAAAAATATTTGAAATACTAATATGCTACCACGTGGGTGAACCTTAGTGACATTGTGCTTAGTGAAAGATGACAGTTATAAAGGCCCTTTATGGTATGACTCCATTTGTCTGAAAAGGCCAGGATTGATAAATTCATACAGCTGCAAACTAGATTAATTATTTCCTTGGACTGTGGCGAGGGGCAGAGTGGTTGGGAGGTGATGACTAGGGAGGAGTAGGACTTCTTTGGGGGCCGGTAAACGTGTTCTGTAATTCACTGAGGTGCTGGACGCACAAGTCTGTGAGTGTAGCCAAAGCCCTTGAATTGTATTATTTTGAAGGACTAAATTGTATGATATGTGAATTATATTTCAGCGGAGCTCTTAGAAGAAGAAGAGAGAGCAGGGCATGCTGAAAGCTCAAGTGGTACAAATATTAAGATGCTCAAGGAGAGAAATAGCTCTAAAGGCTTATCTCTGAGGTGCAAACGTCAAATGCTGGGGAGCCTGATGTGGGTTTCACACCCTTTCCTCCTCGGTGAGAAGCTCGGGGTTTGGAGTTTCCTCCTAAGTGTGGGCGGCTGCACCATGGATGGGCTTTCCGGCGAGACCCTGTGCCAGCCTCTCCTCCCCACTCTCTCATTTGCCTGATAGGTTCAAGTCACCCACTCAGGTTTTGATATTCTTTCCTGAGCAAACTGTTCCATAAATAGCTATAGGTTCAGAGTGTTCAGGGGAGGAGGTGACTTTCAGATCTTTCTATGTCACCGTCGTAAACAGGAACCACGGTCAGGGTCTTGACAGTGGGTTTCTCGTCAGTAGGAAGTGAACATTTGGGCTTCTGCATGGCCAGGGGGAGGAGGGGAGTTAGACAAAGCGAGGGGAGCTAAGGTTTATTCTAGTAAGGAGAGTGGCTGCTGTATTCAATGCACTACATGAGGCCCTCTGCCCACCTCTTAATTCTCGCACTTATGTGGCAAGATAGGTATAATTATTTTCGATCGGGAGTTGAGTCAATTGATGCTGCAAGAGAATAAGCGGTTGGTCACCTGGCCCACAAGGAGCAGCCCCGGAATATAAAACCAGGTCTGTTTCCTGCTGAAGCTTGTGACTTCGAAATCCTTCATTCAGACAAACATGGGGAACTGACCCTCTGGAGTCTGGGGCCTGCAGAAGTGACCACAGACAAAGGTGCCGTACAAAAGACACGCAGGGACTGCGGCCCCACGTTAGTCAGGTTTGACTCGTCGTATTTACCTTTGATTTAGGGGAGGGGGTCATGCGCTGCTGCTGGGGGATGGGCACCCACGGGGATCCTGCTGACCACTACCCCACCTTTACTTGGTGAAGGCGTCTGACTGTCCCCCTTTGCAGATGGTCAAAGTGCTTGCCCTTACGGCTAATTGCCTCCTTGCTTCTGAGCGTCCCCTCCGCACCCGGGGACTGCTTTGTGTAACGGGGCCCTAGGCAGCTGCTGTAAGCCCGGAGGTCAGGCGAATGTGGGTTGAGGACAGGAAGACACCTGCCTCTTGCATGCAAAGATGGGACAAATGACAACATTTGTTGCCTTGGATCTGAGCAGCCCAGGCAGCATGTGCGAGGGTCTCGCAAGCTCTGTTTTCTTCATGAGCGTGGGTCCCTCTTTTCATATCTGGAGCAGGGAACAGATGTTTCATCAAAAGACACATTTAAAATAAAGATAATTATGCAGTAAGAGGCTTAATTACATCAGCTTATTCAGGTCCACTTAATTGCCTGACGGCCTGAGTGCCGCCCCCTTATTTGCAACAGAACCTCTCATGTTTTGCTGGTTTGTCAAATCCTTTGATGGCTCGAGGAAGACGTTATTGACTTAGCAATTCAGAAAATATCAATTCCTTATATACGGCTGGGAGAGGAAAATGTAAATATTTTTAACAAGCAATAAAGAACCGTCATTTTCCTAGAGGTGGTTTACGGTGTCCCATAAAGGATTAATGATGGCAAGGACTCAGAGAGGTAAGCCTGAACTAGGTATTTCCTTTCCAGTTGTCTCTTTGGTCATATCTGAAAGCTGGCTGGCAAATTAAAATCCCAGAGAGAAGGTGATTTGCTAATTTAAGGAGGCCATTTGAATCATGTGACAGTGAAGCAAGTGACCAAAAAAAAGAAAAGAAAAAAGAAAGAAAAGAAAAAGCAGTTTCCTGGTGCTATTTCCATCTCGCCGTAACTTCAAAGGCATAGATTAGTTCTGTTTCAGACAGGTGTCCTGTTCCCTGTCTCCTCCCTAGCCCACCAGCTTTTTTGAAGCACTATTTTCTATTTCGAATGCCTCTATTTTCTCTCACCTTTCATTTCTTTCACCAAAGCTTGCATCCTGACTCCTGCCCGCACCGTTTCAGTCTTCTGAGCACAGATGTCCAACTCTGCTGCTTTTTAGTCCTTATCTCATGAGGTGGTCTGGAGCGTTTACGTAAACTCTTCTACCGTGGCTTCCAGGGTATTGCACCCTCCTGGACTGACCCCTTGAATCAGCCTGGATACCATCAGGAAACAGATGGCACGTTCATACTGAGAAATTGAAGGGAGTGTGATCGAGGGGCTCTTGACAAAGGTCGGGGAAGCCTGCAAGGTTGGGGCAATTTGCTGGGGATATAGACAGAGGAGCTCGGAGCGCCCGTAGGGCTCAGAGGCAGGAGCAGTTAGCTCAACTGCCACATGGAGAGAAACCCCAACAGAAGCTGTGCACTTGTGAGAGAGAGAGAGCTCATCTAGGGCAATCTAGTAGGGAGAGGGCTAGGGGAATAAATACTTCAACTTCACTCTCTCCCTAACTCTGATTTCTGCCAGTGCTTACCAGTGGCCCAGTGAGCCTGACTGTCAATGGACAAGGGAGACCATGGAGGCAGCTCGCATAGATCAGCCTCCTGGCATGGAGCAGGGTGGAAAGTGGATTTGGAAGGGCAAACAGAAAGTACCCACTACATCCCCATCTATCGTTTGTCCTCTTCTTAGGATCACTTATCAGTCCTTCTTCCATCACCATGTCTATTAAGTATAATGTTCCTGAAGGCTCTGTACGCCCCTCTTCTCCTTGTCCTAGACAACCTCACCTACTTCTTGGTAGGTGACGATGCTGGAAGTATTATATTGTGGCTGTATTGATAGTTTCCATGTCCCCCTGTCTCCTTTTCTCCCAAGCTCCGTTGGCTTGATGTGTCCATATTAAATGACCTGCCCCTCCCTTAGTTTTAATACATTCACATAGCACTCCTCTTTCTCCCAGTTGGATTCTCCTTGAACTCTGTCCTGGGTTCATGTTATCCTCGAAGACCCTAGGCTAAAATCATCATACTTCTCTTTATTTTCATCACTTTTACCCAGCCATTTGGCTACCAAATTCTGTAAATTACATCTCTGAATTATCTCTAGTATTTCTTTGCTCCTCTCCATTGCTCTGGGCAAGGCCATGGGTCATGCTTCCATTTTTGAAAAAATTTTTTAATTTTTCAAAATGGTACTCCTCTGGGATCACTTCCTTGCTTCTTGTCTTTAAATTTTACATGGTATTCTCCACACTCCTTCTCAAGTTATCTTTCTAAAGTAGTTTACATTTTGTTAAAAGCCTTCAGTGTCTTAACATGACCTGTAGAATAAGGGCAATAGTTTAGGATGGTTTTATAGCCCATTGCATCATAATCCCAACCTATATTTCTATCCACACAGCTTAGTATATATATCCTTTTAAGTAATTCGTCCTTCATATCCCCATTCCTTTTATCATGCTGCCTTTAAATTAGTATATGCAAATGTCAATGTCAATGAGGGAAGCAGTCTATATGACAAACAGGGAATGAAGAAGATCGGGGCGATTAGAGAGAACATGCCAGTGTCAAGTTAATTCAGGTTCTGTGGATTGTCATGTGGGACTTTGAATCCTTTGTTTTTAGATGTCTATTTCCTGAAACCCACCAACAACCATGTGAGTTGATCATGTGTCCACGATCCACTTGTGTTAGAATCTCTCTGACAGTTTTAGTCCAACGGGATCCCTGATGGGCATATCAGGGATCTCCTGAAGAGAACAATTTGTGCTAACATAAGGTTCCAGATCTAGTCACTCATTATTCAGTGGGGATCAGTGGCCACATTCCATGTGGTACATGTAGGAAATACAGCACTCTGGTAAACAGCATGGCCATCTGATGATTTGCAAATGTTGGAAGCTGACCTTACCCACACTCCTGTTTCCTGAGAGATTTGGGGGAGTCCATCAATTTTCCCACCATATGATGGCAAAAATAGCTACCTGTGGAGACCCATGGTTTAGTGACCAAGGGAGAATACAACAAAATGCTGTTTTTCTGAAGTGGAGTGATGGGTGATTTGCAGCTTCTAACAGGGTGACCCTGGATGCAGGGCTGACCCCAGATTCCTGAACACAGGATATTCCTATTTGACAGCTTTATCAGCTGGGATGTGAATTAACTCTTGAAGGAGTAGGTTATGAGGAGTTTTCTGCCCTGAATTCTGCATTCTTTTTTTTTAAATTTTTTTTTAACGTTTTATTTATTTTTGAGACAGAGAGAGAGAGACAGAGCATGAATGGGGGAGGGGCAGAGAGAGAGGGAGACACAGAATCGGAAGGAGGCTCCAGGCTCTGAGCCATCAGCCCAGAGCCCGACGCGGGGCTCAAACCCACGGACCGCGAGATTGTGACCTGAGCTGAAGTCGGACGCTTAACCGACTGAGCCACCCAGGTACCCCCTGAATTCTGCATTCTTATGGGGTCACCTGAGTAGAATGGGTCAGCACCTTGACTAGAGAACTGGAAAATGTGTTAGAAAATTGCATGGTGAGTATTAGAATCTTCCAATTTCTTGGAATTCATAGGCTTCCAAAAGGGCTAGAGCTTGGCCAAAACTCACACCAAACCACCTAATCTTCCCCTTGAAGTGGGGACAAGTGATGTGCCCATACAAAGAGCTGCTTGCTGGGTCTCCTGTGAGCACTTGAAAACAGCATGGATCACGAGGCACCGGCAAAAGTGCCAGGGAGTGGTAAGGCCAGGTACCTAGTGCTTGGATCAGCATTCTCCAAGAGCTTGTAGGCCATGGGAAAAAGGACCAAGACCGCTGGTGGGGGAACTTCATCCTCCTAACCCCTGTACTCCTTTGAGAGCTCTCACAATGGACTTTATATTGGATCTCACATCTTCTCTCCCCCTGTAGTCATGGTGATGCGTGCACTTTCTTAAATCGCACGCTTCATACTCTGAACTTGGCCATTCCTCCCTTCTCCCCATGTTCGTGATAACTTTCGCAGCCCTTGTTACGAAGGAGAATTTTAATCTCCTTGAAGCACCAGCCTTCTTGATCTCGGATACTTGTTCCGCCTTTCTATCTTGGGTGTTGAAAACAGTGTTCACATACCTTCATGTCCACAAACATGTTTAACATTGCCTGCTCCAGACTGATAGCCTGATGCAACAATGGACTAGATAGAAATGGCCTAGTCCTACTCAACCTGCACAAGTCATGATTTCTTCGGATACTACACAGTCTGCAGAGAAATACCTCCCTACTCATCCACCCACAATATAATCACAATGAACTCTTCTCTCACCTCGCGTAAGAAGTCCTCCTCAGGAGAACTTAGGTGACATATTCTAGTCATCCTAAGAACCATGTAAAATACAATGCACCTGTCCCTGAGCCCTAGGAGAAGTTATTTGAATAAGAGGGGGCATCTGAGTTTGTTCTCAAGAAGTATCCATGCACACTCAGGTTCTAGGGACCAATCCTGTAGTCCTAAGGTTTCCTTTCATGACTGTCATGAGTGGTCTTATAAGCTCTCACACTCCAGATCTCAGCTCCAGGAACCTGGGAATTACTTTCTGTTCCATTCCAGACAGGGCTGTAAAAATATAGCCAGCATTGCGTTGTACCATATGATAGGAACATGTGATTGTAAGTGATGGGCAGCACCTTGTACTCCAGAGTTCTCTTCTTACCCTATGTAGATGATCTCCTTTCCATCCTTCATGGCCCCGTTCAAGTGACCACTTGCTTTCGTGAAGCGTGTCTGGGCGCCCAGCCAGAATTGATGGAAATACCACGGGGGGCATGGGGGAGGGGAAGAATGGGTCCCAAATTATGCAGAGACTTTGCAGCCTGGCCAATCTTGTGTCAATAAGAAATAATACTTGTTTAATCCTCACGACCACGTTGTGAGATGGCACTTGTAGCTCCCTTTGCGGGAAAGAAAACTAAGGATCAAGGAGGTATTACAGTTGGCTTAAGATCACATAGATACTGAGTAGGAGAACCAGCAGTCACACATGAATCTGTTGCAGATGAAAAGTCTGTTTCTCTCCACAACCCATTTTTTCCCCAGTTAACTTCATTTCCTATATTGTATACTGGGTTTTTACATCACAGCTGCGAAGCCAAGTTCTTCGGGGGGTTAGATGGGTAATAAATACAACTGTGTGGAGAAGCCAAATGTAAATCAGCAGAGACTGAGCTGGCCAGTGGATGCTGGGCTTGAAACATTCAAATTAGAACTCAACATAACAAGCAAACCCAGCAGGGCTATAGACCAAATTTGCCTTCAGGACGTGAGTTTGCTATGGTATCTTTTTTTTAATCTATATATGTGTGTGTGTGTGTGTGTGTATACACACATATATATACATGTATATATACGTGTATATATATATACATATATACATATATGTGTGTATATATATGTGTGTGTATGTGTGTGTGTGTATATATATATATATATATATATATATATATATATATAATTTATTGTCAAATTGGTTTCCATACAACACCCAGCGCTCATCCCAACAGGTGCCCTCCTCAATGCCTATCACCCACTTTCCCCTCTCCCCCATCCCCCCTTTTGTCCAGGTCACTTCACAAAGTAGAAACACTATAGATGTCCTGTCAGTTAAACGAAAGAAATTAAATACTTGCCTTTAATCTTCAAATGGGTTTTCTTCAAATTGTATTTCTATAGACATATATCCATATGAAGGTAATTTAAAACTATTAAAATGGTTTGGTTAAAATTACTGCCCACCCCTCCACTGCCCATCTAGAAATTTGAAGTGACCAATGAGACATGAAGGCCAGAAATTATAGATTGGTCTGATTCCTTTTTGTTGGCCTCAAAAATCACAAAAGAGATGTTTGGTTTCCCAGTAGCTCTGAAGATGGGGTCTGTTCAACAGAACACAGTGGTTTCGCCCCTGAAATGCATTTTGTTTATTAGCCGCAAGCTCTCTTTAAGAGTATTACACAGCAAAACTGCGTATTGAACTCAGGTGTGGCTCATGAGTAAGCCTCTGGGAACAGTGGCTCTGGCCAGTTCCTTGTTCTGGGGCCTACCCATCACCACCAGCCGATACATCAATCTGACTGGCCTTGGTATGTGGTTTTCAGAAAATGAAAGAGAATTGCTTCAAGGAAGCCAAGATCCAAAAAGCTCTGTCAATTACTGTTGGTTTTCTGACAGGGAAGATTTATGGGTGATCTTATTTTATAAAAATTATGAAGGCTTTGAACTAAAAATAAGTACTGGACCGAAACTAGAGGAGGAAGAGATTATTTCATCATCCAGGAATTTGTTTCCCTTCATGTTCTACTGCTTTAGACTTTGTATGGATTTATACACACTAATTTTCTCAGTATGAAGTCCAAGGTTGTCCTTAAATTAGAAGGCCCTGCTTAATATGAAGTTACCAAATTTATCTTAAAGGAGGAGAAGGATAATCATCCTGTAATGATTTTAAACTAATGCTTATGGGTACGGTCATTTCAAGCAAACACTGATGAGTTGGGAAAGACGTTCCAGCCGCCTTTGGCATTTCAACAGCATTTATTATCGTTCTGTGGCCTACATTAACTACTATTTTTAAGGGTAGCCACAAAGATTGACCATGTATAATTGAAAATCTGAAAACCGCTTTCCCTATGTTTATTTAAATGTAATTAGCACCTGTTTTGAATTAAACTTTGTACTACTTTGCCCAGAATTCTTCAAAGAAACTTATTCTTAGACCTATATAGTATGCCAATATATAAGACAACCTAAGTTTCTTACATGTGCTGCTTAGTTTTACATAGCTCCTTTTCAGCTTGCCTCGGAGGACTTTTCTCAGCGATTCAGAGACATGTCTCTGTTTCTTCCAGCAGTAGTTGAGATGTTCTGCATTTTCTATGGATCCGTGGGTTTTGATTCCCCAACGTTCACCTCATTTCCCGACCCCCAAACCTATGCCTCTCTGCACCTGTTCTCTCATTTTACTTTCATTACATTTTTTGGTGGTTAGATTAATATCCAGTGTTTGGATTATTATAACCACGTAAATCTGAAAGTAGGTAAATATGTAAATATGACCATACATACAATGCCTTCTCTATTATATTGAATACTTTTGAAGTCCTTTTTATTTTTCCTAAAAGGATCATTTCAACGTACTCTACAGCCCATTCTTTGCTTCCTTATCTTTGGCCACCCTGCACAATTGTATTACCTGCCTAATTAATCCTTGAAGAAATTGATTTTTTGTGGTCCTATAATCCCTACTAGGACTTTCTGAAAGAATTCTAAAACTCCTTTCAATCTAGTCGAACACATGAAATTGTCTCTCAATTTCTTTATTTTTCCTCTTAGAAATTCCCTCCTGGAACCCTCGGTTATCCTTCTATGATGTGTACTGGTTGTTTTCTAGACCCATTGCACAGCTGTTGTCCTGGAACTTGCGCTCTAGGAAATGATAAATTACAAAACCACCCAGTATCATTTACCCTTTCCTACCTTACCCTGTGTCTTTGCACCTTCTCCCATCCAGCAGGGACAGTTACGTCCCTTCCCTTGAATCTCGGCTGTCGTCCCTCCCTCTTGGAACTCTGCTGCCTCCATGACAAAATCCCAGCCTACCTGGAAAATGCGCCACCCTGTGGACAAAGATGATCTACCTTGTTGAGGCAGTTCTAGGGTAGGTAGTCTTACAGGTGACCCAGAAATTGAGCACAGGTGCATGAAATCATCCAGGACCGGAAGAACTCAGCTAAGCCTAGTTCATTTTGCCAACTTGCAGAATCTTGAGCTAAACAAATGGTTGCCATTTCAAGTATCTAGTTTGAGAGTTGTTATAAAAACTCTCAGAGTTCACATATAATTGGTTTCAGGAGAAGGTACCAGGTGAATTTATGGGAGGTGGAAAGATAGCATCCCGAGCATGTGGTTATGGTGTTGGTGCTCAGTAGGCTCTAGACGCCGAGGACTCTGAGGTGTGAGAAGCAGCTTTGGTTCAAGAACATGTTGAAAGTTGTTTTGTTTTGTTTTTAATAAGATATAATTCACATAACATAAAATTTACCAGTTTAAAGTGTAAAATGCAGTGGATTTTAGTACATTCACAGGGTTGTGCAACCATCACCACTATCTAATTTGAGAGCATTTTAATCGCCCCTGAAAGAAACCCTACACCTATTTGCAATCACTCTCTGTTCCTCTCTCACCTCAATCTCTAGGAACCACTCATCTACTACTGGTCACTATGAATTTGCCTCTTCTGGACATTTCATATAATAAGACTTCCTTGGCTTCTTTCATTTGGCAGACTTTTAACTCTTACATTTAGATCTTTGATCCACTTTGCCCTAACATATGTGTAGGGTAGGAGGTAAGCTGGCCGACTTGATTATTTTACAACCAGATATCCAGTCGAGAGTGTTTTTCTGGCTGAATATATTCCATGGGGAGGTGAAATTCTTCCCTAAGAAATTCTACTACGAGAGGTGAAGGGAGGAGCCTAAGCTTAGAAGTGCTTTCTAATAAGGAAATGGGGGTCTGTATGACTGGACAGACCTCACCCTCAGGCAGACCACAAAGGGGCAAGTGAAACTAAGGAGTTAGATACTATGGGTGGAAAAGATTGACACCTAAATCAACCCCTGGTGATTGGGTTCCCATCACTTCAAATTCCTAAACTTTTTAAGTAAAGCCACAGTATCTCAATTGTACTCTGAGAAATGAGACAGTAAGTTGAGAAAGATCACCACAGAAATGGTGAATGGACAGTGCCAAATGAACATTTTACTGGGAGATTTTACCCTATTGGGTTTAAGTTCGCACTTTTTGGGTTTGGGATAGCAGGCATAACCTGAGAGCATGTGGTGATGCTGAACCAAGGCTCGTCTCTCCACTCTCCTCTCAGACATCATTGAATGTTTGCTTTCTGCCGTTCAGTAACTCTTACGATGGACTGTCAGACTATACTTTTGCCTGCAGTAACAGTTCTAGAAGGCCAGAGGTTATCTTGTTTTCTCACTCTGATGGTTGTGGAGCCAGGGCTATAATTATCTTGTGTAGCACATTACATGCTCAGAATCTTAGGGAAGGGATTGCGGTCCTTCAATTTATAATAGGAAATATATATCTGACCTTCATCCCCAGTTTTGGCACAGAGCTCATAAAACTCTTGGCATTTTCTAAGTAATGAGAGCAATAAACTTGCCCTTTGTTATATTAATGAGATGACTTTTTGAAAGCACCTAAGTCTGAGGGCTGTTTGCCAGTGGATCCGACCATGTGATTAGAGGGTTGGAACTTTGAGTCCCATCCCCTGACTTCTGGGGAGGGAAGGGGGGCTAGAGGTCGAATCGATTGCCAATAGGCAGTGATTTAATCAATCTTGCCTTTGTTATGAAGCCTCCATAAAAAAGCCAAAAGGTCGGGGCTGGGAGAGCTTCCAGGTTGGTGAACATGTAGAGATGTGGGGAGAATGTCATGCTTACCAAAGCCATGGAAATGCTGTGCCCTCGCGCATACTTTGCTCTATCCGTCTCTTCTATCTGGCTGTTCCTGAGTTAAACCCTCTAATATCTTTTTGCTTCTAGTGGGTAAATGAATTTCCTGAGTTCTGTGAGCTGCTCTAGTAAATGCCTTGAACCCAAGGAGAGGCCTTTGGAAGCTGTGATTTATAGCTGGTCAATCAGGGGATACTTGGGTGGTTCATTCGGGCTCTTGATTTCGGCTCAGGTCATGGTCTCACAGTAGTGAGATCGGGCCCCATGCGGGACTCCACACTGGGTATGGAGCCTGCTTTGGATTCTATACCTCCTTCCCCCCCCCCCCCCCGCCCCGCTGCCCTTCCATTCATGCTTCCTTTCTCTCTCACTCTCTCTCTCAAAATAAATAAATAAACACTTATAGCGGGTCAGTCAGAAGTACATGTCACAGCCTGGACTTGCTGTTGGCTTCTGAGGTGGAGAGTGGTCTTGTGAGCCCCGTGGAATCTGATGCTGTCTCTTGATAGATGGTATCAGAGTTGAGTTGAATTGCGGGACACCCAGCTGGTGCCCTGTGTATAATAGAATTGGGTTCAGAAGCTGTGGGATGGAGTCAGAAAGTTGAACTAATACCACTTTTGATGTATGGAAGAAACTGTATTCAATACAAAGAGAAACATCCCAAGATGCAGCCGGTGAAGGAACGACTTTCCTCAGGCATCAAGAACTCCAATACCTGAAAGATGAAAGAATCCTGAATTAGGGAGGATGAAATTGGAACTTGAAGAATTTCAGACGTGGGACCGTTATTAACTCACTAGGTCTAGAAAAATGGATTTTTAACCTTAATGCCTTTGGACTTCAACCTGCCCCAAATGTTTACTCACAAAGGTAAAATAACTTGATTTGGACTTTCATATATTTGCATTGTAATGCTTTTGAATTGTAATGTGATAATGGGAGGGTGTATATATATATATATATATATATATATATATATATATTTATATATATATTATTAATATATATTAATATATAATATATAATATATATTAATATATATATAAATAAATATATATATATATTAAAATCTGAGTTATCTCTACATTGTTGACATTTTATTATTGGAGTATCTTTATACATTTTTTTATTGTATATTTTCATGTTATCGCTGAATCTTATTACTAACTCTCATACGTTATGTCAGACAATGTGTCTGGACATTATTTAGAGTGAGAAATAGAACTGTGAATAGGTTTTCAGCCTTGAATGCAGAAGAGCTTTGAAAATAATTTAATTACTACATTATTGAAACTTACTTTAAAGTGTCCTTGGGTGGGTGTGTGGCAGGGATGGGGGTTCGGGGGGGTGAGGTCAGTGCTGGTCCCAGTGATCCAAGGAGGTTACCCGAATGTGAATGGTACCGGGAAAGTGACCTCACGAGGGTCATTCTGGTGCTATGATATACACCTGTTTTCACCCCAGCATGATAGTCCCTCATCTGTCTCCCCTACCTTCACCTATCATACATGTCATAGTTAAGCACAATGTATTAAGGAAAAATTCCACTGGTGAGGAACTTTTGGAGAAATCTTTCTTTCCCATTCCAGATGTTGCTGTCCATGTAGGGGAGATCTCCAGTAGCATAATCCCTGCCCCCCTCGCACCCCTTTGGCTCATTCCACAGAAGAGGACCCAGGTTTCTTACTGTGTGGCGCTTCGTTTCTCAAAGGGAACATTCAAAAAGTAAGCATTCCAAGAACCTCAGGCAGGAGCTGCAAGGTTTATGATAAAGTAGCCTCAGAGGTCCCAGAATGTCATGTCTGTTATATTATATTCATTAAACAAGTCACTAAAGCCAGCCTAGATTCCATGGGGAGGGAAATTAGATTGCATCTTATGATGTGAGGAACAGCATGCTTGTCTAGGCAAGGTAGGATTGATGGCAGCCATCTCTGGAGACTTTCTCCCCTACATGTTAAACCTTTTTCCACCATTTTACTTCCAACCTGTCTGTGCTTTGTGATGATGTAGTTTATAAGAAACATTTTAAAGTTGGGTCTTGATTTTTTTTTTTTTTTTACCTAATAATTTCTGCCTTTTAATAAGTGTGTTTAGTTCGTTTACATTTAATATAATTATTGGTATAGTTGGATTCAAATCTCCCATGTGAATGTTTGTTTTATATTTAATCCATTTGTTCTTTGTTCTGCTCTTCCTCCTTTTCTGTCTCCCCTTGAGTGAATCGCATTCATCATATTCATTTTGCGTTAGGTGTTGTCTATATAATCTCTTATGTTAAATTTGCTTTTAGTAATTGCTTTAGAGGGTATAATATGAATTATTAAATTGTCATCTACTTCAATGAGCAGCATAAGAACTTTAAAATAAAGTCATTCCCTTGATTCCATCCCACACTGTGTTCTTTCATTGTGTATACCTTAGCCATTGTTAGAATTTTTGCTAATAAACATAACAAAATTTTAAAGACATCATGTATTTGTATTTGCGTATGTGTACACATATTATATAATTTAATATATAATCATATATATGTGCACAGTACATATTATATAAAACAAATACATTTGTGTGTGTATACACACATGTCTCTAGTGGACAGATAGATCTCTCTTTCTGATCTACTTCTCTACCCTTACTCTTTAGGTCCACTACTCCCAAGCACTCAGTGAAGACTCATGGAAAAGACATGGTGAGTGGTCGGACACCTGCTTTGTGACTTGTTGAAGCTCCTTTGGGTTGTCACCTGTCCTGCTTCTCACGTGAGGCTCTTAAAAGGTCTTTGGAATTTGGGCTACAGAGTCTCTAAGTGGGTTCCTCCTCAGGCTGTGATTCTGCCAGGTAGGGGAGCAATGCTAAGCCTTTCTTCTCCTACCAAAGGTTCATTACTCTCAATGTGAGTCCATTCGGGTTTCACTGTGTCCTCCTCTCACGTTGGTCCGTTTGTTTTTTCTCGGATTCTGTAGCTTTTCCAACCTGTTGTTGTCGTTAGGGTGGCAGTTGCTGCCTGTTGTTCCTTTCTGTGTATGAATCAGAGCAGTCTTTTCCAAATTCTTTAGAAATAAGAGACTTCACAAGCAGGGTTCCTTCCCCCTCAAAGACCTTTACTCTTGAAATTGTCCTCTACCTGTTTACCTTTCAGGTTTCAGCTTAAAAATCACTTCCTCACGAGAGACCTCTCTCATCATCTTTGTCTTTCTCTTCTGATTGTAAATCTTTTTCTCTGTGAAGTTCTCAGTAGTTGTCGTAGTGACGGGATTAATACTCTGTAGTTAATGTGGCTATTGTTCCCCATGGAAAATAGGGATGGAGTGGAGGAAGAAAGATTTTCAGGATAAGAGTTACCTGTGTTTTGTCTGCCTTGGATTTTTTTCCGTTACGTTCTATCAGTTACTCCCATTTCTTTGGAGAAATGATCCCCCCAGGTTCTGC
Source organism: Neofelis nebulosa (assembly GCF_028018385.1). NCBI lineage: Eukaryota > Metazoa > Chordata > Mammalia > Carnivora > Felidae > Neofelis > Neofelis nebulosa. Next base: position 138,054,785 of record NC_080782.1, read on the forward strand.
GTAGTCTTAGCAGGCTGTTATTCTGCAGCGACTCTGAGCTGTACCTCTCTCCTCTTCTCAGTGGGAGAGTGAGCTAGGCTGAACCAACATTAGTACCCTACTCCTAGTTAGATACCGATATTACTCAGTACTCCTCAGTTGCAAGCAACAGTATCTCAAGTTCAAGAAGCTTAATCAATACAGGAATTCATTTGTTTATGCAACTGGGAAGTATAAAGAGCTTGCTTCAAAAATCGACTCACAAGCCTTTTTTTTTTCCACGCGCTTCATTTCATAGAGTAATGGCAATGAAGAATGTTGGCTTTCTGTCCTTACACTAGTTTAGACATTATATCATCTCATAGGTTCCTTATAGCTGTGATAGGTCAATGGATCTAATTTCATTACTAATTCCTTAGCAATTGGCCAATATCCTACAGTTGAACTGCTGTATACCTTCATACTGGAGATAATATATGCTAAATGAGAAATACCGGAACAGTTGCACCTCATTAGTAAAAACCGGATTATTATGAAGAAAGCGTATTGGTGGCAATAATCATTTCTTTCATTAGTTTCAAATGGTGTAGTTTTACAGAGCCAGTGTCAACTTAATGCAGACTGCAGTGGGATCTGTTCACCTGCCTTTCTCTTTTTCTCACTTCTCCCCTCTTGATCTCTTCTCTCTTTTCTCTCTCTTATTTCTTTGTCTCCTTTGCTTTCTTCTTAGCCACTTCTTTTCTTATTTCCTTCCCTCTTTATTACATAAAGTAAACTCACTTTCATTCGAATTCCTAGCAAGGAGACAGTAAAGCCAAATAAAATGACAATTTGCTAGGAGAGGATAGGCCAGTGAAGAATCCCTCAAATGTTATAGCCTCTTGTGGGGCTGGGCCGGTTTCTATTAAACTCGTTTAGTGGGACAGAATTCCCCAGGACGAGGATCTGGCTAAGCCTGATAGGCTCTGGGGCAGGGTTACTACCTCTCCAGGGCTTTCCATTTGGTGGGTTGTGATGATAAAACCAGCTCTGAGTACAGGAGATTTTCATTTGATGAGTGGTCTGAATATCCACTTAGTGGTTATAAAATATTTGCTGCTGAAAGCCACAGAGCATTGATAAACAGATCCTGGACAGTTGAGTTATTGCAATGTACTTAACACGAGGAGAACAAATTATGAGTCAAATGTGCCAGTTTAATAACCTGACTCAGGGCAAAGGGCTGCTTGAGGCGGGTATTAACCCTGCATATGCTTTGTCTGGCCGAGACCCCGGGGGGTGGGCCATGAGGTACCAAGGCCATTCAGGTGGGTTTGCTATGAGAACTAAGGTACGCAGAGAGGAAATTTAAAAAGGCCCATCTGGTAAAGGAAATAAACAATTTGTAAAAGTGCCATATGGTATTGAATATACTACCTAGGCTCCCTCTGGTTTATATGTCATCTTCCTTAGATGACGTGTGCTTAGCCTGATTAAATCTTGTCTTCCGCACAATACTGTATTCCTTCCTGTAATTGGGGGAAGGGAAGGAATATTTGTCTGTTCTCTATTAGTCATTTGGCCCTAGGTCAGTCTTCTCAGTCCAGGTATTACCAACAGTCCCCTTGAAATCTGACTCCTTTTCTGTACTTCCCCAGATGATGCTGTTCTTTAACATGTGCAGAAAGGGATGGCTCCCTGTCCCTCAAGGGAACCACACTAGGAATGCATCTCATGGGTGCGTGATTTCCCAAAGCAAACGAAGTGGAAACGGTGGTCTTTGCTGAAGAGGCACCCACACATGCATTTGGGGGGGTGCGTGGAAAGGTCAGATTGGAGGGCCGGGGAAAGCGACGTCCGCGGACGGCGTGTGGGCGTTGTTGCTCTCAGCCTGACTGTTGTTCTGAGAATTTTGCTTATTCAAAGCTATGGGGTGGCATTGGAGTCTCAGCCCAGGTGGGGTGGCACATTCCTTCCTGCATTTCCATTTCATTCACTCGTGCTCTCACACTCACCTCTGCCTCCCGGCGCTGTGAGCCCGCGCGTCCACACACACACACGCACGCACGCACACGCACGTGCTTCAGACTTGAGGTCTGGCTGCTCGGAACCTTTGCCCCACAAGCCAGTTTCCCTTCCTTCTCTGCCCCCAAGACTGGAATTGCTGCTGGAAATCTACTTGCAGAATCCAGAGACTCTGCAGACGTGGAATTAAAATAAAGGTGTGCGAAATAAAGAAAAAAAAAATGCACAGAATCGCATTAAGCCCCACGGTATTCTTCTTGCTGTTGGCCTACTCCCAATAGTTTGAAATTGATTTTCCTGAGCCAAGAATTTCCGCGCATGAAATGTGCTGCGCTAGGAAGGCTTTTAAGACCTCTTCACCTTAAAGGGCAAACCTCCGAGTGGGGCTCTAGAAAGCAGTCTAGATTTGGCATGCCACTTAAACCACGATTAGTAGGGCATGTCGGCAGGCTAGAAATAGCTGCGTTTGTGAACCTCCTGGTCCTCAGCTCTTGACTGCCAGCCAAGCCCCAAATCAGTCCCAAAGAATGAAAACTCAGATAATAATGAGACAATGGAGCTCGCATGCCGAAACTCAGGAAAGCATCGTGCTCTCCATAGGGTGACTTCGGGCCGGGTCAAACAAGGAACATTGACCTTGGCCTACCGGCCCTGTGTCTCCAGGACAGCGTGCCGGGTCCCTGTACCCATAGCCTCCGTTCTTCCGAGGTCGGTTTCCTGGCTAGTAACCTGGGGGCCGATTTTGTTGGCTTTCTCCCGGTGAATGTAATGGGCTTCTTCCACCTGAATGTCTGGTGCTTTCCATCGGCTGGGATATTTTGCAAGGAAAGGCTTTTTAGGAGAACAAGATACTCAGCTCGACTCCTCTTCTGAGCTGGTGTGAGGCCGACTTGATAGATTTTTTCCTTCCCATTGAAATATGTCCTGGGTGCCTTGCTTGACAAGCTGTTGTAAAACGTTTAGAGATCTCTCTTACTTTGAGGCTGTCCTTTTCTCGGGTCTGAATCCGAGCCGGTGGCGAATGGACACCCTTTTCCACTTTGCCTCCCTTCTTAGCCGGGTGGGCGTTTTTTGCTGCCATTTGTTAAGGAGAATCAGCCATAAATCAGGGCTCATTTTCCATTTTCTTCTTATTGATGGAAGGGCTGTAGGAACCCAGCTTGTCTCGCAAGCTCCTGGAGCCCTGCAGGACTGCAAGCTGCATACAATAAAAGTTGTTTTGACAGAAAACTGACCAGACATGACAATGGACAGAGGGAGATGACGGAAGGGAGGGGGAAGAGAGTATACACGCTTGTCTGTTTTGAACTGAGGTGCACTCTCTCTTTATTCTTTGTTAAATTACTTTTTCATATGAAGGACACAAAGGGAACGGCCCGTACTGGCAGCCAGAAGGCAGAAAACAAACCCTTTGAAATTTCTAATTTGTTTATAGATGGTCCTCCAGGAGCCGGCTGGAAAATAATTTTGTCTGCCAGAGACAGTGAACAGCCACCCGAGGGTGTTGTGAAAAAAATGACTCTCTCGTTTTGGTCCTTGAATGTCTCATTGTTGAACACTCAGCAGTTGTTCTGAAATTACTCATCTGGCAGGGAAAGAAAATGAAAGAAAAATCCTTCTTCTGCTCTCTGGCCTGAGCTTTTAGGAAACTTATTTTTTTTTAAGTTGTTTTTTTTTTTTAAATGTGACTTTAAACTGTGTGTCGATTTTGGGGTGACCCAAAGGTTTGTTCACTGTGTCCCCTCCTCTTTCCCTGTCCGACCAAGATTGTTGTTGTGGGTCTGGGAAGTGACATTCCCAGATCAGTGACTTCACACTGTGTGGGAGATACTGTGTGATTCTCTGAGAATCTCAGAGATTCTGTCTAGGATATGCTACAAATCGAACTGTTTTCTGGATAATTCCACAGATTCTGTAGACCTTTCATTCTGTTTTTGGTTACAGATGAAATAGGGGTTTGGAGATAGTCAGGGGATCTCTATTGTCTTGTATAGGAGAGTTTCTAGAAGTTTCTCAGTTTGGCTGTTTGTGAAATGGGCATTTTTTGGTGATATTGTGGAGATACCCTTCCACCCGATGTAGGTGAGCCCCATTGTTTTCCCAGAAACCTAGATGATTTACTTGGAGGATAACATCTCATACAATCCTTTCATTTTTTTTCTCCACTTTAGAGAGAGCACGCACACGCAAGGGAGGGAGGGAGGGAGGGAGGGAGAGAGAGAGAGAGAGAGAGAGAGAGAGAGAGAGAGAGAGAGAGAATGTTAAGCAGGCTCCATGCTCAGTGCACAGCCCTACGCAGGGCTCGACCCCAATGACCCTGAGATCGTGACTTGAGGCAGAATCAAGAGGCAGATGTCCAACTGAATGAGCCACCCAGGTGCCCCTAATGCTTTCATTTTATAGATTAGGAAACTGAGACCCAGTGGACCAGATGAAGACAGCACAGCTGTTTGGGCAGAGTTACTGTTAGAACTCAGGTCTCAACTGTTAACCCAAGTGTTATTGCTTCCCCTTTTCCTTATCTCACGGCGTTGGGGCCACAGTAATGGTAAGCACTATGTCTATTTTGCATGAATCTCTCTAAATTCCTAGATTCGACTCCTTCCTGTAAGCCCAGAAGAGGGCTAGCTATTTGACTCTTGAAGCTGGCAGAGTAATCCAAGGAGGTCCATCCTAAGCTCCCGTCTGTGCCTGTCCTTTTAGTATGGGTAGGGAAAAGTGCCGGACGGTAGGAAGACTGTTACGATACATCCTCCTGGGCTTTTAGTGTCCTCTTGTTATCCTTCTCTGTGTTCCTTTGGGCTCTTTTTCCTTACACTTCCGTTCTTCAACTTCCTGTCCCTCTCCCTTCCTGGTAACACTCGTTGGAGGACCTTCCTGGATCTTGTACAGAGAAAATTGGAAGCCACCAACCAGGTTTCCTACAAACTCCCATCTCTGTGCCCACACTTGGATCTCTGCCCATTTTGTTCTCCTTATATTTCTGTGAAATGCGTGTCCCTTCTTCCAAATAGATGTCCCCTCCCTACTGGACTCCTCTTCATCTATTCGTTGTGCTTCTTCTCTCCTTCTATCTTTAACTTTGTTCCATTTGGTGATTTCTTTCCAATCTATGCTTAAGCCTCCTCCCCACTGATCTCATATCTTCCTCTGACTACTGCCTTTCCTTTTTCTTAACAGCCAATCTTCTTGAAATAAGAAGCCTACACTGCTGTTTCCTTTTTTTCTTCTTTACCTGCCCTTATCTTTCAACCCAAAGTAATCTGGGTTTTCCTCCCACTACTCTTCTGAATCTACTCTTGTGGGTCACAAGAGATGGGCTTTTTGTAAAATTCATTGGATATACACTTTCTAGGAATCCTCATATTTAACTCATGGGCAGCATTTGAAACTGATAATTGCATTTATCTGAAAACACTTTTCTCATTGACATACATGGCATCAGAGACTCCTGGTTTCCCTATTATTCTCTGACCACTTCCTCTTGGATTTTTTTTTTGTTTTGTTTTGCATTTTCATCATTTATCTGCTTAGGTCTTTAGTATCGGCCCCCGTTAGACTCTCCCCAGACCATATGACCCCTTCCGTTTCACTATGTTTAATTTTTCATCCATATTCTCACAACTCCCCAATCTTTATTTCCAACACATGTGTCTTTACTGGACTTCAGACCCACTCATTCAGTCACCTACTAGACATCTGTGCGTGGATGTTCTACAGGCATCTCCAACTCAGTGCAGAACAAATTATCTTTTGTCTCAAACCCGCTCTTTCTCCCATGTATTTGCGTAAGCAAATAACGCTGTAGCTCAGGCTACTAACTTGAGATTTCTCCTCAATCTTTTTTCCCTAACCGATGCTTCTCATTCAATGCCTTGAAGACATCTTCACACAACCCTAATTATTTTTCAAATCCATCCAATTTCCTACATACCTTAGTCCCAGCCACTGTCCTCTCTTGCTTGGGTTACTCCATGTACTTCTAACTTGTCTAGCTCCTGTACTGTTCCCAGTCTCCTTTCTATACTGCAGCCAAAGTGATATGCCTAAAACAAAAATCTATCCAAGTCATTCTCTTGTTTTACGTTTCTCCGTGGCTCGGTATTGTGTAAAAAAAACACACGCACACATAATACTTTGACACTTTTTAAGTGAATTACATGATGTCGCCTCTACTTATCCATTCTACTTCATCTTGCCTCTTTTCGTTGCTTTTACTCTTTGGTGTAGTAAACTTACTTCCTTTCCACTGATATGTCATCCTTTTGCTGTCTCTTTCAGTGAACAAGAGTTTACTGAGCATTTACTAGGTGCTAAGCACCATGTAGGAGAACCACTTGTAGGTCTGCCTTTACTCTGTCTTCACTCTTTGTCTTGTCCATCTTCCTTTTAATGTAGCTAAATCTCACCCATTACCCTGGACTTTCCCTGGGAGGTTTCCTCTGATATCTTTCCCGTTAAAGGTTCCTGCTGTTTGCTTCTGAAGGGTCACCTTGAGAGTCTTTCCTGGCAGTGCTTTCTACTTTCTTTTATAATTGTTTATGTAATTACTGGTCTTCCACACTAGATTGTACGGGCATGAGGGTACAGACCATAATCTGCATTGCTCACTACTAGGTCTCTATGGTTTAGGACAGTTGAACTAAGGAGAGGTTTAGTCAGCGCTGGTTGAGTAGAGAAGTGAGTATTTTTTAAAGTTTGGAAGAAGAACGTGCATGATATTTTCAATGCTAGCAATCTTCAACTAACGATAATAATAAAACATGCACTTAACAGCCAGAGAGGTAAGAAAAGTTATGTTTCAACTTCATCCTTTCATCAGAGAGTTTTAGAACATTCCCGGACAGACCTGGCCTAATAGAAGGAGGAGATTAAATAATATGTGGTCCCGGCATGCTTACAAATGTCTACAGAGGGCCCCATATTAGTTGCACATCGACATAACTCAGGGAGGGTCACGGCAGGTGCCAGCCTTCTGGTTCTCTACTGCCAGGATCGAGAGACTCAGCGAACCAACCCTGTGTGGCCATGATGTCCAGGTTCTCCCTCAGGTATGTGAGGAACAGAGAGAATGGGAAAGGAAAAGAGAAAAATAGAAGGGGAGCGAAGATAAATGTAGTGATTGTGGCGTCTCTGCAAACTGTATGTTTTCAATCTTGAGCTTGATCTCCAAGGTTAATGAGCAGTAGCCTGTCCAACCTGTGATAGAAGGTACAGTGATATTTGTGGCAAGGTTGCTACATGCAAGGAGTTCTTATTAGTATAAAATCACCTAGAGGAACAAATATAAAGAGTGGCAGAGAATGACTTTATAATGGTACAAAGTTAATGAGCACAGGAATAAAGGGCCTAGGGCTAAAAGGCAAAACTTAATATTTGCGTAAGGGATAGCACGATGATCATTAATAAGACCGATAACGCATTATTAATGGGATCAGAGCTAGCAACGTGGCAAAGATTCCAACATGATTATTCTGTTAGGTAATTTATAACCTGTGTTTATTGTAAAAAAAAATCCCCTGGAAATATTCACCTATCAAATATAATGGCAGGTCGGATTTAATAAAAGCTATACTATTTATTGGGTTTTACCATATGTGGTAAATGGTGCTAAGACTTATTAGCACTATTGGATTTAGTCTTCGTGGCAAACATGATGTCGATGATATTATCCCCATTTCACCTACTGACTGTAGTCCATAGGTAGGCCTGGGTTTTATGATTCCACAGCCCGTCTTCTGAATGGCTAGGCTCTCCAGCTATTCTGCTGTAGATTGTGGAAAAGTCCTTTTCTCACTGTGACACGTGCAGGGTGGGCTGGGATGGATGTGAAGATGAGGAGAGGGCCTGGAAGCTCAATTCTGAATGTGCCTCCCTCCCCAAAAGAGTTACCAGTCGGAATGATTTGTGCTTAGATGAACCACTTACCCGAAAGTGGTACCTGACATTTATGTCATCTCTTAAAAGCTGTGGGGAGGGGGGCACACTGTTCCTAAAAGATCCCTGTTAGTATATCTTACATGAATAATACTTGAAGCCAGCGGTTAGCAAACGCATATGGAGAAAACTCTACGTGTCTAGTTTTCAAAGAGATACGGGAGCGCTGTTGAAAACAGCACCAAGTCCTGTAAGAGTGATGGATACATACACAACAGAATAAAAGGCCGAGAAGTAAGTACGATGCTTGATACTATAGGGGAGATTTATAAAGCTGGCCTTCCCATCACCCTTTACCTTTTCTCTGGCATTACAGATTCTCTTTGTGGTACGAAACTGATTCTGACTGTGACCCTGAGTTTTATCAACCTCACATATGGGCCCAACAATGAGACTTAGCCAATCAGAGAGAAAGTATCCCATCTCTTCATCTCTTGCCTCCTCCTGGATTCCTTCAGGAATGAGCATGTGACTCCCGTGACTCACGTTCTTTGCCAGAGGTTTGAGTCGTGAGCATAATGGCACAGGAGAGAAAACGGGACTTGTGTCCCCCTGAGGGTACCACTCTGGAGAGATGGCCCGTTATTCCCCACCGCCAAGATTCCTAGAACTACCCTCTTTCTCTGCTTCCTGGGGCCCGATGGTCCCCTTGTAACTCTTTGAGACACTTAGAGCTCATCAATGGATCTCTCTTGTATAATTGTATCTTGTGTTGTTGTTGTTGCTGTTGTCTTTTCTTGTTATTAGCAAGAGACTGCTTTTGTTGTCATTGTAAGACCGTGGATAATCCACAAATTGGTGGCAGGAATGGCTTGTAGTGGACAACCAAAGGTAAAAGATGGAATCGGTTGAGTCATGGCAGAGTGTGGGACAGTGAAGATCCTCCCACCTCTGACAGAGAAGTCAACAGTGCTTGTTAAGTGACAGTGGGGCACCTCCTGATGGTGTCATTTCGTGTTTTTTTGACACAGATCTATGCCTACAGCACAATGTAACTTTGGAAGGTTTTGTGAACACATGCCGGCAGCTTGGAATTTTCGACTTAAAAAAAAATTAATAAGCATGGGGCACCTGGGTGGTTCAGTCAGTTAGGCATTTGACGCTCAGGTTTCAGCTCAGGTCGTGATCCCAGGATTCGTGAGTTCGAGCCCTGTGTCGGGCTCCATGCTGCTGGTGCAGACCCTGCTTAGGATGTTCTTTCTACCTCTTTCTCTGCCTCTTTTCTGCTCTCTCTCTCAAAATAAATAAATAAAGTTTAAAAGAAAGAAAATAATAGGCTTAATTAATTTAATTTTTAAAGAAGTTTTAGGCTCGAAGCAAAACTGAACGGAAGGTACAGAGAGTTCCCATATACTCCTTACCCCTACAACCTCCCCCTCTTGATCCCTTTGCGAAGTTTTCAGAAAGATGTTGTAAGAAAGGTCCTCACTCGGATATAAGCTAGATCGTCTCAGCACAGAGGAGAGGGCTCTGCCATGAGAACAATTTAAAAGTTGAGGGCCATGAGGGGACCTCTCACGAAGAGACAGATACACAAAGGGTAACCCTAACCCTAACCCAGATCCAGAGACCATGCTTTGACAAATTCTCTGACTTCAATTATTCATCTCTGGATTTTCTAGAAAGTTAACTGTGCAGTAGCCAAGTGAATTTTTTAGGGTACTCATTTTGCAAGGTCTGGGTCTGCAATTTCTTAGCCCCTAAAACTTCAGGGACAAACAAATTGGGGTACTCTGGCAGTCAAGTCGCCAGGGAAAGACTATTCTTCAGTTTTCTCCCATACGTGATTTTGAAGAACAGCGGACATGGATGGTCTTTCCAGAGGAAGAACCAGGAAGGTCGTATTAACTAATTTAGAAAAGCCACTTTACTGATGGGTAGGGAACGTCTGCAATCCCCGTCTGGCAGAATACGATATGTGTTTGAGAGCAGTACCCATCACTGGTGGTTTTTCAGTGGCTGTTCTTGACTCTTTAACTTAATTTACTCCACTACTGTATGTGGAGTGTGTTGGGTGGTTAATTTTACGGGCTCCTAGCAGTACAAGCCTCACTTGCTTGGACTGAGAGAGGAGGGCCTGAACCAGGAGGTAGACTGGCCATCGGGTAAACTTTTTGATTGTCAGTTTTGAATCATGTGCTTTCGATCGTTAGTGGAAGAGCTGGTAGCGACAGTGTTCTGGAAATACTATGTGCGAAAAAAAAAAAAAAAGAGTAGTATGAATGTTAGCCAGGCTCTGGGTAGAATATAACGGAAATCTTTGGTCTTCCCATCATCTTTTAATGGCTTTTTCAAGAAAGAACCCAGTTTTCTGTAGTTTAAACTTTTCCTTCATTTAGTATCAGTGGACCATTGTATCCTGTCCTGCTACCCTTTCTACAAAAAGGATGGTCATAGAAAAGGCAGTTAAAAACTAAATTCTCCCCTCCCTAGTTACAGTGACTGGTTTAGGATTGGACAGGTGGTCTAAGCTAGGCTCATTAGAGACCTCTCTGTGACACTTCTGTTAATGGTCTTGGAGAAAAAGCCTTGTCTTTACTAGCATCACTAAACCAAGAGGCTGTGAGTCCCGGGCCGCTCTTAGCCACTGACCTGTCACACACAGAATCTTTCATGGGGAGTGAAGAGACAGAGAGGGAACCAAGGACCCTGCTTATGTATTTGGAGCCCCAGGATATGTAAAGCCGTCTTCCCCCACCCTACCCCCACCAAGCTGGTTTGCACACTGTCGCCTACATTGCAAAGCAGTTGGGAGCAAAAAAGTATCAATTCTTAATTACCTGCCTGGAGGTCGGCTTCAAAGGGGACCAGGCTTTTGAGATGGGTTTAGAAGCAGGAGCCAGGGGTTTCCAGTCAGGAAGCATGGGAAAAGGCATTCACACAGAGGCTCATGCCTCAAGGCAGACTTACAAGAGTGCAGTCTATGAAGGGGATAGACATTCCAAGTGTCAGCAAGGGGGGCAGAGAAATAGAGATTAATTTCTGGAAGGTAGTGTGAGGGTGAGACCAAGCGGGGCTTGTTTGCTTTCTAGTGGGCTCCAGCTTCATCATATAACCTTGAAGGGCATTTTGAGGGGAAATAGCAGAGCAAGGGGTGGGGGGTAGGCTGGCCAGGAAGCGTGGGCATTGGAAAGAGCAGGCACTCAAGGACCCAAATGCCTGGAAGCAAATCCTGGCTCTGTCATTTCTTCTCTGGGTGACTTTGGATGAGTTAGTTAACCTCCTTTTGCCTCGCTTTCTTGGTCTGTAAAATGGGGCTGCTACCCACAGCACCCACAGCTCTTACAGATTTGTTACAAATATCAAATAAGCCAAATGGAAAACCCCTCAATACGTGCTTAACCCAGGCTAATTTCTCCATAGCGGATTATTATCTGTGATTCCGAAGTAAAATTTGGGGGAGAGAATTGAGGATTTTTGGAGGGATGGGAGGCAAACTCTCGATCGTTTGCAGGTATTATCCCTTGAACACAGATGAGTTTCTCAGCCTAGGTAATGGGTCTCCAACAGGCTCCAGGAGAAGAGGATGTAGGCCTAGCCCGTTTGGGCAGGAGAAGGGGAGCAGAGTAAAAGACGGGTTCAGAGCACGTGATGTCATTCAGAAGACAGGCTTGGGTGCACCTCTCGAGTTCGGGGCTTGGGCGGCCCAGGGAATCGTGTGAGTTCACTGGGGCAATGCAGGAAATAGCTGTGGTTGGGGAGACAGACTCCAGAGGCCAACAGCCAATGGGAAATTTGTGCCTAGAGATGGCCTTGACTGTGGCAAATCAGTGGAGGAGTCTTTGAAGATGTGAGAGATAACTCTTCAATTGAAACTTCAGACAGGGGTCTGCAGGAGGCCAAAGCAATAGCTCAGAGGGCACGGGGCCAGATCGTTCAGTTAACGCCACGGTGAGAAGTTCCACGGGATCCTTAATAGTTCTCATGAGTCAGGGATTCCATTTGATGCCCTATCACCCAGAACACAGGTTTAGCAAACACGCTGCCCTAGATGTCAGCAGCAGGACAGGCAGAGCCCTCAAGGGCCACTACCAGGTTTAAGGCAAGGGCAGAGCACAATTGTAAAGGTACAGAAAGGTAAGGAGAAAGCAGAGGGAGGAGGGCGATGTGGAAGAGCACAGAAAAAGAGAAAGCGAGCGAGAGAAAAAGCATGACAGGGGGCATGTAAGGCGGGAGTAGATGCATAGCTCAAACACTTGATACATTCTCTAAAGACCTTTTTCCTCCTGTGCCCGAGAGCCTCCTGGGGAGATGCAATAAACCCAGAGAATTCCACTATTATGTCTGTTTCACTTTCTCTGCGGCCCTCATTTAAATTATTGCCTCTCTTGCCATTGTCCTTGGAGTATATACCTAGAATTTCACTACGTGTTAAAAATCAACATTCACTTACATTTGGCACGCAGGCTAAGCCTCCCCTTAGATGCTGCGGCGTGGTAGCAGCCGTGAGATACTTTCTTTACCATTGAAAACTCACGTCCGGCTTTCTTCTTCATCGTGACTAGGTTTCAGGAAGACTCCATATGTATATTGCATGCACCAGACCAGCAGGGGACTGCTCTGGAGGTAGGAATCATGCAGCTTTCTCTCACCCATGGTATTTAAGATAGTTTCTGGGAAATAGTAGTTAACTCAAAACATGCTAGTGAATGAAGCATCTACTATTTGCTGCCGCTTTGGCTGCCATAGTGAGCAGGAGGAGAAAATTAAATAGTTGGGCTTACTTGGATTTGAATTGTTGGCCCATTAGCCACTGCTCTGTAACTTTGGGCAGATGCCTTCTAGGAGCCTCCTTTCTCCACCGAGAATGGGAGGAAAAATATTATCATGGACTCTACAGGCTTGTACTGAAAACGGAATGAGATGATACACAGTATGTGATGCCTAGTGAGTGCTCAATAAGTGTTAGGGGAAAACAAAATCAAACTCTCCTTTTCCAGTGTAGTCTTTTACTGTCTCTCACAGTCATAACAAGTCACAGAGTTCACAAATGCATGCGATAGCGTGTGAAATTTGGAGGGAAAAAAACCGCCACCTCACGCATGACCGTTTTTGGAACATCCTGCCTGGTTTCAGTATATACTCTGGCCCCCTCTACTTAAACAGCAGCAGGTCCTTGAAGGGGAAAGTGAGACTGTAAGAAACCTGACCTCAAGTCCAAGCTCTGACAATTACTATTTAATCCTAAACAAGCTGTGTTTGTAACCGCCCCTCAGAAAGAGCTGGTCTGTCTGGATCATTACTGTATTCTCACTGTGCAGAAAAGAGCGTGCCGTGCGTATAGGAAGCACCCAGTAATGACCCTTTGAATCCGTGTATCCGTAAAACAGGATTTTGTAAAAATTAAGTGAGATAATAATAATCATAGTTAATGGTTTTTGAATGCTCTTGGTGCTCTAGGCCCTCTTCTGAGCGCTTCAAATGTGCTGATTCATTGATTTCTCCCAATCATTCTGCGTGGGAGGTGAGCTTATTTTTCATCTCATAGCTGTGCACATGTGGGCAAAAATAGAATCAAGAAATTGCCCAAAATCATAGAGCTAGAAATGAACAAAACCAAGATTTTTCCTAAATAGTCTGGCTGCACAACCCAGGCTCTTAGTGACAAGGGTATATTGACCATCGGTATGGGTATTGTAATTGTCTGCCCATTCTCAGCTTTGCATAACCACCCAGATTTTCACTCAGTTATTTAAACCTTCTTCATGTGGAGTTCGTGTGCACGGCAACTTTATACTTTAGAACTTATTTTTTTGCAAATGAGGATATATTTGTGTGTGTGTGAGGGTATTGTCCTAAAAAAGCAAAATGGAACTCTGAAAATTAGGATATTGACATTTATTCATTGCTTTCATCTTTTTCTCAAATCACATTCAAGTTTTGTCAATTGTCCAATGAGTGACTTCTAAGCATAATAGTCCAATCCAGATGTGGCCATGCTTTTCGTTTTCACGTCTTTCTGCCTCTTTCGATCTAGAATAGTCCTTCAGTCCTTCCTTCCACGGCAGTTATTTTGTGAAATATCCCTCTATTTGAGTTTGTTCCCTGTTTGCTCATGGTTAGTTTGAGGTTACGCATTGTTGGCAAGAATATCACAGAAGTTGGTGCAGCCCGTGAGTGGTGTACAATGTCTGCATGGATGTCCCCCTCACCTCCATCAGGTTCCACACATGACATCCGGTCACTCAATCCCCTACCGTCAACACCCTCATGACCCTGCTCAGGCTTTGACACTCTGCTCTGGGCAGCCACAGCTCCCATCTTCCCCTCCCTACACCAATGCCTACTTTGCTCAGGCCCCACCTGTTGACTTTTAGTCCGAATTGTTTAAGAGCATAAAGTAAAGGAAATGAAGGAAAGGAACAAGAAAGAAAAGGGAAGATGATAAGGAAGAAGAGGAGGAGGGAGAGTCAAACCTATACCCACTATACCCATTGATTTTCACTTTTAAGAGCCAATTGATCTTTGTAGTTTAAGCCAATATGAGGGTTTGTTGGTTGGTTTCTGTTGTTATTCGCAAACCAAAACCTATTAACCTATATATAAAGCTCATAATAAAGAGCAGGTGAACAATAATGGAAAGCTCTTGTGGGATGGTGATATATTTGCAAAAAGACATTACACACGGAATCCTAAGACCTGAGGTTAACCCAAGAAATAGCTGTGTCACCGAGTACAAGACACATTAGTAAAGCCCTTGGTTCTTTATATATAAAGTGAGAATAATGGTTGTTACTTTATGAATGCTATTAAAGCTGCTCTTAGGGGTTGAATTGTGTCTCCCCCAGAAAGATAGGTTGAAGTCTGAGCCCCCAGTAGCTTAGAACGTGACTTTATTTGGATACAGGGTCCCTGCAGATATAATAAGTTCAGACGACATCATAGTGGAGTAGGCTGGTCCCCTCATCTGATGAGAATGGCCTTCTTATAAGGGGATGGGCATGTAAAGGGATGAAAATACAGAGAAAATGATTGTGAACATGAGGCAGAGATTGGAGGGATTTATTCGCCAGCTGAGGAATGCCAACGATCATCTGTCATCGCTAGAAGGAGGAAAGAGTTATGGACAGATTCTCCCTCGCGGCTTTCAGATGGAACCAACCTCACCAATACCCTGCTCTTGGGTGTCTGTCTTCCTGAACTGTGAAAGAAAAAAGTTCTCTTGTTCTCAGCTGCCCAGTTGGTGGTGCTTTGTTTCAGCACCCCTAGGAAACGAGTGGGCATGCTTTATAAAATTGAAAGCTGTAAATGAATATAAGCAATTACTATTACAGTATCTTCCTAATTTCACTATTGAGAATGACGTAAGTCATTGAAAAATTCCCATCCCTGGTGCAGCCGCTCTGGAAAGCAGTGTGGAGGTTCCTCAAAAAATTAAAAGTAGACCTACCCTAAGACCCAGCAACAGCACTGCTAGGAATTTACCCAAGGGATACAGGAGTACTGATGCATAGGGGCACTTGTACCCCAATGTTTATAGCAGCACTCTCAACAATAGCCAAATTATGGAAAGAGCCTAAATGTCCATCAACCGATGAATGGATAAAGAAATTGTGGTTTATATACACAATGGAGTACTACGTGGCAATGAGAAAGAATGAAATATGGCCCTTTGTAGCAACATGGATGGAACTGGAGAGTGTGATGCTAAGTGAAATAAGCCATACAGAGAAACACAGATGCCATATGGTTTCACTCTTATGTGGATCCTGAGAAACGTAACAGAAACCCATGGGGGAGGGGAAGGAAAAAAAAAAAAAAAAAAGAGAGAGGTTAGAGTGGGAGAGAGCCAAAGCATAAGAGACTGTTAAACACTGAAAACAAACTGAGGGTTGATGGGGGGTGGGAGGGAGGGGAGGGTGGGCGATGGGTACTGAGGAGGGCACCTTTTGGGATGAGCACTGGGGGTTGTATGGAAACCAATTTGACAATAAACTTCATATATTGAAAAATAAAATAAAAGAAACAAGAAAAAAGAAAAATTCCCATCCCTTCTAAAACTACTTTTCTTGTTGCTGTGCTGGAAAAGACCTAGAAGTTCATGAACACCAAGATGACCTCATTTTGGCTTATACCTTGTGACACAAACTCATCACTTGTGAACCTATCGGAAGAGGTGATTGGTTTGCCATTAACGCATCCCCTGCAGTTCTGACCTCAAGTGATGTTATCCAGACAAGGATGTGCACTTTCCCTGAGTCAGAGTGTGTCTTTTGTGCTTCCAAAATAATACTAACAGTAAACTTTGGTTATGGTTACTTTACATCAGACACTGCTCCAAACACTTCATGTGCGTTATCCCTTTTAATCTACACAACTCCCTTACAATGTGCCTGATCCTAGGTGAGATTCACCAGTAGAAGACAATCCACCTTAAGTAGTTGACTTCCCTTTTCTCTACCAAGAAAGGAAAGCTTAAGGGCCATCAACCTACAGAAGTCTTGGGGGCTAGATCCTCTGCATCTGCCGCCATCATCTTGTAACTTTCCTGTTGTCTTGCCTCTGAGCACTTGGCCTTTCAACAATCCCTCCACTCATGTTATGTATTCCAATATACACAGCCTTTTATGAATAGAGGCTACCATTTCTTAATGTCTCTGGGGTTGGTTTAAACCCCAGTGGCACTCTTCCATCATTATTCTTTCTCATGGGTCATGAGTTTTAAAGGTATTTATTTTTGGTTACACAATTTTTCACGGTGAAGAGTACCCATGAGCTTGCACAGGTCAAAGAATACCCATGACCTAGGCACTCTACAATTTACCCCGAATTATTATTAGAGGCAAATTACTCTCAGAAGTATCTTTTCAGCATCTTCCTTAGTACCTTTTCTGGTAAAAGAAAGGCCTTCTATTATTGCATGCGTTTATTTACAATAATTGTGTTTCTCTGCTTTGGGGCTGAATGATACCGGTCACCAGATTTTTCTAAGTTGCTCCTGATAATTTCCTTGGTCATACTCCCTTTTGACTGCCTCACAAGATTTTCCCTTGGGGTACACAAATCTCAGTCTACCAGCAAATTAGTATTAGTAGCCAGAAATAAAAGCTTGTATCTATTGTCTGCCAATCAGAGGGAGATACTAGTCTACTGTTGAAAATTTAAGTTACGGATTTAGTACCACTTGTACCTTTGGCTTCTCATAGTAGTATCTTAAGACTCACCTGCTTTGGAAGAGGCTTCGCTAACAGAGGTCAAAAGGACTGTGTCTCTTAACAACAGAAAAATACATCCAATAAAAATCACTCAGTTCTCCCATTTTGTTAAGCGGAGAGCAACACTTGCTATAAATCAAAATAGTCATATGAGTTATTTTTTTCCACTAACATCAAAACCAATTACCTGCTGTAGTCATGGAATTTTATCCAGTCTGGAATAGTTGATGATATTTATGAGGTACTTACCGCGTATTCGGTCATTGTCTAGGTACTTTACCTGTGTTAATTTAATCTGTATCGCCCTAGGAGGTCAGAGAGATGATTGGTCCCATTCTCCCAATGATGCCCTGAGGCTAAGTGAGATTCAATCAGTTATCTGGATTCTTGGAGCAGGAGACAGAGACAGTGTCTGAACCCAAGCAGTGAGCTCCAGAACGCTGCTTTAAACTCTGCCGTAAACACTAAACTGGGTGACTGTTCTCAAGAGCTATGCATTGATTCTTAGGCATTTCATCAGATTTTCTCCTTTTGCAAGCTTTAGTTACTTTCTAAAGGCCCATTTTGCTTAGCATCGATTTCACATGCCTTACATCTAGCTCCGTGAAACTTTTCAATTGAATTGATTTAGAATTAAGTAGTGCATCTTTCAGAACAGTTTAGATAATGCATTTGGTCTAAGTTTTGCAGTAGAATTGAATTCCAACTCCACCTCCTATAAATTTTTTTTTTTCTTAATCCAAAAGTTGGCTCTGTTGTTGGGCAGATAGTGGATGGGCTGGTCGACGGTCCACGTATCTTATCCTTCTTCATTACCAGCCTTAAGTCTAGTAGCAACCATAAGTACGCCAGTCTTCTTGGTGACGAATTGGGATGGGACAGGATTACAAGAAACCTGCTCGTGGCCAAAACCAGGTTCAACACTTGCACGCTACTAAATTTCAACAAGGATATCATGCTTGCTGTGTCTATAGAAAAGTTGTTGTCCAAAACGGTGAGCTGTTTTCTAGCGTTTTTCGATGCTAGGAGTCCTGTGTTACCAAGGCAGAAAAGATGACGACATGATTTTTTTATGTTTCCCCAATAATTTTAATTCAGAGAGGACCCCGCTTTAAGTGAGAAGGTTAAGATGAGGAATGAAGAACAAGCAATCACAGAAACAAGAGGAATAAATCTGCATGTTCTTAACGACTTTGTTTGGCCCGTGACTGCTTATGCAAGATACACGATTAAGTCAAGAAAACAACTCAGGAAAAGCTGCTTGGATTTGAAGTGGTAGTCTAGAAGAAAAGAAGGCAATTAACTGAAGAGTAGTGGTCTGGTGTCCTGCGAAATTCTGTGTCATTCGTTTCCGGAGCTGGGTGTGAAGAGAGCTTTGTGCCAGCAGATCCAAGAGAAAGTCCTATAAAGGGCAGCATATCCTTGAGCTTGAGTACAGTCCCATCTTTCCAAGACCCGTCTGGAGGTCATGACTGGATCTCTGGGAAATGAAGGTAAATGGGCTGAAAACATAGTGTGCTTTCCCTGCCTGTAGGTGCCCAATGGAAACAGAAACTGAAGGTGAGATTCTGCGGTTTTACCTTAAACGCGGAAGGCATATATCTGATTCCTGCAAAGGAATTCACTGTGTCAGGTAGCCCCATGTGTACAACAAAAAGTAGAAAGCAACGAATGCGGTTCGTACGTTTCAGCGTTCTTTTGAAAAATTATTTTTCCATCTTTTGTCTTCATCTTCGATACCTGCATGCATGCGCACGCGCACACACACACACACACACACACACACACACACACACACACGCTATTGAGCCAAATAAAAATATATCCAAAACTTTGTTAAGCAAGTCCTACAAAATCAAAGGATAATTAAGATTTTCATCTTAAGCCAGCGTGACCCTGTACACAGTGGTGTAGGTTGGTCTCATGGTGGAGCTGGTCGTATATAAACTGAATTTTCTACCAAATCGGTGAGAAATCTGGTGTTGGAAAAGGTGCACTCTCAACAGGAATGCAGCTTCTCAGAAATTCTTGCTGCCGTCCCGAACCACAACAGCAAGTCACTTCAGAGTGCGCTGGGGCAAATCACATACTGTCATCACGTCGTGGATCATAAGGAAGCCTAGAGGCTGATGGAACCCACAGCCCTCAGCGCTAATCTCCATGCCAGGCTGGAGGCTTGAGAAGTTTTCTGATGGGGACAGAGAGGAAGGGATTGAAAGCTGAAGTGAATGATTAAAGCCACATGAACCCCATAGGTGAAATTATTTCAACAGCAACATGTCTTATAGCCGAAGTGTTGATGATTAATAAAATGAACAGAACAGGTCAGAAATTCCCTAGCTGCCTCAGGTCACAGGGTAGGAGGGTCAGTCAGTACCCGGCGGGATTGCCTGCTGCCTGGGGGCCAGGCCAGAGCCCCTTCCAGAGATGCATGGCGGAGAGCGAAATATGGGCCATTGCAAGGGAAAGTCGTTTTTTGGCCCTTAAAACTGGCACAAGTAGGCATGCGTGCATCTTTTGCTCATGTCCTATTTATTTTTATAAATTAAAGAAATGCCTCAAAGAGCACGTTACCTTTTTAAAATTCACGGAAGGGTGTTTCTGAAAAGGGTAAATAACAACGCGCAAGTTTATATGCAAGGTCCTCCCAGCCAATCACCACAATAGGTCAGTGTCAAGGGCTTTATTTTAATTCCGCTCCTTCCCTCCCACCCCCACCCCCTGAATATAGAAGTAATACATTTCCGGGGTGCCTGGGTGGCTCAGTGGGTTGCACATCTGACTTTGGCTCAGCTCATGATCTCATTGGTCTCATGGTTTGGGAGTTCAAGCATCAGGCTCTGTGCTGAGAGCTCAGAATGTAGAGCCTGCTTCGCATCGTGTGTCCCATTCGCTGTCTGCCCCTCCTCCACTCATGATCTGTCTCTCTCAAAAGTAAATAAAACGTTTGAAAAAAAGAGGTGCCAATGCATGCTACACCATGGATGAAACCTGGAAATGTGTGGCTAAGTGAGAGAAGCCAGGGGCGCCTGGGTGGCTCAGTGAGCTGAGTGTCTGACATCGGCTCAGGTCATAATCTTACAGTTCGTGGGTTCGAGCCCCGCGTCAGGCTCTGTGCTGACAACACAGAGCCTGGAGCCTGCTTCGGATTCTGTGTCTCCCTCTCTCTCTGCCCCACCCCTGATCACGCTCTGTCTCTCTCTATCTCAAAAATCAATAAATGTTAAAAGAAAAAAAAAATTTAAAAAGAAGTAATGCATTTCCACTGGAGAAAAAAATTGAAAAATGAAAAAAAATCATGGAGGGAAAGAAAGAAGCACTGATATTTCTGTTACCAGTAATAACTCTAAAACATATTTAGTTGTATTTTGTGACCATTTTTGGTCCACACATACACATTTCTCCCATAGTTAAAGCTGTAATGTACATATAGCTTTATACCCTTATTTAATTTAGTGATAGGCATTTTTCATCAAAATTATAATCCTTTTAATGGCACCATTATATTTCACCATACTTGTAGACCAAGATGCATTTATTCATTCCTATGTTGTCGGACATTTACTTGTTCTTTTTTTGTTGTAATTGATCTGTGATGGAGATCTTTGAACTAAGAACACTGTTCACATTTCTGATTGTATTTTAATGATTATCCTGAAGATCTTTTTTTTTTTTCTTAACTTATGCCTCTCTTTGGGGGAAGATAGTGCTATCAGATGAGTATACGCGGTATGTTCCATGGGTGGAGTCCCTCATGGACAAATTCTTCTCACTTCATATAATTCACCAGTGAATGTATCAAACGCACATTACGTAATTTACAAAACTCATTCTTTCAACTTGATCAACCACACATGTGAGGCACAGAGCCGATCTGTTGGTCCATGTGAAGCCTTGTAGAGTTGTGGTTACCGTGATTAGAGATTCATTGCTTTAGGCGTTGTAGAAATGCAACTCTTTAAGGCTGAGTAACTCTTTCCATGGATAACCCCACAGCTAGATAAATGATACCTTGGGAAAGTTATAAATTTCTATCACTTGATTTCAACTGGAGAATGTAATACCACAATGCTGACTCCTCTGTCCTCATCAGATCACAAACAAGGATAGACTTTCCATCTGATTCGACATGGCAGCTGAATCTACTGTATCCATTTCTGACTCCGCAAGACTGTCAATCTCGCCACTGAATAATATAAAACCTGCGCTTGCCAAGTCTCTTGCTTACATGCCAGATGGAGGAAAACTGCCACCATATCCAATTTGTAAGCTTGAGTATCTGATCAGAGAGGAAAAAAAAAATCATTATTCTTGTGACCAAGAATGGAAAGAACCATGTGATGATCCATGGATGATGAACTTATGGAGGACGAAAAAAAGCAGGGTGCGTAAGCTCACAACACAATCCGCCTCTTGCCAGACATGGTTAATGTGTATTCATGTAAACATATAAAAGCTATGTTTTCACAAAACTGGGCGTGCTGTAGAAAGTACATCTCAGCTTTGCAGCATTGCTATGCCCCTAAACTGTTTGATAAATGAGTTTTCAAGGCTATGCTGAAATAGTGGGTCAAGGAAAGGTAAAATACATTATGGGTGAGAGAATTAATCTGGTCAAAGGATAAATATTTTAGAATGTAAATCTGTACAGGGTGAGATCATCTCTGCTCATCTCTGTTTAGATCTGGCATCGAATCATCCATATTTAGGCACTGTGTTTACTGTGTGATGATAATATGATTGGGGTAGCAATAATAACATTTTGAATTTTTCTAGTACCTTATAGCCAATGGAGTTGAAGTGTAGCACAATATGCCAACCCAAAATATGTCAGTTTAGCCTGACTATTTTGAGCTGAAGGCAATTGAGAAGAAGCAGATGAAAGAAAACCTCTCTGCCCTCCCTCTATTTGGCTAAAAGCAGAGTATGCGTTTGTAAAGGGTTCTCCTCTACCAGGAAGGACAGAACTTAACCATCAGAGACAACTCTAGACCCTCATCAGCCTGGAACAGAGTCACAGGAAGCTACATAACAGACCTTGCTTAAACTAGCCTATAACTACCATTGGTTTCCCCAATATATTGCCTTCCTAGAATTTGTTCACTGTGAGAGCTCAAAGCCCTTTTCCCTTTTCTTGTTAATCCACTAAAAATGTATCGTTCTTTTGTCATGATGCTGTATGAACCCAAGTGTTAGCAACCCCTTTGATCGCTTCATCATGAGGCATTCTCATGTGTGCGCGATGCCCATGTCAATAAACTTCTGTTTCCTTCTCCCGTGTTAATCTGTCTTTTATCACTCTCACTTACGGGGGCCTCTGCCAGAGAACCTAACATGGGTAGAGGGAAAGATGTTTTCCCTCCCCTACAAAGTGATCATGTCTATTACTTTATCAGAAGAATAAATGTGTCTAAAATGGTTCCAAGATGCATTTGTAGCATTCCTTTCCCTGTCCCTCAACTTGCATCTCCTACCTAATCTGCTTTTTGGTACAGGTCATGGTGAGTGAGTATCACCCAACTGTAGAGCAGACATTGGAGTTAGAAAGCCTACGTGGGCTTTGGGGATCTAGCCACCATATTTGGGTTATCACTAACATGGAGGACATCAACCAAGAGGGAAGTTGGTAAAGATCCATGGCAACAATGTTTGTGAAACTGTATTGAAATTCGAGTAGCTAGCGCGTATTTTTTTGTTACGTTATACCCATCATGCTGTTTTTAAATGATATTCTGTGTAGATATATTTGGGTTTGCATCTCTCCGTGTTGCCATGCATATAATACCCATAGGCATGTGTATGTAGTGCATGTATGTGTATGCGGGGAGATTTTATGTTATATGACAGAATGTTTGGTTAGCCCTGTGAACTGATGGCCTGAGCTGTTCTGATATTTTTATTTTTGCATGTGCAACATCTCTATGATATTTGACTCTGTGAGTAGAATTACCATTTTCGCATGACTAAAAGTAAATTATTAATAACTTCCCGAGGCGTACAGTCTCCTTTGAAGTCTTTGCCAAAAAGAAGAGGTAGGATCTTAGGTAATTTACTCGTGTCTGAGGATATGCCAGTTCTGGCCTAATCACTGATGTGAGGATTGTAGATTGACAGGTATAGCCCTGTGTCCTCCATTCTCATGAGCTGGTATGTGACTGTCCCTGTGGTCTCTGGGTTTTCTTGTTTGTGTGCTTTTATTTGTTTGTTTGGTCTTTACCACTTTTAAAGTAATGCCTATTTGTTTTGAGAAAGAGAGAGAGAGCATGCATGAGCATGAGCTGGGGAGGGGCAGAGAGAGAGGGAGACTGAGAATCCTAAGCAGGTTCCATGCTATCAGCACAGAGCGCTGAGCCCGACGTGGGACTTGATCCCACAACCTGTGAGGTCATGCCCTGGGTCAAAATCAGGAGCCAGACGCTTAACAAACTGAGCCACCGAGGCACCCCTTCCCCTTTTTAATAAGCCATCGGGGAAGTAGGATTGGAGATGGTCTGGAATTTTCCCCCTCCCCTGATTTTCCCATTGCCCATAGTGGAAAGACTATAGACATCCCTCCAGTAGCGTGCATCCTGTATGACATTCCCGTGGTACTTGCCAAGTACCTCTTTTCGACTGCCACAGTGAGTGTCATTCTATGTTGTCGTGTTTTACTACTAGACTCTGGGTACCAAGACAGCACAAATGAGGCTGTCTTATTTGTGCTTGGTGCCGGTACATGGCCACCCACTAAATACTGGCCTGAAGGCACAAATGAATCAATAGCAGGTAACTGGGGAAAGCTCCCAGGATCTAATGCAAATGCTGAGTATAAAGAATTAGTCCTGGAAATGGACTCCTTCTCCCCTGCTGACGAGGCAAACAAAGCCAATTTTTTGAATAACAACCTTGTAAATAACATTAGTGGCAGAATTTAGTGGAGAAGTGAGACAGCCCATGTGAAAAAGAACCTCTTTTTCTATCTCAAGTTTCAGCTTATTTTGCTGAGTGTAAAATTCTTTTATATACTTCTACGAGAAGGAAGGAGGCTGGCTTTATTATATAGGCATAAATGCAGGATGAGGAACTTTGAAAAAGCAAAGCAATTGAAATTCTGTATAGAAAATGTTTTAAAAGGCTAATGCATGCATACTGTTGTACATCTGGGAGTAAAGTGACCATGAAAAGGAAAGAAAAGAGACAGAAAAACTCCTTCGTATTTGTACCAATAAAATGTAAATGCATGTTATTTCTCTATGAACATCATCATATTGGATTTGTAGAGCACTGTTTCCCAGAGTTTAAAATGCAACAATCCATAGAGAGAAATTGTTCCTCTGGCAGCCAAGCCTTGAAAAAAAAAATCGGGATTAAAAGCAAATACATACGAACAAAAAAATTCTTTCTCAGCTCGCCTACTAGAAATCAAACCCATTTTATATACATATGAACAAAAAAATTCTCTCTCAGCTCACATGCTAGAAATCAAACCAATTTGATTTCAAACTATTAGCAAGAAATGCCCTGCCTATTTACCACCTGCATTTTCCCAATAATTTATAATTAGAACTCAGCAGTAAGTATTGATTTCCAATTGATGGATATCATCTGTGCCCTAATAAACTGACAGACCTTCAGAAATCTATCCAGGGAGACCTTTAGAATCCATGACATGAGTTAAACATATTTTATTTAACACCAGAGGAAATTTGCATTTCATCTCTCAGGCTTTGACGAAGCCACTGTAAATGATTTAGCTTAGCTTTTAGATTTCAGAGTCATTGGGCACACTCTTGTATAATTCTTAGCCTTTGTTCAACCAAATGGAGACGACCGACGGTTAGCGTGTGGAATAACATGTCAAAAATACGGGATGCTTAAATTCACGGTTTGTGGATTTAGTAAAGATGTGGAATAAAGCCTTTGATGCGTGTAAAAATCACAGTCAAATGTAAGTGAAACCTAATTGTAACATGTAAATGAGGTCTAATTGTTTACCGTGCTCTTGTAACTGGAATCCTGCTGGGTGATATGCCCAGGCGTCCCCTAGGAAGTGGTAATGGTAATTCATTGAGATCTGGGGGAGGGTTAGCTCCCACAAATGCTGTCATTGTTTATGGGCTGATGGGTGGGGCATTTCTTTCAGGAGCGAGATCTTGTGTTTTGCGTGGCCGGCGGCTTATCGGAGGCATGGCCACTGGGGACAGGTGACAGATTCACACGGAAAAGGCTAGGTTTTAAGAAAAGGCGAGGCAGAGAATCCGTGTCCTTAAAAGGTAGCTCTGCACAAACTGAGGACCCTCCAGGAATGCATTATTTTACCAGCATTATTGTACTATTCTTCTAATGGGAGAAAAAAACCAGGTAGACGGGTCCTCATCAGTAAGTACTCTGCATTACTAATGTGTTGAGTTACCGTAACTTCCATTTAGATTTTTCTAGCAGAACTAAGGTTTGGTGTTTTTTCTTGTTTGTTTTGGTCTTGTTTTTGGTTTTTTTTTTTTTGGGGGGGGGGAGGGTTTGTTTTTTAAGGAAGGCAGCAACAAACAGGTTTAATATAAAGTGGGTGCCCTTGAGCCTTTCCATGTGGATTTTGTTTGTTTTCTGGGGGAAAAAAAAAGGATCCTATTAGCAGGTTCATTTGTATAATAATCATTCATTAAAATAGGCTCGGTGGCAATGAAATCCTGCACTTGAATTCCAGCAGAAAGCCTTTAAAAAGCTAAAATGTCAAAACAATAAAACTAATTAAGGCAACAAAATAGCTTTTTCCAGCTTAATGACAAGCTGGTCCAAAAACACACTTCAATGATTTTTCTTTCCTCCAGAGACACTTTAAGTAAAGCAAGGATAGAATTTTCCACAATCATTATCCAGCCCAGTGTCATCTAGGAACCTAGCCCAACTGAACTGTCTGGCAGAGGGGGTAACATGTCTACTTTTGGCTTCCCTCTCTCTCCCCTCCCTCTCCCTGCCCTCCCTCTCCCTCTCCCTCTCCGCCTGTCTTCCGCAAACAGTTCTGAAGGTTTACAAGGCTCCAGGCACTGAGGAGACTGAACCAGTTGTGGATCCTAAAGTCAAACAGCAGATGAACTAGACAGGAAGACAACATGTAAATAAACTCGAATTCAGGGGAGAAAAGGAACACGTTTCAAAACGACAGAGAAGTCGCAAGTAACTTCTCTACACCCTTTGCCCAGGGACTGGATTCAAGCTCTGCCATTTATTCTGGCAACATCTTCATAGCAAAGGATCCAGTCCAGAGTCGTGGCTTGGTCCCAGTTGTCGCTTCGATGTGGAACAGTTCGTCAGTATGTCTTTGATTTTCGTGATCTTAATCATTTTTGAAGATGATAGGTCGGTCATTTTATGGGCTGCCTATGAAATACCCACAAATAGGTGGGTATTTGCGGCTGACGCTTGACGTCTTGATGTGTCAATGTGCTTTCATTTTCAGGACAGTTGACGTTGATCTGATGGCTGTTGGGCTTGCTGTATCCGCAAGCTCAGTCAGTACTGGTGTATGGAGCAGTTCGTAGACTCCACTTGTGTGGTTCTCCCCACATATTCTAGCAGCATCAGTCCCTCATTCAAGAGCTTGTGGAATGCCTAGACCTTTCTGATTGTTCTTTGTGTTCTGGTGTAGAATACCCAAAGTACTCATTAGGTGCCAAGAAGGTTAATTTTTCTTCCTAATGTGAGTGGATACAAAGAAATTTGGTGACTATGTTGAACTGTAAACCTATCTCTGAAAAAGATCACTAAAGACCTCGAGAACTCCTTTAGTAAAGGCATTTCCTAACCAGCACCTTACTCAGCCTTGCCCATACTGGTTTAACGATAATTTTTGGTTGATATTTAACCAGCAAAAAACAAAAACAAAAGCAAAACTACACACATAAAGAAAAGGTAATTTAAGATGAAACAGAGAAAAGTGGGGGGAGGGGGAACTTGAGTGTTCCAGGTTGGCAGAAAATTCTGGTAGGTCGTAGCTTAGACAAGGTTAAAAGTCTTGAATGCAGTCTCAACATTTTGAACTTTATCGAGATTAATGTACAATTGTAGGCAATTATTATGTTTTCTGCACTGTTTACAGACTGGAGAAGAAATAACATTTGTTGAGTGCCCCCTTCATCTCAGCTATACACACACACACACATACACACACACACACACACACACACACACACACGCACGCACGCACCCTAAAGACTTAAACTACCCAACTCCATAGAGCTTGCATTAATAGGACTTTACTTTTCTGTTGTCTTTAATGATATAGCTACCATTCCAGGAGAATCTTGCACAAGCAGATAACTTGATTGTTCATTACAGGAACTTTCCAGGAAGACTCATCAATTCTTCAGTGGAAAGTATCAACAGCTTACTAAACTCCACGATTCTTTGAATTCCTACCCTCAGAGATCCTTGCCTTGCTCTTTCCACTTGAAGGAGATCAGAACATGCCACCCTAGGGGCGCCTGGGTGGCTCGGTCGGTTGAGCGTCCGACTTCAGCTCAGGTCACGATCTCGCGGTCCGTGAGTTGGAGCCCAGCGTCGGGCTCTGAGCTGACGGCTCAGAGCCTGGAGCCTGTTTCAGATTCTGTGTCTTCCTCTCTCTCTGACCCTCCCCCATTCATGCTCTGTCTCTCTCTGTCTCAAAAATAAATAAACGTTAAAAAAAATTTTTTAAAAGAACATGCCACCCTAAATATGCCACGTTTCGCATAAGGATTTTTCTGTGTGAAGATAATTGAGAATCAACAGAGGCAGAGAGAAGCCATCTCGAAGCTTCCCATATGTAACTAAACTTCTGGAAAAAAGAGCAAGTTCTGGAAAAAAAGGCTGCCCCAAATTCCTTCTTTTAGGCAGATTTACTCGCAGAAAAAAAAAAGTGAATAAAATATATTGAAATCCTTTCTCTGGGGGAATTTTATGGCCCTGAAAGAGAAGTAAAGACCTCTCATAGTGTATAGATAACCATTATCACAGACTTCTGTATCTCCCAATTGTTTTCCTAAAAACCCACATGGCTTTCTTAAAGAAACCTATTTGTTTTTTCTGTCAGAAGCCTTTCTCCCCATCTCCCTTTCCCCTACTAAGTTAGGCTTGTAAACCTCTAATTATTTAGTGAGTCTATGACCTCTATTGCTGGCTGCCATGTGCAAACAAATAAACGTTTTTCTCCTGGGAATCTTTTGTCAGTTTCGTTCATGGCCCCCCCATCACTAAGCTTAAGAGAGGAGAGGGAAAGATATTTCCTCCCCTTAATCACTTGTCCTAATTGTTACATCGTGGTCCTCACCCAATCCTATGGAGTCTACCCATCGAAAGACCTAATTTCATGCAAACTTCCAGTTCTGAGTGGATTCTGATCTTTCTGCCTCTGAGTTACGACCAAAATTCTGTGAAGGCAGTGTTCTCCATTGTTGTGATAAGTAATAGACTGAGTTCTGTCTCATCAGCAGGGTTTGTGGGTGATAACTGGGGGCCAACACTCAGTATTCTTTCCCTGTCGGATTAATTACCTAACCATTTTTTAAACCAAAAACTCCCAATATTTTTAAACTCTGTGGAGAGGATCCTTTGGCACTGCTGCTCGACCTCTCAGTCAGTGTCTTTAGGTAGAATACTGGTCTCTGTTGGGCTAATATTATTTTGTGGCCAGGGGAAAAACGTATGGTATGAATAAATGGGACTGGGTAGCTCTGGAAGACGGAGAAAGGGTCTCTCCTTTTCAGGACAGAAATCCAAGCCCTGGAATGGACCCTGAAGCCGTGTTGATGCCAGAGCATAAGGCAAAGCACAAGCTGACCTTTCCCCCACCCCCACCCCCAGCCCCCCAGGTGGGATGTGTGTGACTTTCCTCAGGCATTCCTGGCTGCCCAAGGGCAAAGCAAAGGACAGAAAACAAATGGTTAAATGGGTAGAGTCTCCAGCAGTTTACAGATATCTTGGTGTATTACAAGAAAGGGGCAATCTTATCAATAGCCTCATCTCCAGGAGCTTCCTCCAGTCTTAAGAATAATGCTTTGCTAGAGGGAAAAACAGTGTTAGTTGGCAATAGTTAGACCTCCAGTAATCGGAGTCTTCTTTAGAAACTTCCTCTTGACTTTACCTCCCCCAACTCCACGGTATATACGCAGTCACTCTTCAAAACCCCACTGCGGCTCTTTCTGCCCACGGGTCCAGTCCCCGTGCTTTTAATAAAGCCACCTTTTTTGCACCAAAGACACCTTCCAGAATTCTTTCTTGGCCGCCAGCTCCGAACCCCCAGCACTCCAAAACCCCATCAGTGTGAGATCTGTAAACTTCCAGGAGAAGGTTTGCCTGTCTTGCAGGCTGGGTAAGAAAGCCTGTTGAGTAGAAAACTCCTTGGCTGGAAAGTCTAAAACCTTTCAAGGAGAAAAAAAAAAATGTAAGTAAACTGCTTACATATCCAACAGAACAAAACAACAGGTAAACAATATTAAGAAGAAACCAAAGTTATTAACTTTAACTGAAACTTAATGCAGTGGATGCATTTTTTCCCTTGCAGCTTCAATGAGCTGTTTGCAAATGCGTTTCCTTTTTTTTAATGTTTAAAAAAATTTTTTTAATGTTTATTTATTTGTGTGTGTGTGTGTGTGAGAGAGAGAGAAAGAGAGAGAGAGAGCAGGGGAGGGGCAGAGAGAGAGGGAGACACAGAATCAGAAGCAGGCTCCACGCTCTGAGCTGTCAGCACAGAGCTGACGTGCAGCTTGAACTCATGAACTGTGAGAACATGACCTGAGCCGAAGTCAGATGCTTATCCAACTGAGCCATGGAGGCGCCCCTGTAAATACATTTTCTTTTTTGTAGGCAGTGTATACGAGAGGAGGGTTTTCCCTCCCATGACTCATTTTTCATAAACACATTTGGTACCATTGTAATTTTGTCATTTACATTTCTTGGTTCTTGTGTTCTGGGGGCCACAAGGCACTCCTAATCCAGAAAGATTTGCAAATGGTGGAAACGTGGGTGATTGTCATGTATCTTCCCTTACACCCTGTAGGTATTTCTCAAACCCCCCCCCCCCCATCCCGTCCCCTCACTCTTCCTTCCCCTCAATCCACGGGTTTGATCTCTCTACCAGCAAATGTGTAATTCTGTGCTCTGGCTTCATTTCCATCCACTTGCTTTATCTATTCTTGGAGTGAAGACTTCAACTTTCAATTCTTTTTTTGTTTGTTTTTTTAAAAGTTTATTTATTTAGAGAGAGACAGAGACAGCACGAGTGGGAGAGAGGCAGAGAGAGAGGAGACAGAATCTCAAGCAGGCTACCCAGACAATGCAGAGCCCTATGTGGGGCTTGAACTCTTGAAACCTGAGCTGAAACCAAGAGTTGGACGCTCAACCCACTGAGCCACCCAGGCGCCCCAACCTTCGATTATTTTCCTACTTACTTGAAAAATAGATGACGTGGGTAATATTCGTGTGGAGAATGTTTTTGAGGTTCTTAAAGGCTTTTAAGAAGCAAATGTGCACATATTGTATATTTGCAAATGGGGGGAGTGATTATTTTAACAAGAACATTGTCTTGATCAGAAGACAAAGATAGGAGCCCTGGCAGTTTAATATGGTGTTTGATTATTTCTTGGAAGATAAAAAGAATTTAATTTGTCGTATTTGTTAGATTAAAATACTGTCTATTAATGTACATTATGTTTCTTTAATTTTTTTTTTATCGTTTATTTATTTTTGAGACAGAGAGAGACAGAGCATGAACAGGGGAGGGTCAGAGAGAAGGAGACACAGAATCTGAAACAGGCTCCAGGCTCTGAGCTGTCAGCACAGAGCCCGACGCGGGGCTCGAACTCACAGACTGCGAGATCATGACCTGAGCCGAAGTCGGCCGCCCAACCGACTGAGCCACCCAGGCGCCCCACATTATGTTTCTTTAAAAAATGTTCTCTAACAAAATACAATGATTGCCAGGTTTAAGCTAGCTTTTATCTGCTCTTCACTTCTATCATGTGCGGTTTATTCACGTCTTTCTTTAATTTGTCTGTTAGGTTATTTATACTTTACTTATTAATTTGTAAAAATATTGTATGTAATAAGGACCTCAACCCTCTATATCTCATGCATTTACACGTATTTTTGCCAGCTTAGTACTGACACTTTTGATTTTCTGATACGCAAAATCATTAGATTTTTTTGTATTCAGATCTTTGAGCATATATTCTAGATTTTTCTTAGGCTTTATTTATTCATTTGCTTAGAATGACACTTTCATATCCTGTAATCAGAGAGTAATGTCCATTTTGTTTTGGTTGGGTTGGGTTTGCTTTCGGTTCCGCTGAAACTAAAGTTTTAGGGAAAACTGAAAAGCCATTTTAGCTACAGTAAGTTTTACGGCCACATAAAATTACTAGAAAGGATACTAAGAATGATAAAGTTTTGGAGTTAGAAACTTTGAGCTCCTTTGTTTGGTTTAATCAACATTAGAGTCGGCTACCCAGGTGGTTTTTCTGATGGATCTTTGAAGCCACTAATTCTCAGCTTTGGCCTGATGTTAGAATCTCTTGGGGAGCAGTCCATTTTTCTGTGGTCTAGGCCCTCCCTCCAACGATTTTGATTTCATCGGTCTGGGTCAAGTGGACGCATCAGCCTTAAAAAAGAAAAAGAAAGGGGCGCCTGCGTGGCTCAGTCGGTTAGGCGTCCGACTTCGGCTCAGGTCACGATCTCGCGGTCCGCGAGTTCGAGCCCCGCGTCGGGCTCTGGGCTGATGGCTCAGAGCCTGGAGCCTGCTTCCGATTCTGTGTCTCCCTCTCTCTCTGCCCCTCCCCCATTCATGCTCTGTCTCTCTCTGTCTCAAAAATAAATAAAAACATCTAAAAAAAATTAAAAAAGAAAAAAAATAATAAAAGAAAAAAAAAAGAAAAAGAAATTCCTTAGGTCCTTCTCCTGTGCAACCTCGGTTGAAAACCGGTGTCATCCAACTGTTTTCATTTCTAGAAATAGAAGCTGAGGCTCGCCGAGGACTCAGGACATGGGAGTTTAGATAAATGCTCAGGAGTCCGATAGTTGGTCCAGTCTGCTTTTTCCTACACTTGGGCTTTTCTTGTTGTTGGGAGATCGCGGGCAGGAAGAACCGAGGCCAGCTTCTCTAGTTTGCAAGGTCTTCTTTTCCCCTCACACCGATGGGCAGTTGGTTTCATGATTACATGGATTCTTAACGTAGTTTCTTTCCTTGTTGTAAGGATCGTGTCAAGGCTTTGCGTTAATATTCCCCTCCCTATCCTTTTCCCGACCCGCAAAGGCAAGCAGACAGACCTAAAAAGTTAAACATTTATGGTGCTTTTTCATTGACAGTTGAGGCTGTACCTTGCCTTTCTCTCTCTCAGGGATTGGCAGTGGATTGAAAGGAAATGCGGGATGGAAAACAGATGGGTGAAGGAAGACACAGAACAAGACATGGGGACAAGGTGACAGAGGGGTGGAACATATACCAGAAGTATCCGCTTCCTTCTGCCTTAGAATTTCTTGCTCGTTGCCAGTGCGATGAAGCCCTCTGAAACCCCAGAGATGTGGGAGGAGGGAAATGTTTGCCAGAAGCAGAAGGAGGCGGTGGCAATGATGTGTGAAGCTCAGGTGCCTGATAAAGTTGATGATAGCAACACTGCTCTGCATTTTCTGAGGCACCGTGACAGTTGGTATAGTGCCCTTCTTTTTTAAATGTTTATTTATTTTTCAGAGAGAGGGAGAGGCAGAGTATGAGTGGGGGACGTGCAGACAGAGAGGGAGGCACAGAAATCGAAGCAGGCTCCAGGCTCTGAGCTGTCAGCACAGAGTCCGACGCGGGGCTCGAACCCACGAACCTCAAGATCGTGACCTAAGCCGAAGTCGGATGCTTAACCCGCTGAGCCAGCCAGGTGCCCCTGGTACAGTGTCTTGAATCGTCTACACTCTGTATGTTAGAAATGAAGGTAGCCTTGGAAAAGTTTTATCTGACTGCTTCAACTTCCAAATAAGATGAATCGTCAGAGTCTATGATCTAACTAGATGTTGGTGCCCCGGGTATTTTGTCTGTATTATTTAGTGCCGTGATCCCAGTACTTAGAATAGTGCTTCACACTGAACTAGAGCTCTGCAAAAGATCTGTTTAATGAATGAATGAACATCGGGTCCAAGTCCTAAAGTCAGATCCCCCCCTCTGCCCCCCCCACCCCCCCCCTCCCCGGCCCCGGGGTCAGACAGGAGGGAGGATAATAGGGAAGCAGGACCCTGTGGACCTCAAAAAGGTTACTCGTAGGTGTTTTTTATTTCTTGCGTTTTAGTTTTTACTAAAATGCTACATTGGGCAAAAGTGCTGAAGACCAAGTTTGGCCCAGAGCGGCCAGGCTGTGATCTCTGTACCTGGCCGCTGTGGTATTTTTGGTAATCCGTGAGTTTAGCTGATGGTGAAACCAAGCCCCTCCAAGGGCTTTCATTTCTCGGCGTGGCAAGGATTTCAACAGGTTGCTTGGATCCTAGAGCCCAGGGTTTCTAAGCTGAATGAGCCCCCAGAGATGATAGGCACACCCATTTCATTTTCTCAGGAGGAAGCCGCTGCCCAGAGAGGTGAAGTGAAGTATTGGAAATTAAACAACCTGGTAAAAGTGAAACGTTTCTGGATCCGGGGGACTGGAATCCCAATCTGGCGTTATGGCTCCCACGCCACGCTGACTGTGCACTTTATGGAAAAAGCTTTATTGCATTAATTCTCTAAATGATCATTGCTTAACTGGAACCAGGCCTGCTTTTATTTTAATTGAGATTTTATTTTCGCCTGCCTCGAGCAAGGAGAGCATTATGGTATTTTAAATGAGAACCAAGGAATTACCTGCACTTCAAATATTTGCAGTTACATTCTGCTAAAGATGCATGTGGACTATCTATTAGAAACATGTCGTAGGTAAACCAGAAACATTTCATACTAATTGTTATAAGCGTATTATCCATCAAAATGTAAATTTCCCAAAGAGGGCTTTATGGGGCTCATAATTTCCTTTATTACAAAATGGACTTGAAAACTCTGGCTGGCTCCTTGTCCTTATGTAAAACCTTCATTTCCTGTGGTGCCTCCAATTTATTTTTCCACAGCTCTAACAGCTTTCACACTGTGATTTTCTATATCTGTTGCAAACGTTCAACAATTTACAGAGAAAATTTTAGTCCGCGGCTTTCTGCTTTTAGCTTTTCATGTATAAAGATTAAAGAATGAATTTGCAATCAGCAGATATAGAGAAAACATCTCCTGCTAGAATAAAATAGATGGTTCAACGTCTGAAACCCCAATGGAATTTATAATATCTACCTACAGCACTTCCTCTCTTTTGTATTGCGCCTCCTGATAAATAGGCCCCCAGAAGAGACAATTTGGGAAGCTGGAAAGTACTTTATTTTTCTTTATAGCATGACATAGCATTGGCCAGACCTTGCAGGTGGGAGAAACATCGGAAGCAGAGAGGCAGGAGGAGACCTAGGGGTGATAGTGACTGACAAATCAAAAGAAACTTTACGCTGCCTAATGCGAACCTTGAAGGCTGACGCCCTTTTGGAAAACAGCGCAGAATTGGAGATTACACCTAGAATGTTGATTATCCGCTGTTGCCACCTCAGGACTTAAAAACATGGTAATGCAGTCAGGCACATGCTGGTACATTACTTAGAGGCTGTTTGGGGTGTGTGTGTGTGTGTGTGTGTGTGTGTGTGTGTGTGTGTGAGAGACAGAGAGAGAGAGAGGGAGGGAGGGAAGAAGTGAGTGGGGGAGAGAGAGATTTTTGCATTTCTTTAGTAAAAATGCCAGCTTTTGTAAAAATGGTTTTCTTTGAGGTTGGGTTTATAAAAGCAGAGCTCAAACATGGGAAAGGAAGTGTTCAGCCTGTCCAGTTTGCTCTGACCTATCTAAATGGGGATCCTGCAGACTTCTCAGGCTGGGGGAGTACCTCTCCTCTTAGATCTCCAATCCAGTGTGTCTGAATCTGCTCTGCCTGACCCACGCCTCTCGCAAAAACAAGAGCTACTCTTCCAGAAAGGCACGAATACGAAAGCTTTTATTTACGTCGTTAGTTTGTACCTTTTTTATTGGGGGGATCTAGTGGAATGTAAATACTGCTCCAGGGATTCCGACCCAGCTACTCTAACCCGGCCTGGTGGGTTTGAAAGCACATTTTCCCTGCCAGGTGATCAGTGCATTGGGTGAGGAACCAGTGGAGAGTAAAACAATAGTTTTATGAGCTCAATTGTGTCCCCTCACAATTCATGCGTTGAACGTACTAATCCCCAGCATATCAGAATGTGACTATGTTTGGAGATAAGGCCTTTAAAGAAGTAATTAAGATAAAATGAGGTTGTATGGGTGGGCCTTAATCCAATATGGCTGATGTCCTTAGAAGAAGGAGAAATCAGGGCATACATAGACATGGAGGAAGGACCAGCAGAAGAAGACAGCCATGTACAAGCCAAGGAGAGAGGCCTCAGAAGGAGCTAGTCTTCCTGACACCTTCATCATTGATTTCTGGCTTCCAGAACTGTGAGAAAATACTTGTCTTTTGTTTAGTCCACCGCGTCTGTGGTACGTTGTTATGGCGGCCCTAGCAAACTATTACAATGAGTTTCAAGAATATATTAGTGGAATTAAAATTATTTTATATGGTGTTTGACCTTCTCCTGTGACTCTCCTATCCAAGCCCTCCTTTATGTCTCTACTGCCATTACAGTTTTAAAGACTTTTTTTTTTTTTTAACCTGCGATACAGTTGGGCAATAGCGAGAAGACACTGGTTGAGGAACAGGAGGAGCCTTACCAGCAGTGAGATCGAAGTGATTGCTGGGGAAGGTGCTAGGGAAGAGAAGGAGAAATTATTCGCTGCCTTATGAGCCATATCTGCTTGCGCCGGTCCCATCTCCTGCATGGTGGTTATGAGTATGGATTGCGTGAGAGAATAAAATCGAGGACTGTTGGGGTTATAAACGGATCACCGTGCACGGTAACTACGTGTTTCACAGGAGAATGTATGTTCGCTCTTGTAAACCCATTCAGAGGCTGGAGAGATCACTTGGCTAAAAGCGTCGTGAGACTGAGATTGAAGCTGGACACTGACGCAGCACCCAGGGGGTGGTGATGTGCAGATACCCCGGCCACGCGTGTTTGGTCACAGATCAGCGGCAGCGGCAGCCCTTTGAAGTTCGTTAGCCATGCAGTATCTTGGACCCTACTTCAGATCTACTGAACCAGAATTTGCATTTTAGCAGCATCTCCAAGTAATACAGATTACAATTTGATCCTTACTAATGTATAGTATCGACAAGATACCTCTGCTGAGAGAAGGATCCAACATGGGGAGACGATGAGTAGAGTGGTCTCACAGGGCAGTTGGTGAAGCTCAATCCCACCTAAGGTACAGGGTTCCAGAGCTGGGGAAGATCTTTTAAGCTTCTTTTTGTCACTAACGGGTTTCTCCAAGATGGAGTAGGTCAACAGAAGCTTCCTTCCAGGAGCTTTTTGAGTGTTCTAGTGATCCACCCATCCTCCTACGAACTCAGAGCCCCAGAAACTGAAATTTACCAGCCCCCAGCTATCCATTCTATACTCAGTTGATCCTTGAACGACATAGATATATATGAACTGGATGAATCCACTTGTAAGTGATTTTTTTTTCAATAACTATAGTCCAGTACTGTAAATGTATTTTCCTTATAATTTTCTTAACACCTTCTTTTCTCTAGCTTGCTTTATTGTACAAATACAGTATAGAATACATATAACACACGAAATAGGTGTTCATTGACTATGTTATCGGTAACGCTTCTAGGCAACAGTAGGCTATTACTAGTTAGGTTTTTGGAGTGAGTCAAAAGTTGCATGCAGGTTTTTGACCACGTGGGAGGGTAGCACTCTAGCCCCTGCATTGTTCAAGGTCACCCGCGTGCATCTCCTCATCCACCTTTGCTCTCTGGATCGAGTAGTGGAATATGAGAGAGCAGTGAGTGATGGAGGAGAAGCTTGGAGCCACAGATGATGCTTTTCTTACGTTATTTTATTCCTGACAGACCTCAGGGGAAAAATAAACTCTGCAGAAGAACATTTGATTAATGAAGCTCTTTTCAAAACTCAAAAAGTTTGAGCTGCCTGGGTGGCTCAGTTGGTTAAGCATCTGACACTTGGTTTCAGTTCAGGTCTTGAGCTCACAGTTTCATGGGTTCGAGCCCCACGTTGGACTCTGTGCTGACAGTGTGAAGCCTGGTTGGGATTCTCTCTCTCCCTTTCTGTTTGCCGTTCCCCCAGTCGTACTGTCTCTCTCTTGAAATAACCAAACTTAAAACAAACCAACCAACCTCAAAACACTGAGGCCTGGAAAACATGGTGGCAGGGGGTGCACTTTGTTGTCACCATTATCATTTTCACTGTCTTTAAACGAGAATCTCTTTCGTGTCCATTGCTTCACCTGTATGACTTCGGATGCTTACAGCAACCCTATAGTTATCATTTCTGCATGTCCAGTGGGGACCCTGAAGTTCAAGGGTTAGCCTGGACAGTGCCAGGGTTGGGATGGTAATAGCCCGCTCCAAAGACTTTAGTGCCTACTTTGGGCTGTATTTCTGCCCATTTGCCGTGCTTCTTCCCTCTTCTGCCCTCTGTGCTTTCATAATGCCCTGCTGAACACTCACAGTAAGAACCACATTTTTCAGCAACCCAGTTTTCTCATCCATACCTGTTGGAATGGATTCTCTTTGAGATACTATCAAACTCCATGTTTCTATAATTTACGAAAAAGGCAGCCCCACACAAGCCACATACAGGTGCTTAAGTCTTTTTTTTTTTAAGTTTATTTATTTATTTAGAGATAGAGTGAGAGAAAGAGAGGGAGAGAGAGAATCCCAAGCAGGCTCTGCTCTATCAGTTCAGAGCTCAATGTGGGGCTTGATCTCAGAACCCAGAGATTATGACCTGAGCTGAAATCAAGAGTTGGATGCTTAACCTACTGAGCCACCCAGGCATCCCACAACCACTTAAGTCTTACAGTTGGTTCAAAAAAACACATCTTTAGATTCTATATTGTTTATTTCTGCTCTGATCTTTATTATTTCTCTTCTTCTTCTGGGTTGGGGGTATCTTTGCTGTTCTGCTTCTATTTCCTTTAGGTGTGCTATTAGATTTTGTATTTGGTATTTTTCTTCTTTCTTGAGATAGGCCTGGATTGCATTGTATTTTCTTCTCAGGGCTGCCTTTGCTGCATCCCAAAGCATTTGGATTGTTGTATTTTCATTTTCATTTGTTTCCATATATTTTTAAATTTCTTCTCTAATTGCCTGGTCGGCCCATTCATTCTTTAGTAGGGCGTTCTTTGACCTCCATACTTTCGGAGGTTTTCCAGACTT
Organism: Neofelis nebulosa; assembly: GCF_028018385.1. Taxonomy (NCBI): domain Eukaryota; kingdom Metazoa; phylum Chordata; class Mammalia; order Carnivora; family Felidae; genus Neofelis; species Neofelis nebulosa. The sequence continues at coordinate 138,093,222 of NC_080782.1, forward strand.
TTTCCGGTGGTTGATATCAAGTTTCATAGCATTGTGCTCTGAAAGTGTGCACGGTCTGATCTCAGTTCTTTTATAATTATGAAGGGCTGTTTTGCGATCCAGTATGTGATCTATCTTGGAGAATGTTCCATGTGCACTCGAGAAGAAATCATATTCCATTGTTTTGGGATGCAGAGTTCTAACTATATCTGTCAAGTCCATCTGATCCAATGTATCAATCAGGCCCCTTGTTTCTTTATTGATCCTGTGTCTAGATGATCTATCCATTGTTGTAAGTGGGGTATTAAAGTCTCCTGCAATTACCACATTCTTATCAATAAGTTTGCTTATGTTTGTGAGTAATTGTATTATATATTTGGGGGCTTCTGTATCCGGCGCATAGACATTTATAATTGTTAGCTCTTCCTGATGAATGACCATTATTATATAATGCCCTTCTTCATCTCTTGTTACAGCCTTTAATTTAAAGTCTAGTTTGCCTGATATAAGTATGGCTACTCTAGCTTTCTTTTGACTTCCAGTAGCATGTTAGATAGTTCGCCATCCCCTCACTTTCAATTTGAAAGGTGTCTTCGGGTCTAAAATGAGTCTCTTGTAGACAGCAGATAGATGGGTCTTGTTTTTTATCCATTCTGATACCCTATGTCTTTTGGTTGGAGCATTTAGTCCATTTACATTCAGTGTTATTATGATACCACCTCACGCCAGAGTGGCTAAAATGAACACATCAGGAGACTATAGATGCTGGAGAGGATGTGGAGAGACGGGAACCCTCTTGCACTGTTGGTGGGAATGCAAACTGGTGCAGATGCTCTGGAAAACAGTGTGGAGGTTCCTCAAAAAATTAAACATAGATCTACCCTATGACCCAGCAATAGCACTGCTAGGAATTTACCCAAGGGAAACAGGAGTGCTGATGCATAGGGACACTTGTACCCCAATGTTGATAGCAGCACTTTCAACAATAGCCAAATTATGGAAAGAGCCGAAATGTCCGTCAACTGATAAATGGATAAAGAAATTGTAGTTTATATACACAATGGAATACTACTTAGCAATGAGAAAGAATGAAATATGGCCCTTTGTAGCAACATGGATGGAACTGGAGAGCATTATGCTAAGTGAAATAAGTGAGGCAGAGAAAGACAGATACCATACGTTTTCACTCCTATGTGGATCCTGAGAAACTCAACAGAAGACCAGCAGGGAGGAGAAGGGGGAAAAAATGTTACAGAGAGGGAAGGAGGCAAATCATAGGAGACTTCTTAACACTGAGAATAAACTGAGGGTTGATGGTGAGTGGGAGGGAAGGGGGGTGATGGGTATTAGGAGGGCATCTGTTGGGATGAGCACTGGGTGTTGTATGGAAACAAATTTGACAATAAATTTCTTATAAAAAAACCCCCACATCTTTAAATGTAAAGAAAGAAAAATAACTGTGATGGGCATCCAGGTACACACTACACACATAACAAAGCCTGCCATGATCCGTGATCCCCACGGATCCCTTTTCTTTTCATCCTTTGTCCCTACTGGATGGGCTAAGCCTTGAAAGATGACAGGGAAAGGGCTTTGGGGCACAGTGCTGACGTGGGCAGGGTAGAGGTGGGAAAGGAAAAGGAGCTTTGGAGAGGAAGGTTCAGAACAAAAACAGAGGAGACAGCCTCGTAAGATGGGCACCTTTCTTATTCCTCTAGTGACTTACAAGTTGAAAAACTAGGGGCGCCTGGGTGGATCAGTAGGTTAAAGGTCTGACTTTGTCTCAGGTCACGATCTCACGGTTTGCGAGTTTGAGCCCCGCGTCGGGCTCTGTGCTGACAGTTCCGAGCCTGGAGCCTGCTTCGGATTCTGTGTCTCCCTCTCTCTCTCTCTCTCTCAAAACTAAAAAAAAATTTAAAAATGTTTTTTAAAAAAGTTGAAAACTAGATTATATATTTAAGAAGTTATTAATCTAGTATTTTTTGGAAATGGAAGAGAAAGGAACAGTTGGTGAGAGCAGGATGTGGGAAGCGGAGCTGTGCCCAAACTGGACATTTCCCGTTTCACAGTTTTGCTTCTCAGTCAGGAACCAGGGCAGTCCTCCTCCTGTGACATCGCATCAAAGCATCAAGTGCAGTTCTTACAGAAGATCATCAGCAAATACTTCTGTTTGAATCTTTTTCCAGAGCAAAGACTGTGAGTCACATTAATCACAAGAGTACATGAAAAAAAAGAAAAAAAAAAAAAAAGAGCGACATTTTAAGTTGCTGATTTACTGTGTCTTAAAATTGAAAGGGTTGAATCCAGGGAGTAGACATCACTGTCTTCAAAGCATAGATGAGGCTGATATTGAACATTGTCAAAAAAGCAAGAAACAGATACTGCAAATAATATATAAGAGTGTCTTTCAAGGCTTTCTAATAAGATATTGTCCTATGGTGACTTTGACCCTCCACACCAAATGCTAAGGAATACTTAAGCCCAATATGTCATGTTAGTAGAAATGCAAAAAATAAAGCCTAGATTGGATCAGTTAAGAGTTGTTGCCTCCCTTTCTAATGGGAAGCCAGAGTACAATTAATGAAAGCTATGTAAATGTGCTCCAGGCTGTTAAGATTACAAAGAGAGTTCGGGGCTGGGGATAAAAAATTGGGAGAATGGGATCCACAATCAATTACAGAGAAGGTCCTCCTATCTCGGACAGGCACACACACTTTGATATCTCATCAGGGAACCAATTGCATCCCGGCGCCTTTTGGAAGCAAGTTGTAGGAACATGCTCCCTCCTATTTGGGGAGTGATACAAGGCGGCTATTTTTGAATGATTAATTAAAGGGAATCAATCTTCATTGCTTTGCTACTGACGTGAAAAGCGCCATGCCTGTGCAATAATGGCATGCAATTATTCAACTACCCCTTTGGCAAGGACAACGTAATTAGTCCTGGTGGTGTCGAGAGATTCTTTTTATTCCCAACAAATTGGCAGTTTTAATCAAGTGTTGCTGGAAATTTATCATAACACAGGGAAAACAATAGGTGAAGGTACAGGGCCCCAAGCTGTGTGACTCCTATCTACAATGGTACAAATTTACAATGCTAACAGCATGATAAATACTACCAATCCGTGAATGCGTTGATTATAATTTCATATCAGGACCAAGCCTTGGCAATTCCTATTTGTTTAGAAACACGGCGGTAACCCTTTGGGTGCTGCCTTGCGTTTGTTCGCTGAGAAAGTGAAGGTGTTCACCCTGTCCTGGGTGCCGGTGGCCTGGCCGGGAACTTGGAAGGTTTCAAAGCACAGGGAATGGAGGAGGCGCCCAGAAATGCTAACCTACTCCGTCCACAGGAGCCTAGGAACTGCGGAGAGCAGGGCAGGTGAGATGACAGGCAAACTCACCATGTCCTATACTGTGTTTTACTCCCAAGAGCCTTATGCTGGGCCGACTCTCCAGGGATCCAGACAGGCCTTCTTTCCACTCTCTCTTCTCCCTCCTTCCATGTATTTTCATGACTCCTGAGATCTTTGCTTAAAAATAATAGCTATTTATCAAGCGCTTAAGAAGCATGCCAGGTATTATGTTAAGTGATTTATAGCGTGTTGTCTCATTTATTTCTGTGCAACACTTTATATTGGGGACTACTCTAGTTTCTATCATCTCTGATTTTATAGGTGAGAATTTGAGGCTTGGAAAATGCAGGGCAGTAGAGCAAGGACCCCAAACCGGGTGGCTGCGTCCCACAGCTGCCTGCTTAACCTCCTGCACTCTTAGGATGATGTGGTCTTAGAGGTCTGGCAGTAAAAAGATAGACTTACGTTGTGTGCCTCAACTTGAGCTAGAATGCCACAGCCTACATTATGTCTGCCTTGGTATTCCAAGAAGAAATCAGTGCTGTTACCTTCAGGGTCTTGTATATTTTATGGTGTGCTTCCATAACTCACATAAATTTGTGTGTATAGGGGGTGGGCAGAGAGTTGAAAGGGTAGATATACAGAAAACCACAATTGCTATAACTTACCTCATCGATTAGAATCACCTAGAGTCCTTGTTAAAAATTAGGTTCCCAGGTCCCTACTCCAGATCTGTTTACTCAGATCCCTGAGGAAGATCTTGGAAATCTGTATATCCCGTGATCATGCTCTAAGGCAGAATATCCCATCTGTGTTAGTTTCATGAGATATTAATCAGTATATGGACCCCTCTCCCCTGCTCATGCTCTCTCTCTTAAATAAAAATAATAATACAAAATTTTTTTGAAATGTAATCATTCTATGGAAAATATTTCCCCAGGTCAGATGATTGAGAGATATATGGATTATAAGATATTTAACCGGTTTCTTCTAAGAGACTCCAAATTTGATGCATAGTGAGGATTTCAAGGAGAAACTGATACTCATATGCTTGCCTAAGTCCTTGCGCTATGGATCCCTCTCTTCAAGGGGCATCTCCGGGGATGAGGAGCTTGCAGGGCATACCCTGGGAGATCCAGATCCAAAGGGTGCTTAATGAAATAAAAGCATCACCAAGAAAACTTCCACTGCCAGCCTGAACAGCCTGAACAGTTCTGGAATCATTTGGAGGCATAATCACCAGTGTCTCTTCCCTAAAGGTACTTTAAGGCGATTTCTGGAAAACATTTCTAAGGAAACGGTGACACATTTATCCAGAAATTAGAGAGTGGGCTGAATTTCCTTGTTTCCAGTGAACTTGAGAAATGGATTAAATATCTCTCTGATGGGAGATTTTTAAGAGCATGTCCTTAGAGTCCATGCTGGAATGGTCCTCAAGAAATAAACCATGATCCATTTTTTTTCCTCTCTTTCTGCTGTCACAGGACTAGCGTAGGCTGAGGGAATAAAAGTGGTTATTTAAAGGCTGTTTTGGCATTCGGAAGGAGCGTGGAATCCTAGGTTGAAACCGGTTTGAAACACATCTCGTAAATCAAAGGGCGTTAGCCCAAATCGCATTGCTTAAAGGTGAGCCCTCTTCCAAACGTAATCTAAAAGCTCTGAGAAGTCGCGATTGGCACAGTTAACACCAGAGTAGCTGATTTCTGGCCTTTGTAAAACGCGGTGGACCTAAAGCGGGTTTCAGGAAGGAGCACATCAAGAACTAACTCCCAAACCCAGCAGAGCTCATTTGTGGACAAGGCCTTGTCATTTGCCGCCTGATCTCACTTTTACTTCTTTGTTCTACTTGTCGCAAGAAGGAACATCTGGCTCAGAGCCTGGAAAGCAGACTGGATCTTGTCATTGCACCTGCCCCGGGAGGAGAAGGAGGAATACTTTACTGACAAAAGGTAGGATTTTCAGAGCCGCATTCCCACCCATTAAAGCAGCTTGTTTGATCCCTTCAGAAGCTTAAGATCAAAGGGAGGCTTTTTCCGAGCTGCCAACCCATGAAGCTCCAGGCACAGAGAAGGACCTCTTTGTTTGCACACAGCCAGGTGGACGAGCCATGGCACTTCCCAGCCGCAGGAGGGGCCGTGGACAGGTTGAAGGGTTGTCTTCATAGCTGGCTGGTGCCCGTTGGATCCCGGACCTTCCCAGGAAAGCAGGCGTCCCTGTAAGAAGAACTCGGCAGGTCACAGCCACTATTTGACGAAGGACCTCCTAAAGCCACTCTCTTTCTCTGCCTCTACCTGGAGAACACGTTACCGGCATTCATTTTATCCCCTAATCTCAAAGCTTTCTGTGTACAAGAAAAGCTCCCAGGTCCTTTCCTCCCCTGTAATTTACTGAACCCCATCGTGAGAAAACAACCCTGTAGTCTTAGTGTATTTACAAATCTCCATTTTACGTCGCACTTGCTGGCGTGGGTGCTAATGGAGGGTATGAACCAGGCAAATGAACTTGGACTAGATTCCCTGAGAAAGGGTGATGAGAGAATTCTGACCCCCTCAGCCTGTCGCCACCTCCTTGCCAATAGCGGGAGCCCTGTTGGCCTCAGGCCACCGCCACATGGTGATTCTGGGCACAGCTCAAGGAATGGCTGGGTAGAGGTTCCCCCCCCACCCCCCGCCCCGCCCAGAAGAGAGACAGCCAGACTGTGACTTCTTCTGGCAAGGGTTATAGAGTGCTGCAGAAGATTTTTGCTTTAAAAGTAATAACAATTTCCTCCCGCACACAAACAAACATGTATAAGCCTATCCAGAAAAACCCTCCCAGTCGCTGGAAGAAATACAGGACTGTATAGAAAGTGACTGTGGCTCTCCGTCTAATAATCTACACGTTTTAAGCCCAGAACCTACAGGAAGAGATCCAGGTGTAAGTTCAAAGTAGTTATGAATCTGTAGGGGAGAGGAAAGAGGAAAAAATGTGCCTGGATGCCTGAAAATAAGGACAGCGACCACAGAAGACAAAGGCCGAAGGAATGGGATAAAAAAAAAACACGGTCCAGAGGCACAGTGGATGCGTGTGCAACGGGGCTGAGTCTGCTCTTGGCCCAGGGATTTGTTGTACGCTGGGACAGATTTTTCCCATAGAAAAGAATCTTCCAGAAACCCAAGTGGGGTGGAAATGTCATAGGATTCTGTCTAGAAATTTCCTGAAGCATCATGTTTTGTTTTTGTTTTTGTTTTTGGTTTTTGTTTTGTTTTGTTTTGTTTTGTTTTGTTTTGTTTTAAAGCTCTGACTCTCTTCTAAGTCCCGTGTCTGAGGGCCGTTCGGCGAGAGATGAGCAGAGAAAAGCTCCATTTGCTGACAGGGTTAGCTGAGGGTTAGCTCCGATCTTGGAGAAAGGAAATACTATCCATTTTGGATTAGAAGTTTCCGTCAGAACTAGACCAAGAGCCTTCAAAGCTCTAAGCACGTCACACAGACTTAACTTCTGCACACTCAGCCCTAAGGACTGCAGGAATCTACCTTACGTCAATTGCTCCATGACCCCGGAGAGAGAAGGGAGCGGCCTGAGTGACAGGTCACAGCTTTACTAAGTAAGGCAGTGAGAGACCTCAGTGGGGCGGGGGAGCAAAGTAGGAATGGAGGAAGCCATTCAGTTCGCACGCATGTCCTTGGGCAGAGTCCTCCTCTGTGAGAGGAAGTCAGGGAGCCACTGTCTTCCCTTGGGCTCCACCTGGGCCATTGTTCTGTTCCCGTTTCCCCTGTTGGACCGCTGCAGTGACAAGTGGGAATGAGCGGTTGCAGTATTCACTGTGCAGCCGCTGAAGTTTGTATAGCTTTCTCCACTGGGGACCCAGAGGTAAAGCAGGTGCACTGGTAAATATTGAGACATGGAGAGTTAAACAAGGCCTTTTACCAGCTTGGAGGGATCACGCTAGGACACAGGTTGAGTTCGGGCTTGGACCATACGCCTGGCTCTCCATGCCTCGGCTGGAGAACAGTAGAGCCAGGCATCCCGCTTCAGGGCTCTCCTCGGCATCAGAAAGAAGCAGGCAGGGCGTTCCCCCAAGGCAGGAGACTCTTGGATCTCGTTTTTCTGGACGTTGGAGGGAGCGCTTTAGTAGGTTGTTGACTGCAGTTCAGAGTCTGTGACACGCGTTGGCCATCACATGCTCTCGGGGGAGGGCGCAGATGTAGGTGAGCCTTCCTCGTATCCCCTGGTCCCAGTATTTCCAATCTGGGGAGAGGTTCGGTGTTCCCTAAGAAATGCAGTCCCTTCTCCTCGAAGGAAATGAAACATAGACCTCTCTCCCCCTTTTTTTGGATGCACCCCCTCTTAGAGTAATGAGGCTAAGAAGCACCTTCGTTTATTTTTGGTTTTATCAACCCGCTAGGAGGAAATTGAGGCCCAGTGAAAATAGCTGACCTCAGACCTGGCATGACGGGTGATGGGGACAAATGCGGCCGGCAGGAAGCCTTGAAACCAAGGAGGCCATTGTGATTGGTGTGGCCACTTAATCCTCAGCAAGGCAGGAACCGTGTCTGTCCACAGACGTGTATCGTTGTTTAGCCCAGTTCCTGGCACAGAGCGGGGACTCAATAAAAATGTTCGTCTCTCGCAACCTACGTTTAATCCTGTGTCAGGTCCTTGTGGCCCCGCTTTCAAAATCTGTCTCAACCCAACCACTCCTCACCTCCACTGCTTCTGCCCTGGACTCAGCTGATTCATTTCTTGCCTGTGGTGCTACAACCATCTCTATATGAGTCTTGCTCTGTCTGTTACTACCACCTTCTCCGTAAATGTTTTCTTTCCCATAGCAAGTAGAATCATCCTTTGAAAAAATAAAACAGATGGAGGCGCCTGGGGGGCTCAGTCAGTCAAAGTGTCCCACTCTTGGCTTCTGCCCAAGTCATAACCTCATGGTTTGTGAGTTCCAGACCTGCGTCGGGCTCTGCGTTGACCCTGCGGAGCTGGCTTGGGATTCTGTCTCTCTCTCTCTCTCTCTCTCTCTCTCTCTCTCTCTCTCTCTCCCTCTCTTTCTGTCCCTCCCTGCCTTTCTCTCTCTGTCTCTCTCAAAATCAATGAATAAACTTAAAAAAATAATTAAAAGATTAGAGGTAAGACAGATGATGTAACTCTTCTCCACAGCTTCCAGTGGGTTCCTCAGCCCCAACATACGCATCACTGACTCTCCCAGCACCTCCTGGTAGTTTTTCTCCCCGCTGCTCCAGCCATGTGGAACCCCTGGTGATTCTCCACGAAGCCAGACATTCTACCACATCAGGGTTTGGCAACTCCTTCCCCGGCTCTCCACTTGGCTCCCTGCATTACCTTCCTCAGACCTTTGCTTGAATGCCACTGTCTAAGCAATGCCAGACCATTCGATTAAGAACTACCCCCTCCCAGCCTACCCTTTCCATCTCCTTTCCCCGCTTTATTAGTCACTGCGACACTCGTCATCATCTGACATTCTGTGTAATTTACTTGATTATTGTCTTTCTCCCGCTGGAATGGAAACACAGGAGGTCAGGGATTTTTGGTTTTGTCTTATCCCTGGTGACCAGTAGTGCTTAATAGGCACTGGAGTAATATTTATTCGGAAAAGGGATAAAGGAACAGAGCTAGCTCTCTTACACCAAAGATTAGCCTATAGCAAACTCCTTGCCCCTGTTCTGCCTACGTAATAACATCGCGGTGCCTTTGTCAGTTGATGGAAAGCCCCCGGTGATACAAAATATGGGCACCAAAGACCTTGGTTCTAACCCTGGCTTCATTCTGTTAGCTGTGTGACCTCTCTGGGCCTCGCTTTCCATCAAAGTTAAGTAAAAATCGTAATGTCTTATCTTGCCTAACTCAAAGAGCTGCTAGGAGGGTAAAATGTTATATATATATATTATATATATATATAAAAAGCATATATATATTATATATGCTTATAATATATATTATATATATATATAATATATATATATATAATATATATATATAAAAGCATCTTGAAAACTAGAAAGCTCTGAGATGTCCGTTATTATCATTTCCTCTGAAATCTGCCTCCCTAAGGAAGTGCTTCACACTTTAGGTGAGGTAATAAAGCATCGCTCCAGCCAGACAAGTCATTGTAACAAATTGGATGCCTTGTTAATTTCATAGGCCAGAAATAAGGGAGGTGATGGGCCCTTTAGAACATTGTTTCTCTGTGAATTCTAAGCAGCTATTATCAGGGCACATGTTTTCTTCATCTACCTGATTTGGTGAAAACCCTGGTGATACATTTGGCAGCAACGAGCAGAACCTGTCAGTGAGGTTTGCTTAATGGTCCTCAAGCCACAGGTATTTATTGGATATCTAGATGCTGAGGTGGAAAGCAAGTTGCCTAAGAATATAAGCTCTTGGCCATAAGTGTAGTCTAATAAAATACAGACTCTTAGTGTACATAATGCAGATGTGTCTTATAGATCTCGGTAGTCGTGAGTGTAATAGCAACATTTCTGGCACTTGCCAGAAATTTTCTCTGTCTCCATTGCTCCCTGTCCTCTCTCTTGTTTGAGCCTCTGGCAACCCTCACCCCCCATGGCTTCTGCAGAATGCCATGAAAATCGCCTGTCTTTATTCGTGGTGTTTCTTCCACCTCAAATGCCTTCTCTCTCTTGTCTATTTCTCTTTTCCTTTGTAGCCTTTTTTTCCCCTCCCTACTCTCCTTTCTCCTGCCCAAACTTGTTAATCAAAGGTGTAAGACGGGGCTTACCTACACACTTTGCAGTACCTTTGAGTTACTTCCCCCCCTCCCCACCCCCACGCCCCCCCCCCCCCCCCCCCCCGCCGTCTTGTTGAGTTAGATGCTACTCTTCCAAGCTCCCCAGCAGCGCATAGAATAAAATCTAAGTTGGAAGCAGAATGAAATCTAGTCTCTCCCTGGACTCTATGCTCTGACCCGTCCTCCTGTGGGCCTCATCTCCCCCCATGCTTCCCTGCAAATATTGGCTTTATTGACGTTCTTCACATTCTTCCAACGTGCCAAACTTAAGTCTTGGGGTCCTTACATTTGCTCTTTTCTCTGCCTAGACACGATATTGGTGTGTCTGTTCAATGTTCTGTCTTCAAATATTTGTGGCATGGTCGATTGCCTATTTGTGGCCCCATGCCTAACAGAGCTAAAGAAGTGTTTGTTGAGCTAATCTGAAAATGTGCTATGATCTCTGAAACCCACTGCCAAGACAAGAAATGATAGCCTTTCCTCAGGTGAGTATTAACCACACCGTGGTATCTTCTCTGCAATGTCAAGGTGTTGTATTTCTGAATTAGTAGAATTTCACTGAGGAACTAATAATAATATTTAGAACTAATAAAAGATGTTAGAACTTTTGCCTTTGGATCTTAGAGATTAGTCCAAACTCCCTCATGTTATAAATGAGAAAACTGGGGCACCTGGGTGGCCCAGTCGGTTAAGCCTCCAACTTCCTCTCAGGCATGATCTGGCCCTTCATGAGTTTGAGCCCCACACTGGGGTCTCTGCTGTCAGCACGGAGCTTGGTTTGGATCCTCTGTCCCCCTTTCTCTCTGCCTCTCCCCCCTCATGCGTGCTTATGCTCGCTCTCTCTCTCTCTCTCTCTCTCTCAAAAATAAGCATTAAAAATGTTTAAAAAATAAATAAATGAGAAAACTATGATGTATCATTTACAGAATCATGGGCTGTAGCACCTTCATGATTTTCAAAGCAAGAGTGTGGATTCTGAGTTAACAGAAAGGTGTGGTTGTGTGCCTGTCATTGTGATGGTTGGACCTGGGAAGCCAAAATCTGTGCCTATGTGCCAACCTCCTGGTTCCCTGTGAATCTCTGTCTCTATATCCCTACCATTCCCCCTGCATTCCATTATTCCCTATTGACAACCCAGAGAAGGGGGCATGACCCCAAGACTTGGCAAGTGGAAGCAGGCAGTAAAACATGAATTTCATGACAACATTTTAGTGCTCTTACTACATCCCTTACAGTTTGGGACTCTGTGCCAGAAGAGAGCAGGAGATACTTCTATAATGTGGGTTGTTGGCTTTGAATGCCAAGAACCTCAGAGCCTTCGTACCATCGGTGGGTCACTCATTGCCCATGGTGACCCCACTGGGGTGATTCACTGTGAGGCAGAATGGGGCTTCTCAACGTTGGGAGGATTCAGTAATTATTGATTGGCTTGGTTTACGGCCATACCACCTAATGTGCCCGCTCCCATCTCATTGGCTTGGGCTTCAGAGACCTAGCAGGCTGCTTAGATTCCATCTGTGGTTACCTCTGACTGTGAAAGTACTAAGGTGTGCAGGTGCAGTGGGGTTGTCTTAACCAGGGATTCACAGCTTTGCGAAGGATCCCTTAAAAGTCCATTGGAAACAGTGATCTACAGGCTAACAACTACAGGGGTCTTAATAAAAATTAAATCAGATTCAATGATCAAAGAATCATAGATTTCTCACCGTCTTCTGGGTTAATACGTCCTGTTCCCAGGAACCAGTCCAAAAGTGTGACAGAGGCATGATCTCTCCTATGTGTCAAAAGCAAACTGGATTGAAACCAAAAACTAGTTTCCACATCTTTCAAATTCTAATGAGCACACTTATATAGAGGGAGGAAGCTCTGAACAGCTGGGCAGAAGATTGACATTCTCGGTTTTCTTTTGAGTCTGTCTTACTAAAGGATATCATAATTCGGTGGCTACATCCTCCTACCTATCTCGGCCCCCAATATGGCCTTAAACAGTGGACGGTGTTGCTTAAAAATACTGTGAAAATCCTAAAAATCACCAGTTGATAAGTGTCACCGATTTCGAGGCTTATTTCTATCCTACGTTTTTAGATCTCATTATAACCCTTCGAGTTTGTCCGTTGCGAAAGGTGTATTTCATAGTTAGGGTTATTGTAATTGCCATGTGCCATTGCATTCTGTGTTCTGGACTCATGATTAGGTAGGATATGAAAAAGGACGGTTACAGAGGTACAGTGGAAACAACCAGGCTCCAGGCATGACTCTGGTATTGGCTCTTGATTTCTGAACAAATCACCTTCTCTGAACCTTGGCGCTCTCTGAAAAATTAGTGCTGTGGGCTCGAGCAGAAAATCAGCTTGCAGGCTGGATTGAAACTTCACTAAAGCGATACAGTGGATCTAAAGGGGCTACAAAAACTTCGCCGCAAATGTTACTCCTACCTCCAGATATCCAAAGGGAATCAGACACAGATGTTTATATATGGAATGTCATCATTTTAAAGATTTACCATTAGGGGCGTTTGGGTGGCTCAGTCGGTTAAGCACCTGGCTCCTGATTTAAGCTCAGATCATGATCTCAAACGTTTGTGGGTTTGAGCTCCACATAGGGCTCCGTGCTGGCCAAGTCCTCCCTCTCTCTCTCTGTCCCTCCCCTGCTCACTCTCTCTGTCTCTCAAAATAAATGAATAAACACTAAAAAAATAAAATGTACAATTATTAATACATACTAAAGAATAGTTTGATGACCTCAACCAAATACATCTGAGGTAATGTTCAGCTTGTGGACTTTTTGTGACCTTGGGATAAAGAGTATTTAGAATGCTTCCTAGGTGGAAGATGTCAGACAGGAGAAATAATAGTTATGTCATCTTTCACGTACCATAATGCCTACTCTCCTTGTGGACAATGGCAACATGAAATCACCAGAAGGACATTTAACGATCCATTGAGGGGCACCCTGGCTCTTGGCCTTGGTTGGTCCTTTGCATCATCTTTCTGGTCGTGTTTTGCCCACTACCTGGGTCTGTAACATTTGTCCTCAGCACAAGATCACCTCACAAGGGGATCTTACTGAAACAGGAGAACCGTGTCATCCAGGAAAAACTCCCTTAGTTTTCCATACCCTGAATCTTTTTTTTTGTAAGGTGACTAAGACAGTTTTTGACACGCAAGAGTACGCAAGAGACTGTAACAATACATCGGATGAGTCCTGAACAAACGAGGTCTTTTCCCAAACCTGGATTCCTTTTCCAGTTTAATCAACAAAATTGAGAGGGCAAAGTTGTACAGTCAGCATTGTTGAATCATTAGCACCAGGTTGAATGCAAATTGCCTCTAATTATGTGTGGAGTTGAATTAATTAATTATATATGGAGAAGAAGCTCTGAACAGCTGGGCAGAAACTTTGAAGCTTTCAGATCGCTTCTGTGCTCTGCTTCCTGAATAATATCATAATCTGGCTGATACACTTGCCTCCTGACTCAGATTGCCCCTTAAACTTCGTTGCCTAAAAGCCCCACGTGATCAACTATGTTGATCAGCTATGTTGATGCTTTTGGGTTCAGGCCGACACTGGGTTTTGAGGTCATCAACTGGTAAACTCAAGTTTGAACATATGTCTTCTGTTAGCAGGAAAATTGTGCAGCCATGAAATATTGTCTAAATAAGCACATATGTGCTTTTAGAGAATGTCACTCGTGTTCATCTTGGGCAAACATTCATACTGTAACCAGTCTTAACCCTTCCATTCCTGCTTTCACGCGGGTATCCAGAGAGAGGTTCTATTTAATATTCACTGTCCTTAAGAACCCCTCTGAACTTCGAATGAATTACTTTTTTTCGAGCTGTATTTCCAAGTTCAATATTTGATAATACTACAAGGTTTTGCACAACGCCAGAAATCTACATTACTTGTCATAAAGTGGTGATCTGTTACACTGCTTGACATTTAGTTAAAGATAAAAAAAAAGAAAGTGAGGTAGAAAGGGAGAGAAGGAGAGGAGAAAAAGTATGGCTCACACAGGGAGGCTTTGTGTCTGATCTGAGGAACTGTCCAACCCCGCTGAGGTCTCTTATCTTAATGACTTTGCTTAAGAAGTTGTCTTGTCAGAGCTCTTGAAAAGCTTTTGCCTTACATGAATAATTTACCAACAGAGGTGATTTGGGTCTGATGAGATTAAAAATAAATCTCAGTGGTAAGGAGCAAGTTTGAAGGAGTTGAATGTAAGAATAGAAAAGTTTCATAGGATCCTGGGAGAAGTGCTCAAAAGGTCATTACATGTATTATTCTGGTTTTAAGAAGGGCTCTCCTAAAGATTTCTCTTTAGAGGAATAGCCCAATGAAAAAGACCCAAACTCAAGGAAGGAAATCTACTATTGTTCCCATAGTGATTTAGTCTGTTACCTCCCCACCCCCCGCCGCCATCCATTAGGGAAATTAGATGTATATTTTCACAATTCCGATTTGAAGACCGCTCTTGGTAGAGTTAGAGAGTATACCGACATCGTTCGAGTACATTCTAAAACTGTATTGACCACTGGGCTGTCCTCTTTGGATACAGTGCATCATGTTCACTGGGCAATGCTCTCGTTTTAGGGGCCTATCCTTCTACTCAGAAAATACCTCTCAGAACTTACAGGAAATGTGGAAGGAGAAGCCCTGTCAGCCCTTCTCGGAGACTCCTCATTTTGAAACTCAGCTTACACTCACTTGAAAGCTGAATATATGTCTCATCAGGGACCACTTACCAGGAAGGACACAAAAACTGGAAATCTACTATGTGGCAGGTATTTAGAAAGCGCAGCACTTAAAAAATACAAGCCTAGAGGGAGAAGGGAGAACACTTAGCAGTCAAGAAACCACATGATGCAGTGGGCACGGTTACTGCGAGAACCTCCTCACCATCCTGTGTTTGTAGGGGTGGGAGTAGGGAGACGAGAAATCTAGGTCAACCGGGAGATTTTCCTGGGCCCGAATGCTTTAAGAGCTATGTCCTAAAAGCCTCAGCCATACTTACCTTAATGTGGGAAATCTCGAGGCAGGTAGGATCACTTTAAGTAAACAATGGGCAGGGAAAGGTTTCTGTTGGCTTTTTTGAGGTTTCCACGCAAATCTCGAATCTTGTCCAAAATAAACATTGCATCGAAGGCATTAAGCTCGAGGATTAGGATCTGACTGGAGATCTCAGAGGCTTAAGAGTAAGTTGCAAATGTGTCAAATGAAAATGTTGCAGGGCTCAGAGAAGAAGAGTCAACCCGGAGAGGGTAGAGAAAGAAACTGCGGACCCGCAGCAGAGCCCTGGCTCTTCAGCTGGAGGTGCAGGAAATCTCTTGGTGGTGCTTCCCATCAGGAGTTTCCTGTGTGCAAGGTAGGCAACAGGAACAAACCTATCCCAGCGCACAGCAGGAGACCTGGGCCAGAGCACAGGCAAGAACAAAATGGGACAGGAGGTTCTGCGAAGAGCTAGAGAGTCAAAGGTCCACCTTGTCCACCATAGCAAACCACGTGTGCCAAGAGCACGCGGCAGGCACATGCAGCCTCCCACAAGGCGCATGCTGCAGAGTGCGGCCTCAATAGGCTACCGGACCTGGCTGAGAGCTTCCAGGGTTCAAGATCTCTGTGTTTCAGTGTTTGTTCCCAAACGTCCAGGCCCTTTGGGCTAAATGTGGACTGCAGGTCTGGAGTCTGCTAGAACCTGGAAAGTTGGAGTTGAGTAGTGATGCGATTCTCTTCGTATCTGTTGGAACTTATCGTAATTCAGAGTCCATTGGAAATCCAATAAATGTTTATTTGATGATGTTTATCAAACGCTTTTATAGATACTGTGGGAAGAGGGCAAGATACCTTTTGTACCGACAGGGACTGGAATAGACAGCCTGCAGTTTTTATTGGCATATGAAAGTGAATTCTTTTTTTTTTTTTTTTTTTGGCTTATGTCCTTTGGAAGTTTGCTTTATTATTTTTTATTACTTCCAACCCTGCTGATCAGCAAATCATCCCAATGAGGGTTGTCAGATTTAGTAAATAAAAATACAGGGCCAGTTACATTTCAATTTCATATAAACAATGAACGTTTTTTAGTACAAATGTGTTCCAAATGTTGCATGTCTCAAATGTATACACGTCTTACTGCATTAGGAAATAAGCCTTTAAAATAAATATCTATATATGTGGGTTGCCAGATTTAGCAAATAAAAATATAGGATCCCCAGTTAAACTTGAATTTTATAGAAATAACAAATAACTTTTAGTTATTAGACATTGTTACACTAAAATTTATTGGTTATTTGAAATTCAAATTTAATGGAGTGCCCTGTACTTAATATGGCAACCTAAATCCCAATGCCACGAATGCATTCTTTCGTCTTGTTCGTTTTTTTGAATCCCCTACGAAGTGTTAGGTACATGGTATTATGGATTTAATGTCTATGTAACGCCTACCCCCAATTTGTATAGTAAAGCCCTAACACCCAATGTGACGGTATTTGGCGACGGAGCTTTTGAGAGATGATGAGGGGTAGATGAAATCATGAGAATGAGACCCCACTATGGGATTAATACTCTTGTAAAAAGAGACACCAGAGAGCTTGTGCACATGCTCTCTCTCATTGCCTCCCTCTCTTCCTCCCTCACCGCACCACAAAGGAAAGGTCACACGAGCACACAAGATGTTGGCCACCTGTAAGCCGAGAGAAGAGCCCCACAGGATAGAAACTAGTCATGCTGGCACCCAGATCTTGGACTTCTAGCTTCCAGAACTATGAGAATAATGAGAATATAAGTGTCTGTCACCTAAGCCCCATAGCCTGTGGCAACACGAGCCAATGAAAATAGACGGCATGGTTTAGACGTGGTGAAAGGGTTCAAAATGAGTAAGGTGTGGATTGTGCTCTCAAGGACCTCTCTCCAGAGAAGATGGAAGAATGCACAATGGTGCTTGGTCTGTTCTGCTTTGTTGCCCAAATATCTCCTGCATCTGCTCCTTCGTGTTTCAGCCATGAGTTCCACTCCAGGATGGACCCCACATGAGTATAAATGCCCATGTCATATTGAACAGTGTCATACCCACACATGATACTCTTCTTCCCAGGTATCCCATGGTCCCATCCATCCTTACCACCGCCAACCGAGATAATTTTTAAAACGCGGGCCTTATCAAAATGCTCCTCCGGGTAAAACCCATTAGTGTTTATTTGTTTCCTCTAAAACAAAGTGCAATCTCCACGGCGTCACAGGATTTGGTTGATGACTTCTGTCAGCTTGCTACCTATTCCTCTTTCTGTATGAATCCTACACTCAGGCAGTACCACCTGTTATGGATTGAATTAATGGAGTCCTGATCCAACATCTGAGAGTGTGACCCTATGTGAAAACAGATTCTTTACAAATAAAATTAGGTCTGTTAGAATTGGTCTTCCAGATGCTCCTGTTAAAGATGCTACTGATGCTCCTATAAAAAGGGGAAATTTGGACATAGAGGCAGACATGCATAGGAGGAAGGTGATGTAGAGAGACAGAGGGAGAATATCATGGGAAGATGTCCATTTGTGGTGAATCATCTAAAAGTGAAGGGATGGTGGGGGTTCCTGAGTGGCTCGGTCGGTTGAGGGTTCAACTCTTGATTTTGGCTCTGGTCATGATCCCAGGGTCATGGGATCGAGCCCTGTGTTGGACCCCACAGTGAGTGTGGAGCCTGCTTAAGATTCTCTCTTTCTCTCTCTCTGTGTGTGTGTGTGTGTGTGTGTGTGTGTGTCCTGTCCCCACTTGTGCATGCTCTCTTCTCTCTCTCTCTCTTTCTCTAAAAAAATAGATAAAAAAAAAAAAAAGTGAAGAAATGGCAAAGCTTGCCACAAACCACCAGCAGATAGGAAGAGGCAGGGGAGTGTTTCCTCTACAGGTCTCGGAGGGAGCATGGCCTTCCTTGCTGACATCTTGGTTTTGGACTTGCAGCCTTCCGTGTTGTACGGCAATAAATTTCAGTTGCTTTAAGTCACCCAGTTTGTAGTACTTTATTCCAGCTGCCTTAGGAAATTAATGCACCACCTGACTTGTTTTTTTCTTGAATGTGTCATGCCACCTCATGTCCTCTGGTCTTGCTCATGCCGTCACCTTGATCTGTGATGTCTCGTCCCCGACCTCTCCCTGTTGACTTTGTGGCCTAGCAAAGACCATGAGGGACACTTTCCCTGAGTGTGTGCCCTCCAGGCAGAATAAATTGTCCTTTCAGCTGCACTCACGCAGAAATTTGTTCACACCTCTACTCTCACGCTATTATATGCTATTGTTTCCAGTCATTTAACACCTAATGAACATCGCAAATATTTGTTGGCCATGCGAAGCGCGTAACACAGTGTAGGTATTTGTACACTGCCATTTAACTTTCCCATAAACTCTGTGCAAAGCACGTTTTATTAGTAGTTCTGTTTACAGATGGGGAGGCGTAATGTTAAAGAGTTGAGTACACTGTGCAAGATCGTGTATCTCTAACAAAGCCAGAATTCAAGTTCAGGCCATCTGATTCCAGCGTCAACCACTCTGGCACAGAGTCTTCCCTATATGTGTCTTTTTCTCCCTTTTCGGAAATTGGACACTGTGCTTTCAACTTTTTACCTTAGCATCCCACCTATAGTGGCACTCAGCACAGTGTGAAACTTCAGGATATTCCACTGCATTCAGTTGCAATAATTATGATACACGTAGTGTGTCTTAGGTGAAAAGGATAGCATGAACTGCAAAGGAGAGAGATCATACTTACTAGAGAATTGGCAAATATTTTAGTTAGTATGTCATTGGCATATTTATCATGTAATCATTCTTTGTGTTTTGAAGGACACTATTGAGATGTCACCAAGACAGCATATCTCTTCAACATTTGCCATACTTTTCTCAAACTTTTCCTTGGTTCTTGCTTCATTCCATATAACTTTTCCAGTTATCTGACCACTGACCTGAATGGGGATAAACATGGAAAAATTGGTTGTTGTATGTGAGATATAAAAATGGAATCTTCTGGGGTGCCTGGGTGGCTCAGTTGGTTAAGCGTCCAACTTCAGCTCAGGTCACGATCTCACGGTTCGTGAGTTCAAGCCCCGTGTCGGGCTCTGGGCTGATGGCTCAGAGCCTGGAGCCTGCTTCCGATTCTGTGTCTCCCTCTCTCTCTGCCCCTCCCCTGTTCGTGCTCTCTCTCTCTCTATCCCCAAAATAAATAAACGTTAAAAAAATTTAAAAAAAAAATGGAATCTTCCTAGAATTTCAGAAGTATTTCCCACTAACTCACTTTTTATTGAAAGTTCATTACGTGCCAGGTAGTATTCTAGAAGCAGTGGTTAAGAATATGGTTGATGTAATAAACAAGCAAGATTATATCACCTTTCTATAAGGGAGTAAGATTTACAAATATTTATTTGGATCTAGTCGAGACAATAAGGATGCTCATTTTTTCTTATGCCTTCACAAGACATGTCATTTTGTTGCTAAAATTCCTGGATGTCTCATGGAAAAGAAGGATGTTCTCAATGAAGTATTTCCCAAGAGTTGAATGTTAACAAGTGTTACCAGAAAAAATTACTCAATACAGGAAATAAAAAGAAAATCAGCCACTTTTATCTGTTTGTTATAACTGCAGGATTTCTCTGTGCTGACAGCATAGAGCCCAATGCGGGGCTCAAACTCATGAACTGTGAGATCATGACTCGAGCTGAAGTTGGACGCTTACCCAACTGATCCATCCAGGTGCTCCAGAGTAGTAATTTGTTTAATGTTTCAAGTTTTTATTTAATTTCTGTCATTTACATACAATACTCAGTGATCCTCACAATAACTACCACCCATTTAATCAAAAACCTCCCAACAAACAAAACTCCAGGGCCAGATGGCTTCCCAGGGGAATTCTACCAAACATTCAAAGAAGAGTTAATACCTTTTTTTCTCAAACTATTCCAAAAAATAGAAATGGAAGAAAAACTTCCAAACTTATTCCACAATACCAGCATCACCTTGCCTCCAAAGCCAGACAAAGACCCCGCTAAAAAGGAGAATTACAGGCCAGTATTCCTTATGAACATGGAAGCAAAAATTCTCAACAGGATACTAGTAAATCAAATCCAATAGTACATTAAAAGAATTATTCACCGTGACCGAGTGGGACTTATTCCTGGACTGCAAGAGTGGTTCACTACAAATCAATGTAATCAAAGCGGTAAAAGATCTGTACGCTGAAAACTATAGAACACTTAATGAAAGAAATTGAAGAGGGCACAAGTCAATGGAAAAACATTCCATGCCCATAGATTGGAAGAACACATGTTGTTAAAATGTCTATCCTACCCAATCAATCTACACATTTAATGCAACCCTTATCAAAATACCACCAGAATTTTTCACAGAGCTAGAACAATCCTAAAATGTGGATGGAAGCACAAAAAAACCCAAATAGCCAAAGCCATTCTGAAAAAGCAAAGCAAAGCTGGAGGCATCACAATTCTGGACTTCAAGTTATATTACAAAGCTATAGTCATCAAGATAGTATGGTACTGGCACAAAATCAGACACATAGATCAATAGAACAGAATGGAAAACCCAGAAAGGGACTTGCAACTCTATGGTCAACTTATCTTTGACAAAGCAGGAAAAAATATCCAATGGAAAAAAAACCAGTCTCTTCAACTGGACGACAACATGCAGAAGAATGAAACTGGACCACTTTCTTACACGACGCACAAAAATAAATTCTAAATGGATGAAAGATCTTAATGTGAGACAGGAAACCCTCAAAATCCTCAAGGAGAACACGGGTAGTAACCTCTTTGACCTCAACCGGAGAAACTTCTTACTAGACACATCTCCGGAGGCACAGGAAACAAAAGCAAAAGTGAATGATTGGGACTTCATCAAGATACAAAGGTTCTGCACAGCTAAGGAAAAAATCAACAAAACTAAAAGGCAATCTACAGATTGGGAGAAGATATTTGCAAATGACGTGTCTGTTAGCAGTCACTTTAAATCCCCAGAATAAGAAATTGAGGCATTTTGCATATTTATTTCTCTCCTTTACCTTCTCAATAAGGCAATCCAAGAAAAGCATTTTATGAACTTTTGGTTTATTATTCATTTGCTAGAGATGAGAAGAAAGCTTTGGGTTTTTTTGCCATTATTTTAAAATTAGCAAATGTTTTGAGTACTATTTGTCTTGGAATAACCTTCTTTGAGTTACCAAGTTTATCAATAATTTAAGACTTACACAAGACTTACACGTTCCAGTGTGTCTTTTCCTCAGTGAGAAAATTACAACTGAGCCCTGAACTTTTTGTCTGCTACTGCCTTTTCTTCTTGAGTTTAGATCAGGAAGCATATTTATCCATCATATCCTTAGGAATGGATTAATGAGTAAGTGAACTAAACAAATAGCATACTTATCGCGTCTTGGAAATTTAGGAAGGCCTTTGTGTAACTTTTTGTATATTGCTAATGTACCAATACAAAGTGACTGGATTCAGCCTTACTAAGGGAAATCACAAAAACTGAAGAGCTGAGGAAGGAATGGTGAAAATCAGTAGCTGCATGTTCATTGAGGCATGTGAAAAGATGCTAAAAAATGAAGTATTAGGTAAATGGTAAGATTATCCGTTCACCTTACCAGTCAATAAAATGCAATCTGTGCTGGTAAAATTGAAAGAATTTCAAATTGGGAACTGTTACGATTTCTAAAAGTGACTCTGGAATATGCTGGAAGCACAGTGACTTGGGTGCCTGGATTTTTTTTTTTAATATGTCTCTATTTATTTTTAAGAGAGAGAGGGAGGGAGGGAGGAGGGAGGAAGTGAGAGCATAAGCAGAGCAGGGGCAGAGAGAGAGAGAGGGAAACATAGAATCTGAAGCAGACTCCAGGCTCTATGCTGTCAGCACAGAGCCCATCTCGGGGTTTGAACCCATGGACTGTGAGATCATGACCTGAGCTGAAGTCGGATGCTTAACCAACTGGGCCACCCAGGTGCCCCATGGAATCTTTATTGTTCATCCACGTTGGTACATTTTGTTGGGATTTCAACAATGAAAAACCTGAAGTTTGGGAAAAGAGAGAAAAAAGCAAGGGCAAGGCTACCTTTTGTATATTTTGTTGAGAAATGTCTATACAAGGATAAAACGGTGATGGATCTGCTAAACTGTAAATAATTGAACTCACACCCCCTTCCTCTCTCTTTTCCTCTGTTTCTCTTCTTCCCCTCTCTCTTCCATCGAGTTCATTGCAGGCAATTGCTGTTTAGAAATGTTGAAAAAATGTTTGCTGCAGGAAACTAAGCTTTGGAGAAGGACAGTACATTAGACAGCAGTTTGGCATGAGAATTAATAGACGTTCTTCTGCCGTTGTAAAAGCTCCGAATAAAGGGTTAAGAGCCTTTAGGAACTGATCGAGTAATGTCATATCTGAAACTAATTATACCTGAATGTCCTAAAACTGGTTTTTTAAAAAATTCAATTTTCAGAAGAAATTGCTAAGGGAAATGATCAGACGGTTATAAAATACCCACTGTGGTCGCTTTATATGTACATTACTTTATGTACTCCTCATGATAACACTGTAAGGTAGATATCATCTCCATTCTATAGATACAGGTGTTAAAACTCAGAGAAATTATGTAACTTGATCAGCTTTATACAAGATATGGAAGACCAGATTTGAACTTGGATCTTTTAGCAGACACTTAATGTTTTTGATGCATTCTCCCCCTCCTCTTCACTTTGATATCACCGGAGTCAGGTTTGTATGTGATCAAGACGTGGGAAGAGAGACTCAGACTGGGGAGAAGATCTGTGTTTTATGTCTCTGGGCAGATCATCGTCAATCAGTTGGCTCGTGGAAATGTCAGACTAGTTTTATGTTAATTGAGCTTAGAATGAGCAGAAGGGTACAATCATACAGCGTATCAGAGTCTCCCCCAGGATAGTTGAATTAATGCTTCATTCCTTGCATCCCCCACCCCCTCTGCCACCATCCCCAGTATAGACTTGCATCCTCTCTGCTATGAATAACCTGGAGACTGGGTATAAGAACAGTTTTGTTTCTGTTTTCAACCCCTCCTGCCTTCCTTCTCTCCTTCTGTCTCTCCCTTGTTCTTTCATTCTTTCTCTCCCTCCTTTCTTCTTTCCCTTATTCCTTCCTTCCTTCCTTACCTCTCTACTTTCTCCCTTTTGTAGAATTTTCTGGATACCTCATCAGTATCCATTCTCTACTTTCAACTTCTAGATATTACCCTATTGGTTGTTAAGTTGGGGGTGATGCCACCTCCTGATCCAGACATGGATCTTGATTAGCTTAAGCTGGTCATTATAATCTTATCCCTCTTTTCCCAACCAATAGTTCATAAAGAGGAGGCAATCACCTAAGCTTAGGTGGGCTTTTCACACCCCCTGGGTGGTGACATTGTGCAAATAGAATGTCTGACACTGTGGAAGTTATTTTACTACAAGAAGAAAGCCAACTGAAAGATAAAACTACTATAGAAGAAGCCAGAGCTGAGAGAATCTCAGAAAAACAGAGGTAGAACTGATGAAACCCTTTGAAGTTCTTAACTTTTGGATTTTTCATTTATGTGGTCCAATAAATTAATATGTAAGCCAATTTAATGTGGCTTTTCAGTTGCTTGCTATGGAAAGTATTCTCCATGGTACATCCTTCCTCCTTTCAGTAAGAATATATTGAATACCTACTATATTTCAAAAATCTATATGTATCAAAGAACACAAAGAAGCAAAATCTCTCATTGCAAGAAGGTATACCTTTATTTTTTTTGGTCTACAAATTCCATTTATTTATCCCACTTCCACACCTCTTTTTAGGTGGACATTTTGTTCTGTTTTGGGTCCCATTGTGGCTGTGGGTGCTGAGATCATCAGGTTACCCTGACCTTCTGGGTTAGACCCCATATATTTGAGAAGAATGGCACTCCATTTGGATCAAAAGATGTCTAGGACCAAATCCAAGGCCACTCTTAAGGCCTCCTTTGATTCACTGATCCCTAGGAGAGCCAAAGCATTTTATCTTGTCAGAGTAAAGAGATTTGGTGTGGATCATCCTTCTTCTCTTAATACCGTCTCTTTGCATCCGGTGAGGCCCAGCTGTCACAGTGGAAAGTAGGGGAGAGATGGAATAAAAGATGAAACTTGCTGTGGGAAAGTACTAAAGCCAGAGGCCAAGTTCATCCATTGGTGATAGTGGTCATAGACCCAGGAAAGCCGAGTGCACATCATTCTACTGAGCACAATGTTGTCACGGTGACAGTAGGAGCTAGGAGACTAAGAATTAGATCAAATACCTTGTATCCAGTATTGATCATCCCTTCCTTATTTCAAGGAATTCGCCGGACCTCTAATAGCACAGCCTGGGATCCTAACCATACATAGGACCCTCATTGTGTGTAGCTCACATCTCAGGAGAGGGAATAGATAAACAAGTAGATATAAATGCAGAGGGAAAGATAATAAAATAGAAGCAAGGGGAAGCTATGCTTCTACCCAAGGATCAGGAAAGGTTTGACATGGGATGCAGTGCATAGACTGAGGGCCGAAAAAGTGGTGTTATCCATGGTCCTGGAAGGACTGGGACCTCTTCTCATCCCGATTCCTGGTCCAACATGTGTATTCCTTTGTTCGTTCATTCGTTCGTTTATTTATTTATTTATTTATTTAGTTAGTTAGTTAGTTAGTTGATATTATTTATTTATCAGCGCAGAGCCCAACGTGGGGCTCCTACTCACAAACTGTGAGATCATGACCTGAGCTGAAAACAAGAGTTGGACACCTCACCAGTTGAGCCACCCAGCTGCCCCTGACATATGTCTCAAAAGACAAATCATGCCTCCCTGTTGTGAAGAGCCCACGTGAACTGATATGGAAGAAGTATCCAGAAGAATGGGGTTGGACATGAAGAATAACTCTGAGAAAAGGGAAGGCTGTATACATCAAGACCAACAAATACCAGGAAAGAGGTCATCACTGAGAAGCTTGATGAAGCAGGAAACTGAGTTAAACCTGAAAGGAAGTGCCTCTGTGGAGAAGTCAGGTGCTCAGTTGTCCTCCAAAATTAATCTGTACAAGAAAACTGCCATAGGGCCAGAGCATCAGATCACAAGGTTGAGAGCGGACAAAATGCTGTCAACTGATGTCATGTTAGAGAATTGCTCTAAAGACATGCTATCAAATTCTTTGGGTTGCCATCTTTTCTGTATATTTAGTGGTTTGGGACTTGTGGGTGAACAGTCTATAAAGACACATAGTATCCTTTGTAGTAATTCCTGAAGAGAAAAAGGGAGTTTTTAGTGATTGTTCAACAAATTTATATCGAGGGCCTATTTTGTGGCAGGTCCTCTATTAGGTAATTTGTTTCTTAATCTTTCCCAAGTTGTTTAGTTATACACCTTCTCTGTCATAAAGAAATAGGACTGCTAATAAAGGTAAGTAAAATATAAGACAGCATAAGTTTAAACCGGTCTTTCCTGCTCCTGTTTTTAACTCTATCCAATTCTCTTCTTTATATCGGACGGACTCTATAACCTCCGTACCCTTTTGATTATGACCATATAGGCCAATCGGTTTGTAACTCCACTCTGTAAATTCCAACTCCTATCAGCAAGTTTAATTCTCTAGTCTCCACCTTAACTATCTCCTGGACAGTTGGGATGCCAAGTCAGAAAGAGTCAGAATGAGGAAGACAAGAGGGAAAATAGGTCTCATACATCCATCCCTCTTCCCTTCTCTCTCATATCTCCTCCTCTTCCCTCCTCTGGCAAGGCAAAGATGGCCTTCTGTTACTGGTCTGTTACAACATCCGTGGCCAGAGTTGCCCCTGGCTTGCAGATTTCTCATTTTACCTAGTCCCAGGTGCTCTTGCTGGCCTCTGCTGAAATTGTGGTCTTGAGTATGTGAATACAGTTGCCTTAGGGCTGTGCTCAGATCCAGCCACCCCAGTCACCAAAGGCACCTCAGAGAGGCACGGCTAAGCTTCTGTGGCCTACTGCCTCAACTCCCTTGTGCCCTCCTCCCTCCCTTGGCTGGAGCCATAAGGACCACTGAGATCTTCTCTGCATGGCGAAGGTCCTTTATGGCACCCTGTCTTGAAAAGAACGGCAGGGTTCCCGTTGATATCAGTGACTGAGTGGAAACACAGAGAGATCAGTGCCATTGAAAGAAGAATTTGTTGCTTTTATTTCTTAAGAGAGGGGGGTACGCCATTCCTTGCCAGGCCTAATGGGTCTTGACCAGGAGGCACAAGCTCAAGTGAAGGGAAAACCTGGGAAAGAAGCTTCACTGGTGTTTCTGTGGGAAAGAAAAGGCAGAATAGGGCTAGTACCCTATTTCGGCCTTGGGTAGATTCTTAGTCATTGGGTCCTTGGCCTTAGGTCGACTGAGAGCAGGAGACAGACTGGCTTGGTGTGTGAGTTAGAGAAATGAGGTGGTTTGGCACTTGGGGCTTGGAACTGGGTGGTTTACACAGGAAAGCTGTGTTCCCAGCCCTAGCCCTAGCCCTTTGCTCTCTTTTGAGAATCAGCTCACTCTCAGAGGGGTAGTCTTTCCCTGGCCAGCAAGATTTTTAAGATGTGAAAACATCATACAGTACAGAAAATTGAAAAAAAAAAAATGACACGATTAATAGCCGTTCACCCTGTGGCCCCTTTATACCCTTCCAGCCAGTCCTTCCAAGTATCTAGACCAGAAAAGGCACAGTCTCTACATCTAGGTACATTTCCTATGCTTCAGAAGACCGTCAGACTGTTTTTCAAACTCCTTCCCATCATTCCCCTCTTAGAAAGCAGCCCTGCAGAGAGCAGAGAGCTTGTGGGTTCTGTGCTCCAGGTAAAGTCCACCCAGGGAGACAGAGGCTTCCAGAGACTATCTCCCCTGTTTGGAATCACCCTCATTATTTTTGCAAGATTGAGCAGTACATTTCACCTCTCACCCCTCACGAGGAACAAAAGGAAAATCATCGCCTAATGCTATAGACTGAATTGTGTCCCCTTCCCCATATTCCTATGTTGAGGCCTCAACCCCTAATGTGACTGTATTTGGCAATAGGACCTATATAAGCAGGTGAATGAGGTTAAGTGAGGTCTTAAGGGCGGGGCCTGATATGATAGGGTTAGTGTCCTTGTAAGAAGAGACTCCTTCCCTCCTTACCCAATGCCCACAGAGAAATGCCATGTGAGGAGTCAACAAGACAGCAGCCACCTACAGGCCAAGAGAAAAGGCCTCAAAACGAGACGACCTTGTTGGCACCTTAATCTTGGACCTCCCAGCTCAGCACTAGGAATTTCAACAAGAAATTTGTGTTGTCGAAGTCACCCGGTCTGTGGTATTTTGCTACGGTGGCTCGAGACCCATACAGCTGGGACCATCTAATGCCCACGGGTTGGTAGTGACTATTTTAAATCCTGCTTCTCCATTCTCTCTTGTCCTTTGTTTACACGGACTCGGGTGGTGACAGCCATGGTGGTGTAGTTGTATCAGTGCCAGAGCAAGGTCTTCATGAACCCCAGGGAAATTTGCTCTGAGTGATCGTGGGTAACGGGACTACCTTGGGCCTTGACTGCCATTTTTGGATAGATCCTCCTCGGCATCCTCTTGTGTTCCCTGTCTGTCCACATAGAAACGGAAGCAACGAACCTGGTGTTCCGTGAGTCACTTCTCCCTGGGTGTGTAAGTCTTACCTCTCCGTTCCCGTTGTCAATTCCTTGAAGCCTGGGCTCCTAACAGCCTGGGACAGTGCTTGGTAGGGACAAAGAGCTTTGCTGTTTTGCCTCTCCGAGAAGTGGTATCTCCTGTTAGTTTCTCTGCCTTACGCTTCATTCGTCACCTGCCGGTATCACTGTTGAGAATCCTGCCTCACACCCAGGAATATTTAAAACATATGAAGTCCCCCACAAAAGGGAGGGGATCGCGAGTCGCATGGCATTTGCTTACAAGCGGATTTTAACTTGGGGGGGGGGCAAACCGGGTTGTTTTTTACATAGCCACTATTGAGGAAATGGCCGCTCCGTTGAACCCAGAGCTTTGCTTTTTTCTTGTTTTCATCCCACTGTCTGATTGCCCTGTTTCTTTCGCAAGCAGACCCTGCCTGGTAACCACAGTTGGTGCCCAGAGTACCCCAGGGTCCTCCATGGGCCGCAGATTCCCGAATCGAGAACAGGTGCAGCCACACCCCCTCCACACACAAAGATATTTTGTCTGAATGGGCACAACATGGAAGAATGGGATGTATTAATAGCTAAATAGTGTCTTTATTAACAGTAGAACAGCTGGCAGTTCTATATGACAGCGCTCATTCCAATCCATTTTATCCAATTGCAGAACTCTAAGCACGCTCCACCAGGGAACTAAGGGGACCACACGCAAGCAATCAGGCATTCAACAGCTCTCTAATTGCTTCACAGTTGGAAGTGTGTTCTCCTCAGCCACTGTTATTCTTCTAGGAGGAATTGTTGGTGCACTAGCCTATCTAGAATCAAGTGCCTCTAATGCAGATAAGCTGCTTGAAGAAACTTCCTTTGTTTTGCAAGGCCTCGTGAGCCGTCGTTGTCCTCGGTGGGGGCGCTCCCCGGTCCGGCTGATCAGAAATCCCTAGTGGTGGGTGCCGGGAGGGAGGTTGATGCGGGGTCTCGGCATCTCTGTTATCTCCTAGCAAAGCGATTCCCCTGAAGAGGGGAAAATAAACTCCCAGCTCATAAAGATCCTGTTAGACCCTGCTTGAGAACCTTTCTTCAGGGCGTCCTACTGAGCGGAAGAATAGATTCAGTGAGTCAGTGCAGATGTATAAATGCCTGCCGCTGTACTCCCAGTGTCTGAGCGGTGGGAGGCGGCCCTGGGAGGTATCCGTGTCAGGGTATAATCAGGTCACACAGGTAAGAGGGAGGAAAGATGGGAAGGAATTGCGGGGCGGGGCGGGGCGGGGGGAGGGGGAGCGGGGTGCGGCTCACATCACAACCCACGGAGCAAATTTAAAACAAGACCCAGGACATCTAGGCAGACATAAAATAATAATCATAATAACCCTTCATTCCCTCCATGTATGTATCAAAGAAGGCTGGGGCACAACAGGACTTAAATCATCCACAATGTCAAATAAAGGAGGCTGGGTTACTTTCTTATTCTTTTCAACTAGTGTTTAATTTTCGCTGTGTGTTTGTTTTATTTGCAGTTTATGCAGCCTGAGAAAATATTGTTTGCAGAGCATTGTATTTCTGCCTTTTTACAGGGTAATTCCTGTTTGGTGAGTTTTCAAAGTATCCTTTGGGGAGAATATTAAAAAGCTCTTGGCTGTATTTAGCCCAGACAAATACAGGCAGATATGAAATTATAAAATCTTCCTGATTTGCAGGGCTTCCTTTGTTCTCTCTGATCATCTGGGGATTAAATGCCTCAGAGGAATACGAGTTATTGTTGAGCGTTTGCCAATCAGGCCACCGATCCATCTCAGGTTCACCCAAGTTATTGTTGGGACTTCTGGTTTTGCCCTCGTTAGCATGTAGCTCCAGATAATAAAATGATAGGTTACTCCAAATGTATCTGCCCCGTTTTTCTTTTTTTAATTGCCCCCAAATGGCTTTCAAGAGACATTTTTTTTCTCCCATCCCTACTGATGGGACTTTCTGAATAAAGAAACACATCTTTGGCCACGACAATAGATTCAGATGAAATGGAAATCATTGTCGGAAAGAAAATAGACCCTAGAGAGCTCAGGACAGTGAAAATCACCCATTCACAAAGAAAGTCGCCAAAGCTTTCATGAAAGGCGACAAAGACGCGGGAGACCAAGCAATAGAGTCCAAAAGGAGGCAAAAGGTCATGTCTTTTATAGGCGCTCTTTTATGTTGCTTCCACGATGGGTTAAGGTTTCAGAGCGGTGTAAATTCCCCGCAAGAATTCTTTAATTCTCAGCCCTCCTGCCAAGAAAGTGAAGATGCATATGCATCTGTTTGGAAATCTCCCAAATGCATGTGCATAATGGGCCAAGCCACAGTCACTGCCAAACACAGGGAGCCGGTCCCAGCCTCGTGCAGAGGACTTCATTTTCAGGGTGAAGGCACCTGCAGACAATGCCCGGAAGGCAGGAGGGGGGAGGCGAGGGTGGTTTGGGCGACAGGAGGCCAGGGTCTGCTTAGAGTGGGATAAACAGATCAGATTCCTCTCTAGTTCGTGTGGATATTTACAGGGACACGCCCCAACATGTCCACTTGTTAAGAACTAACATTATCTCCCTGCAAAATTGAATTTATACCGCCCGCCAACCCTCTCCCCCTCCCCCCCCCCCCCCCCCCCCCCGACATGACTTTGTGGCTGTCTGGTTGAGTTCACCGTCAGGGAAAGATGATACCCCAGGCCCTTATGATTTGGGGTTTCTTGACAATTTAAATCAGCATCTCCCGTTTCTTGGGAGGTGACAGAGTTCAAAGAAATCTCCATATTTACCTCTGCTTGAATAGGTATGTTCAAGGGAGTATCTGACTTGTGGACCTTTTTTTGAAGTGTATACCTGTGTGTGATCTGGAGCAAGTTATTTCTCGTAGGTGGTGGTGGCTGTCACATTTGCCCACAGGTCTTACCTGGGCAATAGTTTCGTCTCAAAGTTTGTCATAAAGGGAGTAGGGAAAAATTTGCATTTTTATGTCTTTTTAACCCTTTCAAAAGTGAACTAACTTTCACGGCGGTCTTAGGAGATAGGGTCATTATTCTTATCTCAGTCTATGTGGGCGCTCCGGGGACACACCCATAGTCATAGTGGTTCCAGAAGCTTCCGCACTAAGCTGGTCTTTCCCTTCATCAGAGCACTCATTAATTTTTAGCGGAAGCAAGAGTTCAAAGAGAGGCATTGAGTAGAATTGTGTTGTTCTTGGTGTGTCAAAAGCCACATGTCTCCTCAGGCTTTCCTAAGGCTGAAATGATCTCTGTCAGCTCGGCAATTTTTGTTCCTTCTTTTCTCTCACTCCACCTGTGTATCCAGTCAGACTCTCTCCAAGTTTTAGATCTTTTCCTCACGGACTTGAGGTGTTCTTATCTAGCCTTCTTCTGGGGCACATTCTGTGAGACTATGTGTCCTAGTTTCCTCAACCTGTGGTCCCAGTTTCTTTTTCCATATAAGGGATACTGATTACGTGAAAATGATAAATCTTCCAACTCTGAGACTGTTCTAGTTCTCGGAGCCAACCACTTGACGTTCCTGCCAATGCCCACATCACCACTTCCTGCTTTGGCCATGCGAAGGGATGGAAAGCGCCATCTGGGAAGAGGGTCTGTCCTTCCCCATGTGCCAGACCTGCCAGGGAGCTGCTGACCATGTGTGCCTGAGGGCCGGCTCCCCTCTCCTTGTGGTACTGAGCAGGGCTACCAGCCCACAGCCTGCTGGCTCAGTCAGAGGTTCTCTTCCCACCAGGGGAAGGACGAGGGGACAGGTATCTTGACTTTAGTAAGTCTAAAAGGGGAGCTTAGTCTTTGATTAATGCCTTTGTGATTTTTTTTTTTTTTAAGTTTATTTAATCTTGAGAGAGAGAGAACAGGGAAGGGGCAGAGAGAGAGGGAGAGAGAGAGGAACCCAAGCAGGCACTGCACTGTCAGCAAAGAGCCCAATGCGGGGCTCGATCTCATGAACTGTGAGATCATGACCTGAGCTGAAATCAAGAGTCAGGGAGGTTCAACCGACTGAGCCTCCCAGGCGCTCCTGCCTTTGTGATTCTTTTCAGCTCTCTGTGCGCATTTGGTTTGGTCTTTAATATGTGGACTGTGGTGTGTGAGAGTATGGCGTGGTAACTATCTACTTCTTTTATTGAGTGACTCCAAGGCTCATGTTGACATAGTCTGGGGTGAAGCAGGGCAGGATTACCTCAGAGCCTGCCGAGGTAGCATCGCAGGTACCACTAAGTAGTAGATGAGCTTCTGAAAGGAAATTGTTTTTAATTGAGGTACCATTGACATACTAACATTATGTTAGGTTCAGGTATACAGCATGATTTGACATTTGTATCTGTTGCAAAATGGTCACCACAATAAATCTAGTTAACATCTGTCACCCTACGGAGTTATAGAAAATGTTTTCTCCCGTGATGAAGGCTTTTAAGATCTACTCTCTTTAGCACTTGTCAAATATGCAGTAGAGTATTATTAACTGTAGTCGTCATGCTGTATATTACATCCCCATGATATCTATTCTTTTTTTTTTTCTGAGAGAGAGAGAGAGAGAGAGAGAGAGAGAGAGAGAAAATGAATGTAGGGAAGGGGCAGAGGGAGAGAGAGAGAGAGAGAGAGAGAGAGAGAGAGAGAGAGAGAATCTCAAGCAGTCTCCATGCTCAGCCTGGAGCCCAACGTGGGGCTCGATTCTATGACCCAGGGGTCATGACCTGAGCTGAAATCAAGAGTCAGATGCTCAACCAATTGAGCCCCCCAGGCGCCCCTCTATGACATTTATTCTATAACTGGAACTTTGCATCTTTTGATCCCCTGGACCCATTTCACCTCCCTCCATCACCCCCCCACCCCTGATAACCACCAGTTTGTTCCCTGTATCTATGAGCTTGGGTTTTTCTGAAAGTGTATTATGAGTAATAACAGAAGAACTGGCTAAATAAATTCTAGTACCTTTATTCAATGGAATCCCAAGAGCCTGCTAGAAAGGATGATGTAGCACTGTATTTATTGACCTGGAAAGATGCTCATGACACAATAACATGTATAAAATTATTCCGCTTAGGTAAAATTATAGCTTTTTATATCCGTATATATTTATATGTGTAGACACATGTCTAGAGGGTTATTTATAAATTAACTCTGGTCATCTCTGGGTGGTAGATTTTTATGTGAATAATTTTTTTTTCCCCAGCCGTAACTAGGTGAGGTGATAGATACATTAAGTAACCTTACTGTGGTAATGATTTTGCAATATGCACATCTATCACAGATTACACTCTATACCTTAAATGTATACAATGGTGTATGTCAATCATATGGCAGTATAGCTGGGAACCTTTCTTTTGTGTGTGTGTGTGTGTGTGTGTGTGTGTGTGTGTGTGTGTAATTTAAAAATTTCTCAGAGTGAGAAAATCTCCTATTTCGTAGCAAGAGAAAGCAAAGCTAACTTCATTTTGATAAAAGACGTCTTTTCTTGGTTTTTCATTGAGAAGCTTTGCAATCTCATCTTCTTCAGCAGTATCAGAAAGCATTTACAAAGTGTATTATTGGTGACTGAGGCATTTTTAGACACCAGACAGTCATTTGGATGAACCTTAACCCTACCTTTCCATAGCACAATAAAGCAGGAATATAAAAGACACTGAGAAGCAACTATAAATGAAACTCATGCATTCGACAATAGGGATAGTCAGTGTCTCCCTAATCTCTCTTGCGTACGTCATTGTAAAGTCTGGGAAGGTATCAGTCAGAATCAATTTGCATGTACAGGATCTGGGTATGAAATTTTGAGTTGCTCAGATGCAATTGCCCCAAGGATCTTAGAATTCCAAAGGTAGGCAAGACCCATAAGGTCATTTCATTCAACTGCCCACCTAGTACCTGATTCCCTTCCTGCATGTAGCACTTATATTTAATGAGAAGGGAGCAGGGTTCTGATAATTTACAGTTTGCCAGAGCTCTCAAGAGGCAAGGGCAGGCTTTTTAATCTCCCTGAGAATATGTTCGGAAAGCAGTTAATGACGTTTGCTGGGGGTTCTCCGGTGAATTCTCATGGCTGTAGATTCAGGAGCGCTGGGGGGATTGTGGTTGAGAACAGGGAGAAGGGGGTCTTGACAAGTTCTTAGACCACCATCTGAGAAGTATGATGCGACTGTTGGACAAATAATGGAGATCACTGTATTTGTTGGTGATAAAGGATCTGAACACAGGGAGGATGGAAAAGCCAGACAGGAGAGAAATCCAAGGATGCATGAAATAAGGAAGGACACACAGAGATAGACATTACCTCTGGAAGGAACAATGGCAGGGGGCAGAAGAAGATGGAATAAGAAACTGAAGTTTCTCTTCAGTAGAGAAGAGAAACTCAAGTGACTTTTTTTTTAAGTTTATTTATTTTGCGAGAGAATCCCAAGTAGGCTCTGCACTGTCAGCGTGGAGCCTCACGTGGGGCTCACGCTCACGAAGCTTGGGTTCGCGATCTGAGGTGAAATCAAGAGTCGGATGCTCTACCAACTGAGCCACCCAGGCGCCCCAAACTCAAACGACTTTAAAAAGGGCAACCCTGGGATGTTTAAACAGCAGTATACTGATTGTCTTTGACCAAAAAATCCCAAGATCCACGAATCTGAAAGCACATTATCTTCCATAGTCATCTAACATGTTTGCTTACCACTCAGACAGTAAGATCTCTTTCACCTTGTCCCAAGCTTTGGTTGTCTGAAAGGCAAAGCAGAACAAAAATAGGGATCTGAACCCAGGACTCATAAATGGTTTGTGGTTAGAAATCAGAGGCCCATGAACTTGGATGGGGGAAAAACATCCTTTATTTTGACTAATCTGTAACTAAAGGGGATGTTTCTTCCAATTATGAGTATAGGCAAGATCTCAGTAGTAACTAGGATGATAGGCACCTGTGACTTTGTCACTAGTGAGACTCACGGATGCTTTTGTATCACGTTAGAGTTTCTGCAGAAAACTTGATACTGATCACTTACCTCAAAATGACGATGTGCATTTGACCCTCTGCCCAGTTCTGTTATTTGATGAGTTAGTAACGAAGCACATGGATTATTATGTCACAAATGTCTGTCACTGAATGTGTTTAGACATTTTGATAAGTATTTTTGAATATACATGATTTCCTTTGTATTCTTCTGAATTTTATCTTATGCACGTAAGCACATTATGATGAGAAGGGGTTCCCAGACTTCTCCAGCTGAGATTCCCTACCTTAGACACAGAAAGAACATTCTATCTAAAACAACCCACTTGGTGGGCGCCTGGGTGGCTCGGTCAGTCAAGCATTCAACTTCGGCTCAGGTCATGATCTCATGGCTCTTGAGTTTGAGCCCCGCATCGGGCTCTGTGCTGACAGCTCAGAGCCTGGAACCTGTTTGTATTCTGTGTCTCCCTCTCTCTCTCTGCTCCACCGCCCACTCATGCTCTGTCCCCCCTCAAAATATAAAAATTAAAAAATAAAAAAAAAGATTTATTATAAAACAACCCACTTGGTCTGAGGGGCATGGGAGTCCACCGCATCTGAGGACACTCTTCAAGCTTCCTGTATGTCTTCCTTGAGGTGACAGAGACAGGCATCCTCCAGGCAGCCTGGGGCCCAAATCTTACAAGCAGCATTTGAAGGAAGGAGTCCCTTCTTCCTGTCGAATGGGGGCGTCTGTCTTAGCGTTATTAATAAGCCTTGGTGGTAAGACAGATTGATGAGATTCCTCTAGAAAATTAAAACCTGTTAATATAAAATAGTATTCCGCTGATAATTGCATTCCTAGAGGAAACAAATGTATAGAAATGACACTCAGGACACCTGCTCTGAGTCACGGATGCCTTAAGCGTTCACCAAGTTGGCACCCTCTCAGCACAGAGCCCAACAATGGGCTCAAACTCCTGTTCTGAGCATTCCCTTGTTCTCAGAAGGGATAATGCTCCCATACCCACTTGAAGTCAGGCATCCTAAGGCACGAGGGTACAAATATCCGTTTGCTTTAAGCAATTGTATTTTGCCCACATTGGCTGCACCATCTCGTACATATAACACTCTAGTGACAGCTCCTTCCAAATGGACAGACGGCAATGAAGGGGGGGGAGAAACAGGAAAGCCCCACAGCCACGGTGTTCGTGTGTTTCCAACAAAGGATGCACCTACCCAGCACTCCCTCTTTGAAGCAGCGACACTGTGGAGCGTATAGCAGATGGTTCTGCCGCGTCAGGCCCACAGCTGTGTGTTTCTGGCACGAGAACAATGTTTGAATTCCGTACAGAAATTTTGCGAGATATGTTTCTTGTTGCCTTTTCATGAATTTTATTTGGTAATTTTTTTTTTTTTTTAAACCATAAAGAGTCTGGAGACCATATTGAGAAAATGCTGGCAAAGGAAAGCTATTTGTTAGCTAGCCAGGTTTATTTAAAGAAGATCAATCACGTAGGATTCCTGGAAGAGAGGCGGCCCGTTGGCACCTATCATGCGTGTCCACAAAATCAGAGGCGGTACCGTTGTCCTGCTCTCTTACGATTCACTTACCCAGGCAGGAAGGAAAGAGAATTTCAGTAGGAAACAAATAGAAGACTAGGACTCTTCAGTATCTAGAAGGCTCAGTCATTCTCCGAGTATATCCAGCACGTAGCATTTCAAACTGAGGGAGCAAGTTTTTGAACTAATAAAGTGCACCATTGCCTGATTTTCTAGAAACGGTGCTGGCTCATTTCTGGGTCCACTCTGAAGGATTTCTCCCATGTTCATTCTAGGAGTACTCACGATAAAATTATGCGACAGTTTTATGTCTTCTTTACTCCACCTCCCTACAGGGAAGCTTTAACCTTGCCCCATGACGTGTGTGTGTGTGTGCGTGTGTGTGTGCGTGTGTGCGCGCGCGCGAGTGGCCAGACCTCAATTCCATTTTGGCTTGGAATTACTGATTTCTCCAAGATAACCCAGCAAGTCGGAATAAACCCAGATGTAGGACATAGGCCTCTCTAATTCCAACCGCATGTATGATTCAGCAGGACCCACTGATGTATTTAAAGAATCACGAGCTGGCCACTTGGTTTGAAGCAGAGATGTGAAGGAAGGCAGTGTGGGTTGTAAAACGCTTTTTGTTTTTTGAAGCAAATGCGTCCTTTCCCTCTGGAAACCCTGCCATTTCTTCTGGTCCTCTAATCCTAAACTTGGTGTCTGAAATAAATTTCGGAGGGATTCCACTATGTTGTTGAGAGGCTCCAGGGACTGCTACTGTTATCAGAGAAAGGGGTCCAGCGCCATTCAGGGTGTTATTCAATAGCGTGTCTGGCCGTCTGCAGCTGGCACCAGAACTCTCTCTGGGCTGTCATAGGAGCCCGTCCTCTGATTGACGGCACCTCATAACTGGGGTCAGAGCTTCAACAGCTGCTCGCGGGAGCAGATTCCTCTGCCTCACATTTGATGGATAAACCAGAAGAATCTGGCAGTCAGATCCATATTAATGGCTGTGGCCAGCTTTCCCTTTCATGACTTTCTTGCTTTTTCATTGTGTGGGAGATTGAATTTGAAAGTGAACTTTGTTCCACACCCTAGCCCATGGCAGTGCGCAAACGAGGGGCAACTGCACGGAGGCGTCGCTTGCATGCGGCACGCCCGCCAAAGCAGATGTATGAAAAATGGAAATGACCAGGGTGGATGGGGCGGACTTGCTTTTTTTTTTTTTTTTTAATAGGACCCGAGCTTCTGCTGAGGAGCTTTTCAGGGAGGCTGTGAGGAGGGGAATGTGCTGGAGTTTGAGCAGTGTTCCCTTAAGTAGCTTTCCTGCAGAAAACTGCAAGCAAGCTCCAAAGTAGCCAAAGCGACACGAAGAGCAAAGGAGTCATAGCCACGCCCGCACCTGTGACTCAGATGCCCACGCTACATCCATTGACTGGATGCTCTGTGCTTTTCTGTTAGGAATCGAGAGGCTTTTTGGACTCAGCGTCGGAGAAGGAAACCAGAATACCTATGACGGCAACTATGAAATGTTGCCATCCCCTTGGGGCCCCTGGGTGGCTCAGTTGATTAAGCATCCGACTTTGGCTCAGGTTCAAGCCCTGGGTTGGGTCAGGTCGGGCTCTGTGCTCACAGCTCAGAGCCTGGAGCCTGCTTCAGATTCTGTGTCTCCCTCTCTCTCTCTGCCCCTCCCCCACTCGTGTTCTCTCTGTCTCACTCTCTCTCTCAAAAGTAAATAAAGCTTAAAAAAAAATATTGCCGGGGCGCCTGGGTGGCGCAGTCGGTTAAGCGTCCGACTTCAGCCAGGTCACGATCTCGTGGTCCGTGAGTTCGAGCCCCGCGTCGGGCTCTGGGCTGATGGCTCGGAGCCTGGAGCCTGTTTCCGATTCGGTGTCTCCCTCTCTCTCTGCCCCTCCCCCGTTCATGCTATGTCTCTCTCTGTCCCAAAAATAAATAAAAAACGTTGAAAAAAAAATATTGCCATCTCCAAACAACAGAAGACCCCCCCACCCCCATCCATCCCCATCTCCACACCTTCCTGCCCAGATTCCACCACCATGTAGATAACCTTAGGAGTGGAGTGCATTTTATTTGTAATGAAATTCACTGCAAAATGTTCCCATCCTTCTTTCATTCCTGCTACTTAAAAAAAATGTTTTTTAATGGTTATTTATGTTTGAGAGAGAGAGAGACAGACAGAGGTGCAAGTGGGGAGGGGCAGAGAGAGAGATTGAGAGAGAGAGAGAGAGAGAGAGAGAGAGAGAGAGAGAGAATCCAAAGCAGGCTCCAGGCTCTGAGCTGTCAGCACAGAGCCCGACACTGGGCTCGAACTCACAGACTGAGAGATCATGACCTGAGCTGAAGCTGGACACTCAAACAACCGAGTCACCCAGGCACCCCCCTGCTACTTTTTTTTTGCAGTATTTTCTCCCACTGTGTGGATGATGTTCTTATTCTCTTGACAATGCCTTGCTCAGAGCAGGAATTTTTAATCTGAATCAAATTCAGCTAAGTGATTATTGTCTTTGGTGTCCTATCTAAAAAGTACCCTCTACACCCAACATCATCTTGGCTTTCTCCTATGTTATGTTCCAGGCATTTTAAAATTCTGTGTTTGACCTTTTGGTCTGTGATCCATTTTGAGTTAAATTTTGTGATGAGTGTAAGGTTTGTGTCTAGAGCCATTTTTTTTTTTTTTTTGACGTGTGGATGTCCAGTTGTCCCATCATCATTTGTTGAAAAGATTATCTTTCCTCCATTATATTGCCTTTGCCCCTTTATCAAAGATCAGTTAACTGTATTCACAGGGGTCTCCCTGCAGGTTCTCTGGGTTTTCCCAGGGAACTATCTTGATTATTGTAACTTCACAGTAAGTCTTAAAATCAGGTGATGTCATTCCCCCAACTTTGATCTTTTCCTTCACTATTTTATTGCCTATTCTGGGTGTTTGCCTTTCCTTATAAACTTTAGAATCAGTTTGTTGATATCCACAAATAACTTGCTGCTGTTTCTTTAACCTGGAATTTCTTGGAGTGGCTTATCTTAGAGAATTGTTGATAAATTCTAATGGCCAACCAACTCTCCCTCCTCTCCCACACTCTGCCCTCCCCTTTAAGAATTCTGCCGTAATTAGACTGGAGGTGGTGGGATGAGGGGTAGGCTCCCCAGAGAGATTCTAAGATATCACCAGAGTTGAAAACCACTGTTTATTTTCATCGTTATCTTAACAACAACTGTAATGCCAATACATTTCCTTGAAATTTATTTGGAAAGCCATGACTTTGGTAGAATCTTCTCAGGAATATACCTTCTGCCTCTCCCTGCGTTGCTGTGTGCTTTGTAGACGTTCCTTGTTTCCTGTGGCTTGCCTTCTGCTGGGAGAAGCTTGACCTGCCTCAGACAAAATCGTGGAACAGGAAAATTTTTTTCTTCTGGTGCAAATTATACACCCTCCCCTTTTACCTATAATGACTTTTTTTTTTTTTTTTTTTTTTTTTTTTGAGAGAGAGAGAGAGCGCATACAGGAGTGAGTGGGGCAGATGGAGAGAGGGAGAGAGAATCCCAAGCAGGCTCGTGTTCAGCCCAGAGCCCAATCCAGGGCTTGATCACAACTCTGGGATCATGACTTGAGCCAAAATGAGAACTGGGTTGCTCAGCTGACTGAGTCACCCAGGACCCACCGCCCCCCCCCAACCTTCAATGAATGTTTTAAAGGAAAAAAAAAATCTTACTATAAAGTCTTCAATCATGACCTTATTTGAGACTTGAATTAGTTACTAGGTATGGAATAGTGGGGACATCTGCTCTGGGAACGCTTGATTGTGTATACGTTTTCTCCACTTGGACCCTGCCAGACTTCCTTTCCTTCGTTCTCCTCTCTTCTCTCTTCCCCTTGTCTTTCTCCATTACTTTGTCCTGTCTCTTTAAGGTTCACCTTCCTGCTTTCAGCGTTTGCCTTGGATTTCTTCAGCTTCTCACCCTCCCTTCATCTTTGCTTCTTAGTCCAGGCTCCCTGTTCCCAGAGAGAGTTCAAGGCACTTTAACTTGTTAATTAACTATCCTTGAGGGAGGAGGGGCAGATTTGCATGAATAAAACTGAGAGTCTGATTTAATCAAAGAAAGAAAGAGCCCATGTGTGGACTATGAACCTACTTGCGATGTGACTTTGGAGATGGTATTCTGCCACGCTGTGCCTCAGTTTCCTTATCTATAAAATAGGGACCTGGTAGCCTCTGCCTCATTAAGCTTGTTGCACAAATCCAGTGAGTGGGTGTTTAGCTCTTGCTTACTTGTCAGGCAATAACTGCTCACTAACTGTTACATATGACTATTATTGTTACTTCTTGTTACTTCTAAAGTTAGAGAATAGACTTTCTGACACAGAGAAAAGAATGCATTAACAAATGGATAAGAACAATTTGTGATTGATGCACGTATTGCTTGGTGGAAATGTCATTCATTTATGGAAGCTAACATTTCCTTTACTGACACTTAATTTGCCTGTAAATTTCCATGTTCATAACCCAGGTGAATTTCCATTTGAACAAATATTTTAGAGTAAAACTGTTCTTCTGTGTCCACCATGGAATTAAGGAGATGAAATTTGTTAATCTGGGTGTGGCTAGTCTCTGCATCATAGACTCTGAACAATAAGCACTCTGTCTGTTTCTCCTCTGCTTACATGACACTTTTGCAAGAAGTATCTGTGCTTCTGTGCTATTTTTGGTTATTGACAAGGCAGGGAAAAGGGTAGGGCTGCAGCTCAGTCTTTGGTTCTGGGGTCTACTTTTAAGTAATACATTTTTTTCATCTTTTCCAGATTTAAAGTTCTGATTAAATAAAAAAAAAAATAACATCCCTTATCACAAAACAAAGCAGACAATAACTGAAGGGCAGAGGGGAAGGAAATTGATTCTGAGCATTTTCTTCCGTGTTCTGTTAATAGAGTTTGAGCTAAGTGCCACAGAACTCTCCTAGAACCCTGCTTTAGCTCCTGTGGCACCTTCTCATCTGCCAACAACCACCAACACTGTCTACCCTGCATCTCTAGAGCCCGTGACACATTCAGGGCTTGTGAGCTGAGACCAGTGATATCTTCCTTTCCCACCTATTCTTCCCCAACCGAAGGACTCAGAGATTGTTTGCAAATACGGAGAAATATGGAGGAATATGGCAAGATGGGGGCTGTTGGGGATGCATCTCCTTTACTCTAAACACACAAAAGTTTCTATGGGGAACCTCTTATATGCCTATGATTAGCTCAGGTGAGATATTGGTAATCATTCAATCTAAGATACAAGTAGGGGCCAGTGACCTTGGTTGACCCAGAACTGAGAGATTTCTTGGGACATGGGAATTTTATTGCAAAAAGAGTCCCAGGCCGACTGGCCTTTGGGGTTTTTTTTTTGGGGGGGGGGGTTGGTTATCATAGAAATAAGAACTACACATTGGATAGGATTATTTACCTCTGAACAAAAGATTCCCGTGTTATAGGTACGTAAAAGCAAAGTAATATATTCTGAGATATAAAAACCAGTTGGCTAATGTACCTTGTAGGCTCTGCCTGACCTCATTTACCACACTGCTCTGCTCCCCATCTCTATAAACACTTCCTCAGCCTAACAAGTGGAACTTCCCTCGTTATATTGAAGCATGCTGTATTAGTTCTCTATCACTGGGTAACAGATGACCCCCAAACCACAATAATCATTTCTTCTGGTTTCCATTGGGTTGGGAATTCAGACAAGGCATGGCAGGGATGGCTTCCGTCTGCTCCACATGCCCAGGCCTCGTCTGGAAGACTCCAAGTCTTGAGGTTTGAAACCACCTAAGAGCTGAAGGGCATCCTTCCTCCAAGATGGCTCAGTCTCATGGGATCCCCATTACACTGCTCTCCATGGGGTTGAATATCCTCACTGCACCTCCTCCCAGAGCTAGTAATCCGAGGGCGAACATGGCAGGAATGGAAGTGGCTTTTATGAGCTGGCTTTGGAATTCACCTGCCATCAATTCAATTACGTTCCAATCATTAGAAGTGAGTCACTGGTGCAGTCACGGGGAAGAGAAAGACGTTTTCCTGTTTAAAGGTAGGAATGTCACAGAGTTTGTGGGCATATTTAGACACCACGTCTGGTGTTGTGAACAAATCCCTCTGTGCATAAAACAGTGGCAATGGTATGATGATGCCAAAAACTTCGTAAACGCTGGTTTCATTCTAAAAATAATACTACTACAGTAACTTACAATAACAGAGTTCTTATACTCCAGATCCTCATAGACATTCTCTTGCGTATAAGGCACACCACCCCGACGGCCTGGTTTTACTATTATCCCTGTTTAGGAGATGAAACTGAGGCCTGCTTAGCCCACTTACAGAGAGGTTGAGTAACTTCCCCTAGGTCACACAGTAAGGCCTAGCACCGGGGTCCAAACATAGCCCAGTTCCAGAACCCTTTTGCTATTTGCGATCGGATGACAGCGATTTTTCTCTAAAATCTCAGAAAACCATTTTTATTATTTTATTTATCAAATTATTATTATTATTATTATTATTATTATTATTATTATTATTGTTATTTTACAACTATCTTCTATTGGCCCACGTAAAAATCCTATACTCACGGACTTGATGGTTTCTATTTAATCTTAGGTCAGACCACTTTAGTCATCGTAAGAAGTTACATCTTGGAAGGCGAAGTCAGGGGATTGCAAACTAGGGAAACCTTGCAGGCGTGGTGAGCACTGCCCTGTCCATCACAAATGGCCACTTTGAGATCAGAAGGAAATAATGAAAGTGTCACGAAACCCATAAAAGTCTTTCGAGTTAATGCATGCTTCCTCACATAAGGTGGCATCTCTGTTTTTTCTTCTTTTTGTGCCTCACAACCTGAAGCAAAACAAGATGACATTAAGGTAATTTGGAGAGTCATTATTAATTTGGATCTGGCTCATGAAGACTCTTGGGGTTTTCTCCACTGCATGTTTTTCTAGAGTGATTTTGTTTTTTTTCACCTGCTCTCCAGTGCTCTCTGCACTTCCCCGCTAAATGTCTGTGAGACTGGTAAAGTCCAAAGGTGCTTATGGTTTATAAGCTGGTGAACCGCCACCAAATGGCTCATTGCCACCCTCACGAAGGCCTGCCATTGCACACAGTTGGCCTCGGCTAGAAGCTTCGACAGCTGAGGTGTGGTACGGCCATCCAAAACCTAAAGGTGAACATGGGCTTGAGGAAGTGAATTAGGTGCAAAAGAAAATGCCAGTTTGGGGGGAGGAAACAGCAGAACAAACCGACTTTGTCAACTGTCCCTCTTATCTACTTAACAAACACATAGGACTTAACTACACGCCAGCAACTATTCTAAGTGCTTTTGAAATATTAACTCATTTATCCTGCGAGGTCACAACGGGCGATGGGTCTCATTTTACAGACGACAATTTGTTCAGAAGCACAGAGCAGTGAAGTCACTTGCCCAAGGTCACAGGACTCATGGGGACCGGAGCTGGATTCCAGTCTGGGGAGTTTTACTCCTGAGAGTCCTGCCATCTGTCTGCTCTGAACTGTGGCCTTTTGTAGCTTGGCATCAGACCCAGGGCTAGTCCTGGAGGTTGGCTTCAGTGCTGATCTCGGAATAAAAGCCCAGTTCTTGCCTGAGCATACTGGTAGCCATTTCCCATAGAGAGAAGCGGTGGGGGGAGAAATGCTCTCAGCCAGGCAAATGTCAGTAGCTAAAAACTCTAGCCTGAATTGATATATATTGCAGCCTGCTGTCTGATATGTCCCAGATGTGTGGATATAATATTAGAAGAACATTTAATGTAATAGTCCTTTTGGCATTTAAATATGGGTGACAGGAACTCTTTAAGGCTGCATAAACAGAGCACACAGGTGTTAGGAAAAAAAACGGCTGTTCATAAAGGCCAGCTCTTTTCAAACAGAGAGAGAAACGGTACAATAAAGGGGTTATAACCTTATGTTTTTAGGCTTACGACCTTTGTTTCATTAGGTGCACCTTTAACTGTGATAAACATCCACTTAAATGAATATCATTTCCTTACAATTACAGAAGGGTCATACATAATACACTAAGTTCCCCTGGCAGGCCTATGTGTTAGTCATGCATATTTCATGAGCACTTTTATTCCCCAAGTCACTTTCAAGCAATGCTCAATCCTGTGGCTTTGGTGCCTAGGAAATAAAGGTCTTGTCCGTAAAGAGATCTCAGAGCAATTATTGTGGCTGTGCACTTTATCAAGGGGAGCAGCTGAATGCGGTGCCCGCAACATCTGACCAGCACCATTTACCAATTTTCTTCATATACGTGGTTCCCCCTTTTTTTTTTTTAAGATGAAATTGATTGTCCAGTTGGTTTCCATACAACACCCAGTGCTCATCCCCACAGGTGCCCTCCTCGATGCCCATCGCCCACCCTCCCCTCCCTTCCCCCCCCCCCCCCCCCCCCCCCCGCCCCTCGGTTCCTCTTCTTTATCTCTGGAGGTGGGAGACATGTTGCTTGGGTTTATTTGCCTGATTTAAATTATTGGAATGATTCTGAGTGA
The DNA here is from genome assembly GCF_028018385.1 of Neofelis nebulosa. NCBI lineage: Eukaryota > Metazoa > Chordata > Mammalia > Carnivora > Felidae > Neofelis > Neofelis nebulosa. The sequence continues at coordinate 138,137,983 of NC_080782.1, forward strand.
TGTGAGGCAACCGGCCCTAAACAGGATACTTGTAGCAACCTAATGAAGGTAAAAAGAAAGAAAAAAAAAAAAAAATCCTGTCCTCGTGCCTCTAACATGCTCAAATACTTGTGGGGCGGCAAAAAATAGATCACGGTCCGCGGAGCATGGTCAGGCAATCTGAGTGAGTCTTACATCTGTTTGTGCAATGTGATGTTTTTCCCAGCTGCATCAGCTGATGGGACATAAAGTGTTGGAATGATAATAAGCAGAAAAGAAGTTTGCCGTAACAGTGAAATATAAGCCCCTTTATAGTCTCAATATCTTTTGTGGGCAATTTCCCTTGTTCTCTTCAAGAATATTGAGTTCATCAAGACAGTTTCATCCTTGTGAGATCTCCCGCCACGCTTGGAATACGACTGAAGGAACGTGAATCCCATCTGCCAGCTTTTGCGGGTCGACTTTCTGCGTTGGCGAAAACCAAAAACAATTCACTTCTTACAAATCATGGCTTTAGAAATATTACCCAGACAGAAAGTCGCTTCATTGTCTCTTGCTCCTGCCGTCTGCCTGCTGTGTTTGCGTTGCTGCAAAACGCTAAGATCAGGGTGTGTGTGTGGGGGGTGGCGGGGGGTGGGGAGTGGTGGGCAGGTTAGGATCTGGGTATTTAATCTCTGTGTGTTGATTCAGCATCCTACCTCCCCAACTCCATTCTGCCCCGGACAGATGGGGGTTGAAGCCCTTTGTTCTGCATTTTCTGAGGTAGTGAAGGGGGTGGGTGGGTGGGGGCAGCCAGGGGAGCGCGAGGGAGATTTCCGTTAAACCGGCTAAATTAATATTTACGTTGTTACAATATTAGAGAAGCCACCGAAAATTATTAATCTGAAAAGGTTATAATTATCTTTAAAATGGTGGCAGCCATTGAAATGTAAATCCTAATGTGCGGGGAGAGGGCTCCTGTCCCGGATGCCTGGGGCCACCTGCCCGGCTGCCACAGCTGTAATTGATCATTCCAAATCAAAGGCAGAGGGAGACATGTCTGGTGGCTCCACCAAGGGGGGTGGGGGAAGCGAGCAGAGAAAGATGCTCTGTTCTTTGGGTCTGTTATCAAAAAAAAAAAAAAAAAAAAAAGCCGGAGCGTGTTTCAAATCTCTCTTCTGTTGAATGTGCTTCAAAGCTTACCCACAATAAATAAAGTTTTCAAAACCCATAGACTCTGAAAGATTCATTGAAAATTCCTCTGAATTAAGCAGCCTCTCTCTTTCCTTTCTCCTCATACCCCTCCCCCGCCCCCATCGCTCTCCCTCTCTCGTTACCCAGGCCAGCTCAGTTTGCAACAAATGTGAATTAGATGATTAAATATGAGACCCAGTTCAACTCCTTTCATGCTTTCATTGATAGCATGGTGATTTGGGGCGCACACTTTTGTTAAGCGAATGTGTTGGTTACCTTGTTCAAGACCCCCCCCTCCTCTAAAGAGGAGGATACGCTCAAGCAAAGAAGAAAACCCCGGGATAAAGCAGGGACTCAAAGTGCGAATTCCATGTGTCAAGCAGAATCCCAAGGCCAAGGCTTCAGGAGCTCACCAACAAATGACAGGAGACAACTGGAATCTCCCCCAGTCCCTGAATATTACTGACTGTGTAGACATTTCTCAAGGTCCATTAAATTCTATTTGACGTACATTAAAAAAGATTTAATCACAGATGCCAGTCAGCTAACCAACCCATTAATCTAGCTGTTTTTCCTAAGAAAATTGTATTTAAAAAGGTCTTTTTTTTCCCAATTTAATTTAGTCATCCTTTTAAATTTCATGTATTTATCATGTAAATGTGCCTTATTTGCAAAAGAAAAGCGCAGGATTCAATGAAATAAATAGTTATTTCATTAAAATGGATACAAAAAACCCTGTGATTAGGGTAATTAATTTGCACACTAAAAGCTATCTTCCTGGTTCAGATCATTAATATTGATGGCCTTCGATTTTGTTCTCAGTAATGTTCCTTGAAATATACTCAGAACTGGCACCAGGGCTGAAAGAGCAGCCATTGGAACAGAAGTGAAAATGAGGCATCAGTGTTGGTTTGGGACTATTGCCTCTTCCCTGTTCTTCCACCAATAACAAGCTCATGGTGTGAAGACCTGTGTCCCAAAATAAACAGGGCAGGTTCCGTCTGAATGGGCTGGTGCCGTTTATTCGATCTCAAATGTCAGTTATTGATGCCTGACACTTATTGACGCGTGTCTTCTTTTGCAGGAGGAAAAAAAAAAAAAGAAAGAAAACATTTAAATTGCAAATTAACATTACAGGAGATTATGTCTCGGTACCACATACTGTTATGCACAGCATTGCCAGATAACAAGGCAAGGGCTGTCAATATACCTTTCTCATTAGATTTGCATCTGCATATTATGCAAATAGGTTTGAGCAAGTTTCCACTTTGATAGCTCTCCGCCACAAGTTTGAGTCAAGGCACATATTTTGTTTCAGTTCTGTTCAGCAGATGTATTCCACCAAAGACCTTGTAGAAAAGGTGTCATATCAATGTGGTGCACCATCAAATGCAGCTGTAGGCTGCATTCACATGAAAATCAAATCCTGGAACAATTTTAGATTGCCTCACCTAGCTGTGTCAGCATGCTCAACATTCCCGGTGATGGAAAACAAATTAACATTCTGCACCGGATAGGTGTGGGTGCACGCGGAACCCTACAGCTGCTCCTGCGCCGGTTGGTATTTTTACTTGCGTTTTAGGGCTTGCCGACAGGGGTGTTGCTAAATGCTTTTTAATTACGGACACAAGTATGATCTGTAAGATTGATTTGCCTTTTCCCGAGTGCTTTTTTGTGCCCCGACACATTGCCTTTGAACTTCCCCTTGTAAGAGATTATAAAATAGTTGTCCAAAGTAGGGGCACAAAGTAGGTGGCTCAGTCGGTTAAGCGTCTGACTTTGGTTCAGGTCATGATCTCACAGTTCCTGTGTTTGGACCCAGCATTGGGCTCTGTGTCGACAGCTCAGAGCTTGGAGCCTGCTTGGGATTCTGTGACTCCCTCTCTCTCTGCCCCTCCCCCATTCATGCTCTGTCTCTCTCTGTCTCTGAAAAAAATAAATATTTTAAAAAAGTCTTTTTTTAAAAAATAAAGTTGTCCAAAGTAGCCAAATTACTTTCTTGCCACTGGTACCGGGATGCCTACTTTAGACCACTGAGTCTTTTCCAGATCGATGTGCAGTATACGTGCCTTTATAAGCTCGGTTGTTTGGGTGCCCAAGTGCCTGTGTTAACATCTGAACACTGCTCTGCCCCACCTGTGATCTTGATAGCCTGAAGCCCATCTCTGATCTTGCCCCCATTACAACTGGTTTAGTTCTATGCTTTGAATGGCAAAGACATAATTCAGAGATCAGCCAAGGAGGAGAGCGTCGTGCATTTCTGCGGTGTTTTCTATGCAGAACAAAATGAAGAATCTAGCCAGGACTCTGTTAGACGCTGGTGAGTACTTCCTCTCAACAGAAAAAAACAAAACAACACAAAACAAACCATCACCACCAACAAAAAGGACACCAAGCTGCGGAGGCCGGGAGGGAAAAAAAAAAAAAAAAAAATGGAAGTTTTCTAGATCTACTCCAAGGCCTCTCACTGGGGCCTCTCTGGCCATCTTGTTTTGTGCAAGACTTCAAGTGGGGCTCTCCGGGAGCTCTGTAATAAGACAGGGTGCTGCTGCAGAAGGCAACGTGCTAATTAAAAAGAGGAACACACTACAAATCTCGTTATTATTCATGGCAAGTGTGCAGCAAATCACTTAGCTGTTTGCTTTTAAAATAAAAGCTTTTTTTTTACCCTATTTTTTTCTTTCTTTCCTTACCTTTTTTTTTTTTTTCTTTCTTTCTTTTCTTCTTCTTTTTTCCCCCTGGCCTGCCTTGTTTAAAAAGACACGCATGGTCTCAAAGACGTTTTCTAAAGAATGACATTGAAAAGACATTGCCCCGAGGTTTGGTAGAGCAAAAGCCTGGATCATTTGTACACTGTTTAATGTCATGCCTTTTCTTCCCCGATTCTTTTTTTTTTTTTTTCTTTTTTTAAAACAGCTATTCACCCATTACAATATGCTTTCCACAATATGCTTCCTTTAACTGACTCCAGATTAACAAGTAGGTGAGATGAGTAGGGAGTATTATTCCAGGTTTGGGATTTTGTTTTGTTTTGTTTTTTTTGTTTTTCCCAAGCATTAAGCAGGAATGGTCGTAAGAAAAGCAGTTTTCTGTAACTTCGATCCCCCAGATGCTGACATTAGAAGGGATTTGCAGCCTGATTAAGCCATGTTCACATTTATTAAGATGCCAGCCACTACGTAAAAGAGAAATATTATTTTAGGAACAACAATCAGTCAACATCCTCCTCCCCCAAAGACTACATTCAAACCCCATAAATTTGGACTTCAGGATTCCAGTACCTTACAGGAAGCAGACATAACAATGGACGGTCGGTGGCTTTTGTTAACAGGAACCTTCTGCAATTGCCTTTCTAAGACATATCACCATTTAAAGGGAACTGTTACAACTATAACTTGAGATTTATAGAATCCTTTTCTTCTGAGGCATCTAAGAAGTTTCCAAAAGAGCAGTCCACCCACACATTTCATCATTATCCCTGATGTCTGACTCCCTATTTACTTAAGTGTGGTGGCTCAAGAATATAGAGATTATATGGCTTCTTCGAGAAGAGCCCAGGAATAAGGAATCCTCAAACAACTACTTGTTCTGTTACATTTGGGGAGTTTGGGAAGCAATTGCAGTATTGTTTTGTTTTGTTTCCTTCAGGCAATGCTGTTTAAATAAGATATACACCCTCTTTTGGGTCCTAAATCAGTTGGCTAGATGAAAGGTCGCCCAGTATTTCCGATGCTACCTCTTAGATTCACCACAAGCATGGCTCTTGTACTCAAAAGGAGAATTTTCATGTAAAAAGCCAAACTCTCCGGTTACATATTGGATTTCCCTGGCTAGTTACAAACGGGCTGCGTTACTCCAGGCTTTGGTTCCATGTTTGCCTGGATTATTTCACTCCAGCTATAGGATGCCCTGCTGAACCTGTCACTTGCAACGGAGTTGTGATGTTAAGTAAACACTGTACTGTTTGGTAGACTGCCTGGATGTGTATGAACTTGCCCTCGGTGATCGTATCCTACTCCTTAATGCTATTTGGTAGGGTTCATGGGTTACCTGAGGAACTGGAGAAGGTCACAGTGGGTAGATCCAAAGGTCTATGAAGTTTTCCTGGCTTCAGTCTGTTCATTTTGAACCACAGTGTGCTGCTCTGTGAGGCCGTCCGGATAGCTTGAAGAATTGAGGGGATTTCTATTTTAGATGAATGGCGAGTGTCTTATTTTCTCTGTTTTGGCTGAATTGTGCTCTCTCCCACCGTTCACATATTGAAGTCTTAACCCCCCCCCCCCCCAGAACTCACAATGTGACCATATTTGGAGACAGAGACTTTGAAGAGGTGATTCCATTAAAATGAGGCTATTAGGGTGTCCTTGTAAGACTAATCCAGTATGACTGGTGTCCTTAGAAGGACAGAGAGACTAAAGATGTGCCCACACAGTGGAAAGACCATGTAAAGAGTCAGCAAGAGGATGGCCGTGTTCAAGCCCAAGAGAGGGGTCTCAGAGGAAGTCAACTCGGCTGGCACTTTGCTCTTGTACTTCTAGCCTTTTGAACTGTGCGAAAATACACTTTTCTATCGTTTAAGCTAAAAATCTGAACTAATTTTCTCCTTGACAGTCCTGTATTCAAGAGAATTTATCAAGCTATTTCATTTTGAATTTTCTAAATGAGGCATATGAATGACTTTTATTTTTCCTTAATTGATTCTTGTTAACAACTGGTAATACACTTGTATTAAGTGTCAAAAGCACTCTTAATACAAAGATGGGATCTATTAGATTAGACTGAAAAGGCTATAGTCAATAGAGATGCGACAATAATACTCATCCTGTGTTTATAATTTTGACGTTTTGTTCATCATGGAAGTTTTGCATCTATTTTCCTTCCCCCCCACCTTTTTTTTTGTGAAGATAGAGAGAGACAGAGAGAATGAGCATGAGTGGGGGAAGGGCAGAGAGAGAGAATTCCAAGCAGGCTCCATGCCCAACATGGACCCCCACGTGGGCCTTTATCGTACAACAGTGAGATCACAACCTGAGCTGAAATCAAGAGTCAAATACTTAACCAACTGAGACAGCCAGGTGCCACCCCACTTTAATTTCCCTTTTAAAACTATTTAATTAATGTATCATTTTTCTTGATCATTGAGTTTTTTGTGTCCCTTGAGTTTTGTGCCTGAGTGCCTCACATGCCTTACCCTGGTCCCAGTTCTGAATGTGTGGGCAAGGTTTTTCCAGTCATACCTGGGCACTCTTTTTCTGCTCCCACAACCCGTGGGGTCATGCCCCCAGAATTTAGCCAAAGAATGGCTTAGAGGCTGATTCTGATGGTTGGGAAAACTGTGGGTGTTAGTTCACTACCTGGAAAATTCCACGAGGTCTGTAAGGCATTTCACTTCATAGTTCTGATAAAGAGGGAGATGATTGGCTGGGCTTCTGACAGGTTCACAAGTGGGGGAAAAGATCTAAGATTAGTGTCATAATAAAGTTGGCATTAGAAGGGGAAAAGGGGAATCTCCAGGTATAGGGTGTAGGTGGGGCAGGGAAGAGAGAAAATGGGGACGACAAAGCACTAACAGAACATCTGTACCTTTGTGGACAGAGCAGACACGGAAATCCTTCTTGTTCTAAATTCTGGGAGATGCTATGTCTATTATGAGAATAGCAATTATTTTCTAGGGTATGGGGTAAGAGGCACCCTCACATTCAGCTGGTGGGAGTATAAATATAGGGAAAATACCTCTTTGAAGAGAATTTTGGCAATATTATATTAAGGTTTGAATTATATCTGCCTGTGATACAGAAATTCCACTCCACGTATGTAGCCCAGAGAAACTCTCACCTCTGCAAGCAGAGAGATGCCTAGAAATGCTCAGGCTGAGGGTGATTATAATAGCAACCGAATCAGAAACAACCTAAAGGCTTCCCGTAGGGGACGGATAATGAGTTACGGTATATTCGTAGAAGGAAATGGTGTACAGTAGGTAAAATGAATGAATTAGATCGAACTGGGTTGGTATAAAAAACCCAAACTGGAAACATTGGCGAAGATGCGGAGAACACGGAACCCTTGTGTGTTGTTGGCAGCGGTACAGCTGCTGGGAAAACCAAGTTTGGTGGTGCTTCACAAAATTAAATGTGGTGGTTAATTTGATGTGTCAACTTCACTGAGCTAAGGCGAGCCCAGAGAGATGGTGAAATATTATCTAGCGGTGTATTTGTGAGGGTGTTTCCAAAAGAGACCAGCACTTGAATTGACAGACTTAGCAAAGATGGCCGTCAGCAATGTGGGTGGGCATCGCCCTATGTGAGGAAGGCTGAAGAGAAGGAAAAAGCGGAGGCAGAGCTAATTTGCTTCCTCTGTCTGAGCTGTGGGTAGCTTGCTCCGTTGGAAAATTTTGTAGAGGTCTGTACAAATGCAGCCCGTTAATATGCTCTAGGTGTCTAGTGGAGTTTTCTTCCGGATCTGTGTGCTCACAGGAAACGTTGGGCACGATTGTACCCCATTAGGAATCAGTATGAAAAAGTTTCCAATTTGTCCTGATTTTACTACCATCCCATCTTGGTGCAGAGCTGTCTTGAGGTGGGCTTTTTTATGCGGCTACGTTTTATTTCAGGGTCTCACTTGCAAATAGTGTTGAAGGATTTCCAGCATCAAAAAGTATTGTTTAATTACTTTCCTTAGATTTTTTTTCCTGTAACTGACATAAAGCATCAACTGTGGTGGCTGTATCACGCTCTAGTCGGCTGGCTCTCTGATTTCAGGATTCTGTTATTCAAAACAACGAAAGTAGCAGCAACAGCGATTACCATTATTTGTAGTGGTTGGGTGGTGTTTGCTGAAAGCACAGAGTCTTTCTGCTTCTAAGAGAAGCAGAGTCAAGGGGGTTAAAGCTCAGCTTATTTTACTGCATTGATCCTCAGTTTCCTCACCAATAAAATCAAGATAACGACGTTAGTTTCATAGGGTTGCAATGACATAGGGCATGGATATATCTAGCATGCTGCCCTTCTTCGATATATAATGTTTTTTTGAGGTGCCATTGCTTGTGTCCTTCTCAAAAAGCCTTATTACTTTCACTTTACTTATCCTGAAGTGGTTTCTCCTATTCCCAGGATGAGGGAAAATCACATCTGGAAGCCATTTTGGTAGCTTAAAAATGCCGGTAAAAATGCTAAGTTCTAGAACTTAATCATTCTTCATGAGTCTGGCTGTAGTGATAACCTCTTGAGAAGTCAAGTCAAAGTCCACTAAGTTTTCATCTTGAGTTTATGGGATTTTTTTTTTTTACCCTTCATGGAAGAAGCTGTCTTTAAAAATTTATACTAGTACATTCTAAGGAATACGTGCGTGACCTGAAATGAGAGGTGTTAAGGAGAGAACATAGAGCATAAGAAGGCAGAAGTTCTGGATTATATTTCTGGGCTATTTCTCCGATTTCTGGTTGAACTTGGAAAGGTAAGTCTTGTCTGGATTTCAGTTTTCCTATGAGTCAAATGGAGGTGACAGTACCCATTAGCTGTTACACATTTCTACCTTATGAAAAATAAAGGGGCTGCTATCAGGATTAATGAGATGATGTTTGTCAACAGCTCTGAGCTCTTTGGGAGGCAGATGTTCTATAAATACAAATTATTAATAAAGTATTTATACTGACGATTGCAGAGAATGCTAACAGTTCTGGAATAAAGAAGTCATCAATTATTTGGCACATTCAGTGGCAGGGTGAGTATGCCTGTGGAGCAGAGATGCTCGACAGGCTCAGATAATTCGTGAGAAATGTACTAAGAGGTGGGGACGGCACCAACTGCAAGGATACTAAGAAATTGTTTTAGTTAGGATCTTACAAGGATGGGGAAATGGCTTAGGCTATCTCAATACCACTGATGCAGTCCAAATGACACCTGAAACACAGGGAACGTGAGATCCTGTTCTCCAGATGAAAAGTCAGACCCCTGAGAAGTATAACCTCACTCATCCCGTCCAGGGGAAAGAAGAGCTCTTGTCATCTCAGAGGACATCTGTGTCCTACTTTATCTATTCTGCTGTACTCATTACTGAGTTCTCTCTCCCTCTCTTCTACCGCAACAGTATCACATTTTTCTTCCTCCTATCATTTCTGTCTCTTTTTACTCACCTCCTCACTTCCTGGTTTCTTTTGATCTATGGCCTCTCCAACCGACTGGTTTCTACTTGCTGACTTCTCTGTATGTGGCTCTTGTCTTTTGCTTTTCTCTAATGTTGATTGCCTGTCTCTCACATCTGAGTTTTAACCCCCTAAGAGAGGGGAATTGAGTTGGCTAGTCAGATCGAGTAGTCACTAATGGGTGTAAGGAGTATCTACTGGGAAAAGTTCTCACGTGAAACTACCTCACCGGCCTACTCCTGCTGTTTTTTTTTTGTGGGGTGTTTTTGCATTAGACATTGATTGTTATTACACTGAGTTGTGGAGAGAATTGCAGGAGATAGTAGACAAGGAATGGAAGCCGATGGAAAGAAATAGCCTTTCATCACCCAGCCCAGAAGTGGCTTCAGGACATGGCAGTCTCAGTGCTCTACAGACTGTCTACTCATAAACACGGGTAAAAGAGACGAAGAATGAAGTTTAGGGTGCTGATATTTATTTCTAGAAACATTTTAGGTTCTTTATATGTTATCCCTTCTGAATTTTCAAAAGACGATGAGAGAACGACAACTTGGGAATGTTCTGGTAACCAGAAAACAGAAAGAGATTAAAATAGTTAATTAGGAAAGAAGGAAAAGGATAGATTTAAGAAGCAAATCGAGGAACTTTGAAAAGCCTAATATTGGAACCAAACTGTTGGCTGGACGAAATAAGGTGAAAGGAGTGAGGAACATTAAGATACACAGAATCACACACATAAAGGAAATGCCATGATTCCGCTTCAGTGGGCAATAAACTTAAAATCTTTGAATTGTGTGAATGATTTCCTGAGAAAATATAAATGACCGAAAGTGACCTCAGCTAACTTGAAAACCTGCATAAATAAATCGTGAGGACATAGTAATTACAGAAGAGGGTGGCACTTTTGCAGGCAGTAGGAAGCTAGATCAATGATACAAAATTTTATTTTATTTTTTTAAATTTTTTTAATGTTTATTTATTTTTGAGACAGAGAGAGACAGAGCATGAATGGGGGAGGTGCAGAGAGAGAGGGAGACACAGAATCGGAAGCAGGCTCCAGGCTCTGAGCCATCAGCCCAGAGCCCGACGCGGGGCTCGAACTCACAAACCTTGAGATCGTGACCTGAGCTGAAGTCGGATGCTCAACCGACTGAGCCACCCAGGCGCCCCAATGATACAAAATTTTAAAAACCCCAAAATAGGGAGCACCTGGGTGGCTCAGTTGGTTAAGTGTCCAACTTTGGCTCAGGTCATGATCTCACAGTCCGTTAGTTTGAGCCCCAGGTCAGGCTCTGTGCTATCAGTTCAGAGCCTGGAGCCTGCTTCTGATTCTGTCTTCTGCTCTCTCTGCCCCTCCCCGACTCATGCTCTGTCTCTCTCTCTCTCAAAAAATGAATAAATGTTAAAAAAAATTTTTTTTAATCCCAAAATAGACCTAATTAAACAAATCATAAGAAGGGAAGGTGGTTCAAATAAGTTGAGGGAAAATGGGATTATCCAAAATGAAGAATAACAGGTGTTTCAGTCATCATTTGGAAATTTATCATTCAATATCCTTACTTCATAACTTACACCAAAATAATTTTGTTTTAGATTAAAAATTTTTATGTTAAAATATGGTATTGGCACAAAACAGACACATAGACCAATGCAATAGAATAGAGACTCCAGAATTAGACCCGCAAAAGTATGGCCAACTAATCTTTGACAAAGCAGGAAAGAACATCCAATGGAAAAAAGACAGTCTCTTTAACAAATGGTGCTGGGAGAACTGGACAGTAACATGCAGAAGAATGAAACTAGACCACTTTCTTACACCATTCACAAAAATAAACTCAAAATGGATCAAGGACCTGAATGTGAGACAGGAAACCATCAAAACCCTAGAGGAGAAAGCAGAAAAAAACCTCTCTCACCTCAGCTGCAGCAATTTCTTACTTGACACATCTCCAAAGGCAAGGGAATTAAAAGCAAAAATGAACTATTGGGACCTCATGAAGATAAAAAGCTTCTGCACTGCAAAGGAAACAATCAACAAAACTAAAAGGCAACTGACGAAATGGGAGAAAATATTTGCAAATAACATATCAGACAAAGGGCCAGTATCCAAAATCTATAAAGAATGCTCCAAACTCCACACCCAAAAAACAAATAATCTAGTGAAGAAATGGGCAGAAGACATGAATAGACCCTTCTCTAAAGAAGACATCCAGGTGGCCAACAGGCACATGAAAAGATGCTCAACGTCGCTCCTCATCAGGGAAATACAAATCACAGCCACACTCAGATACCACCTCACACCAGTCAGAGTGGCTAAAATGAACAAATCAGGAGACTATAGATGCTTGAGAGGATGTGGAGAAACGGGAACCCTCTTGCACTGTTGGTGGGAATGCAAACTGGTGCAGCCGCTCTGGAAAGCAGTGTGGAGGTTCCTTAAAAAATTAAAAATAGGTCTACCCTATGACCCAGCAATAGCACTTCTAGGAATTTACCTAAGGGATACAGGAGTGCAGATGCATAGGGGCACTTGTACCCCCATGTTTATAGCAGCACTTTCAACCCTAGCAAATAATAGAAAGAGCCCAAATGTCCATCCATGGATGGATGGATAAAAAAGATGTGGTTTGTACATCCAATGCAATACTACTTGGCAATGAGAAGAATGAAATCTGGCCATTTGTAGCAAAGTGGATGCAACTGGAAGGTATTATGCTAAGTGAAATAAGTCAGGCAGAGAAAGCAGATACCATATGTTTTCACTCATACGTGGATCCTGAGAAACTTAAGACCATGGGGGGAGAGGAAAGGGAAAAAGAAAAGCTACAGAGAGGGAAGGAGGCAAACCACAAAACGCTCTTAAATACTGAGAACAAACTGAGGGTTGATGGGGGGTGGGGGAGAGGGGAAAGTGGGTGATGGGCATTGAGGAGGGCACCTGTTGGGATGAGCACTGGGGACTGTATGGAAACCAACTTGACAATAAGCTATATAAAAAGAAAAAAAAATATGTTATAAAAACCTGTAAAATATTCCAGTGAATATTTATACAATCTTGGCAAGAAAGGGCTGTCCCGAGGACAGAAGTCATAAAGGCAAATGTCATTCAAATAAACCAGGTATAAATTTAAAAGTTTTGTATCCAAAACTACTCAAAATTATCAGTTCAGTTTAAAAAGAAATTTGGAGAATATTGGCAACATATATTCCAGACAGTGTTGATATTCTTAGTATATAACAAGTTCCCACAAATTAAGAAAATGATAACCCCCTAAAGGAAAACTGGACTGAAAAAAATTTTTTAAAGACAAAATTGCAGAGAAGCTATTCAGTCGGCTTATGATAAAAATGATAAACCTTGCTGCAGTCAAGAAATGCAGCTGGCAAAGATGGGAAAAAATGGGAAAAATGACCTCCCATACCTTGTTGGTAATTTTACTGTACAAGTCCAGATTTTTTGAGAAGCAATACGGCAAAATTTGCTAAGACTTTTGACCCTCGTAAAGCACAGGTTTGAAGTGCTCACGTGGATTGTTTTCAATAAAGAGAGTAGAGTATTGTAAATATAGTTTCCTTATGTCTTTCTTAATAGCCTTTATTTCCTCTAGCTTACTTTATTATAAGAATACAATATCTAGTACATATAGGACGAAATATGCATTAGTCAAATGTCATTGGTAAAGCTGGTGGTCAACAGTAGGCTATTAGTAGTTAAGTCTTGGAGGAATCAAAGGTCATATTCAGATTTTCAACTCCAGGGAAGTCAGCACTTCTGACCTCTATTGTTCAAGGGTCAGTTGTAATTAATACGGAGGTATTTTTAAGAAAACAGTGTTATGAATGGTAAAAATAAGCTATAGATCATTATATGTATTGCTCCCTGCAAGTTTTTTGTAGTAGCAAAAGACAGGTGACAGACTAAATGTTCTAAAATCAAGTATTGATTAAACGAATAGTAATATATCCTTATAATGGATTTCTACAGAGCTACTAAAATTATGTAGATGGGTGTTTATTTTTACAGAATAGCTTCCTAATATATTAAGTAGTGGAAAACAAAAGACTCCAAGAGTCAAATCTCACTTTTTAAAAAATGTACCTACTTAAAAAATCTGGATTGTTATAACCAAAAGACTGGCAAAGAGTCTATTTGGATTAAATTATATTTGGGATAAATGATGATTTTCTAGCTATTTATTTTCTTTGTATTTCATCATTTCATACGACAAATATGCCACGTATTTGTGGTAAAATAGTGAAATGTTAACAACGAAAAACATTCTTTGTCATTATTTTTGACTGCGTTGCCATCCACAAATATTTTTCACAATTTTGTAGCTTGAAAACATTCAAACCCTGTAGAGAACTCGAACAAAGAATACACTGACAAGTCATTCTTGATATAACTTTAGCAATTATTTTGCTACATTTGCCTTTTCTTTCTCTGTTTCTTTACGGTATCTACACCCAAGATATACATGCAACACTATATATATATATATATATATATATATATATATATATATATATTGCATTGAACTGTTTGTACATTGCAGACATCATGAAAGTTCACCTCTAAATACATACACATGTACTTCCTAATCAAAAGGATATTGCCCCACATAGCCACAAGGCCATGACCAAGCCCAAGGAAGTCATCAAGACTCCTTCTCACCCCAGTTCTTAAACATTAGTTGCCTACTTTTTCCGAATTAGGGCTAGTAGTCCCTGGAAGTAGGGAAACTGATCATTTAACTTTCCTTAAAGGGCTTCAAAATAAATATACTTTTCCATACTTGGTAGACGTGCTCTTAAAAATTAAGTGCACACAGAGCGATATGTTCCCTTGGAATTGCCATTTAGTTAGAAATCCAATGTGGGTGTTATTTTTCTAAGTGCTTTTCCTGGTAGTTCACCAAGTAGATTTCCCCTTCCCAGAGTTGTTTTAGATTTGGCTTTCGAGGAACATTCAGGCATACCTTGCAGAATGTGTCTGGACATATTGCCTGGTACTCTGCCTTATTGTTTTTATCCAAACTTCACAGAACTTATGTGTTTTTTAACAAGATTTCAGCCCCTGTTTGTTAAAAATATGTATATATTTATGGATCTAAAACTTAGCACAATATTTTGCACTAAATGATACGCTAGACTAGTCTCAAATTACATTCCATATATTTGAGTATTAGGGCATCACAGTGTCGTGTAGGACATTTAGAAAGCATGCCGACCTTGCACCGACAACTCTTGGTTAACAGTAGTCATTGTTTGGTAATCAGGAAGTAATATTTTAAGTGCATTATAAGCTAACATGGTAATTTGTTACTTAGTATGGAGGCAATTTGCTGTATTTTAGTTACCTTTTAAGAAATCACTGGAGGGCTTTGTATTAAAGTATGATGGATTATATTTCTTTTCCACTTAAATTAAAAGAAAGTAGGCTCCTGATTAGCATTTTTAGGGAAAATGTCCCTTTGTTTCGTAGGGATGAAGTATTTGTGTTAAGTGAGATTCTTATATTTGCTTAATTTTAGTTTTTCCACTGGCTGAATGTGGAGCCTTTAACGCTCAGGGTATGTTAATTCTCTTTGCTTCATTTGTAAAATGATGATAATGTCACCCTCTTCCCAGGATAGATCACATCAGAGTTGTAAGTAAAAGCCTCAGTGGAAAGATGTGCAAACGCTTTCTGGTTTTGTTTTAATGGTTACGGATGGGGTCCATTCGTGTATATTAGAGTATTCTAGGAACAGGAACATCATACCAAAAAAATAGAATAAACAGTCATAAAAATAATCACAAAACACCACTTATTCATCAACTACCAAATGCCAAGAATATTCTTTAAAAATATATATATTTATTTTGAGAGAGAGTGCATGAACAGGTGAGGGGCAGAGAGAGAGAGGGAGAGAGAGAATCTCAAGCAGGCTCTGTGCTATCAGTGCAGAGCCCAACGTGGAGCTTGATCCTGCGAATCATGAGATCATGACCTGAGCCCAAATCAACAGTCAGATGCCTAACCGACTGAGCCACCTAGGCGACACCCAAGAATATTCTTTTTTTTTTTTCTTTTAATGTTTATTCTCAAGAGAGAGAGACAGAGTGCACACTGAGGAGGGGCAGCGAGAGAGGGAGACACAGAATCTGAATCAGCTTCCAGATCCTGAAATGTGAGCACAGAGCCTGATATGGGGCTCAAACTCAGGAGCTGTGAGATCATGACCTGAGTGGAAGTCGGATGCTTAACCGACTGAGCCACACGGATGTCCGAACATCCGAGAATATTCTTTTTTTTTTTTTTTAATTTTTTTTTTAACGTTTATTTATTTTTGAGACAGAGAGAGACAGAGCATGAACGGGGGAGGGGCAGAGAGAGAGGGAGACACAGAATCGGAAGCAGGCTCCAGGCTCCGAGCCATCAGCCCAGAGCCTGACGCGGGGCTCGAACTCACACAGACCGCGAGATCGTGACCTGGCTGAAGTCGGACGCTTAACCGACTGCGCCACCCAGGCGCCCCTCGAGAATATTCTTAAAGAGGGTTATTGTTAACCATTGTGAAGAGGTTGGGGTACGAACATCTTGAATGAGCCCATTACTACTCCAGAGAAAATCCATATAGAAAAGGGATGTCATTGGTGGAACCCAGGGTATTTTTAGAGGCCAGTGAAAACTGTTCTCTATGAGACTCTGATGGTCCGTACACGTGATTATACATTTGTGAGGTCCCATGCAACATACAATACCAAGAGTGAACCCTAGTGTAAATTATGAGCTCTGGGTGACGACAGCACATCAATGCAGGTTCTTTGACTGTAGCAAGTACAGTCTGGTGTGGGATGCTGATAGGGCAAGGCTGTGCATAGGTAAGAGGAGGGTGTATGGGAACTCTCTGTACTTCCCACTCAATTTTGCTATGAATCCCAGATTGTCCTAAAGAATAAAGTTTATCTTTGAAAAATGTGACATACTGAAGAGGCGAACCCCGTGAATCATATAATAGGAAGCACTTTTCTTCATTTGCTGTTTTCAACTACTGTGTCCAATCTCAAGGTCATATTCCATAACTGAACAGTAAGTCTGGAGCAGCTTGAAACTGTACACAGATCTCTTCTGTCTTCCCCCTAGAACAGGCACAGGCTGGGACCCAGAGAGCTTGAATAGGTAGGATGAGGGAGAGAAGGTGGGCGATCTTGTGTGGAGACACCTTCCTTCCTGCCTCTTGAAGGCCTAGCCCCTCTTGTGGGTCAGGGCAAAGAGCAGAGAGAGAAAGGAGACAGTTGTCTCTGTGCTCGGTGGCTGATGCTGCAGCTCTCTGCTCTGTTTGCTTTTCTTCTTGTTAGGCTTTCAAGTGCTGGCTCTCTCATGGGGTGCATGCGTGAACCCCATGGAGGGTCTAGTGGTGCCACCATTGCATTGTCCTTGACCTTGGAGATCCAGCTTTGGACAACGCCTTCCTTCATCTCTCAGCTCCATACTGCAGACGCTTGCTTTTGTGGTGTCTTGCTCAGTGGGCAGGTCTCATATGGGGTCTTGGCAGGAAGCTGAAAGGTGAGCCCCCTTCTACAGAGTCTAGTTAAGCTCCAGAAAACACATGAATTCTTGCCATTTTAGCAAAAGGCATGTGTATAGGACAATTCTTCGCCATTCTGTCATTTCTTTCCGGTAGTTGTCTTCTGTGATCCCATAGAGCAAGGGCTAGATTGCCGAGCACATAATCAAGAGTAGAATGTCGCTTCTTCCTCTTGTCCCCGTAATCTCTATGAGTAACTCTTGGAGTATCCTCCTCAGTTTCTGGGCTGCAAAGCGCAGCAGAAATGGCATATCAAAGTGAACACAGTACTTCCTGTAAGACTTGTGACTTAATGGGGGGTCCTCAGTGGTTACTGATTGCTCTTCAGTCTTGTGTAGTATGGGGAGCGAGTGCAGGTGGTCAGTTGGATCACAGGGTGGTGAGCACCAGGCCTGGGGTCCACAACCTTAATAAGCATCAGGGGCAAGTGTCTAACCTCCGGTGTAAGCGTCTCCCTTTAGAATGTGTTATCTCTGGATTGTTCCTGTTTAGAAAACACATTTGCCTACTACTCTCTAAAGAGAGCTATTTCCAGGGCGGCAGCAGAGGTTGCCCTCAGTCTCCTGTTTGACCAGTCATAATTTGGTTTGGTTCAGTTCCAACCCTGCAGCAGTCCTCCGCTGGCAAGGCAGACTTTGCATAGAGGATGTGTTTGTTTACCTTAAAGGGTCAGCTTTCTATCTGATCCCCTCCGGTACCAAGAATTTACAGAGAGAGAGGCAGCCTTCTACTGCTTTAGCCCTGCTAAGTGCTCCCTACCTCAAACCCTTTCTCCAAGCAGGACTTTATTTTTCTTTGCCTGATTCACCTGAAAACCACCTGGGTAGCCTTATGGCATCTTATCTCATGTACACATCTAGGGGCATTCCCAGAATCTATGAGGTCATTTATGGTACCCTTCAAGGGTTGTAGGACCCTAATGTGGTGGCATCTTCCCCCAGGTTCTTCTTAGTCACAGTAGGATGGTCTCTACACAAGCTCTGCTCAGACAGCTCTGGCACTTTCTGCCTTTGAGAACTTTTCAAGTGAGAAGCAAGCGTGTATATGTCTTAGAGGTTCTCCTTCCTCCCCACCCCGCCCCCCCAATTCCATAGATATGTGTCAGGTACATCCATGAACTTTGCTATTTGTTACTCAGGTTGGGGGTGAGTCTGCAAATTTCGCATTTCCTCAGGGATCCACCTGGGAATAGTATGCTGGTTTCTCTTTCTCCCTGGCATTCCTGGTCTCTCTGAGTGAGTTCCTTGGAGGCCACCTCTCCCCCCCCAACCCCCGCCCCCCCCGATATATATACACACAGTTCCCTTTTGGAAGAAGAGGAAAGTAGGATATTACCACCAATCCTTCTCCCTGAAGGCTTCAGTGATTATCTTGCCATCTCACACCTCAGCTTTTGAGGAAGAGGAAGGGTAAGGTGAGGGACTGGGGTAATAGCTGTTAGAACTAATGATAGTTTTTCTCCCTTCTTTGTAAGCCTCAGAGAACTTGTCTTGCAGCATTTTGGGGGTCCTGTCTTTAAAATGTGGAGTTCTTTTTTTTTATTTATTTATTTATTTTTTTTTTTTCAACGTTTTTTTATTTATTTTTGGGACAGAGAGAGACAGAGCATGAACGGGGGAGGGGCAGAGAGAGAGGGAGACACAGAATCGGAAACAGGCTCCAGGCTCCGAGCCATCGGCCCAGAGCCCGACGCGGGGCTCGAACCCACGGACCGCGAGATCGTGACCTGGCTGAAGTCGGACGCTTAACCGACTGCGCCACCCAGGCGCCCCTAAAATGTGGAGTTCTTAATGCTCTCTTGACCTCAGCTCTCGTCTCAGCTCCCTGATAATGAGGCAATAGGAAAAATTCTTCCCAACATCCTCTTACCTATATTGGGAATTAGAGAGGTATGATTCCTTTGATGAAGTTCCATTGTTTTCACATTTTTTTTTTCCAGGGTTTGGTGTTTGACCCTGCGAAGAATAATTTTAAGGAGAAGAGGGAGGATGGTTAAAGGTAGTATCATGGTATCACCCTTCTCCCCATCATTGCTGCAGGGTAATTCATATTTCACAAATCTTCAAAATTCCATAGGCAAGCATGTCCTGCGTAGGTGTAAAAAAGGAGAGATATCGTGAGTGATTAAGGAAGACTTATTTGTCACTGCTATGAAAATAAAGCAAGGGGTATCATGAAGCTTTTCATAATTTAATCTCACTTAATCCTCTCAAGTGATAGTAAATCAAGCATCAGAAAAACTCACCTAATCCTCTCGCGGATTCACCATTCACTTGCCCACCATTCACTTGTTCCCTTGGTTGACTTAGGTAACGTCCTTGTCCATGCATGTCCCAGGAAGTTGCTGTGACAGCTCCCCAACCCTATTGGTATTATGGAAGCAGAATAGATACACTGATGGCCTCTGTGCCAGAGATTAACTAGAATGGCCCAAGGAAAGATCTCGCTGGTCAAGGGAATACAAGGCCTGACTTCCATACCACTATCTAGCTGGGCGGCTATGGGGACATCAGGTCGTATTTCTTCCTTTGTATAATTAGAAAATGGATTACCTTAAAAAGTCTCAAAAGTTCCCCCTTGCTAAACAATCCTACGGACGTGACATGTGAAAAAACTCTAATTTTTGCTAAATATTGTAAGAGAACTAACCAGAGGCTCTCCTCATAAATACGAAAATTAATTAGTTATAATATTATGTAATCATATGGTCAGCTGGAAAATATTTACTCTCAAGAACTGAAGGATATAAGTTAGTCACAGCGTGAATTACCCTGAAATAATAGGGGAATATTTAACCTCAGATTATTTAGCTTCTCAATTGTGTTCTGTTTAACTTTGCATGAAATGAATGATTAGTTCTATGAAGGAATATCCATTGTAAATTAATTTTTATGACAATCTAAACTGATAACCTATATGATGATAATTGACAGACTATTGATACTTCCTTGACCCTTATCATGTATCAGATGTTGTGCTAAGCGATTTTTGTATACTATCTTACTTAATTGGAATGGTTAGGGAATTTTCACAAAGTCTAGCTCAGGTCTGCTTTCCACAACCTGATTTTCTAAACGTAGCCTCGCCTTTTCTGTCCATTCCCTCATGGGCTTGATACTGTATTACACTCTGTACTAAATCTGTGTATTCAAATCTGGGCAACCTGCATGCGGATGTTAATCTCCTGGATTAGTGCTCATCTCTGCTTCTGAATACTCAATATGTTTTATCCTCGATATAGCATCTTTATTACATTTTTATTTTCTAGTGTATGTTTTTTTTAAATCTAATAAAGAAAATGTGGTCAGTTAAAAAGTACAAAAATGGGGGTGCCTGGGTGGCTCAGTCGGTTGAGCGTCCGACTTCGGCTCAGGTCATGATCTCACAGCTCGTGAGTTCGAGCCCCACGTCGGGCTCGTTGCTGACAGCTCAGAGCGTGGAGCCTGCTTCGGATTCTGTGTCTCCCTCTCTCTCTGTCCCTAACCCACCTGCATTCTGTCTCTCTCTCTCTCAAAAATAAATAAACATATAAAAAAATTTTTTTAAAAAGTACAAAAATGGAACAGTTAAAAAAAAAGTCGGGTACCCAGGTGGCTCAGTCGGTTAAGCATCCAACTTTGACACAGGTCATGAATCTCATGAGTTTGTGAGTTCGAGGCCCACATCAGGCTGTCTGCTATCAGCACACAACCTGCTTCAGATCTTCTTCTCCCTCTTTCTCTCTGCCCCTCCCCTCCTTTCACTCTCTCTCTTTAAAAAAAATTAAAACATTAAAAAACGTATAACCAGCATTCTCACTACCTAGAAATATTTATGGTTATGATTTCAGTTCCTTTATCCTCCAGTCATCGCTTATGTCTATCTAACCTTTATCCTAAACTTTTTAAAAGTGTTGTTGAGAAGAATACACTATTTTAACTTATTTTTCCCTTTAACTTAATATGCAAATAATTCCACAGTCTCCTAAGTGACATATTTGTGAAAAATGTGTTTGGAACCCAGATGTTAATTTCAGTAGGTAGACTCATCATCAGAGTGGGGGTTGGAGGGTGAGGGGTAAAGGAGGTCCTTGCCAGAGAAAAAGGTATTGCAAAATGTGTAGTTATGGTTTCTGCAGGTGTGGTTTTCCTTAGGCATAAGCAAGTAAAGAGAGCCTTCCCTGGGTCCCTCAGGGATTAGGGGTAGCTGCTAGTTTGAGGATCAACTTCGGGGCACCAGCCAAAGCACAGTGACCCCAAGAACTGGCAGAGCCAATCCAGGAGTCTCCCCTTCATTGTACTCAACTTTCCATTTCCATACCTCTGTAAGGTGTTGGAGGAAGGAATATTCCAGTTGTTAATAACTTCAGGGACAGCCTATGATTTTGTGGTTAAGCCATTAGATTTTGCCAACCTTATTATTGTATTTTTTTTTACTGTTTATTTATTTTTGAGAGATAGAGGCAGAGCGTGAGTGGAGGGAGGGGCAGAGAGAGGGAGACACAGAATCCGAAGCAGGCTCCAGGCCCTGAGCTGTCAGCGCAGAACCTGATGCGGGGCTCCAACTCGGGAATGGCGAGATCATGACCTGAGCCGAAGTCAGACACAACCAACTAAGCCACCCAGGCACCCCTGTCATCCTTATTTTTGAGGAGCTGGTAGCTTCCTCTCTTGGTTTGCAGTCACGGGACTGGGGAACAGTTTAGCCCTAAATTAGTTATTAATCGAATTAGTAATGATTTAAGTGACTAAGTATTGGAAACCACCTTCTGTTAGTTTCCTAGAGCTGCCATAACAGATCGCCACGAACTGGGCGGTTCACAGCAACAGAAATGTGTTCTCTCGCAGGTCTGGAGGCCAGAGTTGAGACGTGAGGATGTCGACAGAGCCGCACTTTCTGAAGCCTGTAGGGGGGAATCTCTCCTTGCCTCTTCCAGCGTTGTAGCTGATGACACTCCAGTCTCTTCTTCTATCTTCGCGTGGTCTTCTTTTCCTCTGTCTCTTATAAGAACACATCGGTTGATTCAGGCCCCCCTCAGGTAATCCAGGATGATGTCATCTGGAGATTCACTTAACTGCATCTTCCAAGACCCTTTCTCCCAACAAGATCGCATGGACAGGTTCTGCGCGGACATATCTTTTTTGGGGGGTGGGGGAGGCATCATTCAATCCACTACTTTTCGACATTCCAGATACATTGGACACGAGCTGGCAGGAGAGCCATTTAAGTAAGTAACTGTACACAGTATAGTAAAAGCTAGCAAACTGGCATGGCAAACTGCTTTCAGAATACAGACGAGGAGTGGCAAATTGGACTGAGGGGATGCGGTTACCTAGGAAGCCTCATAGAGAAGGACATTTCAGGCCGAGATAGGATGATTCATTCTGGGCTGTGACAAAAGACTTAAAAAAACAAAGTGGTTTAGAAAAATCATATTTAAAAATAACTCTGGTTATTTATTTATTTTTTTTAATTTTTTTTTCAACGTTTTTTATTTATTTTTGGACAGAGAGAGACAGAGCATGAATGGGGGAGGGGCAGAGAGAGAGGGAGACACAGAAGCGGAAACAGTAACTCTGGTTATTTTTAACGTGGATGGTGAGTAACATGAATTGTTGTTGGACATCGGAGAATGGTGATGTCTGTGGCTTGGGTAGTCTCTGGCGTCTTGATCAGGGCTAAAGGCGCCTAATGGACCACACTTTCACCCCTCCACTAGTCTGAAAGCTCCACGAGCTTTCTATTCCTGCTTTCTATTTCTACTTTCTCCCCAGTACCTCTTACTTACGGGAGCTCAGTGAATAAACGAGCTGGGAAGAAAAGGCTCAGTCTTCGGTGCCATCAGAGTCCCGTTCTATGGAAGGGAAGCACATAAAACCTAAGTCCAAGATTTATTTTCTACTGTCAGTGGTGAAATGTTTACCTAATGATCATCTACATTGCTGTTAGGTAAACAGGTGGGGGATTCTAGGAAAAACCAATTCATTTGTCAATACTTCCCTAACCTGTCTTGCTTCTGCCGCATAGATCCTGTGCCTTATTTCCTGCACTGTCAATCTGGCAAGATGTGGGCACTAAATCACCTCCGCAGAACACCACCTAAACCTCCGTGTATGACAGTCCAGTTGGTGAGGCAGTAGATAGATGAACCACGCTCCAACATCGGAAAAGCATGGTTGCTTTTGTAATCTTTCTCCGTTTCTGCATCAGGGTTCACAAACTCAAAGGCAGGTAGGCGGTGTAAATGAGAAAGTGGGCGTAAATGAGAAAGTGTTGGCCGTAAGACAATGATGCGGACTGCGGTCTATATATTGAGAAGCATGCTCCCTAGTAAGGTCACACCGTTTAATGCCACTTGACAAGGGGCCACCAGTTGTTGGCATATTGGCAGATGTTCAAGTGTTTGAAGGCAAGATAGAAATCTGGAGTTTTCTGTGCCACTTGCAGATTTTAAAAACACAGTGTGGGAGGAAAGTAAGGTAGGTGACTGTTTTGCAACTTCCCAGTAAAAATCAGTGGCCTAGGGGCTCCTGGGTGTCAGTTGAGTGTCTGACTCTCAGTTTTGGCTCAGATCATGATCTCACGGTTTGTGGACCCGAGCCTCTTATCGGGCTCTGCACTGACAGTGCTGAGCCTCTTCGGGATTCTGTCTCCCTCTCTCTCTGCACCTCCCTTGTGCACTGTCTCTGTCTCTCTCTCTCTCTCTCTCTCTCTCTCAAATAAATACATAAACTTCAAAAAAACTAATTAAAAAAATCAGTGACCTAAGCTGCCACTAACAGCTCAATTCTATTTAGTATTCTTAGAACTTTGAAAAAGCATGGGAGGTTTTCCTGAAACATTTTTTTCCCCTTTTAAAACTGGAGTTTTATAAAATGGCCATTTGGGAAAGACATAAAGCTTAATGGGCATCCAGCATCTCACCAACTGAGCCTCAATATCGTATGTAGGGAATGTGAAGTATTAGTCTTGAAGGTGACTGGTTCTTTAATTCTTTTTTTTTTTTAATTTTTTTTTTAAATGTTTATTTATTTTTGAGACAGAGACAGACAGAGCATGAACAGGGGAGGGTCAGAGAGAGAAGGAGGCACAGAATCTGAAACAGGCTCCAGGCTCTGAGCTGTCAGCACAGAGCCGGACGCGGGGCTTGAACTCACAGACCGCAAGATCATGACCTGAGCCGAAGTCAGCCGCTTAACCGACTGAGCCACCCAGGCGCCCCTGGTTCTTTAATTCTTAACTGAAGTGGTCTGATTTTCAAGTGAAGAAATTGACCAATAGTTGCTCTGTGAAGGTTCTTCTTGGTGTTACCAGAGTTTTAAAGTGATCTGAGGGTCTCTTTAACTGTCATGGCCTCCTCAAAGGGTAGATGCCTTCTCTTCTCGGTGAAATCACACCCTTTGCTGGTGGGGGTGGGTTCTCATTTTCTTGGTCAGTCTCCGCCCTTTCCGCCCCCTCCGCCCTCCCCCCTGTGCCAGCCCAGCTATTTAATCTGACCCCGTACTGTAAGCATGCATATTTGTACATCGACACAACTTAACCGTTTCGGCTTCATGGGTTTTTCTGCCATGCTGAAGCTCACGGATGGATCCAGGTCAGGGACCCCTGACCTGACACGAAATCACAATTGGGTAATTAAGAGGTAGGCACCACTCCACGGTGCGAGGCACCAGGCTAAATATTTTACATGCGTTTTCTTATTTAATTCTCCAAATCAAAATCCCATGTAGGTGGAATTAATATTACCATCTTCTAGATGAATACACAGAGGTGTACACAAAAGAGAGAAGAAAAAAATGGCTCGGCTAAGGGTACACGGCTGATGGGTGTCAGTAATGGGATTGCCACGTTATAATGCAGATGTCAGGAACGGAGCCTTTGGCGTTAGCCAGACCTGGAGTTGAAACCTGGCTCTGCTACGTCACCTGAGCAGCTTCTCAGGGTCTCGGTGTTTTCATCAGGGGGCCCAGCAAGGGCTTGGCACCTAAAGATGTAGGTATGATAGGTATACATGAGCGATGCTCAGGTGCTGGAAAAATCCAACTACTTATTGTTTTTTTCCTAAAATCCAGCTCCATTGGATTCTAGCCCCTATTTTGATGACATGGCAGAAAATTTATTTCCTGTCATCCCCGCTATGTAGAGTCTGTAGACTTATCAGGGCTATTCTCTTTGAGCAAACCTGAGTTAATGTCAGTGTTTTTGGAAGGTGGTGATGCACACTCCCTCTGGAGTGTATCCTCCCTGAAAAGAAAAATCACTTGACTGACTTATAAATTTTTTTTTTAACGTTTATTTATGTGTGAGACAGAGAGAGAGCACGAACAGGGGAGGGGCAGAGAGAGAGGGAGACACAGAATCTGAAACAGGCTCCAGGCTCTGAGCTGTCAGCATAGAGCCCGAAGCGGGGCTCGAACTCACGGACCACGGGATCATGACCTGAGCTGAAGTCGGACGCTTAACCGACTGAACCACCCAGGTGCCCCTCACTTGACTGACTTATAAAGAAAGTCTCTCGCCAAACGCACCTTTAAAAGTAGCTGCACTTTTTAAAGGGGTTTACGGTGATGAGTTTGAGTGGGGAAGGTCCTGGTTCCATGGAAGCACGACTGTCTTAACGTTAGTTGCCACTTCTGAGTGAGCAATGGTTATGATCTAGCATTTCCATGACTGTTTATTCCTCGGCAACTCAGACGCTTTATATTGTCCATTTCCCAAGAAAATGCTATGATTTGTCATCAGGACATAGTCCCTCCTGGATAGTTAGATTTTCCTATGTTTCTCTCCGTGTTCAGCTCCTTATTGACTCTCATGACTTCATTTGACTTTCACGTTGCTGTTAGGTTGTTGTTTCTGAAACATCTAAAGATACTTGGTGATCTCTCTGCCTTTTCAGTTTGAAGGGTTAGTATTACCAGCTCCCTCTCAAAATTAGTATAGCGTCAAATACTCATTTAACTTTAACTGCTTGGTATTGCTTTGCAAGACGCTTACCCCACCAGTTCTCCCACAGAACTCAGGGAACTGGTTATGCCTGCTGGTTATGTCACAGTCATTCTGTGGTTGTCCCCAGGGTCACGAACCCTCACCCACCCAGGAACCACATACCAAGAAAGTTACCCTACAAGGTGAATCACTCATCAATGGCCACCCTGGATTTCATGTCCATGGGAAATGGCCTTGTGAAGGTTAGCCCCGGACTACAGCTACTGCTCTTGCAGACTTCATTGTGCCTCAACATAGTTAAGGCCCAGTGTGACATTAGTCAAGACATGAGATGATGTGCCATGTTGTGTTAGTCTTTTTGTAAAATACAGGTTGATAGTCCGGGTGCCTGGGTAGCTCAGTTGGTTTAGCGTCTGACTCTTGATATCACCATCGTGAGCCCCTCATTGGGTTCAGTGCAGAGTTTGGAGCCTGTTTGGGATTCTCTCTCTCTCTCTCTCTCTCTCCCTCTGTCTCTACCCCTTCGTCACTCATGCTCTCTCTCTCAAGATAATTAAATAAACAAACTTAAAAAAATAGTTTGGTAGTCAAAATCCTGTAAGTTTGCTATACTTTGTTTTGTTTTGATAGTAAGTCAGATAATTTGGGCCATTAAGAAATTGTTCTTTTGCTGTTCATTGTCAAGCTTTAGCCCTCATAGTAATTTAGCCATCATTATGTGTATGAGAGCATGTGGGTGCGTGGGTGGTCCTCCTTTTGACAAATAATAAAATTAAAAAAAAAGCTGACCCCCTGATTCTCATTTCTTTTTTTTTTAATATCATAGCTTTCAGAAAACATGATAAAGAACATCTTGTTGATAAGAAGATTCTATTTGCCGTAAGTTACCTTGATTTTAAATAAGAAAACAGGACAGAAATAAGATTACATATTATAGTCTTTGATGGCAATGTAAACAAATCAACGTCTGTTTCATAAATATGGATATGGCCTTGTTAAATAATGAAACTGTTGAAAATAAACTGTCCTTAATTTGTAGGTATAACATATATAATAATAGGTATAATTTTTAAAGCGTCAGCAATTTATTCTTTTTTGAATTAAATTTTTTTTTTAATTTTTAGAGAGAGGGAGCGTGAGAGAACGCCCACATGTTAGCTGGCTAGGGGCAGAGGGAGAGAGAGAGAAAATCCCAAACAGTTTCAGCCAAGGTGGGGCTTGATCCCACGACCCTGGGATCATGACCTGAGCCCAAATCAAGAGTCCCACGCTCAACTGACAGAGCCACCCAGGTGCCCCCATTCTTAATGAAGAAAATTTAGTTTTGGCTTCCATATGAATGGCATAAGTGGGAAATGAGGAACAGAGATAATTTGACTCTGCCCTCTCGTGATCTTATGCAGAGACTACAAACTGAACTGGAAAAAAGATCCACATTTACACCAGTGAATTATAAAAGCATAAAAAGGATATTCAAGGATCCCCCCCCCCCAAATTACTACTTTTAGTTGTACTCCAAAATACATTCTTTGGATTTAAGAAACAGTCACTACTCAAAAATTTGATTGGTTTCCTGGCCACACTGTGTCCTTCCTGTTACTCCATTTGCACTAACACGCACGTGCACACACACACACACACACACACACACACAAATGTACAGACACGTGTATGTGCAGAAAACTCTCACAGTGTATTGGAAAAGCAGGTCGTAGAACTTATCTCCCAGCTAGAAAATTCTCCATGACAGCAGACCGATGGTACTGGAAAAAACTGAATCCATTTTTATGCAAGCCGCCCATTTCCAAATCCCCTCCCCTCCTCAGAGAGAAGCACTGTGGATCTTGGGACAGTTGTCAGCAAAATTTCTCCGCGGCTAAACAATTTAAGTGAAAACTCATGCCTTCTACTTTGTTCAGATTTCTTGTCTTCTGTAGTTAAACAAAATGGGGACAAGTGTTCAGTGAAATGTCTACCCAGTGATTCTGTCAATTTAGGGGCAGGATTAAACAAGCCAATGAATCATGTAATAAGCTTCATACGCTGAAAAATGGGTCATCTTTCTCTGAATAGTAAGACATCGGAAGCCAAACCAGGTTTAGGTGGTTGAAAATGTCATTTCTGTATATTCTTTTAACTTGTTCCTGAAAAAAAAAAAATGCCACTGACAGCTATTTGTCTTCTCAAAGACACTGCTTTCAAATATCTTATCCCGCAAGCAGAAGAATATATTTAATTCCAGAGAAAAGCCTTTCAGCGCCCTGAGAAATCCTTTTTGTTCAAAACTAATCAATTTTTGCTTTGTGCACAAAAGTAAAATACTTTGTCAAACTCTGTGCAGAAATCCTTTTAGCTATCTTAAAAAATACATTTGGTGCAGCCCTGGCTGATTTCTGTTATATGGGCAAAAATTTACTTTGTCAAATTATATTCTTCGCAGAGCCTTTCAGCTGACTTAAAAATCCATTTTGTACAAAACAATGACCATGCATCAGCTCGGAGTGATTGCACAGTAGTTACTTAGCCTGGCAAATGGCAGCGAAATGTCAGCTGAAATGAAAGACACACAACCCAGGGCTTATCAGGGAAAGTCCAGATGATTCATGTAACATCATAAATAAATAACGCCGACTTTGTGTTGAGGCAGGTTTAACAGCGGAGATTCCTTTCCCGGCCATGGTATGTTTCAAAGCAAAAGGAAGGGGAAGGCCTTACCTGGTGACAGTGACATGTGCTGAGATAAAGTACGGTGTCTTTAATGCTTATTTTTCAAGGTCACTAAATGTTACATTGGTGGTTGAGCAGGGGAAAAAGATCCTCTGCCCAATGACAGGCTGGAACATACGGTATCATCAAAGTAATGATAGTCATGAAGAGAAGGAAATTTCTCAGCCCAGTGCTCAGAGCAGCCGTAAAGTTCTTCAGCACTCTCGTCTTCTCATTGGCCACCTCTGGTGGAAGGAGTCGAGTGAAGGAAGAAGAGAATTGGAAACGTGGAAAGATAAGGTAAAACATAGCGGAAGACGCTCGTCTTAGCTCAGGAAATAGTAGCTCCTAACAATATCGTAGTGCCCTTGGGCAGCTTACAAGCGCAATTGAACTCTGGCTTACATTAATGCTTTGTTGAAATCCACAGTATTTTGAACAATGGGACCTTGCCATTTAAAAAAAAAATGTTTTTAATGTTTATTTTTGAGAAAGAGGGAGAGTGTGAGTGGGGAAGGGGCAGAGAGAGAGAGAGAGAGAGAGAGAGACACAGAACCTGAAGCAGGCTCTGGTCTCTGAGCTGTCAGCACAGAGCCCAGTGCAGGACTAGAACTTGGGAAGGGCGAGTTCATGACTTAGCCAAAGTCGGATGCTCAAACGACCGACCCACCCAGGTGCCCTGCCGTTTTTCGTTTTGAATATGGACCCTGCGAATTATGTAGTTGGCCATGATCATACATAACCAGGTCTGCCTTGTGACTTTCACAGGTCCGAGGCACTTTTGCCTTTATGAGCCCTTTCCTCTGTAAAAATGTAAAAAATTAAATTATACAACTGCATTGGCATAAAGATGAATATACTGACATCTTCTTGGACTTAATTACTTTTTCTGATTTTAAAAGAAATTAATGCATCTCCATGGGCCCTGAAACTATTGTTGGCCCCAGAATGTGCCTACCACACCTTGATGGAGTCGTGGTCCCTGGGTGACAGCCAATGGGGACCCGATGTCAGTGGCCCAGTGCTGACTCTGCCATCAAGTTGATGTGTGCTCGTGGGGTGTAAATGCTCCTGGACATCAGTGTTGTCACTGAAAGAGGGGGTCACATTCTCTGAGCATATGTGTTATTTAACACAGAACACACATGGCCCTTGTGGCGACTAACAGCCAAATAATCAGCATGGCCATTGCCAAGAAGCTTCCCGAGTCCTTAGTCGTTTCCGTAAGAACGTGAAATGTTCTAAAGGTTCGCAGCAGAATGGTATTTCCTCAGAGCTGATTCAGTTTGGGGCAACCCCATCACAGCCTTTAACCTCCCTCTGCTGTATGTTAGTGTTCTGTAAGCAACCCAGGCACTAAACAGAATGGCTGAGTGTTCAGAATTAATTGGCAGACAAGTCTTCTACGTCTAGACCCTTTTATTTTGATTTGTCTTTTAAGTCCATCCACGGCAGCTTTGACTTCCTTGTACCCCTCTGAAAAACCCAGGGAACTCGGCTGTCGAGTCCCATGGGGACCCCAGCTGCTTTGGGGTCAAATTCCAGGTTTTGTGTGTTTCGCTTTCCTTCTTCACCGCCCTCCATCAAAGCTTTTCTGTCTAGGTGGCGGTGATTCCCGCCCACACGCAGCATGGGACTATGAATGATGAGTTTAAATGGAATTTAAGAATTCTCCGTCTGTGTTTCTCAGCCCTGGCTGTGCAGCATTGTTACCAGTGAATAGACAAAAAAAATCAGCTATCCTGGTCTCACCCCTAAACCTAGTAAGCCCAGATCTCCAGAGAAGGCATCTAGGCTTTTATGCTTTTATAGGATTGCCCAGTTAATTCTCATATTTGGGTTGATACTATACCTATTCTTCCAACTGGTCAAGGAATGCAGGAATCACTATGAAAACATTCCTGACCTTCCTTTGGTGTGCATTTGGAAGAAAGACATACTAGCCAACAGATGTCAACTCTGATGACCCTTTACGGGAGGTCTTTATATAAAAACTTATTAGCTTCTCTCTCTTTGTTGCCTGCTATAGAACACTTGGAACCATGACATGGAGTTTTCCTGAATTTGAAAGGTACATTTAGAATGGCCAATTAAAGTATAGGCTGTGTGGCACAACTTATTCCAGGAGCCTCTGGGAGGATCTCACACAGCCTGGCACGTTTTCAGAGTGGCCGAACTGAGTTGCACAGCAAAAGACCTGTGTGCCTGCCTTAGAGACGGGGTGGAATACACACTAAGATGCTGTGGATAGAGAAGACCAAAAATGAATTCAAATAGGCACCTCACATTAAGAGCCATGTGGGAGACCCTCTTGAATGTAGTCATTGATCTGCCATTGAGCTGATTCTTACAAGAACAATGTTTGCTGGGGAAGGGCAGAGAGAGAGAGAGAGAGAGAGCAGAGAATCCCAAGGGGCTCCATTCGGTCAGCGCAGAGCGCTGACTCGGGGCTCAAACTCACGAGCCGTGAGATCATGACCTGAGTGGGAATCAAGAATTGAACACTTAACTGACTCAGCCACCCAGGTGCCCCTGAATGATGAGCTTTTTGAGAGAAGTCATTTATAATTCCATCTTCTATGTTAAATAATCACCTTTTTTGATTTGTTCCCCAAATTAAGAGATATTATGTAACTTATTTTATACATTTCCTATTCATCTTTCCCCAAATGTAAATTAAAAAGGGGAATGTTCCCTTTTTTGCAGGGTTTTTTTTTTGTTGTTGTTTGTTTTTTTTTGGATACTCCTCATTGGAATTTGAGACATTTCAAAAAGCCTCATATATTACCTAGAATTTGCTCTGCGGCTCGTTTCATTCTTGCCATATTCTGCAGAATGCTCTTTTAGGTTCAAACAGTAAAAGACTTTGAATGGTAAAAACGTTTCAAACATCCCCTAAAATGCCAAGGTTAGGTGCTGTAAGCTGGCTGAGAACCACCTTTGTTTTGAGTCATGAATGCAGGCCCCGTGGTGATAGTCTACCGACTGGTGTCTGTACCCAGATGCTCAGGGCTTCAGCTGCTCTGTATGGTTGGCCACAATGAGAGAGTAGGAATTCAGAACCTCGTTTATATGGCTCATAGTCCAAGGGTAGCTCACTTCACAGACCTCTGTCGTCGGTCGAAGTCTCAAATTCCAAAGCCTGTTGTCTAAGATACTCTTGTAAGTGCAACCGTCGTTCCTGATGTGGTTATTCTTAATAATTACCAATTTCTCAAGGGTCTCCAGCGCTCTCAGGACTGCCCTGGATTTTTCTGTCCCCGTTCTTCTGCTCTTCCCTAACTATTGTATCTCCGTCGGGGTGTCCTATTGTATTTTTCACTCCTCACTTCTGCAATGGCTCTGATTTTGGGCGATCCTGCAAAATCATGACCAAAGTAGCTCTCGTCATCACAACACCCCAGATTCTCCCAATTGTCTGCTTATATATACAAGGTATTAAAAAACTCATTAGGCGGTGCTTATGTATGCCCTTTTCACGTTCGAGTTTAAAGATTTTTCTGCCTAACTCCATATCTCACTATACGGTATATTATATAAAATCAGGCAGTTAAGACAAGAGAGGATCATGTATTTATGACACAAGACCTTATGTGGAAATTATTTGCTTGCTCCTCGCACAGTTCAAAAGCATACCCTGGGGGAATTTTTCATAACAGTCTGTATGCTTTATGCTTCTCCATTAGCAGATAACAGAGAAAGAACATATTTTGGACGCAAGAAAAAAATTTCGGAACATGCGTGCTTTTCTCAAGGTGGTTGGGAATATGGTTTTAGGTATTTCAATTTTACTGGGCTTTGTCAGAAATAAATCACACCTTTAGTCATGGTCTGTGTCTCTATCATAGTTTTCTATATTTAAGTGTGAGTGAATTTGATTTATTTTTCCTATGTCCACTCAAATTATTCCATCCTATTAGTATTTATGCCAGTTGCATCCGGGGGTGTTTTATACCTGGGCCCTACGCTCTTTTCAGATTCCAATTTTATTGTGGGTCTGTTAAAAGGTCAGTTTAACCTCTGCAAAGTGAAGAACATAAAGACATACAGCTTTTGTGTCGCTTCACCAATACGTGTCAGTAAACATACTACACGCTGTAGTAGGTGTGTGAAAGAAAAGTTGTCTAGATACAAAGGTAGATGTGATGCATAATCGAAATAATTCCGAGCTCCAGATCCAGTCCTATAGGAAGTGGTATGATGGAGAGTCCCGGGCAAAAATCACATGATAATTTCCATGTGGAAAACAATTGAGCTGGCTTCGCCTCCTTCCCCATGATACCTTGCTGAGTAATGTCCTCTCGCTTTGGAGGCCCTCGGGTTACAGCCAAACATTGATTATTTGTCAGATAATGCTATCAGACTTACAAAGACGTCCACAGTGCTCTTGCAAGGAAATAAATGACTCCAGCGTTCCTTTTGGTGGAAAAAAAAACATGAGAAAGAAAACACAATGAGATTCACTGAAATAAACGCCCCAACAGTCTAGAGCAGGTTGAACATAGGCTATGTTTTCATATAATTCCAAATCCACTGCCGGTGTTATTAAAGTACATTTTCTCTGTATCACAAGACATGGTTTTTGCCTTTCAGAGCAAGGATAGCAGGGACCTGAAGTTTGTTAAGTGGGTACCCTGTGACGCGTGCAGGGATTTTGGTAACTCCTTCCATTTTTTCAGCAATCATGCGAGAGTAGACCTTGTCCCACAATCCAGGGGAAGAAAGTGAGATCCAGAGAGGGTTAGTGAGCTGCTCAAGGTCACCTGTAAACAAGAAGTTTCTTGTTGTGCCTGGGTGGCTCAGGAGGTTAAGTGTCCGACTCTTGATTTTGGCTCAGGTCATGATCTCACGGTTTGCGAGTTCGAGTCCCGCTGCACTGATGGTGCACAGCCTGCCTGGGATTGTCTCTCTCTCTCCCTGTCTCAGACCCTCCCCTGCTCTCTTGCTCTCTCCCTCCCTCTCTCAAAAGAAATAAAACTTCAAAAAAAAAAAAAAAAAAGAATTTCTTGTCTGCAAAACCTATGGTAAGTTATTAAGAATTGTGGTTGGGGCGCCTGGGTGGCTCAGTCGGTTAAGCGGCCGACTTCGGCTCAGGTCACGATCTCCCGGTCCGTGAGTTCGAGCCCCGCGTCGGGCTCTGTGCTGACCGCTCAGAGCCTGGAGCCTGTTTCAGATTCTGTGTCTCCCTCTCTCTGACCCTCCCCTGTTCATGCTTTGTCTCTCTCTGTCTCAAAAATAAATTAAAACGTTAAAAAAAAATTAAAAAAAAAAAAGAATTGTGGTTGTATGTCCATAGAAAATTATTACTTATTTGTGCATCTTTAAGAATATTTGGTGCCAATGGGAATTAAGACAAAGTGAATCTTTCTTTCTTCTTTTTTCTTTTCTTTCCTGTGGGAAAATCTGGTGGCACATAGGACTTTGAGAACTGGGTTCTCTCATACCCACAGAAACTTCCATATGTCTCAGACATTTAGTCTTTGGTTTCTTGGGGTACCCACACACTTGGGACATTTTTTTTTCTTGCCTACTGTTGATGACAAAGCCCTTGGGGGTGGTCTTTTGCCTTTTTGAGCCTCTTCCTTCATTTTGAGGGATTTACTGTTACAGGACAAATCTGAGTTGTGAGAATTTTCTCTGTAACCGGTCACAGCTGGGGAAGATTATACCCTACATTTACATAGGATTAAAGACATCTTTTTAGAAGAAAAAAAAAGTTCCCATGAAAATAAATAATAATAAGTGAAACAAGCTAGAACCTCTTCTCTCTTTAAAAGGGAGAGAATTTTCATCAATGGGAAGCGAGGTAAAGGGCGCATTCTTGCTTCCCCACTGATGTTGATATCAGAGCAGGATGAGGACACTTATTTCCCTCCAAGCACTAACAGGCTGCCTTTTCGACTGTGCACTTCATGTTCCCTTGCTTTAACAAGATTTACACAGTCCTAACTCACTTATTAAAAGCTTCAAACGTGTTTTAAGGCGAAGATCTTCAAAAGCCGAATGCATGTCTCAGCCCTCGGTCTGAAGCCCACTGCATGGGGCTCCCTGATTTAAATATGTGTGCTGGTGTTGAAAGGTGGCCATGTGGTCTCTCTAATTCTTTGAGTTCTGATTTCTGCTCCGTTGCTTTAATTCCTTTTATTGAATCACCCTTGTATTGTATTACAATAATGAGTTCTGAAAGTTTCACAGAAGAAAATTTGAGAATTAATGGATGTTAGATTTTTCAGTGCATGGTGAGCGGGGTGGGGGGGAGGGGGGAGCGGGAGAAAGAGAGCGAGCTGTGGGTGTGGACGTAGAAGAATCCCGAAAGAGATGACTAGAACACGGGGCCGGCTGGAGTGGAGGGTTAAATCTGGCTGGCCGTCTTGTAAAATGTGTTTAGAGGTGGCAGGAATTCATTCCTGCGGTCAGCAATCTGTAAATAAGCCATCTCTGAAGTGGATGGGTAATGAAGCAAGGGAAGAAAACATTTCTCTAAAGAAAAGCACTCACTAAGCTCATTTGACCACTTAGCTATTGGAGTCAGCACCTCTGAAAACCCTTCACCAAGCTCTATTTGTTTTTCTGCCAGAGAAATAGATGAGGCAACTTACATGAGCTAAAAGATTTTTAAAATACTGATTTGAAGACATAGAGGGTAATGAAAAGAATGAGCGAAAGAAAAGGGGGAATTGTCTTTTTCTTGGCAGCTCCCATTTGCGCACTCTGATTTGCATTCCTGCGATGAGGAGTGTCTCTTAGGGATGAAAGATTACGTAGGCAGTGGGAAGAGAAAGCCCTAGGACATGGGCAGTTGGCGTCCATTTACCTCTATTAATATCATTAAGCCGGACAACCAGTGACGCCACAGCTTAAAGCCAGAGACGAACTAACCAGCGCTTTATCTCCCGTTGCCAAGGACTGCATGATGAACTCTGCAGTGACCCAAATTTATTACAGAATAGTGCTCATTGCTGCCATACGAGCACTCTGTGGCAATTACAGCACATTAGGCGGCAGATCCAATCTCAAGGGGAAATGTCTAGTCTTTTAATCAAGTAGTGGAAAAGTCAGGGTGTGTAAGAATCACCCTGTGAGATATACTTATGTATGTGGATATGTGTGTGTGTGTGTGTGTGTGTGTGTGCGCGTGAGTGAATTTGATTTATTTTTCCTATGTCCACTCAAATTATTCCATCCTATTGGTATTTATGTCAGTTGCATAAATACTCCTATCTGTGTATGTGCATCTGTATCTGATAACAGTCCTCATTTTACCCAGAAATTGCTCTTAATATACCCAGAGGTCATGAATGTCCAGTGACCTCACTTCATTTTGGCTCTACTGACGTTAAGTTTTTTCTTATATTCTCAGTCTTCAAGAGCTTAGAAGCTCAGGAAGTTACACATGCACACAACATAAACACACGAGAGAATATTTTATGATATATTTGCGTCTCTTCATTTTTCCAAGAAGTACTCGTTTATTTTCCATACCTACCTATGTACGTATCCATCCATCA
Organism: Neofelis nebulosa; assembly: GCF_028018385.1. Lineage (NCBI taxonomy): Eukaryota > Metazoa > Chordata > Mammalia > Carnivora > Felidae > Neofelis > Neofelis nebulosa. The sequence continues at coordinate 138,173,988 of NC_080782.1, forward strand.
ATCCGTCCATCCATCCACCTATCTCCCTATCTTTCTGAATAGTAAGGCCTTTTCTGATTTTCAGCAATTTGAGTAGCTCGGGACATACCAAATGACATCATTCCAAAGGACGTATTTCAGCATTTAGTGGAAACAGGAAAGCTCACGCTTCAAGCATGCTGCATCTGATAAGCCATTGATTGGTTGTAATGGATGGAAGGAAAGCTTGTATAAACACAGAGTCAGAAGATACTGTTAGCATGTGTTATAGGAAACACAAACAATTGTTTTACACAATTCCCTGAAATGTCTTCCAAGAAAACTTTAAGAATTATAAATTTGGGTGACAAATAAATCAAGTCCGTGCAGTTAAAGTTTATCAAGAGACTTGGTGTAAAACAGTGAGAGGAAGAAAGGACATAAAAAAGAGGCCATAAGGAGGAAAGGACAGCCTGGAAGAAAGATACAGGTTAGGTCTGTACTCATAAGCCATCGTAAAATAGTTTGCTTTTGTTGGCATGGCACGGGTTATAAATAACTTAGAGCTCCCAAAGTCATTTGAAATGGTGAGACCAGTTTGCATGGGTTATCAAAGCCTAAAAAAAAAAAAAAAAAAAGGAAGAACGAAAGAACGAAAGAATGAAAGAGCGAAAGAAAGAAGAAAGAAAGAAAGAAAGAAAGAAAGAAAGAAAGGAAGAAAATTCGGCTATTTGAAAGTTACAGCTAGGGTAATTTTCCTGTTCATAACATTTCAGGACGCCTCATCGATCCGTTTTTTATGGTTAAAGCATTTGCCATCCCCAAACCCTCGTTAAGAGATGTTGCGTGCGAAAGACCCTTATTTGCCTCTTCAGAAGGATGGGGCGTCAGTGAGAGACATTCAGCAAACCCATCGCAGCTGTACGGTCAGCACCTCCTGGGGAGCACACCTATGTCTTTTTGACAAATACTCCTTTTCAGTCGGAAGTGCTGTGGCCCTTGAAGTGGTGATCCTTTTGGCTTACATTGTCCCTGTGAGTGTCTGTGGATCTCTCTCGCCCGCTCCCATGATACTCTGTAGATACTCACGAAAACAAGCACATACGGAGGAATATTTAAAGGCTTCACTTCTCATTACGTTCACACTGCTCAGCCCTCCGAAGTGCATCTGGGGAGTTGGGACCCAACACCTTCCTGAAATGTCCGTGATAGGGTGTCAAGCCCTGAAGCGAATGCAGCTCCATCAATATTTCTTTACTTGCGTGTATGGATTTCCACTTCTTGGCCCTGCAATCACAGGGAATTTACGTCTAGCGACGTGGTCAATTTTTACTACCAGTTGTGCATGTCTGATTTTGTGAGGTACTAAACAATCTATTGACAAATTAGATCAGTAGAACACCATTTTAGTCGTAGAGAGATTGGTTCTTTGTGTAATTTATAAGCTCGCTCTTTCCCACTCCACCCTTTCTAGAGTATTAAATAAAGGCAGGCTGAGGTACCTGTCAGAGCAGAGAAAGAAATGAGATGTCAGAGAGGTGGACAGGGCAGGGTTGAGGAGAGAACCTAAAAAACACAATCTATTTTTCAAAGTAAGATCTATGACAGAATAAGGGAAGGGCTGTAGAGAGCCTGAAATTAAATAAGATGGACGAACAGAGATGCAAAGATCTGCAGAAAGGAAGACATTTTTCTGATATCAGTGGAAGTGAGAACTGGAGACAGGCTGATTACGGTGCAAAGAGAAAGACAAATGAAGCCATAGAAAAAGACACACATTCGCAAGTCCCTGTGAACAGTCCTGCAAGAAAGATAGCAAAGTGAGAAAGCACTCACCAATATATACAAGCTGGAGAGCCCTTTGCCATTGTTTAGTCTTTACAGAGTACTTTGTATTCAGAAAGAATTTTATTTTGTTCTTCTCAGATGTAAACCCCTGAGAGAACAGTCAATATTGTTATCCAGCCAGGTACCCCGATCTTTCAGGGGGTCCCCTGGAGCACAGCTCCATACCACATACCTGCGAATGGTTTTCCCCAGGCTCACGCTATGCCTGGGGTCATACTGGTCTTCCTGATCCTTCTTGACGCTGTCCCTTACTTTTCAGTGTCCAACCAGACCTGTGCTGTGGCAGGACTTGGCCTGCCCTCACCCCACTTGGGAAATTTGAACAGAGCCATTAAGTAACAATCACGTTTCCTCTCTGAGGTTTTCTTACATTCTACTCATGCCCTTTCTTCCCACATGGGCTTGATCTTTCTTCGTCTATTATACAGTACAGGGGCCGCCGGAGGGCATAGGATTTCTGCGGGGAGGGGCTTAAAAGTAGCAACCTGGAAGAGAACGCAAGGGAAGGGAATGTATTAAAACTCTATTGCATGGCAAGCGTACTGCTGTAACTTACATTGAGAATTCCAGTGCAGATTTTGGAATTAGTGAAGGTTATGTAGAGGTTAAAGGTGCCCCTATGATACCCTTTGGGAGCACCAAGTATGAACTGTAGGGTTCGCAACTTATAAAACATGTGTAAAGGGCATTTCTAGAGCTGAAATGAGTTTTATCTTTTTACCCGTCACCGAATGTAACAGAAAGTACTGCCTTTTGCTTAATGTTTGTTGAAAACAGAAAAACTGTGACCAGATTTTGAAAATATCAATGTTTGACAGCATTAACTCTTGGTGTAAAGCATTAAACTCAACTTTCTAGGTAAGTGAGTTTCAAATCTGTTTTCTATTTTTTTCCTATAATTTAGCCAAAAAGTAGCTTTTCTCCCTGCCCCCCATCTGTCTCTCTCTCTCTCTCTCTTTCTTTCTTTCTTTCTTTGTCTCTCTCTTTCATTTTAGGACATTGAAAAAGCTGACCCTGAAAACAGTTTCTTAGGCAGGACGCCCAAAATTTTCAGAACCACATTTTATTACATGGCCAGGCAGAGAAATAAATAGACTGATTTTTTTTTTTTAATGAAATCTTTATATGTAGAAAATGTATTTTTGACCATCTGTTTTTTTTACAGGAGATATGAAGTCCAGAGCTTATATGCAAATATTACCAGTGGCTGCTAACTTAACCAGATTGAACAGTAAGGGATTTTGCATTTAAAGAGAGTGCGTGCCATGTCAAATACCTGCCCAGCCAACTGGTCATACGGGTACTCTCTGTAGCTGATGTAGAGAATCACCATTTCTTATACCGGGTGTATCAGCATTCTGCAGAGAAGCAGAACCAACAGGATACATAAGAAAATATGTAAAGAGATTTATAATGAGGGGTTGGCGTATATGGTTGAGGAGGCCAAGAAGTCTCCTAATCTGCCCTCCCCAAGCTAGAGAACCAGGAAAGCTGGTGTGGTTCCAAGTCACACTTGAGGGCCTGGGAAAGAGGGGAACCAATGGTGAGGGCCTGGGAAAGAGGGGACTCCAGTACCTGAGTCCACACGTCTGAGGAGCAGGAACAACAGTATCTGAGAGTAGGACAAGATAGATGTCCCACCTCAAGCAGAGAGAGCAAATTTGCCCTTCCTCTGCCTGTTTTATTTGGGCCTTCAGTGGGTTGCCTGATGCCAATTCATGTTGGCAAGGGCAGATCTTCTTAGCTCAGTCTACAATTTAAATGTTAACCTCTTCCAGAAATACCCTTGCAGACACATTCAGAAAAAAATGTCTTTACCAGCTCTCTGAGCATCCCTTAGCCCAGTTGAGTTGACACATCAAATGAACCATCACACCAGCCCAGGAAATGAATCAAATGTGTGAAGCCAGGTTTGAATTTGCAGTTAGAAAATTCAGCTGAGTTCTGGCTGCTATCACTATAAGCAAGTGAAGTACAGGTCGATCTGTCTTTCATTTTCTTTCTTTCTTTCTTTCTTTCTTTCTTTCTTTCTTTCTTTCTTTCTTTCTTTCTTTCTCTCTCTCTCTCTCTCTCTCTCTCTCTCTCTCTCTGTCTCTGTCTCTCTTTTACATTTATTTATTTATTTTCAGAAAGAGAGAGAGTATGTGCGCACAAGCACAGGAGGGGCAGAGAGAGAGGGAGAGAATTCCAAGTGGGCAGTGTGAGCCCGATGCAGGACTCCATCCCATGAACCCATGAAATCACGACCTGAGCCGAAATCAAGAGTCAGACACTCAAGTGACTGAGCCACCCAGGCACCGTGGCCTACGGGTCTTTCATATATGAATCTTTAGGATAAAGTCACTTGATTTGCTCCTTGTAAAAATGCCAGGATCTGGTTCCTGCTCTTCACTCATCTTCCCACGCAGTAGGGATATGTTCACCCCAGGTCCAAGATCTATGGTAATTGGAACAGAAAATCAAACAGTGACCCTTTGGAGCAAGAACTTTGGTTGGCTGACTCTTTTTACTCTTTACAGGGCATTTGCTGTCCCACTGTTGACCTTTAAATGTTTTAATTGGAATTAGAATCATCACACGCTCAGTAATGTTCAAAGAGTGGCAGCCATGTTGTACCTCTACACACCCTCATTCTGTTACGTGTTCTTGGGCCTGACTTCCTGAGTCCCTCACCCACTTGTGGTCATATACCTCAGATCCTACATGTATGTCTACCTTTCTTCCAATGTCTCAGGTGCCTTCTCAGATCCTGCCTTGCATCTGTCTTTGTTATCTCTGGATATCAGAGTCCTCTCTCTGAACAGTGGTCCAATAGCTCCATGACTATACTTCATGTCACTTAGTGATATTTTCTTTGTTGTATTTAAGCATCGCTTGATATTTTCTTCTTTGTTGGTTTCTTGGCTGTCTTCCCCCAACTGAACTGTAAGACGCATAATTTCTTGGGCCTTATTTGTCTCGTTCTCTATTCTGTCTCCAGTACCTAGGACCACGTGGCTCAGTGACAGTTTAGTGAAAGAATCAGCCCGGTAATGGGAAATGAGTCAAGATGCGCACTGCCTTTCTGGCTGGAGTTTTGAATGTTGACTTTCTGGACACCTTGGGGAACTGTTAGTTCATGGAGTTGTGGTGCTAACAACTTGTGTGAACATGGTCTGGAGAGTGGAGGACACTTGATGCCAAGACAAATCCACCGTCAGCTGAACCCTAGCCAGCTAGGTGGCTCTCGAGCCAGGTTCTCTAGTAGGAAACATCCAGTCCAAGGTCAGTGGTGAAATGAGGTTGAGGCCATCACCTTGCGGTGACTCTGTTATCAGATCGCTCGTGGAATTAACTGCTCAGATGCAGGGAACTTGAGAAACAGGTGCTTTGGGTTTCCAAGCTCTTGGTGGCTTGGGCTGGGTTACCGTCTGGTATGACTATCTGTCTATGGCATACGGTCTCAAGATGCCTGTAAAGACCTCCGTGAGTCTTCCAAACATTGCTCTCGCTTGCTTGCCTAAAATATCTGAGTAAGTATGATGTTCTTTCACGTCACAATTTCAGTTCTGTTGGGTGAAAATTTGTGCAAGAAAACAGGCTCTTAGAAAGCATTTTTATCTTAGTTGAAGGGGAATCAGATCCTCATTTGACGGAGAAGATGAAGGTGCAGCTCTTGAGTGTGAAGACTGACTTAGGGTCAGAATGGACCAACCAACCAGCCGTCTTCACCTTGGGACCTTGAACCATGTACGGAACTCGTACAATAGTTAACGCAGATTTGGGTTCCCCAAAGCGTATTCCAAAGGGGCACTCTCCCTGCAAGATTTGCCTCAGAAAAAGGGATTCTGCCGTCCAATAAATTTGGGAACCCTGGATTCTAGGAAGACGATTGGGTAAACCAGATTTAAACCCATGTTTCCTAGATGACTCACCTCGGTAGCAGAGGAGAATGGTTAGCTAATGAACATTCCGTGGGTTTTGTGTTTCCTGGAATACACTGTGGGAAACACTGCTTATTCAACTTCATAGAAATATAAATCAGCCGGAGGGCTCTTGCTAACAGTTACCACATTTCATCCATAAAGAACTCAAGAAGAAATTAGATTTCTGCGGAAGGCCCTTGTTTGTGGGATTTTTTTTATTCGCCATGGTCTGGTCCAATCCTTCTCTAATGACCTTCTATGAGCGGTACTATAAAGCACTGAAAGACACATCCCTTTATGTCGACATCTTATTTATTTTAATACATGCCACTCCACTTTTTCCTCCACTTTTTATGCATTCTGATTGTTATCCCTTTGAACTTTGGCCCTGAGGCGATTTAATCATGATTGGTTTAGTTGTGTAAATCCAATCAACAAATCTTGGCCAAGGTCCCCTGAAGGTATTATCCTGACATTTCTCTGAGTGTGTTTATAAAGCCCTTTTACCCAGTTTTAGAACCATAGCTTTTGCCCCGTGTTCCTGAATTCAGAGAAACTACGGAACACGTATCTTAGATCACTTAAAGGCTCTTCACTCCTAAAAAGAACACCTTTTTGATTGATCTGAAGTCTCTAATTTCCTTCGTAATTTTACCTTAAAAACGGTCTTGGCAAAGGCATAGCCACAAGGAGTCAGTTGCTATAACCGCCCTCAGCCCTTACATGGAAATATGACGAGCAAACTTCACTTTTCATATCTCTTTTTCCTGAGGATAATTTCCACGTCTTTGACAACGTCTAAGTGTAGCCTAGACTAGAAGGGTAGTTTCTATGACCTTTACACAGTTACTTTTATTTAAATGTGAAGATGTTCTTTTCCCTTTTGGTTGATACAACCTCTGACCAAATGCTACATTGCTGCTCAAAATTGGTCTTCTGCGGTAAATAAGCAAACTGGAGGGCACTGGAGTTATCATATGTCACCCCAGGGTAATCTAAAAGCATAATTTGGGAGCTATATCAAAGACATGCTTCTCTCCCAGTCTTCCCTCAGAATTGTAAATATAGGTGGGAGATCTTATTATTAATTAACAAACTCGAGAAAATTATCATTTTAATAGCCCTCGTCTTCCTTTTGAAAGGGAGAAAAATGGGCCACTTATGTACACATCATTTCATTTCTCCAAGCTGTTTAAGATAGTTCTTTTCATGTGGAATATTCACATCAGCTTGTAAACTGAGATATAAGAACTTAAGTAAAAATGTTTCTACTCCATATACTGATGTTTAGCTCTGGGATTCATCCAAGAATTGGGCCCCTCACAATTATAGCATCTGTTTTTGTTTGGTTAATTTTATAATCTCAGATGTTTCCATAAATCCCGAATTAAAGAGAAAACTGCTGGGACCAATTTGTGTGGGTAGGTTACATGTAATAGGATACCGTCACTGTTTTGCCTTTTTTTTTTTTTTTTTTTTTTTGGTTTTTCCTTTTGCTTGTGGCTTGTTATGACAGATATCACATTTTGGCAAATGCTTCCATGCCTTTAGAAAAAGAAAAGAAACAGCAGTACGACACAGAAAACAGTCCATTTTATCTTGTTTCAGTTAGATTATGATATTTGGAATTCAGGCCATTTGTGCCATTGAGAAGATTGTAACAAATGGGCTGGTCACTTACAGCTCTATCCTGAAACATTCTGCAGAGTTCATAGATGTTTCCGGTTCCTTCAATTAGTTGAGCGCCCGCTGATAAATCCTTCTCCAGTAGTGAAAAAACAGCGTCAATAAACAGGATGACCAGGGACACAGAAATACCTTCTTGTTTTCTTCCTTCTACGTACGTCGAGAAACATGGAGGCGAGGCATATGTGGAACACCATAAAAAGGGCCACAGTTTTGTGTCTTTGCCCATCATGCGGCGGATGCTCGCGTTCTGAGTGATAAAGAATCCACACAGCTTCTTTCTAGATCTCTTGCCAACCACATAGTAATAGAGAGCTCAGCTTCCCGTTCCTTATTCGCTTTACCAGGGATGGAACAGGCAGTGACTTTTTCAAGCGGCCCTAAGATGCCCCTGAAACCTAGAGAAGCCTCAAGTACTTGGAAAATACGTTCAGTGTCTTAAGGTCCCTTCGGCATGTAGGTTACAGCTGATAAGATAGTACCTGGAGCTTGTAACAACTTAAATATTTATTCGACCATTGTTAGGGTGTTTAAAAAAAATCTCATTATCACTGATGAAATAGAATCACAAATAAAAAGAAGCATCTCTGTCAGCTCCTGCTCCTTTGCTCTCTAGGTGAAATCCTCTTTTGAGTGTGTGCTCATTTGCGGATGAATAATTTGGGGGACTCTGCTGGAGGATTGATATTTTTAATTGAAGGCGAAAAGCCTCCAGTTCTATCTCTCAGATCGTAATAATTTTTCTCAATAAAATGAAGTTATTTATCTAATTTTCATTGAGGAGACAATTGAACTTTTTCAAAATGGTGCCAGTCTTTTATAAAAATTAATTGATGGCCTTCATTTACGTCTCACTTCTGAATTTTTAATTTTGGAACTAATTTTATGTGCTCTGGAGAAGATAGTTTCCTCTTTATTGAGATATGTAATATAATTTCATTTATCATTTTAACTCTGAGGGATGCCCTTAAAATAATACGTTATCCTCGAGCAAGCTTTCCCCTTCAAGTTATTTGAATCTTGCTTGTTTCAGATAAGAGCTCGCCATTTTATTCAGCGAGAACTTCGTAGTAGGTTTTAGCCGGGGGACATAGTAGAGGAAGGTGTAAAATACACCCTAGGAGAAAGTAGTAATCTGTAAGGTAAGGAACGCGGGTGGGACAGGGTTATGGCTCTGGAATATGACAGATATGGCACACTCAGGCATAAGACTTCACATGAGGTATCTCATATCTCTGAGCTCAGTTATAAGTGATGATAATGTTGAAGGGATGCTCGGAAGATCCAGGGAAAAACTAGAGTACGTGCCCAGCATAGTGTCTGGGAGAAATACACTATTATATAACATTGAAAAATATATACAATATTAAAAACAAATGATTTTCCAGTCTGACACGGACAGTACCAAAACCTTCCACTGATTTTCAAGACTTTCTTTGCCAAGACTTGTGTGGTTGAGATCTGACGAGCAGGGGAAAAAAAAAAAAAATGCCAAAGAACATGAAATCCTTCTTCCTTTATCTTATAATATGCCCTTTCAAGTCTGTCTGGAAGTGAATATATGTTTTTTTTTTTAAGTTTACTTATTTATTTTTGAGAGAGACAGAATGTATGAGCAGGGAAGGGGCAGAGAGAGAGAGAAAGAGAGAAACCCAGGCAGAGTCTGATGTGGGGCTTGAACCCACAAACTGTGAGATCACGACCTGAGTCAAAATCAAGAGTTGGATGCTCCACTGACTGAGCCACCCAGGAGCCCCATATATATATTTGCTTATTTAAGTAATTATAGGAAGGATGGTGAAAAGGATCAATAATATTGCAATTAATATTTACATTATTGGAAATCTATTTAAAATTTTTTTTTAACATTTATTTATTTTTGAGACAGAGAGAGACAGAGCATGAACGGGGGAGGGGCAGAGAGAGAGGGAGACACAGAATCTGAAACAGGCTCCAGGCTCTGAGCCATCAGCCCAGAGCCCGACGCAGGGCTCGAACTCACGGACCATGAGATCGTGACCTGAGCTGAAGTTGGACGCTCAACTAACTGAGCCACCCAGGCGCCCCTATTGGAAATCTATTTTAATGCGGGTCGACTACTGGGGTACACAGGAATATTTTTGATATGCACCTGTTTCTCAGATTCTGGACTTCTCACCTAAAACTTGTATGAGACAGTTTCCCAGAAGCACGGAAGAGCCTGAGAGCTGAAGTATTGTTAGTATTATTATTCCCAAAGGGTACTATACTGTGTCCAATTAGAAGGTTTCTTTTCTTTACCGCAGATATCCAGGAGACAGAGAGAGAGATCCTGGCAAATATCTCTTGTTGCTTTTTTCTTCTTTTGAGGCACTTCTGAAGTCAGCGATAGCACCGAGTTTCACTTCTGGGTCTGGAGGAAGCTACGTCCTCCTTACCTTTCTAGGACTAAGAAAAAGAGCACATTTAAGAGACATTAGCACACTATTGCAGTTCCTAGGTCACAAGAAATATTTCTTCACAGCTTAAGTGTGGTAGAAGACAGTTTAACTTTGCACATAACTTATCTAGATTATTCGTGTATTCGTTGCATAATTATTCTGATGAGTTTATACAAGTGACTTGAACGTTGCCACATGCACAGTTGAATGTGTTCACACGAATGGGAAGGTTACACGGCCCCTGTTGAACTTTTAAGAAATCCTGGTCAGCTGTTGGCAAGCCGAATGCGTTGTCAGAGACCCAAAATAGTACACTGATTGTGCGATGGTGGCTATTTCTTTATTTGTACTGAGAACAGAGCCAAGAGCCTCCTGCACAAGCCAGGAGCCAAGAGAACAACGAGTCGGGAGAGTTATTCCCAGAGGGCAGAGCTGGTCCCTCATCAAGTAACATTCCCTGTCCCCATAGTAGGGGACGTAAAAATATGTCCCTGACCAGGTTTCAGAATTGCTATGGAGCAGTAGCTCTGTGTACCTTCCATAGTCCCCTTTCTTGAACAGGAATCCCTGTTACAGTTTTCCTGCCCCACCCCTCTCTCGCTATTGCATCTTGTATGTATGTGGGGGGCGAGGGGGGAGGCAGAAGAACCAGCCATTTTCATTCACACATCGAGAGAGCTACACTTGAGCGGGTGCATCTGAGTAACTGAATCCGGGGAGACTTGTCTACATGTGGAACAGATTTAATGAAAAAATCCAGGACTTGGAGCTAATGCTGTAATTGGATGAGATGTGGGGGTCTTGGGAGGGGGACTGTGTATTCTGCAGGTGCGAGTGTTGTGCGCTGTGGCCTCCAGAGGCTCAGCTCTAGTCGCTTGCTTGCCTTCAAAGATGCCACTCCAGCAATTCCTATCATCTCCCTATTTGTGCGCCTTTTCCATCAAGAAGTAGAAGCCATATCTCCTTGAACTTGGGCTGGCCTTGTGGCTTCCTTTGAGCGACAGAATGCTATGGAAATAGTGCTGTGCATCTGAGAATCTGAGCTTTAAGAGGACTGGCAGCTTCTGTCTTTATTTGGTATACACTTGGGGCATAGCCATCCCAGTGTTTTAGCTAAGCCCAGCTGCCAGTTAACTCCACTGAATTCCTCTCCATGAGCCAGCTCAGGAAGACCGGCAAAAGACCCATCCAGTCAATGTAGAGAATTGTGAACAACAAAACACCACTACTGTCTGAGGTCACTAAAGTATGTTACACAGCCACGAGTAACTTGAACACTAAGCGTGCCCAATCTGATTTCGGTCAGACATTTCTAGCCAAGTCTGGCAAACTGGTGAAATATGCCTGACAGGATGCCACTTATAAAATACTTTCTGGTTAGAAGAAAATGAGACCAGGGGTTTTCATATACAGGGAGAAAGGAAAGGAAGAGGCTGGAAGGAATGGGAAAAACTGCACTGTCTGCCCAAGACTTTGGGCTGTAAGCCTGGACTCCTGACAGGGTCCTGTGGGCAGAGAGGGTGGCAGGAGGAAACAGAGGGCGCTTAGAAACACAGCTTCTTGCCAGTGTGACAAAGAGTGACTTGGATATGGTGCCAGTGTGATGGGCATTCTCTCGCTCTGGGTGCAGGACAGGAGCACAGAGGCACTCTGGGCCCTTTGATCATCGACCACTTTGGGGGGTGTGAAGGTGGCATCTGGATGCAGATGTCACTTTGGATGGGTAGGCTGGGACGAGGTGGCGCGGGCACCTCTGACGGCTTCATGGAAGTATTAGTGAGCAGAACCAGGAACACGAGAAGACCTTCCATAAGCTTCCATAAGCTTCCCCTTGTTTCCTAGAACAAGCTGGGTCCGATTTCGAGGTGGCTTCATTAGCATCTGGGCAATGGAATGTTGAAATTAGATTATTATTGTTAACAACCATTGGCCCTTATTTGAACTCATAGTTTGGTGACTCCTAGCCCGTATCATAATATTTGTATTTATATTCATAATTATACTTAATATATAATACATAATATAATAACATACAAGTATATACCTAATGGTGGTATCTTTTTGCGATATCAAGTTTATTTCATACATATGAGCTCTTTGCAATGCCTCCTGGCCACCTTCTGAAGCATGTAGGGCAGTATTATTGTCTTCGTTTTAACTGAGAAGTAAAATCAACTTAAATAAGAGATGAAGTGACTTTCCCAAGATTACTAAATAAACGTATAGAATCAGGCCTCGACCTTGGTTCTCCTAATTCCGGTGATCAGTAGAAGATTGGAGTTTAGGTGCCCGATTGGATGCATTTATGTAGGTACTGACTTTGGAATTTTATCTGTATGCATATGTTTATATAGATATATAGATGTGTACGCACGTCTGTGAGTTCACCTCCACACACACACTTATTCTGAAGACAGAGGTTTACATCTCATCACAGGCTTAAATAAAAATATAATAACAATATTATTGGGATGTACATCACTATCTTATCATAAAAAATATATCCCCCCGCAAAACTTCCTGTAACATATATGCTAACACACTACACTAAACATACTCCTGCTTACTCTTAGGTAGTCATTTATCAACAATTATTCTCACACATTTCTAGGATCTGGTATCGTTTTTTTCAGGTATAGTCACCACTGATATAATGTTGTCTAGCAGAAAGGTTAGGCATCAACAGTTTCCACTGAAATAAGCTGTCATCAGCACATTTCTTTATGAAATAATATTCATTAAAAATAGGATATTCTCTTAGCTAAAGTGACAGCTCATCACCCTGTCAATTTTCTATAATAATATACACTTTACAATCCGGTGTTAACAAGACACAAGGTAGCATTTCAGTCATCTACTAGGGTGTCAAAATGGAGACTAGATATACTGTATTCAAAGAAAAGATGCCAATTAAATGTATTCTCTCTACAGTCAGTGCTCCAGCACCATACAATAATGTGATCTGTATCCTTGTTATCCAATATTAGATACTAGTGTTCAAGCACATTCACTTTCTCTTTCTCTCTCTCCTTTTTCACTATTAACCCCAAGTATATTGTTATAACTGCTACAAGGCTTGGCAAGGAGATTGCCGAATCAGCGGATATCAAGATCGAGAGCCTAGGCAGATGGACAGGAATGGGGAGGGAAAAAAAGCAGAACATTTATAATATAGGAGGAAGCATAATATATCAGATGAATATATTTGCAGTCTGTCGCAGCTAAATTGAAATCTTTACCACTGGTTAGCCGTCCACATTTATGTATATCATTAACTTTTTCAGGCCTCAATTTCATTTTATTACAATGGGGACATTAATACAGCCCAGTTTGGGGGCTGGGGAGATATGAGGATTAAATGGGATAAGGTCTGTGAAGCGGTTAGGCTAAGGAATGCTAGCTCTGTCCATGTGCCTCACTTTAAATTATTTTAATGTTTATTTTTGGGAGGGAGAAGGCCCAAGCAAGTGAGGGGCAGAGAGAGAGGGAGACAGAGAGATGGAAGCAGGCTTCGCACTGTCAGAGCAAAGCCCAACGTGGGGCTTGACCCACGAACCCTGAGATTATCACCTGAGGTCAGTCATTACCTAGGTCATTCATGATCTGGGCTGATCATGACCTTGGCTGAAGTCGGATGCTCAAGTGACTGGGCCACCCAGGTGCCCCCATTGTGCCTCACTTTAAAGATGTCATTGCATTGAGAAGTGAGCTCTCAGTCTGAATGTTGCTCCTCTGAATGCCTGGAGAGCTTTCTGTTTTTGTCAACAATCTGACTAGACGTATGTAGCTGTGGTTTTCTTTGTACTCCGAGGAAATGCTTGTAACTCATTTCATTAACTGAATATGTGGCTTGAAGTCTTTCATCTGCTTGGAAAACTTCTGAGCTAGTATGTTTTAAAAAATGCTGCTATCCCATTCTCCTTCTCCTTCCCTTCTATAATTCCAGCTCCATGTAGTATTTACAAATCACTTAGCTTTGTCTAATTTCTTGGTAAACTCCTATGTTAAACTCCGATATTAACTCCTACATTACTCTCTTTTGTTTTCTCTAACATTTTATGATGAAAATACTCAAACACGCAAAAGAACAGAAAGAAATTTACATTCAACACTCATATAGCCGTCAACTATATTCTACCGTTGACAGTATATTATAGTTGCATAATCACATATCTGCCTACCCATCTTTGTATCCATTCATCGATCCATCTCACTCGTTAATGCATTTCAAATTAAATTTCAGACATCAGTACCCTCCTTTCTAAATGCCACAGACACCATTAGCTAGAGTTCAGCATTTGTTTATAGGGTGTGTTTTGTTTTAGGTAGAATTTACATACAATGAAATGTACAAATTGCTAACATTCATTTGCTGAGTTTTAATAATTGCAAACACTTGTGTTAACCAACCCCTTATCAAGATATAGAACATTATCATCACCCCAGAAAGTTTTCTCATACCCATTCCCAGTCAACCCCAATTTCCACGCTCATAAACAAGCACTGTTGTGATTTTTTTTCCACCACAGATTTACCTGTCGTAGAGCTTCGTGTAAAGTGAATTATACAGTACGCATCTTTCATGGAAAGCTTTTTTACTCAACATAGGGCTTTTGAGATTCATCTATCTATTCACCTGTATCATCTTCTGAGAGTAAATTTTTTTAGTAGTTGTATTCATTTCCAGGGTGGGCATAAAAAAACAGCAAAAATTGAGCGGCATCAAACAATAGAGATTTATTTTCTAAGTTTGGAGACCAGAAGTCTGAAATCAAGGCACTAGAATGGCCGTGGTCTCTCTGGTAGCTCTAGGGCAGAGCTCTTTCTTGCTTCTTCTAGCATTTGCTATCTGGCAGCCACCTTTGGCATTCCTTGGCTTATAGATGCATCGCTATAGTCACATGACTGTCTTCTCCCTTTGAATCTTCAGACCATCTTCCCTCTGTGTTTCAGTCTTTGAATCCAAATTCCCCCCTTTTATAAAGACACCAGTTCTACTGGTCATCAGCCTCATTTTAACTTGACTACTTCTATAAAAATCCCATTTCCAAGTAAGGTCAAATTCTCAGGTATTGGGAGTAAAGGCTTCAATCTTTCTTTTTTGGAGGATACAATTCAATCCATAATGGTAGTTCATTCTCTTTTATTGCTGAATACTATTCCATTGTATGAATATTATACAGTTTATTTACTTTAAAAATTTTTTTAATGTTTATGTATTTTTGAGAGAGACAGTATGAGCAGGGAAGGGGCAGAGAGAGAGGGAGACACAGAACCCAAAGCAGGCTCCAGGCCCCGAGCTGTCAGCACAGAGCCTGATACGGGGCTCGAACTCACAAACTGGGAGATCCTGACCTGAGCTGAAGTTGGACGCTCAACCAACTGAGCCACCCAGGTGCCCCTATTATTTTTAATTTATTCTATAGATGGACAACTGAACTCATTCTAGTTTTGAGATATGACAAAACTGCTATAAATACCCTCATTCGGGTCTTTTTTTTGGTATGCTCATTTGTCTTAGTTTGCTAAGATCATAGAAATTGCTGGATCATAAGGAAAATACATTACTTACTTTGATTAAAAACTGTCACATCTTTTCCCAGAGATTTTGTATTATTTTGTATACCATCTAACAACGTGTAACAACCTTGGCTGCTCGACTTTGTCACGGTTACTTACAACATGGTTACTGTCGTATGTCGTTTTTGGTTTGTGTGCTCATTAAGACTTTATTGGTGTTAAAAGAGCTTAAGACAAATTGACCAAAAATGCAAAGTTGCCTTGGTACAGATGCTCCTTGGTTTGGGAGAACTCAGAATCACTGCCACTAGGAAGGTAGAGAAGCAAGCACATAGCACAAAGTGGCGGCAAAGCATTCCAATGAATGGAACAGTGGGACGGGATTGGTGGGCACGGGAGTCACCAGGGGGGTGCGTCACACAATGGGTCATGCCTCACACATACTGTGTGTCGATGCACCCCACCGAAAAAGAGGGGAACCAAAACCCGATAGCAGCGGTAATAAATAAGAGCCCTGGCTAGTAGGAAAGTGGCCTGGGTGTCCCTGTCTCTCCAGTGCACAAGCTGGAATCTGGAGGCTTCGAAAAAGTGCCAGTGTCAAGGGGAGATCAGGGCCCCTACTGCCTAGGAAGGCACGGTTCCCAACTAGGTGGTCACTGGGGGGTCACCACGGTGAGCAAGAACCTAGGGGTAGTTCTCCAAGCTCCAGCCTGTTTTTCAGTTGCAACCTCCATCCAGGTACATGCCTCCTTCACTAGCTGATGTGACAGACTCCTCCAAACTCTGGCACAGGACCAACTTATTTCTGATACCACCCCCTGCTCATTGAACCTGTGCCCACAGGTAGAGGGGTTTTAATTCTGGGGTTGGTTCGGAGAACAAAGAGGGGTGGGGCGCTCAGCTTGTCTAACAGGCCACAGGGACTGTGGACATCTCCACAGAGATGGGCCTTCTTGGCCATTGTCTTCCACCAAATCCTTGGGAAGGACTCTGGGAAGAAGCCATTAGCCTGAGAATAGCCACCTTCCTGCTCTCTGGCCTCACAGCCAGTCTTGCCAGAACCCCTTGGAGTAAGGGGGCGAGGCCACCGGACATGGTCAGCGCTTTGATTTTCAGAGTGCAGCAGAGAACCGGGGAGCTGTCCGGCCTGGCACGGTGCTCCCTCACCACCCTCAATGTGGGAACAGCCATTGGCAGCTAAAACTGAAAGCAAAACTGTGTCTCCGGATCTCGTGACAGGTGTTGATCCTAAACTTGAGGATCCCAAACATCTCCCATCTCCATCATCCACCACAAACTCAGCGCGAAGATATTTTTCAGTACGCCTTTGAAAGAATCTTTCAAATGCAGAAAACCCGCAAATGCTGTTTTTTCTTTCAATGACAGCCCTCTGAGAACACAGACAGGGGGCCAGTGTGGAACCTGGCCACCTGCAAGGAGCCACCTGCCAGGGACCTGCTGGGGCACTCAAAGGCGAAGTTTTCTTCTTTCTAAAACACCGTCCCCTTTCTATAAAAGAGAGCAAACAGACGAAAGGCCTACTCTGAGATCAGGGGCTTCCTCCCTCCGCCCTGGGTACTCAGTGTGGCTGCTTTGGCATGGGGCCTCCCTGCCCATTGGCTGGCAGAGGGCTCCCATCTTGTCCTGTGGGCCAGCGGTGGGCCCTTGTTCTGTCTCGGATCTTCTCTCCCTCAGTTGCTCCTCTCCTGTGGCTAACAGTAGCCCTCCAGTTTCAGCAGCGGAAAACAGGTATCCATTTATTTATTTTACTTTTTATTATTCAAAATAAGAGCTGCTGGACTGAGTCCCCTTCTGGTACTGGGACAGCCCCACCACTGCACTGTGCCTCTGCGAGGAGCCTTGCAACAGTGCCACCTCAATCGATGTGTGACTGAAACTGATTGCCAAGGGTAACTGTCCTGGGACAGCCCGGGCTGGCTCACCTTGGAGGGCTGGCTTCTGAAGACAGAGCTCTGAGCCAGGGCGCCCAGTGAGAACGGCTGTAATGCCACCTCCTGACTGGCCTGGTGGGCAGGGAGATGCCTGTGGCTGGGCCCAGGAAGCTCAGAGCTGTTCATCCAGCATCCTCCAGGATCGGCCTTGCCTTTTGGGATTCCCTGGGTCGGCCTGTCCAAAATACCCCCGAGGCAGCATGGGCCACACAACCAGGTTGAAGGGGATGGGGAATGTCCATGGCAGCTGTGTGGCTGGCCCTGGCACGGATCATGCCCATCTGGGTCATGGGTCTGGAAGTACGTGTTCCAGGGCCAGCTCTGGCTGCTCTGATCATAGCCTGGCCCTGGGGTCATAGCCTCCTGGGGTCATATCTGACCCCTGCATAGATGGTGTTGACCGGCTCCCTGGGCCTCCTGAGCAGCAGGAAGCTTTACTACAGGTAGAGTTCAGGAGCCTTCCACCAGCACCTTTTGCTCTTTGTAGTAGTTCAGCAGGTGTTTCCAGTGCTGCTGTGAGGACAGGACCTTTGGGTCGCCTATGACAAGGACCTCACATCATGCTTTGGTCAGGGCCATGTTAAGCTGTCTGGGCTTGTTTAAAAATCCAATGCCTTGTTGCTCAGTAGCCCATATGCAGGAGCGTTAGATAAAGACCTTTTGCTGGCCCTGGAATGTGTCCATGTGAGTGAATTCTACTTCCCGGGATGCAGGGAGCCTCTGAATTGCACGTGTTGCATCAGGTAGGATGCTAGCCCCGGATAAGGGCCTGATGATGCCGATCTGGTCTGGCTTGGCACCTTCCTTTAGCAGCTTTGGGACGATCTACTCTGTGTTTGCAGTCTCCTTCCTATTCAGGCAGAAGCTGCTTCAGCTGGCAATCTCCTCTGGGCTCTGGGCCACCTAGAACATCCGGTCGGGGGTCACTGGAAATCCAATCCCTTCTTCATACGATCTGCTGTAGCAATGCCTTCCTGAAGAGGGACCTCTTCAGGCATTGGTCACCCATGACGATGAGCTACTTGGCTCCCAGGACCATGCATTTCCTCCAGCTCAGTGGCATGGGCGCGTGCGTCAATTAAAAGGGGCCTCCGTTGCCCACACCCATACCTACATCTGTGCTCATAAGCAGCTCGTTCTCCGTGGCGAGCTTCAGGGTCAGGTGCGGCTTCTCTTCTGCCAATAACAGCTCCCCGTCTCTTCCTTCAGTTAGTGCAGCTTCTGGAACTTGGCAGGCTATCCGTGCTCTTGACCTGGTTGTGCAGGGCCAGAAGTGATACTAAGTCCTCATCCAGAACAGCATGACCCGCAGCCCTGTCTGGTGGATCTTCTCGTTAGCTGATCGATGCCTGTATTACTTGGAACACAAATAGGGGTGCACTGCTTCCCCCGGCCAGGTGGTAACTGATGGGGGCCAAGGTGACCATCTTCCCGGTGCCTGGCAGTTCCTGCATCCTGGCTTGTTGGTCTTTACCGCACAGTCTTTACGTGTAAACCTGAAGACTGGTTCAGGTTGGGGAGTCCTTCTGCCATGAAATTTTGGGGCAGCTGGCATCTGACGATCATGTCCTCCAGCTGGTGGCTGATGTAACCCCATATCGAGGTCTCCTCCAGTGCAAACATTTTCAGCGTGCTCCGCGTGTTGTGGAACGAGGTTGACTTCCACCTGAAATCCACCTGGAAGTGATGATTTCCTCCACAGGCACGTTCATTACTGCTCTGCAGCTCAGTGGTGATCTCATCACCATAATTGACAGGGATCTCGATGACGTGGCTGATCACTTTGCACAGGGGGTGCCAACTCCATTTCCTTTGTACGCAGGCATATCTGGTCCCCTTGGGTGAGCTGCATATCCCAAACAAATTCTGGCTGAAGCCTCATTAGCAGAGCACTCATACTCAGTCTTAGGCAGAGTAAAGTAGGCAATTGTGTTCTCGTTAAGGACCACGTGCCGCCTTGCCATAATGTTATCTTGACACTGGGACTCTTTCCGGTTTCTTATCAGAGTTGGCCTCCACCTTGATGAGGGGACCAGCTAGGATCCGGTCGTGGTAGGCGTCCTCCTATAGCCAGACGACGCTCTCTGGCTCCTCCCAACCCTGGCTTCTCTAAGTCCTGCAAGGTAGCGGAAGGATTTTCCTGCCCCAGCGCTTCCACACGGCGGATTGATCTGCAGGGTGGTGATGTGCCCAGGACACAGCTACTCCTGCTCAAAGGGGATCTTGCCTCGTTAGCGCAGGAAGCCTCAGCTCCGAGCGGTCCCGGGTGGTGCAGTTGAGGCTGTTTTGACTGGGCCGTTCGGACGGCAGCGCTTTGACCCAGTTAGCACTGGCAGGATTGAAGCCGAGGAGGAAGACGGTGAGCCAGCCACCCTTAGAACATTCCAGAACCGTCTGTCAGAGAGGCCCAACCTGGTGGCGAGTCGCCTCTGTGCATGTGGCCCCCAGGAAGTGATTTACATTGCGGCTGCGAGGCGTTTTTACACGTGGGTTACAGCCCCTCCTCTTGCTGCTCTTACAGTAAATCAGGCAAACAGTACTGTGTATTTTGCAGAAACTGCGTGCAAGCCCGGGGAGACCCTTTGCCTCACAGGTATCTACATATTCAAAGTTCAACTCGGTGAGCAACTGGCGAGGTTTGGCTACGCTGTTATCCACGGACCCGTGACGCACGATGCGGTCGGTGCTTCCCAAGCTGCAGTCGGGGTTGCCCGCCCGCGCACAGCCTCCTCCAGGCCCTTCGAACCTTTGCTCCTGGCTGGGGAGGGTGAAGTCAGTGAACTTGGGCTTGAGTATGCAGCCCAGCAGTTTGTCCCCTTGGGAGTCCAGCAGGATGAACGTCCGTGAGCTGGGCCCCTCCGCCCGCCAGCGCATGGTGCCATCGGGTGGAGTCCAGAGGCCACCGGGACTTTGGTACAGCTGGACTTGTGGCGGCGGCAGGGCGGGCGGGCGGGCGGCGAACCTAGTGCACCCAGACCCTGCAGCCCCCTGGGGCCGCCCTTCACCTTCACCGCTAGCAGCTCCCCGCAGAATGCCCCGCAACCCCCTGCGGTGAGTAGTTTTACTTTGATCCCTTCTGGCCAGTGTGAAGTGGCCTCTCTTGCATTCCTGACTTCCGATAGTGTTGTTTTTTAGTCTGAGTTTGAGAATTTCCATTTGATGCTTTCGATAGAAATTTCCGGTTTTCTGGTTCATTGTTCCATCTTGTTATCCCTTGTGATCCATTAATCACAGTTAAAATCTGTTTCTGAAAACCAGTATCTGGATCACCTGTGCATTAGTTTCTTTCTTTTTTTTTTTTCCTGAGCTTTTATTTTGTATACCTGAGAACTTTTTTATTGAATTATGGAAATTAAGTTTAAAAATAATAGAGGTTCCTGGAAAAAAAAAAAAAGTTACCTTTCTCCAGAGAGGATTTCTTTAGCTTCTGGCAGGCAATTAGAGTAGGCATGGATTACTTTAATCCAAACAGATTGAGCCGATTCACAGCTGGGTTTCATTCTTTGTAAGGCTGGTCGATTTCTTTTTTCTTTTTTTTTTTTAGTAGTTCCCCCTCCCCCCACCCACCCCCCAGCTTTATTGAGAAATAATTGACCTACATCGCCGCATAAATTTAAGGCATACAGCTGATGGTTTGATTTACATATATTATGAAATGATTAGCACAATAGGTTCAGCTAATATTCATCTTCTCTTATAAATACAATAAAAGGAAAAGAGAGTTCCTTGTGATAGGAGCTCTTAAGAGCTTTCCTACATGCGTACAATAGTATTAGCTACAGTCATCATGTTTATGTTACATCCATTGTACTTGTTTGTCTGATAACTGGAAGTTTGTACCTTTGATCACCTTCCCACCTTCCAGTCAGTCCCCCCTGCCCTCCATCTTTGGTAACGCCAAGTCTGATCTGTTTTTCTGTGTTAGTTTTCTTTTTTTAAAAGATTCTATATAAGTAAGATCGTGTACGGTATTTGCCTTTTTCTGTCTGACTTATTTAACTTAGTTGACTTCAGGGTCTATCCATGTTGTCATAAATGGTAGGATTTCTCTTTTTTGTGTGGGGGTTAATAATATTCTGTGTGTGTGTGTGTGTGTCTATCACAACTTACTTATCCATCCATCCATCGATGGACATTCAGCTTGTTTCATTGTCTTGGCTGTTGTAAATAATGCTGGTATGAACATCAGGGTGAAGATGTCTTTTTGATTTAGTGTTTCATTTCCTTTGGACCTATTTCCAAAAGTGTAATTTCTAGACCAATGGTGGTTCTTACTAACCTTTTGAATATCCTCTGTATAGTTTTCCATAGTGGCTGCACAAATTTACATTCCCACCATCAGTGTATAAGGGTTTCCTTTTCTCCACATCTCTTCCGGCTTTTGTTACATTTTGTCTTCTTGATGATGGTCATTCTAAAAAGGTGTAAGGTGGTATCTTCTTGTGGTTTTAATTGGTATTTCTCTGATGAGTAGCGATGTTGAACATGAGGATGAACTATGTCTGGTTTAACCTCACTCTTAGAGTGTAGCCCTTCTGGGGTTCAATTGAATACTTGGGGTTTTTATCAGAACCTTACCTATTGGTGATCCTTTCATGCCCTTTATTATGTCCCCAGAACCCTTAAACTGATAAAAGTCCTGCCCAGTTTCTCAGACTCATAGTGGTTACTTTCTTCTCTACTTTTTTTACTTCTTGGCCTTCTTGTCTTACATTAGCAAATGACTTAAAGGGCAAGGAAGATCAGACTGTTGAGCTGAATTCTTTGAATTTTTGATCTAAAATCTTTGTGTTTTAGGCCTTTGCAGCCTTGGTCCCTGAACTCCTGTTTTAGTCTTCTGGACTCATGAGATTGCTGAAGTTCTTTAAAAGACCGTTGACTGTTTGAAGCAAAAATAATAATAATGGATTGTGGGGTCTATAGAATATGTTGAACTAAAATATATGAGTTCAATACAAGGAATTGAGTGGGGATTAAATGAATTATACCATTATATGGTCATTTACGTAATATAATACTTGAATTGAGACTGTGATAAGTAAAGATTGCATATTGCAATGTTCAGGTTAAACCCTAAAACACACAGACACACACACACACCAAGAAATATTGCTAAAAATCAGAAAGAAGATACAATTGTAGAGTAGAAAATACTTTATAAGCTCAAAAGATAATTCCAAGAAATGAATGTTGGAGCAAATAACAGATGCTATAAATAGAAAACAAATAGCAAGATAGTAGAATTAAAGTGATCTGAACAAAGCCATACTGATTTTAGATATAAATGGATTAAGCACTTCATTAGAAAGAAATTGTAAGAGTAGATAAAAAGCAGACCCATTTGCATGTTGTATACAAGATACATCTGTAATATCTAAAAACACAAGTTGAATTTAAGAGTGGAAAAAAATGTGCGTTAAAAATACTAAGTGTAAGTATGCTGTTGATAATGTGAAATGTAAACCTGTCGTATGACACAGCAATTCCATTTCTAGGTATTAAGCCAAGAGAAAGGAAATACGTGTCTCTAGGAACATGTATACGATGTTCGTAGCAAACTTTATTTATAGTAGGCAAAATATGAAAACAGTCCAAAGGAGAATCAGTACAAAAAGGGGTTAAGAAATTACAGTATATTTATATAATGGAATATTACTAAACAAAAAGGAATATTCTTTCGATTGCTGTCACAGTCCAACTAAATCTCAACAATATTATTTCTGTAAATGAGTCTGGATGCACAAGAGTATTTTATATGTGACTTCATTTTCACGAGTTCCAAGATTTGGCAAATCTATTTCCTGTTAGTAGAAGTTGGAAACTGGTTATCTCTAGG
Organism: Neofelis nebulosa; assembly: GCF_028018385.1. Lineage (NCBI taxonomy): Eukaryota > Metazoa > Chordata > Mammalia > Carnivora > Felidae > Neofelis > Neofelis nebulosa. The sequence continues at coordinate 138,197,113 of NC_080782.1, forward strand.
GGAAAGCAGACTAAGGATGAGGGACATTGGGGGGTGATGAAAATGTTCCAAATATTAATGTGGGTGGTAGTTACATGGAGGTGTACAGGTACAGCATCACTTAAAAATGAATCTGGACTCGGGGCACCTGGGTGGCGCAGTCGGTTAAGCGTCCGACTTCAGCCAGGTCACGATCTCGCGGTCCGTGAGTTCGAGCCCCGCGTCAGGCTCTGGGCTGATGGCTCGGAGCCTGGAGCCTGTTTCCTATTCTGTGTCTCCCTCTCTCTCTGCCCCTCCCCCGTTCATGCTCTGTCTCTCTCTGTCCCAAAAATAAATAAAAAACGTTGAAAAAAAAAATGAATCTGGACTGAGACATTAATTTGTTTCTTTATAACAAGATAATAGGTACTTATCACCTGTTTAAAAAAAAGAAGGGGAGGGGGAGGGGGGAATAATAATTCCAAAGGTAGAGCTGGGCTTTAGGTCATTTTAGTGGGTCACTTAGTAATATATAAGTGAACATGTTGAAACCATTGAAAAATTCAGTAGATCTATGAATGTTTTCTTCCAATAATGGTGGTTTTCCCAAAACTCCTAACTTGAGTTCCAATGCACATCTCCTAGTTACGTGTCTAAACTACTGGATAAATGGGACGGAGAGGGTTTAGGTTTAAAGAGTACAGTATTTATGCTTCGAGTTTATATCAAAATACCTAAAACATTAAATCAGTCATCTACTGAGATTAAGATGTCATGTATTCACAAATGTCTTAGAATTTGAACCAAAAGAAAATGTAGCCTGAGCCTTCTAGCCCAATGGATTTAATAAAATATTACAGATATTTTCAAAAATTGATGGTAAAGATGGATATAATCTTCGAACACATTGGGGTCCAGAGGAGAGAAGCGAGAACTACAAAAGGGTCAAATGGAAATTTGAGAATTGAGATGAGAAATTCACTGGAGTTTGCAACAACAGATTGGAAAATGAGAAGAGATCAGCAAACTTGCAGATAAGTCGATATAAATAAGCCAAACCAAAGCCCAGAGTGAAAATAATAATAATAAAAAATAAGACTCATTGACCTGTTTATTATAGGACAATATCAAGAAATCACACATATGTGGAACTGGAATCAAAGAGGGGGGCGGACTTTGCATTAGAGAAAAGTATTTGGAGAAAAAAAACGTTGAAACATTTTCCAAATAAATTAGGAAAGCTTCGTTGCTTATTGAACCTCAAAGCTCAGTATGACTTGCAAGGTGAACTTTTCTTTGCAAACTGACCATTTGACGGTGGGTTTTAAATTTTATTGAGATAATAGTTGAACAAGACAAGTAAACATATTTTCAATGTACATTTCAGTGAGTTTTGGCATGTGAATATACCCTCCCCCCTCAATTGACTTCCGCCCATGTTTAATTCCTCCTGCTGATCCCTCTCCCTTGTTCCAGACAACCAGCGATCTGTCGTGAAGACAGAGTTGGCATTTCTAGAGTTTCACGTAAATGAAATAACATAGTATGTACTTCTTTTTTTGTTTGCTTTTTCTTTACAAAAAAAAAAAATTTATGTTTACTCATTTTTGAAAGACAGAGAGCACAAGCAGGGGAGGGGTGGAGAGAGAGGGGGACACAGAATCTGAAGCAGACTCTTGGCTCTGAGCTGTCAGCCCAGAGCCCGACGCTGGGCTCGAACTCATGAACCGCTAGATCATGACCTGAGCCGAAGTTGGACGCTCAACCGACTGAGCCACCCAGACGCCCCTGTTTGCTTTTTCTTCTTAGAATTTTTTGGAGCTTGATCCGTGGTGTTGTCTATCAGCATTTCTTTTTTATTGCTAAGTAATAGAATTCTCTTTAATGAATTTACTGAAACTGGTAAAATTAAGCTACAGTGATGTAAGAGTGATTCCCTCTAGCAGGGGGATGAGGACATTAATTGGGAAGGGCCTTGAAGCAAGTTTCTGGGGTGTGGGTGCTGTTTTTAGGGTGTACACGTTTGTCAGAACCTGTTCGACTGTTCTTAAGATACATGTGCTTCACCGTGTGTAAGTTGTATGACAGGAAAAGGAAAAAGGCAGGGAAGGGAAAAATAAAACAGGGAAGGGTGACTGAATTGTCACCCTCATCTCTTGATATTCTTGTGCGCTTGAGTCAGTGGTTTATTTTTCATGTTTCTGGGTGTCCGGAAGTACTGTCTCTGGACATATTTTTAAAGCATTTTCCTGTGATTTTACTCTTTTGCGAAGGCAAACATAAGAAAAGTGTACTTTATGGCAGCCTTTATCAAAACACTCTAATCATTACTCCTCCCACATTGTCTCTACAGAAATGAAATCTTTGCCTTAAACTGAGTATATGTATGATAATGCCCAATATATTGTATATTAGAATGGAGTTGCAAAGGTTAAAGCGTCATTTTTGGAACTTTTTTCTTTGTCAGTAAAATGTGATAGAGCATCATCCATCCCTTACATCAGGAAGACTTAAATTTCATTAAACAATGAGACATTCAGACTAACTTGCAAGTCAGATTATTGCAATTAAATACATATTTTTATTAGATGGCGATTGAAGTTTGGACATTCCTTTTTTTCATTCAGACTTTTATTAACACCTTTATTTTAGAGTAAGTAGATTTTATGTGCTTTACCTTCTCCCCAAACCTTTGCTCTTTCTAATAATAAATTCTAACTTAAGTAGCAAAGTAATTATATTTTGTATATGGTTTGGTGTACATGATTCTGTGTTAGGCTGTAGATAATTAAGTTGGATTCAGTATTGGAATATTACTGAATATGCACAATATTTAATATCACTCAATATTAGGTTCAATGTTAAGCTATATATAACTTAAGCAAAGGCCGTTGGCTTTATCAGAACCTGCTGGTACGTGGACCAGCTCTTGTAACAGACCCTTTTCACAGTATGCTGCTCAGCCTTCCGTTTCATTTAAATACCATTCATTACAACAGAGCAAAAAATGTACAGTTGAGTGTCCAAGTGTATTTGAAAAATAATTACTCAGCCAGACAGATCTAGAGCACCCCTGGCTTGAGTTTTGCTTCTTGTAGGGTTTGGATCATTACTTTACCACTAGAACTTCAGTACAATAATCCCCATTGAGTGATAATTTATCAACATACCTGCTCTTCTTAGTTCAAAATTCCATCATCTGACACTCTGAATCATTCACGATGGGACGAGGACACCCCCCACCCCCACCCCCATGTGTTGAGACAGTCTCATGGTTCTGGGATCTCCAGCATCACTGTCTTGAATGGAAGGAACTCTCCATAGTTCAAACTCCTTAGCCTATCAGCTCCTCTGAAGAATGGCCTTTCTGTTCCTTGACTTTGCTTCGGCCTCCCCTTGCTCACCAGTCTGGCTGCTCAGATATTCTCTCTGACCCCAGGGACTGACAGACTCATTCTTGTCATCCGGTACCTAGGACATTCTTCCTCAGATAACCTATCCACAGGGCTGGATCTTTCTTTGCAGAGAATCTCAGCTTAAATGTTCCTTCTTTTTATTTTTTCCTCCACTTTATATAATTGAAAAACACATACCAATTTTAAGGTGTACAGTGCGATGTTTGAAAATACATCTACATTGTGGAAATGAGCACCACAATCGAAGTAATTTAATATAACTATCACCGTACGTAGGTACCATTTTGTGTGTGTGGTGAAAACACTGATGATCTACTCTCTTAGCAAATTTCAAGGATACAGTAGAATATTGTTAGCTGTTGTCACCATGCTGAACGTTAGGTCCACAGCACTTACCCTCCATAACTGAAAGATTCTACTCTGACCAATCACTCCCCGTGTCCCCCACCTCTCAGGCCCTGGCAACCACCATGCCACTCTACGCTTTTAGGAGTTTGACTTGGTAAGATTTCACATACAAGTGAGATGATGCAGTATTTGCCTTTCTGTGTCTGGCTTCTTTCACTTAGCGTAATGTCTTCCAGGTTCTTCCGTGTTGTTGCAACTGGAATCAAAGAGGGGGGCGCCCCCCCCCCCTTTTCTCTGAAATGTCCATGTGATGCGGCCCCTGTTTGTATCTCCAGTCATTCTTTATAACGTTCCCTGTATTATTACCTGTATCTTTATGTTCACCAAACTCCTAACTCTTACCTGATTTGTCTGTTACTTGTCCATTTTCTGTCTCCCTCTATTGAGCTAGAAGCAAGGTTGTGCGTTCTAGTTCATAAATCCAGGGGGAGGGCCCTTTTGCACTGCGGTTTATGTGAACAGTGCCCCCCAGAGGAGGGTCAGATAAATCAACACAGCTCCCTACAGTGGCCCTGCAGAACAGGCAGCGCTCTTGCTAAGTGATGTTATTCTTAGTCCCTAAAAGAGTGCCTGGCCCACAGCAGGTCCTCCAGAAATACTTGCTGGAAAACAAACTCTTGAGTTTCTGCTTTCAGGAGGCTAAGGGAGCTAGTGAATTTTCCTCGGCTGTAATCTTTTCCATTTCTATCGCGGTGCTGATTGCTTGCAAACAAAACAAAACAAAACAAAACAAAAAAAACCTACATTGAATACACAGTGAAAATATACATTGCAAAGAAAAGAATCAATGATTTAACTGAATTGCTTAAGAAGCAAATTACTTAAGAGTGATGTGCTCCTGTTACTGACACTTGAGTTGAATATTAATGATTATGGGAAGAATGTATTTCTTTATCTTTGTCATTAATATTTGGGTATGTATTTGTGTTTAATCATTAATAGCTAATGGGCTACCAATATGTGATATTACCCATCTTTATAAATCTTTTGGGATAAGACCACTTTGCTAGGTACATTGGATTTCAAAATAATTTATGTGAGTCTTTGAAATGAAAAATAATGCCTCATTCTCCAACACTAAATATGTTAATGAAAAATAATACCACATTTTATTTAAAAGGAAGTAGAACATTTTCTTCCAAAACTTGAAACGCAGTCAGTAATAGAGATACATGTAGGAAATCTAAATTTGCGAACTCAAATTTTAAAGGGCTGGGATCATGAAATTTAAAATATATTCTCTGTCACGGAGCGTATACTTATGCCCTTTTAGCGTTAAGATCCTGCATGAAATCTTTCCCATTTTCCGTGTCCTGAGAAGTTCTTAAACACTGTAGGGTTGGATTTGTTTTCATCCAAACTGATCTTTGGACTCAGGGTTGTAGGCATGTGTGCACTTTGGTAAGAAGAGGTGAGGTTGGTGTACCCGATGAGTAATTGATCCTGCGTGCCGACATCGCGTTCTCTGGAATTGATCACAATCGCGTAAAGCCAACCCCTTTGCCTTCCACACCCAGGTACAAAATACAAATGCTGCAGCTAGCGTATTTAAAAAAAAAAAAAAAGGCTTTTTATTACACTTCGGCGTTTCCTCCTCTTTCTCTGCGGTATCATTTGAAGTCTGCTTTTTAAAACAGAAGTTGAACAAATGAATCCTTCTGTCCTCACTTTCGGTTGTCAGCAGTGCTTCAGCGTGAGATGAAATAAATTGCCAAGCCCTTTCATCTTCTGTAATCAGCGCTGCACGGCTCTGAGTACCCCCACAGCCCCGCACGCCGCCTCTGCCGGCACTTTGTGCCGAATAGGAAGTCTTGGGGAGTGCCCTCTCCCGGGGCTCCACGCCGGAGTGGGTTTATTTTGCTGCCTCCCTTCCTTTCCCGTTTCCTTGCCTCTTCCACCTCCTTGCTGCCTGCCCGCAAACGCGTGAGCGATCCGTTTTCTGTAGGAAAGAAGTTTTAGGGAGTAACATTATTTTTCAAAAGGTCTGTTTGACATAGGCTTGTCCCCACCCCCCACCCCCACCCCTGCCCCCACACCCTACGACACGCTCAAATGTAGCGTTATTGCTGTAGTCAGACACCTAGCCACAAGATTTACAAGTGGAAAAATGCTTGGCGGGGCCGTAAACCGTACCTTTGCCATATCAGAGTGGTTTCTTTTTAAAAGCATAGAAGAAGCAACACGTTCATATTTATGTCGCCAAGCAGGACATTCACAGAGATTTGCTCACAACACATGTTCTCTTTCCAGCACCCAAACTATGTGGGAGTCTATTAGGGAACAAAGCAGAGGCTAGAGCTTGATGTGGGGGCCAGGGACAGACACCTGCTGGTTTGGGGGGGATTTTTTGTTGGTTCGTTTTGCCAGTAACTGATTCCTTTTCCAGACCGTCCTTCCTCTCCTCTGTCTGCTTCTGGTGGGGCTCTCAGTTGCCGATTCCTCTACTTTCTTGTCCTTCTCTTCCTTCTAGTAGGCCGCCCTGCTGATGTTGGCTGAGCTAGTAGTTACTAGGGAGCTGGTCCTTTTCTTAATTTTTTTTTTTTTTTAATGTTTTTTATTTATTTTTGGGACAGAGAGAGACAGAGCATGAACGGGGGAGGGGCAGAGAGAGAGGGAGACACAGAATCGGAAACAGGCTCCAGGCTCCGAGCCGTCAGCCCAGAGCCCGACGCGGGGCTCGAACTCACGGACCGCGAGATCGTGACCTGGCTGAAGTCGGACGCTTAACCGACTGCGCCACCCAGGCGCCCCGAGCTGGTCCTTTTCTAAATGCCTTACCTGTATGAACTCAGTGACTCCAACAAAAAGATGAGATAGGTATAATTTATTGTCTCCATTCTTGGGATGAGGAAACGGAGGCACAGATTGGCTGAACAATTCCCCTGATGTCACATTAGCAATGAGTGGGACTGACATCCAAACCCGGGTCCTGTGTCTGCAGGTTTGTGCTCTTATCTCGTACACCCCAGTGTTGCCCTCAATGTGGACGGATGACCCGTATCCCTGCGTATTTAAAAAAACCCGGGTCCTGTGTCTGCAGGTTTGTGCTCTTATCTCGTACACCCCAGTGTTGCCCTCAATGTGGACGGATGACCCGTATCCCTGCCTTCTGTACTCAGAGGATAAGGCATGTGGCCCAGTAGGACAGAGATGTTGCAGGTGGAGAGGGGCTCATGCTGTCTCCCTCCATTGGCTGCATAGCTGGTGGGATGGGACTCTTGGGTTGACAGGGAGCATCATGCCCATCACATGCAAAGATGAAACTCTAATGATATTTATTGAGTTCCGGTGTGGATACCTCTAATAAATTCGATTTATATCATGATGCATTTGTTTTTTGCTTTAATGAGAAACAAGAGGTTCTTTTTGTTTGCTCAAGCCAACTACATTTGGATTTCTGTTTTGAAATTTTTTTAATGTTTATTAAAAAAATTTTTTTTTAACATTTATTTTTTGAGAGACAGAGACAGAGCATGAGCTGGGGAGGGGACAGAGAGAGAAGGGGAGTCACAGATTCCAAAGCAGGCTCCAGGCTCTGAGCTCTCAGCACAGAGCCCGACGCGGGGCTCGAACTTACAAACCGCAAGATCATGACCTGACCTGAAGTCCGACGCTTAACCGACTGAGCCACCCAGGCGCCCCATATTTATTTTTGAGAGCGAGAGACAGCAAGCGATGAGTGGAGGAGGGGCAGAGAGAGAGAGAGGGAGACACAGAATCCAAAGCAGGCTCCAGGCTCTGAGCTGTCAGCACAGAGCCTGATGTGGTACTTGAACTCATGAACCATGAAATCATGACCTGAGCTGAAGTTGGATGCTTAATTGACTGAGCCACACAGGCACCCCTGGATTTCTTTTACTGAGGGAAGAAACTTTACTGAGTGGGGGAGGGAAAAAGCAGAGTTTCTAGAAGTTCTCAAGTAATCCTGGATGATCCCCGTCTACCCTCACCTGCCATCACCAGCTGCCCCCACTTCTCATGGCTATATTGAAATCTACATTAGCCCTCTGGAAATGATAGAGTCCACTCACCTAAGCTGTCTGCTTCTTAAAAGTAGACTCTCTCATTTTTTGAAATGAGAGAGTATGGTAGCCTGAAATTGTGTATTGGTCTTGTAAATTTCAATGTAGAAATTTAAATTTTATCTCCAGTGGAAAGAAACTAGAAAAGAATTAGTGTTTTCCAGCCACTTTCTGGTGAGGGATCAACAACACTTGGAAACCAATTGTATCAACAGACCAGAAAAGGCAGTGCCTGGGGAATGAGTCTCTTCCTGGAGACCTAGTGGGGCGGACAGAAGGGAAATTATTTCTCCTTGGGCTTTCATTCAAATGCGCTCTTTCTTGAGACCAAACACGCCCTATTTTTATTTTTTTTTAATTTTTTTTTTTTAACATTTATTTATTTTTGAGACAGAGAGAGACAGAGCATGAATCGGGGAGGGGCAGAGAGAGAGGGAGACACAGAATCCGAAGCAGGCTCCAGGCTCTGAGCCATCAGCCCAGAGCCCGACGCGGGGCTTGAACTCACGGACCGCGAAATCTTGACCTGGGCTGAAGTCGGACGCTTAACCGACTGAGCCACCCAGGCGCCCCTCTCCCTATTTTTAAATGACTCTATCACTATGCAGATAAGCTGTGTAGGAAGTATAAAATGAACATCTCTCATTGTTACCTCTTAGTTGTCCACAATAGAGAGCTCCCAATTGGGATTATGGAAAAGGGCAACATGATGGCTGCCTGCCCAAATTTTGCAAAGCTGCCTTGTTTCATGGGAGAGAGTTGTGTTGTATTCACACTGTATCCTAGCACCCAACACAGTTCCTTGCACACAACATCTGACGTTCACGTGATGGTTAATTTTACACGTCAACTTGGCTAGCCACAGGATGCCCAGATTAAACGCGATTTCTGGGTGTGTCTGTGAAGATGTTTGTGGATGAGATTAGCATTTGAATCCATGGAGTTTGTAAAGTAGATTATCCTCCCCAGTGTGTGTGGGCATCGTTCAGTCTCTTGAGAGCCTCCATAAAACAAAAAGCAGAAGGAGGAGGAATTTGCCCCTTTTTTTCCTGCCTGCCTCCTTGACATCTTACCTTCTCCTACCTTCAGCCTGGGATTTATACCATTGGCTTCCCTGGTTCTCCTACCTTTGAACTTGTACTGAATTACACGACTGGCTTACTGGGTCTCCATCTTGCAGAGGGCAGATAATGAGACTTAGCCTCCATTATACTGTGAGCTGATTCTTCATCATAAATTACCATATATAGGAAAATACATATTATTTATAAAATATGTATACATGTTAACATGTATAAATGTGTAGGTTACATATATAAATGTGTATATACATGTAAATGTAGATATGTATGTAGATATATATGTACTATATCTTTGGTATAATGTATAATAGGGGTATATATATTATATTTTGTATATAACATATATGTCATTTTAGTTCTGTTTTTCTGGTGGCCTCCCATACAATTAATTGAACACTTCTGGCGTGAAAACTTTATGTATTTAATGTTTTATTTATTTTTGGGAGATAGAGACAGAGTGCAAGCAGGGGAGGGGCAGAGAGAGAGGGAGACACAGAATCCGAAGCAGGCTCCAGGCTCCGAGCCATCAGCCCAGAGCCCGACACGGGGCTCGAACTCACGGACCGTGAGATCGTGACCTGAGCCGAAGTCGGACGCTTAACCAACTGAGGCACCCAGATGCATCAAGACTTTTAAAGAACTTAACACACATTTTTTTGTTTGTTTAAACTAATTTTGTTCTTTGAGATGGGTATTGTCCTCATTTGACAGGTCCGGAAACCAAGGCACAGAGCTATGAAGTAACTTTAGCAAATGGTGGTCACCCAGGTATAAAGCGGTAAAGCGAGGAGTTGACCAGGCATTTAGCTCCTGAGGCCCGTTGGGTGAACCAGTGTGTTACTCTAACTCCTTTTGTAGAAGGTACCTAGTGAATACTTGCTGAACTGAACTGAAATTTTTGAATTCACCCTGTGGCTTGCCTAGCAAGAGACAGGCCTTGTCTGTTATGAAAAGTAGTTGTACCTCCAGGTTGTGGGAAGTAGCCACCTTCAGAATTCCTCCCTTCCCCTGAGGCTTTGATGACCTTAACATAACTCAAGTCTGCAGAATTACTGTACCGGCATTAGCATACATAATTCAATCTTTGTTAGAAAAATTAATATATTTAAATTTGCTTAAAATAAAGCTGACCACTAACAGCTCGGAGACTCTGTGTTATTCCGCAGCTTAGGAACATTTTAATGGTCAATAAAACTGCTCCCTAGATCCTAGCAGTTTTCAGAGTTTGAAATTATAGCTGAAGATACTGTTAATCATTCCTAAATTACCAACTGCTCACTCTTAACCTCTCAATTGTCTAGCTGATCTTTACATTTGAGAAAAATAATCAATAGGACTTCCCCAGAGGTAGATTATATGCAGGGCTGGTGTGCTTTATATATGTGTATAGACATACAGTATACAGATGGCTGTAGCATGGAAACTAACCACCCTGTCTAAATATGGATATATTTGAATGTAGGTCTAGGTCTTCAACTCACTTGGAGGGAAGGGATCAAAAGATTTGACCATTGTAAAGTTGATGACATTAATGGTATTATTCAAATGTTTCCCTGTATAAATAGAGATTTATCACGTTTCCAAAATATTTATATGTATTTCTATTTTGTTTACTTAGTGCATCTGCTTAGGGACAGATGTGAGGTTCTGCATTCCCACTATAAAATAGGGCAGAACAGTAGGCCTTTGAATAGATCTCTGATCATTTGGAGATTAAACATCACTTAAGACTGTTCATCCAAACTCACATTATTCCATCAAACACTTTGTAGCTATGAGTCAAAATGGGAGCATAGTAAAAAAAACAAACAAAAACCAGTGATTGTAAAAAAGATGTTACAGTCTCTGTGTATAAATATAAAGTAATATATTCTGAACTCTCAGGGTGGAGAGGATGATACTCTTGAACCGTGCTTTGCAAACCCATTAAAAAAATTTTTTTTAAATGTTTATTTTTTTCTGAGACAAAGCATGAGTGGGGGGAGGGGCAGAGAGACAGGGAGGCACAGAATCGGAAGCAGGCTCCAGGCTCTGAGCGGTCAGCACAGAGCCTGACTCGGGGCTTGAACTCAACAAACCGTGAGATCATGACCTGAGCCAAAGTTGGTCGCTCAACCGACTGAGCCACTCAGGAGCCCCAGCAAACCCGTTTAAATATACCAGCAGCACTTGGCAGTCTCCTCTGATGTAGCTAGATTCATGCCGAGGTTGAGGTAACTCTTGTATCTACTTTTGGGGATATTTCTATGACTTTAAAAAAACCAGACTAAAAACACATGGTTTCATCTGGCTAACTTCATTTACTCTGGAAATTCCATGATCATCTTATAACTCCTTTAAATTCAGGTGAGTAAACATAATAAAAGGCCAGTTCTGTACAAGATAATGTGCTTAGTGCTGTGGACAGTACAAAAATCATCAAAGGTAGGTCTTATCTTTAGGAGTTTACTCAAGGGGGGGGGCAGACAGGCATAAATTAATTATGAAATGTGTGTGTGCTATGTAAGAGGTGCCAAATCTGTTAGGAACAAAGCAGAGGCGAGAGTAATTTGTCTGGGTGAAGGCAGGATGGCTCCAGGAAGTAGTAACATTGATGTAGACGACGATTTTGACATAGGAAGAAGTGGTGGTGAGGATATCCCATGAATGCGATTGCTTTTCATAGGAACCCCAGAAACCTTTTGGGGATGAGGAAGGGGCACACAGCGTACAGATTGGTCAGAGTCCAGACTAACATAGGAGGCTCACCTAACAGCACCTTCTATTTACGTGACTTGAATCCCAACATCTACTGCTTGGCTTCTTTCCGTGACTTCTTTAGGTCACAGTAAATACACTCTGTTTTACTTGGCTTACTAATGTCTCTAAACCTCCTGTTCTCTTACACAAAATAGCAGCGAGGCACTTATTAAGTGTCATACAGAAACAGTCTGCCCTTAGCAACTCATAGATTAGGCCTTTTGTTCCTACCCGGGCCTGGCTTGCCATTCCTTGCAGACATGACTCAACAAGGCAGGGCAACTTTCAGTTCAGTTATTGGCACCACAGAAGTGACCAGAATTGGAGTCTCACACCTTGAGACCCTCACACATTGAGACCTGTGCTGGATACAGCCCAACTTCCAAATCTGGGATTATTTCCTTCAAATTCACTAGCTCTCCTCCTCTCACTGGCTGCGGTATGCTGGGGAGTCACTCGATGGAGATGTGTTGGACATGGAATCCACTGGGACCCTAACCACTTTGTCCACGTGCTGAGGCTGTGCTCCATTTATAACAGTGTACAGTAACACCTTAGATGGCAAGGGACTTGTTCTGCGAGTGTTCCTGAAGATGAGGGAACATTTCTAATACGTTTTAACTTGATGGATAAGTGACATCTTACAATGCAAGTAGTATGTGACACCAAATGTCACATGATCAGCCCTGAGCCAGTGGTTCTTGAAATTCCCTTTGATACAAGTGCTTTGGATTACAAGCATGTTTCCAGAATGAATTATGCTTGTAAACCAAGGTCTTATTGGTATTTTAATTCAGCTGTTTTGTAAACATGCCCTTTGTCTGCTTGTAGCATCTGTTTTATCTCTTATTTAGCCCAAGGAGCACAACACTTAAATTTAACCTATAACTATAAACACCCATTAGGTTATTACAGTGCTAACTGAACTTTATTTGTTATGAATGAGAAACTCTGGGTTTCCAAACTGATGTAAATTCTAGAAAGCGACAGCCAGAACCTTTGCTTTGGGTCACTGTCATCTCCTGGCCCTGGGACCCTCACCATTTTAAGTCTCTAGAGGCTCAGTACTCTTTGAGAACTTTTCCATACCATCCGTTCTGTTAGAATTGTGCTAATAAATTTCTCACAATAAACATTACATAATAAAAACAGTACTTTGAGTGACAAAATAGGGGGGTTCAGGCTTATAATCATGACCGTTTTCCCCCACTGTAATGCCTTCAGTAATTATTTTTACCAGCAGAAGTGAATGTTGTTATTGCCTTCTAAAAATAATACTTTGGTTCATCAAAACTGACAAACACACTCTTCAATTCTTCCTCAGTCGTCCTTCATACCTTCATACTTCAGAGGTTTCTTGGTTTTCTTGGTGATGTTTAAATTTAAATTTTGGTGATGGTTAAATAGAAATACACTTCTCCTGGAGCTCAGTTCACCGTTGACAATGATAAACAGAATAAAGGAAGTTATTGTCAAGAAAACAAGTCCACAAATAGTGCAGTGGTATGTTTTTAGTTTCATGAAATATATTTTGTGGCTCAAGTGTGATCCTTAGGGGGAAAACTATAGCATTTGAATCTTGGTATCCATAAGAATCATTAGACTGTTTATTAAACACATAGATTCCTGGCCTCACCCCAAACATATCCAATATGGTAGATTTTTGGGTGGGGAGCAGGAATCTGCATTTTAGGTTTTTACAACTCAATCAGATGGTTTTGGTGCAGTTGGTTTGCAGAATATTTTGAGGAAAAAAATGCAAAAGTGGCTACTCATAACTAATCAGCCCCTTTATATTCGATTTCAGTTTTTTAATTAAATTAGTGCCATAGGGGAAGAGTGTGTTGACTTTTGTGACTTGTAAAGCAGATCTAAATTTGCATTTGAGAAAAACACTTAAGTGCCCACAATTTCCTGTGATTTGTCCTTTCATTGACTTTATGAACCAACCAGAAGCCCTTTGAATATTTCCAATAGGCCGTGGACCACACTTAAAGAATCACTTTTCTCAGCAGTCTTAAAATTATGGCAGAATGCCCAGAAACTGATACTTAACAACCATGGAAGTATATCTGCTTGAAATCTTACAAGTAAAAACAACTTTGGGAAGCCAGTTTCCACTTCATTATTTGGCGCTGGATACAAGTTTCACATCCACATTGGAGATCCACGTTCAAAGACAGAGACACTTCAATATTCCCGTTAATTTTATTGGCTTAAAAATAACAGCCAAAGAACATGCTGCTAATGTTGCTCTCTGGCGGCGTTGTTTGTTTATGTTCGGTCTTGGCTGGGCCCATTATCATGTCTGCATCCTTTGGACATACTTCGAGGAGCCACACGCTACAGTCTAACGATAGAGAAGCGTAAACGTGTAAATTTCTGCCTGCTCATACCGAAATATTTTAAAGTGAACAAAAGTTAGAATTGCTCAGACTTAAAAGCAGTAAGTGAGTAAGCAAATACATGTAAAATGATAAAATGGTGTGAGCTCAGGTGATACTTGTATTTCATTGTTGTTTTCCTTAAGTTTTTTCATTGTGGTGTAATTGACATACAATAAACTGTTCAAAATTAAAGTATGTAATTGCATAAGTGTTGACATAGGTGTATATTTGTGACATTACCACTACAGTTAAAGTAATGAACATACTCCTCCATTCCCTAAGTGTCTTTGTGTCCTTTTGTAATCTCTCCACCTCCTCCCTGTCCTCTGTTTATCATCATATAACTGCTAATTTATCTTCTGTTTCTACACAATATTTTATATTTCCTACCTAAAATTTTATGTAAGTGGAATCATACAACATGTACTTTTTTTATCTGACTCCTATTTTTGTTTAATGTTCGTTCATTTTTGAGAGAACAAATGCAGACAGGGGCGGGGCAGAGAGAGAGGGAGAGGGAATCCCCACACTGTCAGCACAGAGCCTAATGTGGAGCTTCAACTCGAGAATCACAAAATCATGACCTGAGCCGAAATCAAGAACTGGATGCTAACATTCCTCCTTGGGGCTGGTGATTTTTTTGCTTTGAAAGGTACTTTATTTGATGTTAAGGTAGCCATTCTTTTTATTAACGCTTACATGATGTATTTTTAATATCCTTTTATTATCAGTCTATGTCATTATATTTGGAGTGGATTTCTTGTAGATAATTTCTTGATTTTTTTTTAAATCTACTCTGTCAATTTCTGTCTTTTAGATAATGAATTTATACCACTTAAATTTAATGTAATTATTGATGTGTCAGGGTTTAAGTTAGCTGTTTTCCATTTTGTTCTTCTCTCTGTTTTAGCTTCCCACTTGGTCTCTGGTGACACCATGGGGGGGTGGGGGGGTAGACTTGTTACTGGTTGTTGAAATGAAAGACCTGACTCCCTTCCTGGCCTTCTCTAATACCACCCCAACAAGGGTGTCTCACAAGGATGGAAACTCAGGCTTTCCACTGGCCCCTTGCTAGTGTGGATTTGGTGGATTTTATCTGTATTGTCTGGCTGGAGTTGAGAGGTTGTTGTCTAAAGTTTTTTGTCTTGATCTGTCCCTTTCATGATCTTTTGTCTAGAAAGAGGAGACTTCTGTTGAGGAGTGTTTTTTGTTTGCACATGTTGGTGTGTTGGGTTTGTCACTGTTCAGCAACAGGTCTAGGATATATGAGGCAAAAAGAAAACATAGGCAACCTACCACTACATTGTTCATAAGTTGTGCGCCTGGTCTGCTGTCTTATTTTTGGCCTTCAGAGTCTTTTTATGTTTGCTTTATATATAATGTCCAGGGTTTGTAGTTGTAGTCAGGAGGAGAAATAGGCAAAAGTCTGCATCTGTTTTGATTGATTGCTTTTTCTTATTATTATGGGTCACATTTTTCTGCTTCTCTGTATACCTGGCAATTTTTTATTGGGTGCCAGACTTTGTTTTCATCTTGTTGGTTGCTGTATATTTTGTGTTCCTATAGATATTCTTGAACTTTGTTCTGGGACTCACTTAAGTTACTTGGAAACAGCTTTAGCTGTTTTATCCAAACAGCTTTTAGATATTGCTTTTTAGATATTTTAAGCACGACCAGAACAGTGCTCACTCTAAGGCTAATTATCCCCCAGTGTTTAAGAAAGACCCATCTGTGTACCCAGTGCTCCATAAATCTTGATTTTTTTTTTCATTCTGGCTCATGGGAACAGGCACCGTTCCCAGTCCTGTGTAAGTGATGGGTACTAATTTCTCTTATGGGTGTTCCTTTCCCTGGCCTTGGGCAGTTTCTTCACACGGATGCATATATAGTACTCACTTCAATACTCCAAGGGACCCTCTTTTGCTCTCCAGCGTTCCATATCTCTGTACCTTTCTCTTGTCTGGTACTCTGACTTGGAAACTCTAGCCACCTGGGTCTCTCGGACCTCTCCATTCTCTATCCACAGTTGAGGGATTCTGCTGGGTTCTCCCTGGGGTGTCCCTCCCTACACTGCAGCATGGAAACACTCTCAAGGCAATAAACTGTGGCAATCATGGGGCTCATCTTCTATTTTTCCCCACCTCTGTGGGATCACTGTTTTTCATTGACTAATGTCCTAGTGAAAACTTGTTTTATATATTTTTTTCATTATTTCAGGTGGGAGGGTAAATCTGGTTCCTGTTATTCCTTTATGGCCAGAAGCTCAATATCTGTTTATGACATCCGCAAAGTGTATGACTGGAATGAATTATCTTTCAGCCTGTCTCTAGCTCTTTTATCCTATGATTCTGTAGTTTGGAGTTCAAGTCTATAGAGTAGATAAAGTCATTGCTCTCACTTTTTATATGTGCAAACAATCATAGGACAGACTTTTAAAAACTAACTCTTCAACACTTGATAAGTGCTGGTTACTGTTCTAAGGCCACCGTCCCTTATCTGCAACCCTTAGGAGCCAATTTTACATTTTTCTATTTTAACGTTTTTTTTTTTTTTTTTTTTTTAATTTTTTTTATTTTTGGGACAGAGAGAGACAGAGCATGAACGGGGGAGGGGCAGAGAGAGAGGGAGACACAGAATCGGAAACGGGCTCCAGGCTCCGAGCCATCAGCCCAGAGCCCGACGCGGGGCTCGAACTCACGGACCGCGAGATCGTGACCTGGCTGAAGTCGGACGCTTAACCGACTGCGCCACCCAGGCGCCCCAACATTTTTCTATTTTAAAAAGGTGTATGTACCAAATATAACTTTATCTGCCACATTGAGTCTGAGGCAGCACTCTGTAATCAAATACATTAATATTTCTGTAGCAAAAACATGAACATTAGCACTCAGGATAAATAAAGATTATACATAGCCTAATTTAAGTTTCGATCAAGATTTGCTGCCAAATAAGTTTGTAATTTTTTTTAGGTTTATAGCTATTTGGTTTGAGATTTTGCAAGGAGATGTTATATATGTGTAGTAACTCATTTACTTCTCACAGGCTACCTTTGAAATAGGCATTATACTAATGACTCATTTTACAGATGAGGGAAATGAAGCATAGGGAATTAAGTAGCTTGCCCAAGGTCATGAAGCCTGCATGGGTTCAAATCCCATATCCTGCCCTCAGAATACATGGTCTTATCCATTGTACATTGCTGCCTCTCCTCGAGGAGCATCCCTCTAGGGCAGTCCAGGAAGTCCAGCCTGACTTTCAGTAGTCTTCACGGCAAAGGGCTTCTTGGGGACTAGGCAATTTAAAGTAGGAGGCGCTCTGTGTGCCACCACGATCTCAGGACACTTTTGTACTTAGCTCAGATCCCAGGTAGACTCTTTGCCTGTATTAATGGAAGCTCTTGCATTTCCTTCAAGTATACATCAGGATGCTTGGGCACCTACTCTGATCTAAACCTGAGTCCGATGTCATCAGAGTTCTGCGTCTGGCATGCCACATTATCTAGTAGTTGTCTAACATGGAAGGTAAATATTTTAGGGTGGGTTTTCACTGTGTCCATAGTTAAAAGATGGCTCCGATTGTCTTTGCTGAAGGCCCTGTTTGTTATAACTCATGTTCCAAGGTGTCCCAGGCTCTTCTTTAGAGTCTTCATATCCATTTTGCTTGTCTCCGTTGTGTCGTGCAGAGAACTCATGACTAAGAGGGTAATTGGGGGCCACGATTGAGTCTGTGTCCCACATCACAAATCTTGTGGCTGCGCACCCTGATGTACTGCATTAGGAGACCACATCTGCTGAAATGAATGGGTGCCTTGTTCTAGTACATGCACAAGTATCCTATGGGGTATGTGTGACCCTGCCCCAAGGGTTTCCTAACCCTGTGTTGGGAACTGAATTGCATCCCTCCAAAAATTCATATGTTGAACTTCCAACCTGCAATGTGGGTGCGTTTGGAGACAGGGTCTTATGTAAGACCTTATGTGTAATAATGATTAAATGGGGCCATAAGGATGGGGCCCTTATAACCTGAGGATGGGGCATCTGAGCTTGCTCTCTTTCCAAGCACACACACACACGAATGACCATGTGAGGATACAGCAAGAAGGTAGCCATCTACAAACCAGAAAAAAAGTCCTTACCTGAAATGTAATTTGCTGGTACCTTGGTCATGAACTTTGACATCCAAAACTGTGTGAAAATAAATGCCTATATAAGTCACCCAGTCTGTGGTTTTTGGTTATGGCAGCCTATGAAGATTAATACACCCTCGTACCATATGGAGGCAAGGTAGAATGACCCTGGAAGCAACTCCCTCCAAATGTGTAGACTGAGTACCTATCATATATCAATGTGGCAAGCTAAGGTAGCTCTTAAAAATTACCTTGAGGGGCGCCTGGGTGGCGCAGTCGGTTAAGTGTCCGACTTCAGCTCAGGTCACGATCTCGCAGTCAGTGAGTTCGAGCCCGCGTCGGGCTCTGGGCTGATGGCTCGGAGCCTGGAGCCTGTTTCCGATTTTGTGTCTCCCTCTCTCTCTGCCCCTCCCCCGTTCATGCTCTGTCTCTCTCTGTCTCAAAAATAAATAAAGGTTAAAAAAAAATTTAAAAATAAAAATTACCTTGACTTAGAAAACTATTAACCATCCAACTCAACACCAAAATAATAATAATAATAATTATTATTATTATAAATGTAACTATTATTAATATTATATAATAAATATAATATATTTATTAATATAATAAAATGTAACTATAATTAATATAATTATTATATAATTATATAATAATATATAATATTTTTAAGCTCAATATAATATATTATTATATATATTATAACTAATATAAAATAAGTAGAGGACCTGAGTAGACACTTTTCCATAGGAGACATACAGATGGCCAAGAAACACATGAAAAGATGCTCAACATCATTCGTCAGGGAAATGCAAATCAAAACTACAGTGAGCTATCATCTCATACCTGTCAGAATGCTAAAATCAAAAACACAAGAAATAATAAATGTTGGTGAGGATGTGGAGAAGAAGGGACCCTTGTGCACTGTTGACAGGAACATAAACTGTGGATAACAGTGGATAACCACTGTGGATAACAACATGCAGCTTCCTTAAAAAATTAAAAATAAAATTATCAGATAGTCCAGTAATTCCATTGTCTGTTGACCGAAAGAAAATGAAAATATTAATTCAGAGAGGTATATGCAGTTTGCATGTTTATGTTTGTTGCAGCATTGTTTCCATAGCCAAGATACAGAAGCACCCCGTGTCTATCCCTAGGTGAATGGGTAAAGAAGATGTGTGTGTGTGTGTGTGTGTGTGTGTGTGTGTGTGTGTGTGTAGCGTATATATAGATGTATATACATATATGTACACACACACAATGGAATTACTCAGCCATAGAAAATAACGAAATCTTGCCATTTGCAACATAGATGCACACCTGGATGGTATAATGCTAAGTGAATTAAGTCAGAGAAAGCCAAATAGCATATGATTTCACTCACATGTGGGATTTAAGAAGCAAATGATCAAAGAGACCAACAAAAAAACAGATTCTTAACTGTATAGAACAAACAGATGGTTGGTTACCATAGGAGACCTGGATGGGGGGATGGGTGAAATAGGTGTAGGGGATTAAGAGTACACTTCTCATGATGAGCACTGAGTTACGTAGAGAATTGGTAATCACTCTATTGTATACCTGAAACTAATATAACACTGTATGTTACTTCTACTTGAATAAAAAAAAAATTACCCTGGCTTTTCCATATTAATACATTGTACCTATTTTTTAAGCTCAATTTTACACCTCCTTCTTTTATTCTAGCTTTCCCAAAAAGCTAGATAAACATCAAGCGGGTTTTTACATGTCAAATTCCTAGAGGTCTGTCTTCTGCACAAAGCTCTCGTATCATGCCTGACCCACATGTAATGCTATGCATTATTATTTACTGAAGAGAGAAATAGAGAAAATGTGGACACAGTTAAAATCAGTTTACCTTTGGAGGACTCCTTGGGTTTGCATTTGATAAGTTGGAGGGAAAAGGATCCATATTCACCTTTCAACATTTTAAGTCAGATAAACAGGCATATTGTCCCTTTGTGGTCACCTCTGCTAGGAAAATATTAGTTTGGTCATGATTTTGTATCACCTATTTTGCCTTAACCTTTTCTCTACAACTCACTTTTTTTCATCGAGTTCTGGTTCTTTTAAAATTTATTCAGCAAAAAATTATTTCCTTTTGGCTCCTTCTTTCTATTTTAGGGGGTAAAATGCCTTTTTACATAACTTAATAGTAGGAATATGTTAACCCTGTATTCCTTCCCAAAAGAAAACATCACCCTACCATACAAATACTAGGATTTCCCTCCACCTTTGGGTTTGTACCTAAGGCTAAATCTATTGGAAGAGCTGGACAATGATGGCATATGGGATAGGTTATTGGTGTTAAGCTTTCCCCATTTTTTTTCAGGTAGAACTGTATTTCTGTACCAGCTGTTAATTATAAAATTATCTGGGAGGTTCTTGATAAAAATACAGATTTCTGGACCATTCAGAAGCCTGCTGGGTTACATGAGTTTAAGAAGCACTGATTTATTTTATTTTATTTTTTTAATGTTTTATTTATTTTTGAGACAGGGAGAGACAGAGCACGAACAGGGGAGGGTCAGAGAGAGGGAGACACAGAATCTGTAACAGGCTCCAGGCTCTGAGCTGTCAGCACAGAGCCCGACGTGGGGCTGGAACTCACGGACCGTGAGATCATGACCTGAGCCGAAGTTGGCCGCTTAACCGACTGAGCCACCCAGGCGCCCCAAGAAGCACTTATTTAAAACTTAGATTCTGGGGTCCCTGGGTGGCTCATTTGGTTAAATATCTGACTCCTGATTTTGGCTCAGGTCATGTGTATCATCAGCCTCTGCACTGGCAGCATGGAGACTGTTTGGGATTCTCTCTCTCCCTCTCTATCTGCTTTGCCCCTGCTAGTGGTCATTTTCTCTCTCTCTCTTTCTCTCTCTCAAAATAAATAAACATTAAAAAAAATAAAAGTCAGATTCTGAGAAGGCAGGTGCTCTTTCTATACTGTTCCTTATAGCACCTTAATACAGGAAGCAATGGTATGCACAGGACAGTTGTGAACAAATGTTCTTGTTTGGATTTTCTTTTATGACATAAAGGTTAGATAAGATGGAACTATTTTTGTTTCATGAACGAATAATTTCCTTTGGTTTTGGACTGACTTGTACAGGTCAGCTAACTTCCTCCTGCATAATTAGTGCAGGAAAATATCCTTTACCAGCTTGCCATTATTGACAATGACAAAGAAATTTGCTTTAGAATACTGTGTTATCACGTATGTGGGAGAGTCCGGAGGGTGGAGAGCAAACCGGTTTCTCTTCCAGATAACAATGCCTTGCCATAACCTTGACATGGTGCACATTAATTTTATATTATACCCAGGAGTTGGGGAAAATTAAAGCTCCTGCTATTAGCTCCTCTAAAGGGCTGATAACCTTCTGGCAGGAGGCGCAGGCATGCCAAGACGATGCTTGTGTCATCCATCATATAATGATGTATTAACCAGAATGCCAGCACTTGGACTGAAAATCCCGAACACATTCACCTCTCTGGCTTCCATTTTATTGAGCATTTATGTAGTCTTTGGTTAAAAAAACATTTTCAGAAAGATGAGAGCTATATAATCAGATTGTAACCTACACTCTAGGATTTTTCTTTTAATACCCTTAGACCTAGGTCGGTGTGTAATTTTAACCTAGGAATCATAATATTGGGAGAATGAGAAATCGCAATGACCAAATTTCTAAGATGAAGACTAAGTAAATCAACTGCATGAGCTAGAAAAACGGAGCACCCTGCGGTGCATGGATTCACCAGCCAACATGTCTGTAGTTCAAAATGAAGTAAAATAGGCAACTTGGACCCTCACGTCTAAGCCCAGATATTTGCAGAACAATAGTAACAGATACATGGTAAAGGGAAAGATAGTTAATATTTTATAGGAACTCACCCAAAATAATGAGCAGTTTTCTGCTAGCTATTCAAATAACAAAGCTTTCTTTGAATATCTCTTAGTCAAAGTGCAGCATGAAGTGTTCAGGATTCTGAATGGACCATGACACGTTACACTAAGACCCTAATAACAATTCCTCAGAATAAAAAGGAAGTTTCAAAATAGTTATATTAAAAAAAAACAAACCATGTTTATCTACTCATTCCAGTGTCCAGAGTCAACGTGTTAGAACAGCATTCCTTTCCTTTTGTCTCATTTTGTGTGTTGTGTGTGTGTGTGTGGGGGGGGGGGGGGTTGGATATTGCTGTTATAAACATGTACTGAATTATTTTGTAATCCTTCCAAAGGCAACCCATTATCAACATGGCAAAAATCTGGGCCAAGTTTATATGCCCTTAACCTGGGAGCGAATAGAATGGTTCCACCAAGAGAAACACAGGTACCATCCCCTCAAGATGCGTTTTAGCTTTTGTGTGGCTCTGAGAGACACTTCTTAAAATAGAATTCTTCTTGGTGAAGTTGAGTTCTTCTTTACTTTTTTTTTTTCAACTGATGAGGTTGTTTGTGTCTCCATTGGATGTGCCAGATGGAAAGGTTTTCTCATTAGAGGCAGCTGTTTTAGCAAATTACCTCACTCCAGCATAATGACAGAATTACAACAGACTATTGAAGAAAATCCTTTCTCTTCCCAGTGAGATCATGAACACTAGAAACAATTTCAGTGAGAGTCTTGATTTACTTTGGAAATGGTTCAGTTGGACACATGGGTGATAAGATGAGGTATTTTTTGGGTGCATATTTCATTCAATATTTAGGTATAACAGTATAAATATAAGATATAGATTTCCAGCTTGATTTCTTTTGTCAGCTAATGGATTCATTATCTTTGGCACATGATCTTATTAGTTCCTTAAGTATGAATGATTCTACTGAGGGAGATTTCTCCCTTTATAATATCCCATTTAACATATATGCATGCCTACACATGATCAGAGATCTCCCTCTCGTATTGGAGCCTCACGGTTCTAGTGTTACTCTTCAGATTCTTCAAAGATAGCGATCTTCCACTCAGGACTTTTTTTTTTTTTTCCTAGTGAAATCCCTTCAGTTCCTCCGATAAAATTGCCACAGTAGGATGCAACATTTATACAGAATTTCCCCTGTTGCAACGTAGATTTTTGACAAAGATGTAGCATTAGTATGTGTGTGTCAGATACTAGAATTTATAAAGTGTTGCTGTGTGTGTGTGTGTGTGTGTGTGTGTTCTCATTTGAGTCTCCTAATAATCTTGTGAAGTAATTCTTATTTAACAGAGGTAGAAATTTCAAGTTCATTTACATTGGATAACTTACATCAAAGAAGTTGTGTTAGATGGGGAAGCCACCCTAGGTAATGTTCAACACTAGTCAGTATCTGCCTGTATCTGGGGGCACTTGGGTGGCTCAGGTGGTGAAGCATCTGACTTCTGCCCAGGTCATGATCTCACAGTTTCTAAGTTCGAGCCCCGCACCAGCTGTGTGCTGACAGTGCAGAGCCTGCTTGGGATTCTTTCTCTCCCTCTGTCTGTGCCCCTCCCCACTCATGTTTTTTCTCTCTGTCTCTCTCAATAAATAAACTTAAAATTTCAAACAATCTGCCTCTATTGGGAGGCAACCAGTTAGGATCGTATCAGGAAACATCTACCTGATGTGTGAAGATACTTCACTTAAATTTTTTTTTTTTTAACGTTTATTTATTTTTGAGACAGAGAGAGACAGAGCATGAACGGGGGAGGAGCAGAGAGAGAGGGAGACACAGAATCGGAAGCAGGCTCCAGGCTCTGAGCCATCAGCCCAGAGCCCGACGCGGGGCTCGAACTCATGGACCGCGAGATCGTGACCTGAGCTGAAGTCGGACGCTTAACCGACTGCGCCACCCAGGCGCCCCGAAGATATTTCACTTAAAAAAAGAAAATTGCAGACAGGGGGCACCAGGTTGGCTGTGGGTTGAGCGTCCGAATTCAGCTCAAGTCATCATCTCACGGTTCATGGGTTCGAGCCCCACATCAGGCTCTGTGCTGACAGCATAGAGCCTGGAGCCTGCTTCAGATTCTGTGTCTCCCTCTCTCTCTCTGCCCCTCCCCGCTCATGCTCTGTCTGTCTCTCTCTCCTTCAAAAAATGAATACACATTAAAAAAATTTTTTTTAATTAAAAAAATTGCAGACACACATGGGCATATTATGGCTGTGGGCACCATGTTGTGAAGTTGGGGGAAGTCTCTTAGTCTATTTTGGTCTGTGGTCTATTTTGTTTTCCCTAACAGCATGTGGGTGTCCGTGACTAATAGCACATAGTTAATTTCATTTTATTTTTCTTAAAATACCACATAGGTTAGTGGAAGTGTAGGCACCTAGGTGACATAGCTGAACATCTTGCACAGCAGGGTTTTTCCACATGGCCTTTAGTGCTGAAACTTGGCCATGGGTTTTACATATTGTCATCCAGGGTTCATTCTTATTCCTGTAAGCCCAATTATTATTGTAATAATTTAGAGTCCAGCTCTAATTACTTTCTATGATGACATTTAGTAGAACTAAATTATAGAAGTCTTATTTCATGAGGAGTCAAGTTTACATGATCCCGTGTATATATAGAAATTTGCTTCTTAGGTTTTTCTCATCAGAGTGGTCTCATGTCCTGCACACATGTGCACGTGCTCACCCACATACACAAATAAGTATTTGTAATTGCCAGAAGATGAGTAGCAGAAGGTGTTAATATTCTATCATCCTTTGACTCGGTCTTACTGGACCTTAATCTTTTGGACTCTCATCCAAAGAAAGGAGATTTCCAAAGAAATCTACGGAAAATGTTGAAACCCTCCCTCAACGGGCTGTCTGGGGCATCAACACATGAGGAAGAAGCACCAGCTCACTAAATTGGAAGGAGCAAAGGAGGTGGGGCAAAATTGAATGACTCTTTGATGAGGCACCACAGTTCTTTGCAAATCAGGGCAGGTTTACCTGGGGAGAGTCTCACTCACTCCGGAATGATGGTGTCTCTCTTCTCATGTTGACACATTCTTTAGAAGTATAAGAGAGCTGTTAGAGCCCACAGTGCTGTGTCAGGAGCCATCCCTGGGGTCATGGTTACCAGTGACAGCAGTGGGACAAAGAAGGAAAGATGGCTTCCAGACTCACTGGTCACCACAGTTGAAGGAAGAGCTCCGCCCCGCTCGCAAATTCTGCTGGGATTGTGAGCAATTTAAGGAGGCTCCATATTCATTCACAACTTCAGATTCCTAAGCAGATTTTCAAGATGCAAGGTAGAGGCCCATCTAGTGTACCAAATACTTCACGTGTGCGTTCCTGTGTTGATCATTCAGAAAGCATGGGGTATGTTCTCTTGGATCCAGATTTCTACAGAGTGTCTTGCATGTGAATTGCATAGCTGAGGGGCACCCCTCAGAAGATTGTTAGCTGTGTTTGCTTCTAGGTATCATATTTGGACACAAGAAAGCTCGAGGGGGAAAATAACAGTCTGACATGGTAGGCAAGCTAAGAAAGAGTTCTCAAAGACTAGAGATGACCAAACACTAAAAAAACAGTCACAGCATGGCTGAAGTTGACTTACTTGCGTCTTCTCCAGAACGAATGTCTACTAGTTTTGTTTTTGCTTATTTGTGAACACAAGTATTCACAGCAATTATTTCAGTCCTTAATCAAATTTAGTCTTCTCTGGAATATTCAGAAGAAATTTATTCTTGAATGATGAAGCTTCTCTCATCCTTCCCCCCCGTCCCACCCCCTGAGGGACTTCAGAGCATCCAGGCTTCTTCTTTGATTGCTTGCTCATTTTAGTAGTTTCATACGTGGTTTCCTTAGACGTTTTCCTATAGTAGTTCGCTGTCTTCCTTAATCTTTCAATTTTGTCATCGACAAATTCAACTACTTTTCATCTCATCCATCTTCCAGGTTGTTAATAAATATACCAGAGGATTGCAGTCCTAGTATTGATTGATCCCAAGGGAGCTTGCCTATTGATCACTTCCGTCTTGAGGTTACCCGTCTCTCCTTACTCTGTGTTCTCCTGTTAACGGCTCGTCATTCTATATATAGGTTTTCAGTATTCACACCATAACAGTTTATTCTTCCTATGTTGTTAGTATTTCTTACGAACAGTTGTCCAAACCCTTCCACAATTTTTAGGGCTCGTAGAGTCTGAGACCACGCCTATAATGTATGACGCAGGGGTCAGACTGATGACTTCATTACCTTAACATTCACTGATCTATCTTTGTCCCAAGTAGAAACCAAACAAGTGCCAGTGTCTGTTACGGAGAAGAATAATTAGCACATCCATTAACTTGGGTTCCATTAACAACTGAAGTCAAGTCTAATTACTAGTACATTTCAACTGAGCTCTCCTGTCTATAAGTGACTGGTGGCAGATGATAGTATGTTTGGTTTGACATACGTCACACATACTGAGGGCTAATCCACAGCCGGCTTTCATATGACTACTGACAAAAAGCTGAAGGTTTTAAGTAACGGATTAAAACTCTGTGTGAATGATAGCGATACAGGAACATGGCATTAAGGCATTTGTTGTTGCTATTTTTGATAAGTCAAAATGTGGGACTTCTATGTAATACTTTTTACCAGTGTTTATTAAAGTGGTTCGATTTGTCATTTTTTTTAAGAAGCCACACACCCTACTGTTCGTAATGCAAATCTGTAGCCTAGCCACATACGTATGTTAATAAAAAAATTTTAAATTGTGTTTCCCTCATCAATTTCTGAGATAATATATACATTTCTGCCATCACATGAAATTATGTTGTCACTGGAAAGCATAGTTGGGTTCCTGTCACGGCAATGCTGAGTGTTTCCCTGCAGAGAGCCTCCTGCTTGCTGAGTCCTAGTGTGATAAGAGATGCAAATCACAAACTGTGTCACCTTGGCCAAGAAACAAAGGGTCTCTTAGCCCCACCTCCTCAGGCAGATGCCAGAGATGGCCAAATTCAAAGTCTCTCCTGCCATCCTTTCTGAAGCATATCTTAAAGGAAGATCCCTGCCCTGTGTGTGCCTGTGCACGGCTCTGACCTATTTATAGTCTGCAGATTATTCTAGCTACTAACATGATCAATTTCGGTAGTTATAGGGAGTAATAAAGCACTCTCTGTGTCTTGATCTGCGCCTTTTATGATACTAGTTGGCCAGGGTCTTACAGTTACACTGCTATAAAGGCAGTGGTGTTTGCTCTTACGTTAATAATGATAAGCAGCAGTGGCAGCAAAGTATTGTTATTCTTTTTACTTGAACTTGAGTACAAGGAGGCACAGGAAGGCTTAATAACTTGTCCAAAAGTTCGCCGTCCTTGGGGCTGGACCTGGAACTGCAGCCTGTCTGATTTTAAGGGTTAGGTATCTGACGCTCCACCAAACCATGTGGGGCTTTCAGGAAAAAAATCCCTCTGGGGGCACCTGCGTGGCTCAGGGGGTTGAGCATCTGACTTCGGCTCAGGTCGTGATCTTGTGGTTCGTGGGTTCAAGCCCCACCCACATCAGGCTCTGTGCTGACAGCTCAGAGCCTGGAGCCAGCTTTGGATTCCGTGTCTGCCTCTTTCTCTCTGCCCCTCCCCCACTCATGCTCGGTCTCTCTCTCGCCCTCAAAAATAAACAAACGTTAAAAAAAGAGAAAAAAATCCCTATGGGAACAGATGAGTTACAACTAATAATAGTACAAGTAATAATACAAGTAAAATTTCCTTCCTTTTTAAAAGAGTCATTAGAAGAAGAAAGAATATTTCACAGAAGTTGCTCTGAAATGTATGAATACCATCCCTAAACAGAGACTTCTCAGGGTCACCCCCAGGGAAAGCCTCACACCCACAGAGGGGAACCTGGGCTTTGAACCTGAGCTTACTGACTTCCCAGTTGTATGACCCTGAGCAAAGATTTAACCTCCTGGAACCTCAACTTACTTCTCGTTGGAAACTGGAAACACCGC
This sequence comes from Neofelis nebulosa, assembly GCF_028018385.1. NCBI lineage: Eukaryota > Metazoa > Chordata > Mammalia > Carnivora > Felidae > Neofelis > Neofelis nebulosa. The sequence continues at coordinate 138,225,157 of NC_080782.1, forward strand.
CAGCCAGTTTGCCGCACTCTTCCGACAAAGTAGTGAGATGATGTGTGTCAGGCACCCAGATGAAAATAACAATTACTCTCCATTAGTGTAAGTGTGAGCTCTAGTGATTGTTCCCATTTGCCTTATGGATCCTTTTGTTCTTAAAAGGCTATACAAAGAATGGATTTGAGTGTTCCACTGGCAGATGTGGAGAAGTTGAGATACTTGGGGGCGGGGTGCTGCTGCTTGTGTGTTATACAGCACCCTGCAGAAAATGGGTAGGACCCACGACAGCGCCCGTCGCCCCTTCATCCTGGGAGCTTGCTCTGCCTAGAGCCAGCCAAGGGATTTCATCCCAGATGTTTCGGGTGTCAGGGTCCCCAGCTCATATACCCCAGCACCTTCTCACCAGAAGTGGGTCTGTGTTGGAATGAGGGGTGAGGGATGTTGGGGACCCTATCAGAGGCTTCACAGCTATCCTGTTCAGGTTTGTGATGTGCTTTTGGATCCACAAGGTCAATCACAGCTAATCCTGCCACCTGCAGAGGGGGATGCCAGCCACTGTTCACCTTAATAGCCCAGAGTATTCCAGAACCAGGGGAGCATGGATTCCAGTCTCAGCATTTCTGTGATAGAGTTGTGTCACCTGCATAAGTAACTGTGCCTCATCTTTCTTCTCTGTAGGATGGGTACCGTGAGACCCATATCGCTGTGTTGTGAAGTTTATGTTGCTGCAACAGTGAACCCTTTCCATGGTTCTTCTTCCACCTGATCCTCTAAATATCTTGTAAAGTAGTAAAACGATACTATCATCTGTTTCACAGGCTCAGAAATAGAGACTAAAAGAAATTGCGCAGTTTGTGGTTACAGTGCATGTTAATGCAGGGATACCTGGCCTGCAGCTCGTTTTCTGACCCTGAAGACGGTATGTGTCCTTGCGGAGCAGGGATATCTTCTTGATGCTGACCTTGCACGCGTAGTCCTCTGGCATGCCCCATGTGCACCTTCCCAGAGCATTTGGTTGCTCTGTGCTGCTAATGGAAGCTAAACCCTTGCACAGATGTCCTAGAGCTCTCACCCTGGAGCCCTGCAGTCATCTTCCTGATCCCTCCTATAAATAGCGATCAACCTGGAATAGCCAGACCCAGACCATCTCTTCAACTGCACCGTCACCCCAGGTCACCCTCTGTTCCCCGTCAGACACACGTTGTGCAAAATTCCAAGTTCACCCGCATTTGAGACCCTGGCTCAGTCAGTCCAGTGCCTTCTGCTGGAAGTTCTCCTTGTTTCCCCTACCACACCCACACTTCCTTTGTGTATGTGCCTCTTCATATAATTAATAAACTTCATTTTTCTTTTCTTTTTTTTTTTTTTAATTTTTTTTTAAAGTTTATTTATTTTTGAGACAGAGAGAGACACAGCATGAACGGGGGAGGGGCCGAGAGAGAGGGAGACACAGAATCGGAAGGAGGCTCCAGGCTCTGAGCCGTCAGCCCAGAGCCCGACGCGGGGCTCGAACTCGCAGACCGCGAGATCGTGACCTGAGCTGAAGTCGGATGCTTAACCGACTGAGCCACCCAGGCGCCCCTAAACTTCATTTTTCAAGAGCAGTTCTAGGTTCACAGCAAAACTGAGCAAAAAGTACAGAGTTCCCCTCTACCCATTGTCTCCACATACCACCTTTTTTTGAAGTTAAGGTAACAATGCAACTTTGCTCACGGCCTCATTGTACATGAAGTGCTACTTCTCAATTGCACCACCATAGCACGATGCAATAAAGAATCCATAACAATAGCGGTTGTACTTTACATTACTATTCTAATCATATATTTTATTGGAAGCCATATACGTCTTAAAGCCAGCATTTCATTTGCCTCCTTTGCCTTATAGAAACCCTGCTGCTGTGACAACGGGTAGCAGTAAAGCTAATGGTCTTTTCCAAATTCCCCCGTAGATTCCGAGCAAGAGCGAAAGTGCGGAAGAAAGAGAAAAATCACACAGTCATTTCCAGCCATTTGTGTTAAAATACAAAGAAAACAAGGCACATTCAAAAATGATATGCTGGGCAGCCTCCATTAATATTTATTTTGGCATTAATATTGATAAGAAAGTACTTTGTAGCTGGGCTTTGTTGCTGCCCCCCACCCCAGTGTCCTCAAGCTCCCTGTTCTTCAAGCTGGTGGCCATTAGCTCGCATCTTCCTCTGTACCCAAAGCCTCCAAGAGCCTTGGCGGGCCTCCAGCTCACTTACGCTTAAATGGACACTCAAACTCCGACGGACACACAGCTAAATAGAGGCCAATAATTCAATACAGTATGACTGTACTGGGGCTGCTAGTAAATCCATCAAGCAGTAAATATCATCTGAAGGCAATGCAAGCTTTTATCTTTCCAATTTTTTTGTATGTCTGAGCGAAGCCCAGGCATTCAGCGAATCATGTAATTTATTCTGCGGTGCTGAGCCTGGGCTGTCTCAGACATCATATTGACTTTTTTTTTTTTTTTCCATCTGTCAGGGGCAGTCAGCAGCTCCGCTCTTGTGAGAGCGCATCACATTACATGTATTTATTTATTTATTTCTGCAGCTTCTTTGTAGCGTGATTGGGCAAGAACGCATTATCTCAGATCAACGAATACGAAGAAAAGCATCTGAACGTCATTACGACAGCATGTTAAACATTTGTCCTACCCAGTTTGTTAAATCAGCAAATGTATTTCCAGCAAATGCTTGTAATTGTTCATAAAGGGCTCCCTACTGCAGGATTTTATTAAGCTGAAAATATGGCCTGTTATTTTCTTCAGCTCTTTAGGTCAGCAGCGATGCCAATATATTGTAAATAACGCTGAGCAGCTGTTGTATTGACTTGCTCTCTGTCAGCGTGCGTGTACATGCGCGCACACCCACACACCCCGAGCGATATCTGTGAATGTTGCACACGTACTTTGTGCGCGAGTAGGTCGATACGATGTTAAGTACTGTGTATTTACTTGGCACAGTTAATCAAACGGTTAGGTTATGGTTCACAGTGGTTAGAAAAGATCTTGCCTCTTAACCAAAATTTGGACTGAAAACAGAGCTCTTTGGGTTACTGTTGCTGTTTGATGGAAAATTCAAGAAGTGTAGACCCTAAATTTGAATGTCCATTAGAACTGTCTTGGTTTTCTTTCTGTGTAACGTACCCAACCAAAAAGAGAAGCAAAGAGCAAGACGGATGGTCCCACAGTGCTCCCTCCCTTCACGATGGGGTCTGACATTGCTGAGGACGCTCGTAAGTGCTCATCCGTAGAATGGGTGAGGTTGCCCCAAGTCCAACCTGCTGCCCCCTGAAGGTATCCCCAAAGCCTCCTGCCCTTTCTCGAAAGCTAACTGTTCTGCTTCTGAGACTCAGCTTGACCCTGAGTTAATTCAATATAGGTTTGATTAGTGTTCCATCCTAGAAGCACACATCACAGAAGAGTCTTTTAAAACTAAGTTTCTTGGTCTGCTCTCAGTAAATTAATAGGCATTATAAATTTACTTCCTCCAAGCATCAGTGCAGAATGGAGAAGTTGAGCAGAGCCTCGGAATCAGTTGTGGTGTCTGCCCAACCTTTCCTTAAAAATAATATTTAAGACAAAAAGAACAGACCTTTTTATATATGGCTAGAAGTCAGATTATTCGTATTTTTGAAAGTGGCAGAAAAACTATTGTTTCAAGAACCCGACTCCTTTGTGTGATCAGATTAAAAAAAATAACATTGCATTCCTTTGGAAGGCTAAGCACTCTTTGAAAAAATACTTGTGGGTTGTACTTGAGAGAAAACATCCCCTGTGGACGGATCGTGAAAAATGACTGTATTTCATACTCCATTATCATTGTCACTACCTCGCAAAGTTACGGAATACCGAGTGGATTTCTACTGCCGCATCCGACCAGGAGAATCTGGGTAAACAGGAGTCCTATTCTGATAGTGGAGAAAGCGCTCACATCCTTAGGTGTATAGTTAAATACATCCCTCTCCTCCACGTGGCAGAGAGCACCCGTGCCTATGTTCCCTTTATTAACCTCCAGTTAGAAAATCCTGTGCAGTACACGATGCTTTTAGTATTCCAAAGAGCAGCCACGCTGTCTTTCTAAAGAAACACATTAAAAGGCAACTCACCGAGCCATTTTCCAACACCTGAGAGCAATTAATGTAAGCAGAGACAGGAAACATCATCAATTATTTAAAATAAAATGAATATGTAATGCTGACCTTCTCCAACTGCTATCAGTTTTATACTTACACCTGAATAAACTCAGGGGATCACAAAACCCACAAGGCACACTTCACGTTGCGGTGTGCAGCAAGGCCAGCGCTGGTTGGTCACAGGGAGAGCTGCCTGGCAGGCTGCGTTCGGGCCGGGGAGGGTGATGCAGGAGCCCTAGATGCCTGGTGCGGGTGGACGGGACCTTCAGTTCCGTGGATGCGTGGCCACCTGGGACCAGCAGCTTCGTGTACGAGCTTTCCACACCCTTGAGCTTTCCCAGTTACTTTTACTCAGTTCTGACTCCTTTATTTTACATTGGCATCATCTAAAGGGGAAGGGCTGGGGCGCCTGAGTGGCTCCGTCGGTTGAGCGTGCAACTTGAGCTCAGGTCATGATCTCAGAGTCCGTGAGTTCAAGCCCCGCCTCGGGCTCTGTGCTGGCAGCTCAGAGTATGGAGCCTGCTTCGGATTCTGTGTCTCCCTCTCTGTCTGCCCCTCCCCCGGCTTACATTCTATCTCTCTCAAAAATAAATAAACATAAAAAAAACTTAGAAAAATAAACGGAAGGGCTGGGGCACCTGGGTGCCTGTTGGTTAGCGTCCCACTCTGGGTTTCGGCTCAGGTCATCATCTCACGGTTTGTGAGATTGAGCCCCACATCGGGCTCTGTGCTGACAGTGTGGAGCCTACTTGGGATTCTGTCTTCTCCTCCCTCTGTCTCTCTCTCTCTGCCCCTCACCTGTTCATGCTGTCTCTGTCTCCAAATAAATAAACTTTCAAAAAAAAAAACAGGGGAAGGGCTAACATTTCTTTTTACACATTGCTGGAGATATATATATATATATATATATATATATATATATATATATATATATATTATATATGTGTATGTTCACTTACCCTATTAGATCTCTTTATTTGCTCATATAAAGTCATTAGCCTTTTCCTTTTCTTTTTTTGCATTCAGCCTGTCTACCCTGGAAAAATAGAAGTGGTGAGTGTAGGCCATGCTTACTTTGGAAAGTCACAGACATGTGTTTATATAGCTGCAGTAGTGAGTTACTGCAATTAAATGAATCATCTGCTTTCTGAACAGAGGGTCTTTTTACACATAGGAGAGCCCAGACCATTCTCTCAGGGCAGTGTCACCGGCTGGGGATAGAGGAGGGTACATCAAGGGGACGTGGAGTTTGTTACCTAATGTAATTGCTGTGCATGACATATGGCATGAGCCAGGATTTGGCACAGTCATGGTCAAAGATTTTCAGAGCAAAGCCTATTAGACACCAAGTACAAAAAGTCCTTTGTGACCATTCAGGCCAAACAAGGCTTAAAGTACTGGTGTCTGTTTTTCCCCTGACTTGTATTAGTGATTCCAAGAAAACACACAGAGGGCCTCCTGCAGAATGACCCAAGCTTTTGACTCGGTCATCATCTTAGGATCCCCCTAAAGATATTCTGAGACTTGGGCTAATAGTCTTGGTTGTGAGTCACAGTCATAACGCCAGAGGCAAAGTTGACTTTTAGTTTCTGGGACCAGATTTGTCACAGAGCAACTCCTGGGGCTGTTATTAGGAATCTTCCTGACTTGCTGTTATAAAGCTTTAATTTTTATTCTAGGAATGGCCCTTCACGTTGGCATGGAGCCTCCTTACACACAGGGTTTCATTTGAGAAGCTTAAAAAAACAGGGGGAACCATTTGCTAATGCTAATTATAGCTAAACAGCAAGAAGTTTTTTAAGTCTATCTTTATAATCCCATGGCCCAAACTGGCTTGCTTTCTTTTAACGTGGCATTGTCCATCTTAAATTTTAATGTGAATGATTGACTTTAGGGGGAGAATGGCCACGAAGAATGTTTTTGCAGTCACTTGCCACTGTTTTTTTTTAATTTTATGTATTTATTTTTGAGACAGAACGAGCAGAGGAGAGGCAGAGAGAGAGGGAGACGGAGGATCCAGAGCAATCTCTGTGCTCACAGCAGACAGCCCAGAGTGGGGCTCAAACTCACGACCCACGCGATCATGACCTGAGCCGAAATCAGACGCTTAACTGGCTGAGCCACCCAGGCACCCCTCCAGTTGCTTTCTTTGTCAGTTTTCACATCTCCCACTAAGAAAAGATGCTAGGTTTTAGAAATCCATGCTAAGAAGCAGAGCTGGGATAGGTAAACAAAATTCACAGCACAAAACTAACTTTTTACCCAGAAATTTCTGATTATTCAGCTATCTGTGCAAATAAGGAGACAGGGATGCTTACCACTGCTGTGTTACGGATTCTTCCAGCCACAGGTGGAAGCATGGCTTCAGGGCCAGTTATTTCAGTGACGTGTGGCAATGTTCATGTCTGGCTCGAGTAATTAAAAAAACAAAAAATTGAAACTGTAGGTTGTTAGTGGGGAGTATAAGTAGAAAAGGAAGTACTGGAAACAGCATTACAAAATTCATAATTCTGGGATTTTGGGGCGTTTTATTCAGGATAAACAACGAGGAAGCTAATACCCCTCTCTAAAAGCCAGAATTTAATATAAAATTGTCTTATGGATCCTGTGCCACTCAGAGCTCCTGTGCCCAGAACACATCAAACCAGAGAGAGGGACATTTCCCAGGTCATGGAGTCACAGCCCGAATTTTAAGGAGCATAAATGAAAACTCAGCTTTTTAAGTGCTCTCATTGCAGAATTCTGTGTAGGAGCCATAACTTAAAAAGCATAGTCCCTGAGACCATGGCCTTGAGTCAGTTTAGAACAACTGCCCCTGGAGAGACTGGGGATTCTTTGTCATCAAAGTCTTCCCAATGTGAAGTGTGTACATGGAAAGCAAATGGTGTGGGCCAGAATCTGATGATAAGTGGATGAATCGGAAGAAGTCCTATAGTCCGTAGTCAAAGCAGGAAGAGTCTTTTCCATAATGAGAAAGTGTTACCAAAGTCTCTTGGCAACCAGAGAAGATACTTAGCTTGGTCTTAATATGAGGGGGAGTAAGACTGGACAGTGGAGAGATTGAGGGACAGGGCTTTTGGGGACAGGGACCAGTATCATTTGACATTTGTGGAGAAGCCAGCATATAAAGAGAGACTCCATCCTTTAGATTGCCTTTAGATGGGAGCTTTCAGTGGTATATTTCATTGTTTCATGTAATATTTTCTTCATCATAGTCTCTCTCTTTTTTTAATGTTTATTTATTTATTTTGAGAGGGAGAATCCCAAACAGGCTTTGTGCTGTCAGCACAGAGCCCGATGCAGGTCTCGATCCCATGACCTTGGGATCATGACCTGAGTGGAAACCAAGAGCTGGATGCTCAACTGACTGAGCCACCCAGGTGCCCCTTCCTCATAGTCTTAATATCGCATCTGTATATTTGTGTTTCGTTACTTGTTTTGAAAGCATGCTCTTACATTTGGAAAAGGTATCCCAGCTCCTTCAGCTATAACTTCTATTCAAGAAGTTACATCCCTGAAAAGTATTCAGGTTGGCAGAGTCACCCTGATGAGATCAAGATCTCTTAGAGAGTGAGCAGATGAAGGGAAAAACAGAAACACATAACGTCCTGGAAGTCGTCCACTTCCAAAACTTCACAGCTTCAGAGCCCCGTGCGTCTTCTTTGCTTTTCCTTTCGCCTTCAGTTATTCAGGAACTAATGACACTGTTGTTTTGTATCAGATTCCCCTCAGGCTTTGTATTCTGTGCAGGCTAAACCACTTTTAATGTGTTTGCAAATAGGATGACAAACTGCACCTTTAAAATTTTTTGGTATAAAATGTAAAAGCGCACGATCTCCAAATCACCACTAGTAACACTTTTGGTGGATGGAAGTTTACTGCGTGTCATTGGTGATTGTGCCCTAGACAGCTGTATATTATGTTCATGCTTATATTGCCTGTCTGTTAAACTGATGCAGTTAGCTCTCTTTTCAAGATACAGTCTAATCGCTGTTAATTAATGATGCTGTGTCCATAAATATCTGAGCTGGAGGTTCCTTCTAGGTGTTGCAAGATCCATCTTTCGATAGAAGTATTCCAAACGCATGTGTGGAAAAACCATGGAGGGAAGTACTGTGGCATATTGAAAGAACTAAAAGGAAGCCATGTGGAATATGGGTCTCAAATAGAGTGGGTAAAGATAAGGCCTGAGCAGTAGGCAATGCTGAGATCTTTCAGAGTGTATACTGGCCTGGTAACAGCAATGGGACAGTACTGGGAGAATTTCAAGCCTGAGCTGGGAAGGAGGCATGTATATTGGTGGGGCTGGGTCATGGATTGAATAGGGGGAGGAAGGAGAGTGTGATCTCAGGGCAAAGTGCTCAGATTTCTGGTTGATTAGCTATAACTATGGTTTCTTTATGGGATACAATAGAAAAGCAAAAATAGGCTTTCAAAGAAAGATCGAGACTTTGGTTTTGTATGTGATGGATAGCTAGCTCTGGAGTATCCAAGTAGAGTTGCCAAGGGGGCAGTTGGAAAATAATGAAGCGTGTTAGTCCCAATAACACACAGAGCTATGCATCATATGACCTGCTGGGCTGATAAAAATTTTCCAATCGACAAAAACCTTACGATTTGACCAGTAATTTAGATGCTTTCAAATGCATATCAGCTCCCCTTTCAAATAGCTCTTTGGAAGTGTGTTAATGTACAAGCCCATCCTGGCCTTCCCTACTGAGCTTTTATTAGACTTCTACTCTCAACTTGACTTACACGACCCTTTGTCTTTCCTTGCTTACCTCAAGCATTGTTCAGAGGTAGTAAGGATTTTACCTAATGGAAAAGAGCCAGTCATTTGGAAGAAACTGAGGTGTCGTTCTAGAACTTAGGGCTGGTAGCAGTGTCCCTTAATTTAGATTTAAATTCTAGATCTAGACTGATTTTCCTCACAAAAAGCAGATCACGTCTGAAGTTTAAAAGGCATAAAACTTTAAGTCAAGTATAAATTGGTGATAATTCTTGCTGTGGTGTGGCTAAAATTGCCTATGAAAAGAGACGAGCGTGATAAGGAAGATTCTTCTGTTAGAGTTTACTACCAACAGGTGTTAACCCGTACTATTTAAATGTATTGATCGTTGGATGGGTTAGACACGTTTCCATGTTGAATTTTAACATTTACTCTAGTTACTGGTGCCATATGATGCTAGCTTAACGGCCTATCGGTATTTTAAGAAAAGTATCAAATTGCTCATATTTTTTATCAAAATCCATTTTTATACTTTGGTCTCCCATTGCAGTGAACAAGAGGAAGCATACAGATGCCATAGCTGCCATTAGATTATTTGTTTTAATTTATTTATTTTGTGAGAGAAAATGATGAGGGGAGGGGCAGAGAGCCGGAGAGAAAGAATCCTAAGCAGTCTTCCTGCTCAGTACCGAACCTGACATGGGACTCAGTTTCACAAACCATGAGATCATGACCTGAGCCAAAGTCAAGAGTTGGATACTTAACCGCCTGAGGCACCCCTGCTATTAGATTTCTTTAAATGAAGACTTCAGGGGCGCCTGGGTGGCTCAGTCGGTTAAGCGTCCGACTTCGGCTCAGGTCATGATCTCACAGTCCGTGAGTTCGAGCCCCGCGTCAGGCTCTGTGCTCATGGCTCAGAGCCTGGAGCCTGTTTCAGATTCTGTGTCTCCCTCTCTCTCTGCCCCTCCCCCGTTCATACTCTGTCCCTCTCTGTCTCAAAAATAAACATTAAATAAACAGTAAATAATAATAAACATTAAATAATAAACATAATAAACAAAATAATAAACATTAAAAATAAACATTAAAAAAATTAAAAAAATAATAAATGAAGACTTTAGACATGAGTTATATACCAGGATCCTGGCATATATGGCAACTGCTAATAAATTGAATAATTGACTGTAAAAAAAAAAGTTTCTCTTTTCCTCTCTGCTGAAACCTCCTTTTAAAAAACAGATACAGAGAGCATGGATAATACGAACATTGGATAATCCATTACAGGACAATCAAGAGGTGAAAGTATAAGCAAATATTAAGGATTTTGTTTATCATTACTCATCAAAACTCTGTCTTTGAACTTTTCAGTACAAGTGCATTCCTCTGTACACGTACTCACAGGAAAGTGAGGCTCCCATGCGAATCCTATAAACTACTTTTTCCAGAAGCAAGTAGGGAAAGTGTCTTTGGTCACAGGGAGCTCTTTATGGGTGAAGGTCAAAGGCAAAAAGAACCATCGCTGTAAAGAGTACTTGAGTGTTTACCTTGACATAAAGCAAACCCAGTTTATGATATAATTACTATTGCGTCTGGATTTTAGAACGGAGCCTGCTAAAATCTGTGTGGGGTCCTTATACAACCATTTCTACTCTTGCATTTTTGTCACATCATGGGTTTTTGTTCAAAAGATCTCTCAAGACCCGTAGTCTGGATGTTATCCAATTCACATACTGAAGTATGGAGGTTATTTGGAACATTCTAATGGGCTCACAGATACTGTGGAGCATCCTACATGCCCTCCTTTATCTGCATGTCTAATCACCTTAGTCCTCTAACATTTGTGCACCTGGTGGTTGGATTGACCTTTTATGTCCTTTACCACCATGTTTGTGGCCAGTTGGGTTGATACTAATTTCCTTATCAGAAGATCAATCATGACTTTAGGATTTTAGCATTACTGGTCCAGATATCCCGAGGCCCCATCGTTGCTGTGATTATGTGGTCTAGCCTGAATCATCATTTTAAATTCTTTCTGGCCTCATTCTTTCCATATTCCCTCAGTGTTCTTTGTAACTCAAATATTTCTATGCTCCTTAATTCTAAACAATATCTCATCTTGGGAAAAGAAAAGGAAAAATTCCTTGGCATACCATTCTACATCCTTCACTCTTGCATTCCAAAGTACTCCTTAGAAAGTTTCTGATTCCTGACCTTAGGAACCCTATGGAAAAAAACTGGCCCAGGCTCCTCACCATTCCTAAAATAAGGCCCTTAGCTGTATGTCCATTCTGTCAGCTCTGCCTGGAGTGATCTTCTCCTTTCCAAAACCCAAAACTCTGATTATTCTTTCAGGTTCACCTCAAACATGGCATCTTCTGTAACCCTTTGCTTAATCACCTGCAGAATTAATTTCCCCAGTTGTGGTTGGATGTCACTTAGTTCATATATTCATCCCTCTGGTCCATTACTTATAGTCCGAGGTGTCCTATATTCATTGTGCTGTGACTGTCTCTTCCAGTAGAGTATGCGTCTTTTGGAGAAAGGATTGATGTCTTACTCATCTTGGAACCCTCTGCAACTGGAACAGAGTTCACAAAAAACAAATGCATTGAATTAATTCAGGCTCCTATGAGAGTATTTGGAGATGGGCTGGAGTTTTAGTCTCGGTTGTAATCGATGCTATAGGAGAAACTGGAGAATGAATCCTTCTGGGGGTACTTAGTGACTGTGTTATTCTGAGGAAGTTATTTATTGCTAAAGTTCAGTTTGATCATTGCTAACATGATTTCAAGATGATCGTTGTTGTTCATGGATTTCCTGATTTTTCTCTAGTTCTGTGGGTACGATTGCCTTTATTAGCCCCTGTGTAGGTAAGAGGACTCGTGTGTCCAATTCTGGATAGTGATTTGTGAAAGGAAGGGGCAAGCTTTACTCTCTACCCATACCTTTAATTGTTGGTTCAAAGTGCTCAGAACTTTCTCTTCTTTTTGTCACAGCAGCTGGCAGCATTAAAGATGGTGGCTGCTTCATAACTCAGGAATCCTCAGCAACAATGCCAAAAAGCACTTTGTTTTTCTCTCTTCTTTGTTCTTAAATGCCTGAAATATAGTCCTTGGAGATCAGCCTAATTGAGATCCCTTGGTCAAGGAAAGGTCTTCCATATTATCCTGAGTTTCCCCCGTTATGAGACTCATCCTTCTTTGTAAGGATTTGTTCTTACACACATAGATCCATATGGTTGGCTGGCTTTTTTCCATGTTTTTCCTGGACCACATGTGTCGGCATCATCTGGGAAAGTTATCAGTACTTTAGATTCCAGGGCTCTAGCTTAATACAAATGAATCTAATTCTTAGGAGGTGTAGCCAAAGAATCTGTATTTTCAATAAGCCTTCTCACTGCTGTTACAAATTTTATGCAGAACTTTGTGTCTGATTGGTTGAGTTGAATCAAATCGGAATGTTAGCTTTTGGAGGGTAGGGCCTTCTTTATCTTGTTTCCGTTCTGTTCCAGCCACCAGCACCAGGGTGGGCACACGGTGGCTTTGGTAATTAATACATATTTACTGGGTGTAAGGGGAAAGACGACTATAATTCCTGTCTCTCCCACCTTAGGGGCATAAAGGAGGGTAAAAAATCATAACGTATGCGAAATCACTTTGTGTGCGGAAAAGGAATATGTTATCACACCAAACTACACAAAGTAATCACTTGAAAACATTGTTATCTTTGGAGCACCAGGGTGGCTCAGGCAGTTAAGTGTCCACCTTTGGCTGAGGTCATGATCTTACGGTTTCTGAGTTCAAGCCCTACCCTGGGCTCACTGCTGTCAGCATGGAGGGTCCACTTTGGGTCCTCTGTCTCCCTCTCTCTCCCCCTGCCCCACTCATGCGTGCTCTCTTAAAAATAGGCATTTAAAATGAAAACACATTATCTTTAAATCTCTGATGACTTACCTAGAGCTAAAATTAATTGACCACTTACTGTTCGAGAGAGAGAGAGAGAGAGGGAGAGAGAGAGGGAGAGAGAGAGATAGTGTTATCTACCACCTCCTTCCCCCAGTTTTATAAATGAGAAAAACAAGGCACAAAATTATTATCATGGTCAAATCATATAGCTGGCCAGTTCTAGGTGAGTGCTTCTTAAACCTTAGCAAGCTCCAGAAGCACCTGAAGAATTTCTTAAAACAGATGGCTAGGGGCGCCTGGGTGGCGCCGTCGGTTGAGCGTCCGACTTCAGCCAGGTCACGATCTCGCGGTCCGTGAGTTCGAGCCCCGCGTCGGGCTCTGGGCTGATGGCTCGGAGCCTGGAGCCTGTTTCCGATTCTGTGTCTCCCTCTCTCTCTGCCCCTCCCCCGTTCATGCTCTGTCTCTCTCTGTCCCAAAAATAAATAAAAAACGTTGAAAAAAAAAAACAAAAAAAAAACAACAGATGGCTAGTCACCATCCCTAGAGTTTCCAATTAAGTAGGTTTGGGGTTGGGCCTGAGAATTCATATTTTAATTATGTTCCCTCGTATTGCTCAAGCTCTAGATCTTGACTATAGTTTAGAACCGTTGTACTACAGCTAAATTTGGATCCAGGAATTTTGCTTCTGGGCCTCTGTTCTTGATATTTTCTTGTTTTATTACCATTCTTGTCCTTAGGAATATACTCATTTTTTTTTTTTTTTTTTTTGTACGATCGACCTTTCTTAATTTATTTTTGATTACGGATACTAAGTATGTAGAGAAGCTAGAAAGTCAATACCAACTACATTTGGACATTTCTCATTACTGTTTTAGAATTGGGAAAATGGATCTCTTTCTCATGGAATCTCTATAAGTGAACTACCTTGGAAGACTTAGGAGTAGACATATTTTTGGAATTTGAAGAGTCATTTTTGGGAATAAATTCCTAAGTAGGATTTGCAGGTCTATTTGTTGCCCTTGGTCTACCAGGTACATCCGTCCTATTCATAGGATGTCCTCCGCGTAGACGTGTTGCTTTGTTGGGTCCACATGCTCTAAGCGTGAGAAAGCTGTGTGTTCTAGAAGGTGAAGGGGACATTAATAATGTGGAGTTAATTTTTTTTTTTTAATATATGAAATTTACTGTCAAATTGGTTTCCATACAACACCCCGTGCTCATCCCAAAGGGTGCCCTCCTCAATACCCATCACCCACCCTGCCCTCCCTCCCACCCCCCATCAACCCTCAGTTTGTTCTCAGTTTTTAACAGTCTCTTATGCTTTGGCTCTCTCCCACGCTAACCTCTTTTTTTTTTTTTCTTCCCCTCCCCCATGGGCACTTGTACCCCAATGTTTATAGCAGCACTCTCAACAATAGCCAAATTATGGAAAGAGCCTAAATGTCCATCAATTGATGAAAGGATAAAGAAATTGTGGTTTATATACACAATGGAATACTACGTGGCAATGAGAAAGAATGAAATATGGTCTTTTGTAGCAACGTGGATGGAACTGGAGAGTGTGATGCTAAGTGAAATAAGCCATACAGAGAAAGACAGATACCATATGGTTTCACTCTTATGTGGATCCTGAGAAACGTAATAATGTGGAGTTAATTTTGCAAACTTTGGAAATTCCACCTGAATCCTACACTGTGGTCTAAAGTGGAATTTATTTCACGTTCTCTCTTTTCCTCAACGAAACAAATCAGGCACTAATTCAACGAATAGCTTCTATATCAGCACGGCTGGAGATAAAAATTCAGGATGACCCATTTAAATTTAATACTTAACAGTGGGCCTTTGTTGATGGTAGATGTCACCAGATGTATCTGCCAAATTCAACTTCCAAATAGAGGCTTCAGTCTTCTTTGCAGTGAGTGTCTAAGAGAGTTCAACTTCTATGCCAGTACACATATCCACTACTCTAGCTGTATGTTGGATCTGGCCTTGCTTGTTTATAAGTTGTAACGAATTTAGGCACCTGATACACTGTGACTTCTTACCATTCTGTGAAATCAAACTTCTAAAATAATCATATCATTAAAAAAACCAGAACGAAAGCCAAGGACAATTCGTTTCCTTAACGTTTTCTCACAGTATCCCATTACTCAGTATTGAACAGCAGCCTTCTGACAGAGAGGCCAGTCTGCCCTTAGGTCTTGAGACCAACACTCCGAAGCGTTTTGTGGTTCTAAGACCACAGACTTCACCCATTTAAAAGCCACCGCAAGCATGTTTCACAGGAGGAGGCATTAAAACTCTACAAGGTGTTATAAGGGAAGTCATTTTGTTCAAAGAAACTGCAAGTGTAGGAATTGAAAAACTTACATGTTTCTAAAATGTATTCATTTTTCCCCAAATGACAGGACTTAATTTATATTTTCTGCATTTCCTGCTATTGGGGGAAAAATCTGTTTTTAAAGTTAAAACTGATTTCTGCAATAGTTTTGATCATAACTTTGACCAAGTTCAGGGAGAAAAAGAGGCTTTAAGAGGGTAGAATATGAAAAGAATGAACTTGTCGATTTATAGTAATATGTTGGACTCTAAGAGTATGATTCACTTTAAGAAGAGAAACAATTTAAAAAAAAAAACAATTTGGAAAATGTTCACCATCAATGGAGCTAAAGTTATTATCACTGTGTTTCATGTAATTGTGTAATTTGTATAATTAAAAATAATTTGTGTAAATACAAAAAAATGAAAGAAAACATTATCTCTTATTCTCTGATCCTTGTTTTCCAGTTTATAGTTAGGGGCAGCTCAAAACAAGGCAAATAAAACAAAATAAAATAACAATGACAACAATTAAATAACAGTACTGGAATCTGGGATTCTGTCACAACACCAGTTCCAATGGTTAGGAAGAAAAAGAAGCATAAACATGCAAATTACTTCCACATTACAGAAGAATGCTTTAAGATTTTTTTTATAAGTGAAGTAAGTCAGAAAAAGATACATGTTTTTATTTATATGTGGAATATGAGAAACTTAACAGACTATAGGGGAAGGGAAGGAAAAATAAGTTACAGAGAGGGAGGCAAACCGGAAGACACATTTAAATACAGAGAACAAACTGAGGGTTGATGGGGGTGGGGAAAATGGGTGATGGGCATTGAGGAGGGTACTTGGGATGAGCACTGGGTGTTGTATGTAAGCGATGAATCATGGGAATCTACCCCCCCAAACCAAGAGCACACTGTATACACTGTATGTTAGTCAACTTGACAATAAATTATTAAACAAAAATTTTTAAATACTTACTTTTGAGAGAGAGAGAGGGAAAGAGAGAGAGAGAGAGTGAGCACACGTGGGGGAGGGACAGAGAGCGAGGGACACACAGAATCTGAAGCAGACTCCAGGCTCTGAGCGGTCAGCACAGAGCCTGACGTGGGGCTCGAACCCACAAACCGTGAGATCATGACCTGGGCCATAGTCGGACCCTTAACCGATTGAGCCACCCAGGTGCCCCAGAAGAAAGTGTTTTATAGTTTACCCCACAGCATTTGTTAAATGCGTGAGTTAGAGTGTCATTTTCACGGTAAGACCAAGATCATTGAATCTGTAAAGACAGTGCTTTTGAGCGTTGCCAGGGACCTGACTGTCACCAGAATCACCCAAGTTAGAGACACTGCACAGTTAGGATTGCATTTCGTTGCAAGTAACAAAGTCCCCTATTCAGCAGCTAAAACATATCAGGGTCAATATATGCTTCATGGAACTTGACACCTGAGGGTAAATAGCCCAGGAGTGGGTCAGTGGTAGATTCAGAGCATGAGACTTCTAACTTCCTACTCTGTCATGCACAGCGTGGGACTTTTGTTCCCAAAGATACAAGTTGCCTGCTGCAATTAAAGGTATTAAGTCCTTGTTCCAGGCAGGAACAAAGAAAACGAGTGAGAGAAAGACGGTGTCATTGAGCACAAATGTTACTTGATAAGGTACATTCACCCATGGGCTCTGCAGGTACACTGGCCAAGGCTATGATTCATGGCCACCCCTTGCTATGGTGGAGTCTGGGAAAGTGATTATGTCAGTTCTCGAGCCTGCTCAATAGAGGAAGGCAAAGGAAAAGGGAGTTCTGAAGGGCTTTGAATGGTTGCTTACCAATTTTTTTCTTAAAGTTTATTTCTTTTGAGAGAGAGACAGGGAGAGAGCAGAGGAGGGGCAGCAAGAGAGAATCCCAAGCAGGCTGCATGCCATCACCCCAATGTGGGACTTAAACTCATGAAGTGTGAAGTTATGACCTGGGCTGAAATCAAGAGTCCGATGCTTAACCGACAGGGCCACCTAGGCATCCCGCAACTAGAGTGATTGTTACTGGAGATAGTTATGTTTCCTGGAAACTTCTGCCAGTGACGTCCCTGTATGGGAACCTTTTATGACGGGCGCATTTGTTGACGATACCTTGGTAAATGACAAGAGTTCAAGAGAGCTCTCTGCAAGAGACAGAACTTTCCAAGATACTCTTGCTTAGATACCTCTGCTCTTGTTACACCAGGCACCATTAGGGCGGTTAAACTCAACACACATATACATACCTGGAACTCCCAAGGGCAAAAGTGAATTCCCATAGACACTGCAGTCTGAACTCCTTTAGTGAAAGTGATTTTTCCTACTGTGGAGTTGGTACTTCACATGATTTTTTTTTTTAATTTTTTTTAACATTTATTTATTTTTGAGATAGAGAGAGACAGAGCATGAATGGGGGAGGGTCAGAGAGAGAGGGAGACACAGAGTCTGAAACAGGCTCCGGGCTCTGAGCTGTCAGCCCAGAGCCCGACGCGGGGCTTGAACTCACGGACCGCGAGATCATGACCTGAGCCGAAGTCGTATGCTTAACTGACTGAGCCACCCAGGCACCCCTGTACTTCACATAATTATGGACAGCAAAATTATTTCTCTTTCTTCCCTTCCTTTCCTTTCAGATTGTTAAACTAAAGGCATTCCCGGTATAAGAAATGGCCCGGGGCTAAGCCACTTCGACTGTAATGACGTCTCCTTCAAATACACAAAGATCTAGTCCAAGCTTTGAGATTACTGTTACTAACTATTTGATAGGATTTTTAGCCACGGGCCTCCAACTCCTTGATTCCTATTTGGGGTAGGTGTGTTTCTTTTTTTTTTTTTTTTAAATTTTTTAATATTTATTTATTTTTGAGAGACAAAGAGAGACAGAGCATGAGTGGGGGAAGGGTAGAAAGAGAGGGAGACGCAGAATGCGAAGCAGGCTCCAGGCTCAGCGCTGTTAGCACAGAGCCCGATGCGGGGCTCGAACTCGCAAACCGTGAGAACATGACCTGAGCCGAAGTCGGACGCTTAACCAACTGAGCCACCCAGGTGCCCCTGGGATAGGTGTGTTTCTTATTCCCCAAATTACATCATATTTCCCTAGTAATGTTTATAATTGTCCATCCTGCTTAGACACATACGAGATGAGAGGACTCTTTGGCTGATCTCATTCAAGTGTTGTAGTAATATTTATCAACTTTTTGGCTGCCCAGCGTCTTCCTATTTGAGACAATGTCATCATGTGTAAGTCTTGATGGGATTCAGAAGTCTGCATCTAGCCGGAGGGAGCTGGGATTCCATGGTAACATTCAAAACGCTAACCACCTAACTCATGTGGCATTGACAGCACCCAGATAGAATAAACCGTGGTGACAACGGTGTTCACCAGCGGGAGTCTTGTCTCAGGGCAGGGGCTCCCCACCTCTCCCCCCTAAGGCAACTGGAAAGTGAATACGTGGCTTTGGTCAGCCAACTGGATTCTGTTTTGAGTGAATTATAGGCACAGGGCTGCTTCGAATTCATACAAGCAATAGTGTCAGTGTCCGGGGGGACACTCTCCAGTAGCGGCAGGTATCCTACAGCCGCCCGACCGTGTCCAATGTCTGTTTGCATGGCCAGACTGTTCTGGTTGAAAAGATCATTTCAGGGCTTCCTGGGTAGGTCTGTCGGTTAAGCATCTGACTCGTGGTGTGGGCTCAAGTTGTGATCTTACGGTGCTTGAGATGAAGCTTCATGTTGGGCTCTATGCTGACAGTGTGGAGCGTGCTTGGGATTCTCTTTTCCCCTCTCTCTCCCCACCCCACTCCTGCTTGCACACCCGCACATACACATGCTCGCTCTCTCTCTCTCTCTCTCTCTCTCTCAAAATAATTAAACTTAGGGGGTACCTGGGTGGCTCAGGTGGTTAAGTCTCCGACTTCAGCTCACGTCATGATCTGTGGTTTGTGAGTTTGAGCCCCACATCAGGCTCTTTGCTGACAGCTCAGAGCCTGGAGCCTGCTTCGGATTCGGTGTCTCCCTCTCTCCCTGCCCCTCCCTTGCTTTCTCTCTCTCCAAAATAAATAAACATTAAAACAATTAAAAGAAATAAACTTAAAAAAAAAAAAAGATCATTTCAATGCCTGCTGCCTCTTGGTCCTTCACAGCTGCCTTAGTTCCTGCCATTTTCCAAGCCTGCTTCTACCCTCTTACTGTGTCACTAATAGTAAATAATTTGGCTTTTGAGGATTGATTGGTTAGAAAATATTTACTGAAAATTTCGCTATCATGTGTTCTTTACTCTGTCACCCAGGTAGATAATCCATATAAAAATTACTTCTTTATCCTCCCATTGTGACAGAGAGGATGCATACACTCCATAAAAATAACATTATTTTCAAATAAGAAAAATGAGGTTAAGGAAAAATGTACACGGGAATGAAATGAGTGCACAAATGATCTCCCAAGAAATCCTACATTTACTAGAAGTGAGCCATGGGTTCTGCAAGTCATTTGTGGAACAAAGCATAGTGTGAAACGCGTATTAACTTACCAAAATAAATTTAAAGATTTAAGTAATAGATGTTTCTTAAATAGACTGGGCAATTGGTTTGCCTTTCCCTTACTACTCAGTGTCTGATAACTACTGGCCATCAGTATTGTCTGAACATTTCCAGCTCTGTAATCTTCACCTGGCTGAAACTTTTTTTTATGATTTAATGCTAGTATGGGGGAGGAGCTTTAAACATCATGAATTAAAATTTGTTGTTCCAGTGTCCTTTCAGGTGATTCACACATTCACGTCTGTTGTATCAGATTTCTGTGAGGTTTTGGCAAGTCTGATAAATGAACATCACTTACCCCCCCCCCCACCGCCCCATGAGAAACCTACAACTTAAATCAAGATGACAGTTATTTTCAAATTTTAGGCATTTGTTACCTCGTTTAAGCTGTCAGTTAAAAGTTACATTAACTTATGTGAAAGTCACTATATTCAGCAACACAGTTGTTTTTTGAGAAGGTTGTAATTTAGTCTGAATCCCATCTTTGTGAGGGGTGCCTGGGTGGCTCATTTGGTTAAGCGTCCGACGTCAGCTCAGGTCATGATCTCACTGTTTGTGAGTTTGAGCCCCGCGTCGGGCTGTGTGCTGACAGCTCAGAGCCTGGAGCCTGCTTCGGATTCTGTCTCCCTCTCTCTCAGCCCTCCCCTGCTCATGCTCTGTGTCTCTCTCTCTCTCTCTCTCTGTCTCTGTCAAAAGGAAATAAACATTAAAAAAATTCTTAATTCCACCTGTGTGAAATAGTTCTAACACCCTGACTAGAAGGACCCCACCATATCATGCTCCCTGGGGCCAAGGTATGTAGTATGGCCTTTGCCAACTGGCAGTCCTGGGAACGAGTTCCTGTGTGACACAGGGCAAGTCACTTTACTCTCTGAGCCTTGGTTTCTTTGTCCATCAGTGGGATTAATATATACCTCAGAGAGCTGTGAGGACTGAAATCACTAACACTTTAAAAATTGCCCTTACACATAGTAGGTGCTTCTTGGATGTTTCTTTTTTTTCTCTCACCCAAGGGAACAAACCAGCTCCTTCATAGCTTTCCTGACACCCAATGCTGTGGTTCTTTTGTGAAGAGACTTTAATTAAAATAATAATAGTTATTATTATACAACAAAACCCCAAACCTCTCTTGGGGGTGTGTCCTCAAATCTGTGCAGAATATCTTTAGGTTTGTTAGCCTTGTCTCTTACGCTGGGAATGTAAACTGATCATGACAGTGGAGTAAAAACCTTGGATGAGTAATGAACAAAAGATGCGTTGTTTCATTAAAACAGTGCCATTTTATTCAGCTTTTGGTGAACTTTAAAATTGTTCACGGGCGCCTGGGTGGCTCAACCGGGTAAGCGTCCGACTCCGGCTCAGGTCATGATCTCGCAGTCCGTGAGTTCGAGCCCCGCGTCAGGCTCTGTGCTGACCGCTCAGAGCCTGGAGCCTGTTTCAGATTCTGTGTCTCCCTCTCTCTTTCTTCCCCTCCTCCATTCGCACTCTGTCTCTGTCTTTGAAAAATGAATAAACGGCAAAAAAAATTGTTGGTCAGCGTAAGGTAGAGTCCTTGGCTTGTGTTCTCTCTCTCTGTGTTCTGTAGAGATGTTATGTGTTGGTATATTCGTTTTAAATGTCTAAAGGATTTTTTTAATAATTTATTTTTATTTATTTTTTTAATGTGTATTTATTTTTGAGAGAGAGAGGGAGAGCACAAGCAGGGGAGGGGCGGAGAGAGAGGGAGACACAGAATCTGAAGCAGGCTCCAGGCTCTGAGCTGTCAGCACAGAGCCTGGCGTGGGGTTTGAACTTGGAAATGGTGAGATCATGACCTCAGCCGAGGTCGGATGCTTAATTGACTGAGCCGCTCAGGCACCCCTAAATGTCTAAAGGGTTTGAAAGTTCTAGGGAATTCTAGCAGCATTCTGAAGAGAAAAATTGATATCAAGGGTGAGTGAGTAACAATACTTTATTTAAAAATCCTTCTTTGCCTCAGTCTGTGCATCAGTAGACGCCGACCTTGGCTGCACAGTGGAATCACCTAGAGAATTGCTGGAAAACGGTGATGCTTGGGCCTCATCCCCAGCGATTCTGATAGAAATGGCATTTTAAAAGGGCATTTGAAAATTGTAAAACTCTTCAGGAGGTTTCTTGAGTGCAGCCAGGGTTAGAATCCACTCCCACATATGTTTGTGATTGTTTATTCTCTTTTGTGTCTCTCGCTTTCCACCTGATTGAAGGAACCCTCCATTTTTCAGAAGTTTTTCCTGCAAACACACACCTCTCTGAGTGAGACCGGGCCAGGCACCTCTGTTGTTGGCTTTCCTGGGACCCTGCACTCCCCCTTTCAAGGCATTTAATTACATTTACTCTGATTGGTTTTTCCATATGAGGCTCTAAGCTCCATGAAAGGAGGGTCCCGACTGACTTTATGTTTCATCATCATCTTCCTGGCCGTGGAGGAGAAACTAAGTCGCTCCTTATTGATGTGTCTTGCTGAATAATTATTTAAAATGCTATTTTCTCAGCTCAAAGAACTGCCCCGTGTCTTCAGATATTTTCAAGACTCGATGCCGAGGAAAGCGAAGAGGGGGTCGAGATGTGGATAGGATGGGGAGGAGGAAGAATTGGTGGAAGGACAATTGGAGAAAGGTTTGGGGCATTTACTACTGATATGTCTGGCTTAGAAAAATAGGGTCATGGGCAGAAATTCCTTATTAATTAACTTACAGTGCTGGAAACTACACTTTGTATTCTGCAGAATGAACCCTATAGAGACTCCCAAGATTTTTTGCATCTGTATCTACATTTGTGGTGAATTAGGATAGAATGAAGTAGTGAATTTTTTATTACCTGCCTAGGTGCCTCTCAATATGCTGATTTAGAATGTAATTAAATCTGTTCCACTTTACAAAGGAGTCACTGGGGACAACATCAGTTTGGTTTATTAGGGACCTTGGTGGTCTGTTTGATAGTCAACTATTGACTCTCTGTCATCAGGAGATTGAATTTTCAATGTCTCAGTTTACCTGTTTATAAAATAGTCGTATTTGCACGTAAGCTGTGTAAAGCCAATTCACTATGGGCAGCATACCCGTAGATCTTCTGACAGGTTCGTTCAAAAATTGAATCACATTTTACTGATTTGATTGCAATTTAGCAGCTACACATTTAACACTTCAATTATATTAATCAAAATGAAAGTTTGCACAGATAGTTTCAAGCCAACATTCTGAGTATTTTGAACCTCTTTCGCCCTCTTCATTAGTGGGTAGAGTTTGAAACTACATGGTTATAAAATAAAACTAGGGAACCCTGAGTGAGAGCTTATTTTTTTCTTTTTTGCTTTCATCCAGCTCTTCTGAGCCAATGCACGTGTATTTATGTTTTGTCCATGGAGGAAAATAATTCTCTTCCTCACTCTTGTCACCCTCGTCCTGGGGTGCATGGCTTTTCATGCTTTCTATGCACATTTGTCTTGCTGACTAACTTAGAAGTTTCTCTAGGCAGTGTTTCATATTATATTTATTTGCTTGAGTCAAACCTGGAAGTCCTCATTCCACTGTGGATTGTAGTTACTTGAAAGTTCTGTCTTTGCTTCCCTTGGTGGTTTTTCTGCATTAGCTTTTGTGTGAACAAGGGTACTAAGATCGAGGCATTTGATAAACCCAGCTTCTTGGGCTGACACATGACATGGTCCAGGGGACTGTTTCTCCCATCTCCCAGTCAGCCAGCCGAGCCCCCCAATTATACCAGTCTGCCTTTCATTCTCCACACAGCCCCTAAGTCAAGCAGTTTGCTCATCTTATTCCCACTGCCTGGAGACTCTTACCCTCTTTGCCGAATTCTAACTCCCCTTCATCACTCAACTCAGTTGTAATGTCTTCCACAAAGCTTTTGATGTTTGCCGCTTCCAGAAACCCAGGCCAGGTCAAGTGAGGTCAGGTCAGGCCAGGCATCTCTCATCACACAAGTGCATGCCATTGACTACACTTGACTTATTATACAGAAGGCATTTGGTTGATACAGCTCTCTCCACCATCAGGTTATGCCTTCTTTAAGGCCCTGGACCCCAGTTTCACTCCTCTTGATATCCCTAATGCCCCCATGGAGTTAATAAATAAATGTTGAAATAAACTAGCCCTGTTATCCAGAGTCTAGTGTAGTAATTCCATTAGTATTCAATAACTGAGAGTTTTTAGGTGTGTTCATGTTCATATCATAGAAGAGAGCTTTCTTAAAAGGAAGGAAAATGTCATCAGAAATGTTAAATTAAAATCTGACGTCCACTTGTAAGGATCAGTGTGGGGACTCGATTGGAGAAGTTCAAGGTAGATTAATCTCTGGTCTCCACTACTATAAAATTCTAAGGGTTTTGGAACATTCCAGATTGGAGGATATTAAAGTCAACTATTAGGCTGTATCTCTCATATTAAGAATAATGTTAAGAAAAAATCTAACAAAGCCCTTGCACAGGTGGAGTAAAGTGGACCCTGTCTCCCTCTTCCTTCTTGGCCCATCGTCCATCACAGTCCCCTTGCTGCTCTGCAACCCACTGACCTTTGTCCTTCAGCCTTTGGTGTGCTTCTTTCAGCCACTGAAATACTGGTATTTCCCTCTGTTGATTGTATGTGCTCCTTCAAGAGATTCTCAGCCATTCTTCTGGCATCAGCCAACACTTGCACATTGGCAACTGCTCATTCTAATGCCAACCCCACATGTCCAGCACAGCACAAGGTGGATATTTAACTGTCTCTGTCAAGTCCCACAGGCACTTCAAACTCACCAAGCTGGATTGTCACCTCCCCCTGCAGACTTTTCCCTCCTTGTTTTGGTCCCTGTTTTTGTGAATGGGAGCACCATTCATGTGACTTACTTCCCTTCTTTCCTTTGCTACACTAGAGTAATTTTGAAGTCTATTGATTATGTCTCCTTAACCTTTTAATATCCTTAGAGTGTTATGATGCTGGGGGTTGTAACCTGCTGATCCTCTGGCTAGTTCTGGCTCAGAGACAAGTTTAGTTTCAAATCTGTGTGTAGGTGTCTTCACCTTGGTGGGTGCTTTTCTGCTTGCCACTGGCCCTATCGCTCCTTGTGGGGTGACCCCAGCCCACTGTCTGCGGTTACTCCACATACCTGGTCCCTTTAGCTTTCCCCTGGGTAACACCCATTCCGTCTCTCCTGTGTGATTTCTGAAAACCAATAGAATGGTCAGATGACCCCGCTCTCCTACGTAACACCTGTCACAGCCTTCCCAATTCCCTAAACGGTGGTCTCAACCTCCTCTGTGCATCTGAATTATCCAAGGAACTTAAAAAAAATTATCTCACCCCCGGCCAATTAAATCACAATTTGCGAGGACAGTATCTGTATTGTTAAAGTTCCCAAAGGGATTCTAATTTGCAGCCGGGAGTAAACCACGGGCCTAGAGAATAGATTCTCAGTTCCCAAACAACTCAGTGGTTGGCCAGACTAGCGCCCACACACACGTTCCAGTATCGTCTTTGGATATTTCTCATCCACCCTGACTTCCGTGTGGTTTCTAAGAGCGCTGAGTTGTTTCAGAACTGTACGAGGTCTGGGCTCAAGCTTCCCTTCTCCATAGATTACCTTAACTTGTCCCCCCTGGCAAACATCTGTACCTAGCATAGGACTGAGCTCAGGCATTATCCCCTATGGAACATTTCTAAAATACCTACTTCAAGTGGGGAGAAGTCTCTTCAGCTACCCTCGTCCCCCATGATACTACTGGCTGGCTACACATCTGTGACAGTACTGTTTTGCAGGGCTTCTCCAGCTTTTAAGTGCACACATGTGCACATTTCTTAAATGCAGCTTGTGATTCAGTAAGTCTGGGCTGGGGCCTGCCCTTCTGAATTTTTAACAAGCTCCCAGGTGAACTGCATGTTGGGTAGTAGGCTTTACTTAATTCACTTGTTTTTATACCTCTCTTTGTTGTATAATTCCTGAGGACAATGACACAATCTGAGTTCAATGCCTTACACATAGCTGTCACCCAGTAAGTACTGCATGTATGAACAACCACATGATGAATGGTTGAGTGAGCTAGGGATAGGTGGATGGCTGGATGGATAGATGGATGAGTGGAAGAAAGGAAGGAAGGGAGGATGGAATGAAGGAAGGAAAATAGAAGGCAGGAAGGCAAGTAGTTGTTATGAATGTCTCTTCGTTTAGGCAAATAAGCACACCTCTAAAATCAAACTTTTGTAGAGCCCTTTCAGCAATATTTTGACAGTCATGCCAGAAATTATAATCCCTCAGAAAGCAGCTTCTTTCTGCCCTTTGACGGAAATAGTAGCAATATTCCTGAGAAAGAGGTACCCTGCATTATGGAAACCAAGGACATGAGGGCGGGAGATATTTTATGGCTCTGGTGGAAAAGTGTTCATTGTAAGAAAACGTGAATGGTGGTAAGGTATATGATGATAGCTCACAGCCAGGCAGCTACATGGCCAGCATTTTTAAGGCAAGGCATCCATTTTCCCTGAAAGAGTTCCTCACCTACTGTGTGTTTATGCGGTCAGTTGGGAGGTAGTGAGGCTGGGTGCCCAAGGGCATCAGCTTTGGTGCTCCTGTGTGGTTTTTGATTTAGCAGATTACTACCTATGTGACTCTAAGCAACTTCTTTTACTTCTCCAAGCCATAGTGTCTTCATGTGTACAACAGATAGTATAACATCAATATTAAAAATTTAATATTAATGACTTTAATAAGTATAACATGAGATACTGCACACAAAGGGATTAGACCAGTGTTCAGTATATTTAAAAAACAAAAGAAAACTTCCAATAGACCCTACGATGGTAACTGTCTGAGACCACACTGATTTCTCATTCCATGTGGACACACTGGGGGCACACTTCAGTTGAAAATGTGCAGGAATTGGGACAAGGAAAATCCAAGTTCATGTACTAATCTTTGCTGTTTATTCCCTGTATGACCGTGAGGCAGTTATTCAAATTCTCTGAACCTCAGTTCCTTGACCTGTGCATTGGACGGAACCTTATCTACCCTGCTGAGTTGTTGCTAAGGTTTGATTTATTTGTGGGACTTAAAGTTGCATCAGAAAAGTTGAGATGTCACTTTCTTGCTTAAGAGAAACACCTGAAAAGTAAATGCATATTGTACTACAATTATATATATGTAATTATATGCAATTATATAAATGTATACATATACACACACATATGTACACATATATAAATAATATGACATATTGTAACAGGTCATAGCAGAAAGTGTATGTTCAATACGTAGTGATGATTTTAAATGATTAGCCACTCTGATAGTAGATAGACTAGTAACATTACTTGTGATTACAGGGCAATGGAGATCTCTGGGGAACTAAACTAGGAGTCAGCAAACTATGGCCCATAGGCCAAAGCTGGTCCACCCCTTGTTTTCATAAAGTTTCATTGGAACATCACCACATTCATTCATTTATATATTGCCTATGGCCACTTTCTTGTGGAAAGGAAGAGCTGGGGAGTTGTAACAGATTCTGTCTGGTATGCAAAGCCTAAAATGTTTACTGTTTTCCAGAACATTTTGCTGGCCCTTAATCTAAGTTAGTACAGTACAATGAAGTACTTCCGTAGCCCAGAAAATATGTGGTTTATAAACATTTTAAGATTAAAATTCCCAGGACAGTGGTGTTTCTTCAGCAGATCTAATGATGTAAGAGCCTTGGAACTCTGCGTGGGGACTTGACCCATCTGTTAGAGACCCTGATTTTCAACCTGTCTCAGAATTCTTCACATAAAGACATGTAAAATCTAGATACAGAGAGAAATAAAAAATGAATAAAAGGCTACTAACCTTTTATGCTGCCAGTTAACGAGAAGGGACAGGAAAAGTTTTATCTAGCACAGAAGTTTCTATGAACCTTCCAGTTATTTTCTGATTGATCTGTTAATAAGGTGGGAATCATCCTCCCCTCTCCCTACCCCGGCCTCAGGCACCAGATTGCCTTTTATGGTTAATTCATATTAATCTAAGACCTGTCCATAAATAGATAAAAAAAAAAAATCAACTTCCTAAAATCAGTACTCCTGTCGCTTAGAAGTGACTTCTTCCTTTGTGAATAGATGTTCATCATTAATAACAATCGGGGGAAAATTAAGTTTGAAAAAGACAGTTTTTACCCATTCATTTGGAAAAATTAAAGTATCCGACAAATCCCAAGTGTTGGGGAGGTTTAGAACACCTGGATCTTTCATGCATTAGGGGTGGATACAAAGATTGGCACAGTCGCTCTGGAAAATGCATTTCTCCTAAAGTCAAACACTCATTACTTGTGACCTGGCAATTCCACGCCTGGGAACAATATTCCAGTGAAAACCTTGCATATAGAGAGCAAAGTAATGTTTGTGGCATGGCTGTTCACAGTAGTGGATGAAAATAGCCTGGAAACAATGCACTGCCTTTAGAAGGACAGGAGATGAACAAACTTTGGATATAGAACTCTATAGCAACTCAAAATAAATGCAGTGCTGTGTCATGCAAAAAAATGCAGGCATTTCTTAGCAATGGAATAAGTAGAAAAAAATTCCATACCGTCTCATAAAGTGAAAAACAATAATATGAAAATGTTGTTTTTAGGTATAAATATTGAACAAAATCCTATCAAGGGAGAATGAGGGGCTCGTGATCAAGGAATTCAAGGTGACGTTTACTTTCATTTCATGGAGCTAGGGGAATGGGATGGGAAATCCCATAGCTAGTATTTGGTGCTTGTCAAGAACTTAGCTTTTGTTTTTTTGTTTTTTTTCCTTGAATGGTGGAGTTACAGGTGCTTCTTTGATTTAAAATAAATCATCAACTAAGTAAGTACAAACCAGGTACCCAGTTGGACAATAAGAATATATCAGGAATGATAATTACCCATTCTGTGCACTTAAATTAGAAAGATAAACCTGCAAAATGGTTAGAGCACAGTCTGGGTCAAGTGCTGACATTGGACTCCACAAAGAGCAGGTTGCCACTTTGCAAGCTAAAGATTTAACTAAAATATAAAATATTTTTATACCTGAATTTGGGGGCGTATTTCCCATTCCTGTCCCCCACTGTCTTTCCTACCTTGTGGCAGAAGGCCCCCTCCCAAAAAGTGAATATAATAGAAAGTTGAGGGAACTCAGGCAGTGTTAAAGAATGTTGATTCTTTCGATTATGTCTGAACTATCTCTTTGAACCTGAATTAATGATGACCTTAAGGTAAAATTGTCTGCACTTCCAACCTCTTTCAGATGCATGTCCCAGAACGATCAGAATAATGTCATTTTAACATCTGTCATTTCAATCAAGTGCAAGGCTAGGGTACATCATGTGGTCTTGTAACCATCACTCAGTGTTACCCCTCCTTTAGCCGGTAATGACTTACATTGGCATTCTGTCAAGAAGGACACAGAGAGTTTAGCTATGAGACATGCATAAATACTTCCTACATTAATCACATCAATTAAAGAATATGTCCCAGGTTTTTAAAGTAATAAGGTATTATTCAGCTTGAGGTGAACAGAAAGCTGTACACATCTCACTGGAAATGTCACTTGAAAGATTTTAGTACTTAAGTTTCTGACTTCCTTTTCTGTCACATGATATTGCAGTATCTTATGAGCAGCAACGCTGTGGCTTTTAAAATCCATACCAAATATTAGCATCAGACAGCAGATTTAAAACCAGTGAGTAGTAGCTGCTAACGTGGACTCAGCAGCCAACCTGACTGAGTTCAAATCCTGGGCCTACTCCTTCCCAGCTTTTGATTAGGAGCCTGGTATTTAATTCTCTGTACCTGGACTCCTTATTTGTAAAATTGGATAATGATACCTGCCTCATCTGGGGCGCCTGGGTGGCTCAGTCACTTAAGCATCCGACTTCAGCTCAGGTCAGGATCTCACAGTCCGTGGGTTTGAGCCCCGTCTCGGGCTCTGTGCTGACAGCTCAGGGCCTGGAGCCTGCTTCGGATTCGGTGTCTCCCTCTCTCTCTGCCCCTTCCATGCTCATGCTCTGTCTCTCTTTGTCTCAAAAAAAAAAAAAATGCCTACCTCATCCAACTAGTCTGAGAATCATCTGAAAAAAAAAATATATATACACACACATATGTATGTATATATATTGTTATATACATTTGCATGTATATTATATATTATATGACAGTACACGTTAAATGTTTACATATATTGTACATGTGTTTATATATGTATATGTTTATATGCCTCTATATTACTGTCTAGTGCTCTATCGGTATTATGTAAGTCTTTGCTGTTATTTTTTTTTTAATTTTTTTTTTTAACGTTTATTTATTGTTGAGACAGACAGAGACAGAGCATGAACGGGGGAGGGTCAGAGAGAGAGGGAGACAAAGAATCCAAAACAGGCTCCGGGCTCTGAGCTGTCAGCACAGAGCCCGATGCGGGGCTCAAACTCACGGACCGCGAGTTCGTGACCTGAGCCGAAGTTGGACGCTCAACCGACCAAGCCACCCAGGCGCCCCAGTCTTTGCTGTTATTATTGTTGTTGTTACTGTGAAATATAAGGTTCTCTTAGCTACTAAAGTGTAACTAAAAACAAATATAAGGATGGGAAAATTCCCCTCTTTCTAGACATACCAGTAAAGCAATGATAACATGGATCTATGGGAAAGAAACTGATGTTTGTTAAGTACCTGCCATGTAGCAGATACTGCTCTGAAGTCACTTACATTGTCTTAGTTAATCTTCCCCACCATTCTGTAAAATTGTAGGTATTACACCTATTTACATCTGTGGAAAAAAAAAAAAAAGAAAGCTATAGAGGAATTGTGGCTGTCCTAGGGTCCTATGGTGAGTTAATGGTGGCACGGGCATTTTATGACCCAAAATAGCCAGATTATTAAATCGAGCATTGGTCTTTCTGTTTTTGAAAATTAAGTTTCAACCACATTGTTATTGTCATAAGGAAGTATATAATTGAGTGGCATTTTAGCACATGATATCTGAAGTCAGAAAGAGAGATCACTGAACTGTGGAGGTTACTGGCCCTGTGAATTTGGGTACACGACCTATTTTCCTGTGCCTGGTTCCTCACTTTTAAAGAAAGCCACTAAATCCAACTTAGAGGGTAGTTGTGAGCATGACATGAGCTAATACATGTAAAGTTCTCAGCATTGAACTTGAGAATAATACAGAGTACGTGGCAGCTGATTCTCTTCTTTTATTATCACTCTCATTTCTGCAACTTTGTCTCTCAACAAGTATCTGCAGAACCCGTCATACGTGTATATATGAATGCACACGTACACACGACCTCTTCCATGAACATGGAAAACTCGTGCCTCGTAGGCACAAAAGAAGTAAATAATACAGTGTTGTGCTCTTGGTGGGGAAAGATGTGGAATGGTGGATGAGAGAGGTTGACAACGTCAGTGACTACTATGCACTAGAACCCTTTCCAGTTCTATTAAGCTTAAAAGCTGCTGTTTTCTCGCCAAAATCTACGGCTGAAACTATGTAAATACTTTATTTTGGAAAAATTTTAGTTTATGGGACACTCGCAGAAATAGTACAAAGAGTTCCCTTATATTCTTCAGCCATTTGCCCCAGTATTAACATTTATATAACCGTAGTATATTTTTTTAAGACGAAGAAGTTAATATTGGTACAATACTATGAACTAAACTATGGATTTCATTTGGATTTCAACTGTTTTTCCACTACTGTACTTCTTCTATTCCTGGATCCAATCCAGGATCCCACATTGCATTTAGTGTGGTTGATTTTGAATCACTCTTTTCCCTTTATCTCTTACTTCCTCCTCCAAACCACTTCCTGGCTTTTCAGAACAGAGAGTACCCAGTGCAGAGAGAGAGAGAGAGAGAGAGAGAGAGTGTGCACACAGCACGCTCAGATTGAAGAGGTCCTTCCCGAGAAGTAGAGAGGTAGAACTAGTGATTTGGGTTGCCTTGATGTTGCAGTTTTTGCGGCGGTGTGTTAGGAAGAAGGCTAGCTTGGACTAAAGAAATGTGGTTGAAATGAGGTGGGGGGACAATAATGTAAATATGAGCAATGCTAGCTATTTGTAAAGTTTGTTTCAACATATAGATTAAAGAAGTCTGTACGTTAGTTTATAGTTAATTTCTTAGCGTCAGCAAATATACCATGGTTATATAGATGTCAACAGTAGGAAAAAATGTGAAACTCAAATGGTTATATAGGCAAGTTATATTTAATAGTCAAGTTTCTGAATGTTTCTCTGTTACATAAAACCTTCCATGGCATGGAAGCTGCAGGAAAAGCTTCTCAACCCTTTCTGTAAGGGTACTGTTACATGCACACACACTCTAGGCCAATCTCACTGAAGAACAAAGATACAAATACTCGAATAAATTATTAGCAAATTGAAGAATCACTTCGTAACGAAGTGTTTTTGAAGAATGTAAGAATGGCTTAACATCAGACAACCTATAAATGCAATTCATCAATTAATAGATTAAATAGAGTATTAACTGGAAACACCCATTTGATGAAATAGATTCCTAAGTAACTTCATTTGATAAAATTTAGTTCTCATTTTTTAATTAAAAAATATCTACTAAGGAGTAAATCAAACACGTTACCAAAGTGTAGCAACAAGTATCTACTAGAAACCTATAGTAAGAAAAATATTTGATGGTAAATCATTAGTAGCTTTCCCACTAAAGTCAAGATGTACAGAAAAATACCTATTATCACCCCTCGTTTTCAACACTGTACTCGAGGTCCTAGCCACTGTAATAAGAAAGAAGTGTTGAGGTAATGATGTTGGAAAGGAGGAAAATAAACTCTCACTATTTGCAGACATTAATTTTGGACCTAGAAAATCCATAAGGTTGAAAAAAGTACATTAGAGATAGGAAGAGAAGTCAGTAAGTTGCTGGATATAAGATGCATATACAAATACAACAGTTTTCCTGCTTGTCAAAAATAGTCAATTTAAAAATGTGCTGCAAAACAAGCCTATTTATAATAAGCCAAAAAACCCCCACCAAATATCTGAAAATAAACCTAACAAGCAAGTTGTAACATGTGAGGAAAATTATACTTCTTTGTATTGATGGATAGTATCAGGAGCTGATGATAATGTAAGGCCTAAAAGAAAACTTGAACAGATTGAAACATTTTTCCTTGTAAATATTAATCCCCATAAACTTTTGTATATGTAATGCAAACCTAATCCAAGTCCCAACACTTTTGATAATGAATATTGGCAAATTGATGAGTTTGTATGTTAGAGAAAATATACACAGTCAGTGATAAATTTTTAGATTCAGATAGAGTTGTCACATAACATTAGTTTTAGGTATACAGTATAATGATCAGTGTTTGTATCTATTGCAGAATGATCACCACAGTAGTCTAGTTAACTTTCATCACGATTCATAGTACAAATTATTTTTCTTGTGATTAAAAATTTTAAGGTTGACTCTCTAAGCAGCTTTCAAATATACAGCATTATTAACTATAGTCACCATGTTGTATGTTCTGTCGTGTGACTTATTAGTGGCACTTTGTACGTTTTGACCACCTTTGCCCATTTCATCCACCCCCTACAGTCCGTGATATTTAGAAAGATACAAAGTAGAGGAATTGTCCTTGCAACTATCAAAACATACTTTAAAATTAGAGTAATTACAACAGTGTGATCTTGGTACATGAATAAATATATAGATCATAAATGGTATAAACAGCCTGGAAGCAGATTGTGTTGAAATAATATTTTTGAAAAGTGTAGCATTTCATATCAATGGGGACCAAATAAAATACTCAATACATAATTTATGGCAAGTGGATAGTAAAATTAGGCCTTTAGTTTCCTCTTCACACAAGCAAATATCTGATGAATAGAAGACCAAAGCGTGAAAAGTATGAAAAAAATAACATAAAAGACAATCTAGGATTAAAAAATACCATTTTGAGATGTATATCATCTTGAGTTGATAAAAGATGGTAAAAAAAAAAACTTCCTAAGTAAGGCAGAAAATCAGAAAATAATGATAGATTTGACCTGACAGGAATATGAAATTTCTTCACCGAAACTACTGTCATCAACTTAAAAAGCAAGTGAGAGATGGAGAGAGAAATAACCTCCACATAGTTCACAGACCCTGGATTAATTTATGGAATATGATAGAACTCCAGAAATAGCAACTACAAAAAGACAAAAAAAAAATTTTTAAGGGACTGATGATTCAAAGTGCAAGTTGAGGAAAAATTACAAAGAAATGGCACACCTGTGCAAATTTTTCTCAACTGCATTTGTATTCACTGTAATGCACATTAACAGTAGTGAGTTAATGACATCATTGTATTGATGGATAGTGTCAGGAGCTGATGATAATGTAAGGCCAAGTGCAGCCCTACAACACCATTGATACGATAGGCAAAGCCATTCTGCAGAAAGTCAGAGCAGCGTCTATCAACAGTTGGAGGCTGTGACTCACAATTCTAGCAAGCTCTTCTGTGGAAAACCATACCCTGTAAATGTATTCCCAGAGCTATTCAGATGATAGCATTTGTCTTTTCAGAACCATCGCTTAGGAAGGACTGGCAAAGAATTAGAAAAATTGTAAAAATACATCAATAGGGATTAAATGCCTTCTTATATTTCTGTATTTGAAATAATACTCCATCATTAAAATAATGAGATTGATCTTTATGTGCTGATGTGAAAAGACATCTGAGGCATTAAAATTTAATTGAGACAATGTCTACAGCATGATTCTCTTTAAGCTTTTTTTTTTCTTTTTTAAATCCTAATGCTTTTGTCCAAAAGAAACTTCTAAAAAGAGGTTCCAACTGAAAGCAGCATTTTGATGGGCAGAGGTGTGGAGGGGGCTTCCATGTTCAAAACTTTCATGGTGAGAGGGTATTTCTGTAACTTCTTCCTTATATAACTTTCTAAATGTTTTTCATAAAGCCCTTTATACTTTAGAGCTACCATAAAACCAATTTTTCCCATAGCCTGTAGTCAAGCTAAGACCTTTCCAGCAGGGTGGTGGAGGGAGGGAGGGAGGGAGAAGGTTGTGTGTTTCTTTATTTTTATTTTTAAAACTTTTTTAATGGTTGTGTATTTTTGAGAGAGAGAGAGAGAGAGACAGAGCACAAGTGGGGGAGGGGCAAAGACAGAGAGGGAGACACAGAATCCGCAATAGCCTCCAGGTTCTGAGCTATCGCACAGAACCCGATGTGGGCTCGAGCTCAGGAATGGTGAAATCATGACCTCAGCTGAAGTCGGATGCTCAACCCCGGCTGAGCCACCCAGGTGCCCTGAAGGTTGCATGTTTCTGCATACTCCCTGGGGGCAGAATTCTGAATTTGTATTGGCATCCATTGATAACTTTCTTTTGCCTTATTGGTTACCAAGTAGAAGTTTTCTGCCCAGTCGAGTTATAGAGACATGCACAGCAAAATATGGATGTCTACACATACGGGCTATTTTTCAGGTATTTGAGGGTTTTCCCTGTTGCAAAGATGCAACTTACCTCTTAGCAAGGGAGGATTGCTTAGGTATGTTTTACTTAGGAATTGTGATCCCGTTCTATGGTCTGATGTATTTCCAACAGTCTCAAGATTTTACCTGGTGATGCTGCTTATTCCGAAAACTCTGCGATAGTAGACTTTGAATAAATTCAGATCAGATGTCTTATTCACCACCAGTGCCTGCTAGCTGCACAACAAATATTTATTGGATACATGTTAGTGAAAAATTGAGTAAATGAGGAGAGGTGGATAATGGAGCCTTAAAAAAAGGATTTGCAGAATATAAGTGTATAAACATACATATTAGCTCATATATAACAATGGACATAGTTTACGATGTTAGGTGAACTGTGTACAGTTGATTCCATACTTATTGTCTTTCAAAATCACATGTAAAGAAGCCCTCCAGGTATTGTTAAAGATTGCTTCTTCACTCAGGTGTGTCAAAGGGAGAAGTGTTAAGCAAACCTCACACCTCGAGTCAAGAGCCCAGGTGGGCAATACTCCTCACTGCCAGGAACTGTGATACCTTCCAAATTAGCTGTTGGGTTACTTTATGCTTCGTAGATTTCACATTTTAACACTATGAATGTCTCCCAGATTAATATACCAGATATTTTCTGTTTTTCTGTTTTTCTGTTTTCTTCTTCATTTGAAAAATTTAACAAGACAGTATTTTCCTTACTTATGTTGGCCCTGGCAAAGGGAAGCAGGAGAAAAGCAAAGAAACCTGATGTCTAAGTTTTATTTCAAGATACCCATGGGAAACATTTTGAAAACGGGGTGAGTTTACTTGTATCCCTCATCACTTCTGCTTTAACATTTTATGGCCACGTGACCGTGACCGCTTCCCTTAATGGATAGTATCACTAGTGGGCTAATTACTGCTTCTTAGATTCAAATCTGCATAGAATGCTTTTTTTAAATTGGATATTTTTGCCCCCTAGGAATGGTTTTTGGGGATTCATTCTACTCACAGGCCGAGAGAGAAACAGTCATCAACTTAGACTCCCACCTAAAAACCCCAGATTGTTTGCTCAGCGAGGGTGAAGCTCTCTGTAGCAGATAGACCAACAGTTCTGTTATTTAGAGTGCTCTAGATTCTCTTAAAAAAATTTTTTTTTTACGTTTATTTATTTTTGAGAGACAGAGACAGAGCGTGAGCAGGGGAGGGGCAGAGAGAGAGGGAGACACAGAATCTGAAGCAGGCTCCAGGCTCTGAGCGGTCAAGCACAGAGCCTAACGCAGGGATCGAACGCACAAACCTTGAGATCATGACCTGAGCTGAAGTCGGACGCTTAACTGACTGAGCCACCCAGGCACCCTGAGTGCTCTAGATTCTTGTTCAAGGTTCACCTCTTACTATGTACATGGCTTCTGAGCTTTAGCTTCCTGTCCTATAATGGTAGATGGTAACACATTATCTCCTAGGATTACTGTGAGGATTTACATAACCCCAAGGAGTTTTAAAGATCCTTGGTCCATGAGTTTAGTTTTTAAGATCTTTGCTCTTGTTTTATTTATTTGTTTGTTTGTTTATTTTTGAGAGAGAGGGGGAGACAGGCAGAGAGAGCGAGACATAGGGCGAATGGGGGAGGGGCAGAGAAAGAGGGGGACACAGAATCCAAAGCAGGCCCCAGGCGGTGAGCTGTAAGCACGAAGCCCAGAGTGGGGCTCGAACCCCGGAGCCGTGAGATCATGACCTGAGCCAAAGTCGGATGCTTAACCCACTGAGCCACCCAGGCGCCCCATTGCTTTTGTTCTTGGCACTCCTTTGGCTGTAAGAACACAAAGTGGCCAACACCCCTCCCGTAGACCCACACCAAGCCCACCCACAGCTCATAATCATGGGAAAGATTAGCCTGAACTAGTTGTATTGTAAGTTTATCTCTGTGCCCACCAGTCTACAAACAAACCCATGTATCTCTGCAGTATTGAGATTCATCTGAAAACATGAAGGATGTATGAGCAGACTTTAGTTCTGAGAAACTCAATCAACTCCTATTACTTTAGCTCAATGAAAAAGTCTAGGAAGCTTGAAGAGAAAGGTTTCATCAAGGGCAAGAATGCAGGCATTCTCTTGGTATAACACTTCTCACATTTCCTTCTGTCTCCTAAGTCATTAAAAAAAAATTATTCATCAAGTTGTTTTGATCCATCTGGATAGGCTTTTAAAATATGTCCCAAGCTAAATCTTAAGATGAGGAAAGAAATAATCGTGAATTAGAATGATTTCAGAAGTCTTGTGGATGAGTAGCACAGACAGCAGAGTATCTAAAATGAGTATTTAATTGAGACTTCAATGGTCAAGGGCTCTAAATATTGCTTCGACAGCATTGATTATTAGGAATGGTTATTGAATTTTATTAAGTAATATATATGGAGCTATTTCTTAAGAAAGTGGAATTAGCCAAGCAATAAATACATAATTAAATTTCTATGAATTTATAACCGTTGCATGTTTTTAAGCATATTTAATAAGTTAAAGGCAAATTAATGTAATGGAGCGGTATTCCTACTTTGACAATAGACGTGCACTGTTACATGCTGTTATGATATTGATGAGATTTGAGCTATATATGTCATGATGACATAATTTGGGATTTGCTACAGAGTAATGAGATTGGCCTTTATAACAATAATATCTGGGTGTTTAAACTTACTGGGTGTAACCTACAGCTGGTCCCATTCTAACATAATGCTTTAGGAGTCTGAACTCACAGTTGAGCCTTAAAAATGCACAGCACCTTTCTTCTTTTGGCCAATAGACTCTTGTAATGCAACTCCCTGCTAATCTTTGCGTAACAATGCACAACATGCAGAGTACTTAAAAAATTCTTAATTAAAATCTAATGAAAATCTTGTCATGTAAACTTAAAAAAATTTTTTTTTACTGTTTATTTATTTTAGAGACAGAGCACAAGCAGGGGAGGGGCAGAGAGAGAGGGAGACACAGAACGGAAGCAGGTTCCAGGCTCTGAGCTGTCGACACAGAGCCCGACACGGGGCTTGAACCCACAAACCATGAGATCATGACCTGAGCCAAAGTCGGACGCTCAACCGACTGAGCCATGCAGGTTCCCCTTGTCATGTAAACTTTAATCAACACATAGCATGATGCATAATGGGTATAACACAACCACAGCAAATGCCTCCGATAAAATATATCATGCTCTAGTAATGCAAAAGTATTTTTATGCTGCTTTTATGAAATTTGCCTTTGTTTATACATATGTATGTATGGGTACATAGTAACATATTTACTGTATGGCTTGTATTCTCAACCTCTTTTAACCATGAGGTTATTTAAGGATTATGACTTACTCAGCTGGGCATCTGTGTGGTTTCTAGAACAGTGTCTTCTCTGCTTTGGATTCTGTGTTTCCCTCTCTGTGCCCCTCCCCAGCTTGCACTCTGTCTCTCTGTCTCTCTCTCAAAAATAAATGAAACATTAAAAAAAGAAAAAGGGGGCTTCTGGGTGGCTCAGTCAGTTAAGCGTCCGACGTCGGCTCAGGTCATGATCTCACGGTCTGTGAGTTTGAGCCCTGCGTCGGGCTCTGTGCCAACAGCTCAGAGCCTGGAGCCTGCTTTGGATTCTGTGTCTCCCTCTCTGTGCCCCTCCCCAGCTTGCACTCTGTCTCTCTACCTCTCTCAAAAACAAATAAAACATTTAAGAAAAATAGAACAGTGTCTTCCAAATAATTGGAGTTCAATGAATATCTCTTGAGTTGAATAAACAATTCAAAGTGTTTAAGAGATGAAGCTGTACATGTGATGGTCAAGGCAGAGGTAAGTACAGGCTACTTTGTAATCAGTGCCTAAATACATGTGTCTTTCATGGGTAGATTTTATCTTTCTTCCTTTAACATCATAATTACCTCTGAGGCAAATCTGAAGGCATGCTTTCTAATGGTAGCCCTGACTCATTTCCAACTGTGTGTGTGTGTGTGTGTGTGTGTGTGTGTGTGTGTGAGAGAGAGAGAGAGAGAGAGAGGGAGGGAGAGGGAGGGAGGGAGAGAGGGAGAGGGAGTGAATTATGGTATGTCTGCACATTCTATAAAATCCAGCTCCTCTGCTGGTTTCTGCTAATGAGGACTCTGAACACAGAAGAAATGTTTCTATAAATCCAACCGGAGAGTGATTTATTTGGAATTGATGCCTTGTTTTGAGTCTTGCCTCTGATGTGTAAAGCATCACCTTGTATAAGCTGCTGTTTCCTCCTATTGGTTGTCAGACATTCTCATGAGACAGCTCTGCAGACTGTTGGAGAAGAAGTTTCCCAAAAGTAGAGCAATGTGTTTCTAAGAGAGAGTGGGGAGAGGGTGGAGAGGAAGAGAGAATCTTATCTAGGAGACAGAATTTCTCCAATTAAATGGAAGACTCTCTTCCTCGGTGTAAAAATACACAGGTAAAACCTCTCAGCTACAGACACCCTTGGCTGATACCGTGGGTGCATTTCTAATGTTTATTTATTTTTGAGACAGAGAGAGACAGAGCATGAATGGGGGAGGTGCAGAGAGAGGGAGAGACACAGAATCGGAAGCAGGCTCCAGGCTCTGAGCCATCAGCCCAGAGCCTGACGCGGGGCTCGAACTCACGAACCGTGAGATCGTGACCTGAGCTGGAGTCGGACGCTCAACCGACTGAGCCACCCAGGCGCCCCCCGTGGGTGCATTTCTGACAAGAAGAAACGAAGTCTGACGCAGGGATGACTTAGGTCAAGATCATAAATAATTAAGTTGATTTGGGAAAAAAAAAAAAAACACCTTTCTTTTTTTTCACTCTGTGAAACTTGACAGCCTTTCATACTTGACCACTCACTTCAGACACAGAGTCTGAACACGCACATATTTTCATGTCATCTGCCCAGAGGAAGGGGATTACTGTAAAACTGAAAAAGAGGCAGATGGAGTGATTATGAAATATATCACGTTCTTTATAAGATGAAGATTAGTCGTCACATGGAAAGTCACCCAAAAGGAGAGGGTAATGTTAGCACAAGTCTTGGCGGACAGATTAGATTATTTGCCGAAGAGTGAGCACGACACTCGAGACTGCTAATGAAATACATTCACATCCTCTCCACAAACAACATCGAAGCGTTGTTATTAAGTACCTGCTCACTTCTACTTGGCCACCTTTTTATCTGGTCACAAATAGTTCTGGTTGTTTTTGCCACAGAAGAATACAGAGCATTTAGAGAAAAGGCCCTTAAAAATACCCTAACCCACCCTAGACTGGGTACCACATGGTTCCGTGTTTCCATTCCTGTGGAATAATAGCAAGGCCCCCAAAGAGGACAAGCACCCTTAACGCTCAAAATAAACAGAGATGAGAACCTTTTCCTAATAAAAGCCTTGGTTCAGCTGCACTTGCTGAAACCAAATAAACAATCTCGAACTGACAGTCAGACAGAAATGTGTATAAATTATTCAGAATGAAATGTTCAAGTAATATTAACCTAAAGGTATAGTCATCAATTTTGCTCTGACGGATGGCATTGGGTAGTTAGTATTCAAGTGTTACTACATAAATAAAATTGATTTATGCTAACGGAGAAGCCTGAGAAAAATTTTTATCAGGATGCCCAAATTCTGTTCCTTCTGGCTTGATCAATCACCTCCCTACTGAACTGTGTATCGTTTTCTTGCAAAAGTCTTAGCCGAGAAATTGGGCTAAGGCAAAATGAATAATACATTTGCTGCAGTGTTAGACTAATGACCCTTAAGTGCTTTAAAAAAAATGAGCAGCGATGACTGCTTCCCTTATATGAACAGATTCTGGCTTTTCTCTTGCTCTTGCGCTCTCTTTTTCTTAGAAAGAAAATAATTAAGTCTGGAGTTGGCTGCCTGTTTTGGAGGTAGAAGTGATGAGAGGGTGAAGGAATCAATAAAGCCAATCAAAGCCCATATGGAGTAACAGCCATTGGGTTTCCTGTCTTGCTCCTTCCCCCTCCATTCTGCTGCCCCCCTCCCCCCGCTTGCCAGGCCTATTTTGGGTTCCAGAGCTCTCGTTTGTGTTAATCATCTTCATATTTCCTTCTACTGTTTTTATAACGCTATTGTGTTATCATAAAGACATTGATCAAACAGTGACAGGCAAGGCAGAAAGCTATTTACTTTGCAAAAGTAGAAGGGCTCTCCGACAGGGAATGCATAGTTAAAATCGGTGTCGGCGGGCGCTGGTAATGTGTGAACAATCTTCATCTCTCCCCAAGTGGGTCCCCAAAGAGACACATAGAGGCTCAAGTTCCGGTACCCGAATGTCTTTTAAAAATTTGCATAAAGCCACAAAGGAAAGACAAATGCCTATATTAAGCATGCCTAAAAAAAAGAGCTCGCACAAGCGTAATTAAAGGGAAAGGCAAAACCTCTGGCTGAATAACATAGGATTACTTTGAATTAACGTGTTCTAAAGTCACTGCAACAGCACTTGAGGTGGAAGTGAAGTATTTTGGGATTTAGAAAGGAAGAGACGCAGCCCCCATCTCGTGTGTGTGTGTGTGTGTGTGTGTGTGTGTGTGTGTGTGTGTGTGTTTTGAGAATGCAGTTGGGTAGGCAGCTGCTGAAAAAAGAATTGTTCACTAAGAAAGTAGTCATTTACAAACTAGCGTGGGGTCAGGTAACCTCATCATTCCCTTTGCGGTTGCCATTAGGTCAAAATAACAATCCTCTTTCCACTCCTTGCCTCTTAAGAAGCATGGGCTAGTTTTGCCCTTTTCACTTGAGCTTTTCATTCTCAGGAAGGATTAGACACCCCATCACCCCTGTTTCTTTTTCATTTCATTGCCATTCTGTCTTTAGGGGAAATCAGCCACACACTGTGTGATTCTTAGGTCCCTCGGTAATGTGTCTTAAAAACAAAACAAAACAGATGAATCCTTTTCAGGGAAGCAGCCCCAGTTGGATGGAGCTACCAGTGTAAAAAGAAACCAAATAATTTCACTATTTGAAAAAGGCACAGGGCATTATGGCTGTCAAATCCCCAAGGTCTCCTGGTGAAGTCACTGATGCATTATTATTCTTAGGCTCCTCTTCTTTCAAATAAAAATGTAAAGGAAATGATTTAAAGCCTAAATGACACAACTGGGTAGGAACTAAAATACATGTCCTGTGTTCGCTAATGCTGCAGCTCATAAAACATATGGCCTAATGGCCATGCAGCCATCAGGCCTTGGAGTCCTCTTGGTCTCAGCTAGAAGCACTTATTCACAAACAGGCAGACAGATAGACACATACGTACACACACACGCCACTAAATACACACACAGCCTTTCAGGTGGACCTACTCCCTCGTCTTGCCAGGGGCTACTTCCCCACGTCGTTCCGGTGCACGTAGAAGAGAATATCGGCAGGTATTAAACTGGTGGCATAATAAGACCTTCTAGCTACTGGTAACACAGCAACTGCCACCAGCCTGTCCACGGAGCTACATAAATGTCTTTCAAACACCTGTTTCCTCCTCCAGCTTTCTCGTTTTCATCTGTCATTACGGCCTAATGATTTTATTATAAGGGCGAGTCTTTCTGCAGAGGTCGAGTCTAAGTTACATATAATGATATCATGGTGGGGATGGCAGAAGTGAAAGTCCTAATATAAATGCATATTTTGGGAAATAAGAAAGATTGACTATTAGCCAGCTAAGCATCGTACAAAGAGGTTAAGATGAGGACCAACAACAAGCAACATAAGGCCAAAGAAAGAACAAGAAAGGAAATAATCAAACTCTGAACAGATCCTATTTTCTTCGTTTATAAGGAAAGCAACAGAGGAGGTAATCAGCTGAACCCAAAGCTAGACTTCAAAATATCATTAAAACAGACATTTTGGCAAGATGGGACCAGCAATAAACAACATGAGAAATCAAAATAGGGGAAATGAAGGATTGCTAGTAGGAGACAGGAGGGAACAGTCTGAAAAATTCCCTCTTGACTGTTCCACCTCTACAGACAGGATTGTTCCAATGAACGCTAACCTCCCACTCCCTGAATTTGTCTTGGAAAAACAGCAAGCAGCTTATTAGAAAGCTGTACCCAGCTCTGCTGCTTTTTAGACAACCCAGGCTAGCACAGTAGGTGTTAACCACAGAGAAAAAACGGGGGGTTGATGGGGGTAACATGCAGGGACAAGGGAGAGGAGAAAATGGGTGGTGGGCATTGAGGAGGGCACTTGTTGGGAGGAGCACTGGGTGTTGTATGTAAGCGACGAATCACGGGAATCCACCCCCGAAACCAAGAGCACACTATATATACTGTATGTTAACCAACTTGACAATATATTATATTTAAAAAATTTTAAAGAAATAAAACAGCAAAAGGAAAGAAAAAGAAAAAAAAGAAGTGATGCTAGGAGTGATTGATTTACTAAAACCCCTTCC
This sequence comes from Neofelis nebulosa, assembly GCF_028018385.1. Classification (NCBI taxonomy): domain Eukaryota; kingdom Metazoa; phylum Chordata; class Mammalia; order Carnivora; family Felidae; genus Neofelis; species Neofelis nebulosa. The sequence continues at coordinate 138,268,687 of NC_080782.1, forward strand.
CAAATTCCAAACAGTATAAGTTCCTTTGCTGAAGTTATTACTGATGAAAAAAACTCTTATTAATCTTTACTGAAATAAGTAAAGTATTACCCAACTTGGATAATACTTATCTATTATGAGGCCATGTAAAACATCAGTTATATTTTCGTTTCTTAACGCCATTCTTTTTGGAAAGGACAGATTTAAAAAAAATTTTTTTTAAGTTTATTTTGAGAGGCAGAAAGAGTGGGGCAGAGAGAGAGGGAGAGAGAGAATCTCAGGCGGGCTCTGTATTGCCAGCACAGAGCCCGATGGGGACTCAGACTCACGAACCGTGAGATCATGACCTGAGCTGAAACCAAGAGTCAGATGCTTAACTGACTGAGCCACCCAGGCACCCTTGGAAAGGATAGATTTTTAACCCGATAACAAAATTTTCAGTTCTCAGTTACCTCTGGTGACAAGAAAGCTGGGTTTTCTAAGTGTGTGGGGGGAGATATAAAAATCTGACATAACTCAGCATTTCCGGGTTTTGTTTTGTGGGTGTACTCACCCGAGGAGGAGGAAGGTCAGTGGGTCTTCTCCAAGAATGGGAGAGATGGATGGTTTTGTCCAGGGTTTTATAGTGTTTTGTTAAAGGAACACATGATTAAATATAAATCACTGAAACCCCAAGAGATTTTTTGGAATTTTATTGTCATTCTTCTTGTAATTTTATCAAAGGTGTGTCCTAAATGAATATCTCAAGTCGTAGTGACTGGAATAGAGTTCTCTGTTTTTAGGGAATAGGATTTTAGTCCCTCACATCTAAGAAGTAGGTGTACCTGCTTCCCTCTTGTGGGGTTTTTTAATTGAGCCATATTTGATATATAGCATTGCATACATTTAAGGTGTACAACATGTGGAGTTGATGCATTTATGTATTATAATGTGATTTCCCCGTGGAAGAAGGCTATCCTGCCATCTGAGCAAACGCGGATGGACCTTGAGCATAGGATGCCAAGTGAGAGAAGTCAGAAAAAGACAAGTACTGTGGGAGGCAGGGTGTGCTGCTGAGACTGGCTGCTGGTAACGTGGTCGCTGTGCATTTCAGAGGAAAACTGACCTAGTCCCATGTGTTCATTTCCTCCCATCCCGCCGCGTCATGCAGAAAGTTCCTGTCGTAAAATATCTTCGTGGTAGCCATTACATGGGTTCGGTTGCATCTTATTTTCGCTTAGTGTTTCCTAGAGGGAAATTGCAAAACCTTCCAGTGTTGATAAAGTGCTGGACATGCCTTCATCCTACCAGCAAAACATACACAAACCCCCTCTGAGCCCCTCAGTTGCTTTGCCTAAGGCTCATCTTTGCCACTGTGTGTCGAAGTTCATTGGCTTTGGTTTTAGAGGTATCTTAAAATCTTTGTGTCCGATTCAAAGGGCCTTCACTCTTGTGCCTAACGTTTTCCACTTTACACACAAACACACACACACAACTGTTAGAATAAATGAAATAAACAGAGAACCATGTGACGCTTGGAGGCAGAAAGACTAGCATCAAAAAGCATTGTTGGTATTCTTTGTGGATCAGGATTCAGTGCAGTTTTTTTTTTTTTTTTAAAGTTTTTTTCAACGTTTTTTACTTATTTTTGGGACAGAGAGAGACAGAGCATGAATGGGGGAGGGGCAGAGAGAGAGAGGGAGACACAGAATCAGAAACAGGCTCCAGGCTCCGAGCCGTCGGCCCAGAGCCCGACGCGGGGCTCGAACTCACGGACCGCGAGATCGTGACCTGGCTGAAGTCGGACGCTTAACCGACTGCGCCACCCAGGCGCCCCCAGTGCAGTTTTTTAACCTCCATGTGGCTTCTCCAGTTGAGATAACTTCAGCCTCCCGCTGCTCTTTTCTGCATACCCAATTTTGCTGTTAATGGTCTCCAGCTGTAGTTGGCTTACTTTAACAGTTTATTCTTGTGCTCTCATCTCTCATCTCGGAAGTAATTGCAAAGACAATGGAACTTGAGACACTGCTTAAGTGAGGAATTAATGATAAGTTTGTCCCCTGGCTAAGTAGCAGGCCACCCTCCAGCCTTACCTGCTCTCATAAATTATACGAGAAAACAGAAGCATCCAAGCAAGAATTCTTGCTTGTCCTTACTCTGCAAAATAGAATGTCTAGCACTTTATTAATGTTATTGAGAACACATTTGGTTATGTGCATTCCTTTGACGGTTGTAAATTGAAGCTGGGCAGTGAGTGAGTATGGACGCTTACCCCAGTGGATGCACAGACGGTCTCAGATGTTTCCTTCATGTTTTAAGACTGCACACCATTGAACATCAAGTTTTGCAAGCTTCTTTTTCTTTGCTCACTCTTGGAAAGTCATTGACTCTATGACTTGCACTTTTATGTGTTAGACAACCATTTATTGATGCTCCATCAAGGGTTAGGGACCATTTGGTGTACAAGTCCTACAGACATGAACCAGTGGCTCAAGAACCCTCCCCCTGTGGTGGCTTATAATGTGAGGGCAGACAATGAACTAACCAAGTTGTAAATAAATACAGTGATTTTGGATAGCATTAAGTACCAGGGAAAAAATAAAACGAGCTGATGTTGCAGAAGGGGACTTGGGGGGATGGGGAGGGTCTACTTTAGATTGGATGGTCAGAGAAGGTTGCACAGAGGAAGTGATACTGAGAAAAAGTGACATGCGAATGAACAAAAGGAGGAAGCCAAGTGAAGATCAAGAGAGAGAATCTAGGTGTAGAAAATCTCTATGTGCCAAGAGTTTAAAGCAAGAAAAATTGGAATGAAAAAAGAAATAGGGCTTTCGAGGCAGGATTTTAAGTGGAGAGTAAGAGAAAATGAGGTGAAAGAAATAGTCAGGAACCGGACTGTGTCAGTCCTTGAAGCCTCGTTCAGGAGTTTTGAGTTCTACTTCCGTGGAAATGAAAAGCTATTGGAGTATTTTAAGTAGAGATGTGCTATGATCCTGAGTTAATTTGGAAAATGTAATGACTCCCGAGAGACTACAGGCTGATGACAGGCTATTGGAGCAGTCTGGGCCCGAGACGACGGTGGCAACCGCAGGCGGTGGAAGTACAGAAAGTGAGTGGATCTGGACCTGTTTTGGAGTCAGATTTCAGAGAAGTTTCGTGTGGTTGGATGGTGGTGCCATTTGCTGAGGGGAACCCTGGGGGAGTAACAGTAATAGACGAGGGCAGGGATCAAGACTTCTTTTGAACATGCCCAGTTGAGGGAACTCTTAGGCACCTGACTGGAGAGGCCAAGTAAGCAAGTGTAGAGACTGACCTGGCATATAGGAGATGAGACCCTTTTTAAGGGTTCTCTCAACTAATTCTGTGTATTTTGCCTTCGCTCTGTGCCTAGCTTCCTCCATTGATACTTGGGATCCTACTGAAAATGCCTTTTGCCCATAAAGCTTTGTCTAGATTTAAATGGGAACAAAGTGGGGCGCCTGGGTGGCTCAGTCGGTTGAGCGTCCGACTTCAGCTCAGGTCGTGATCTCACCGCTCGCGGGTTCGGGCCCTGTGTCGGGCTCTGTGTTGACAGCTCAGACTGCTTCGGATTCTCTGTCTCCCTCTCTCTCTGCCCCTGACCCACTCGCATTCTGTCTCTGTCTCTCTCAAAAATAAATAAACATTAAAACATTTTTTTTAAATAAATAAATAAATAAATACATAAATGGGAACAAAGTGTAAGTGGTAACTCCCTCTGAAGTCTTGATGACAGTATGGTCGCTAGTCATCCATCAGATACCAAGACAGTCAGGTCTAGATACATGATAATCAGTAATTATCCACATGTCATGCCTTAAGATGGTCCAGTTGAGTATTTATATCCCACTCTGGGCATATTTTCTATTGCAGTATGTGTGCGATTCTAGTATGACTTGTGGAGACTGGTGCAGTCTTGTGTGTGAGGAAGTGTAATAAATACTATTTAATACAGACAGTGATAAATGAATCTAAATAAATAGCTTACATTTTCAAAAGGGCCTTCAAAATATTGCCTTTATCAAATGTAAAATCCAGTTTGTTTTCAGTATGCTTTTACTTTGAGTCATGGGTAGTTTTTATTAAAAGTTTGTACAATAAGAAGTCTTTTATTCCCACATTTGGAGGAACAGAATTGTTTTTAAGTTACTTACTAAAACAGTTGCTTACCTACTTTATCAAGTAACGACTTATTCCAAATCAGCAGGAGAATGAAAAGGACTGTACCACCTGTGTATTTTTATGAAGTTAAGCAAACTGATAGATTTTTTTTCACATTTTAAATTTATGAGAGAGCAATCATTTCTCCTGGTTCTACGGGCTTGCCTCATCCTTGCTGAGTATTTCTAATGAGCATCGTATGGATTGTGATTTTGTAATGAAGAAATTAGCCAACAACATTTCACCCTAATACAAAGCACACATCACTTTCAAGCTGTCTCCTTGCCCACCTCCTTATTTGCAAGGCTAATCTAATATGGTATCCTTGAAGAATGACCAGGCGGTAAAGAATTTCGTATAAATTTCAGCTTAGGCTGCTGTTGATGTAGTAAGAACTAGCCAAGGCAAATATACACAAGTAAAACACTTCACGTACAGGAGTGTGCGTTTCAACCATGGCAGAAGATCATGCCACTCGAGAGACAGTGCTGGAGGAAGTGAAATTTAATGGAGCTGAGCCACTCGGTGAAACAAATCATTTGACTTTCAAATAAACAGTCTGGTCTCATGACTTGCAAAGAGTTGCCGAATCTTGGAAACTTTATGGAACATAGATTTTGTAAAACCATTATATTTAGTGCACATACTTGAAGCGATCATAAGAATACTGGAAATGTCCAAGTGTCACAGTAGAAGGCACTAAATGTCAGGATGGACATTCTGAAAAAGATTGGGGGATCTGTGACCTGAAGGCAGCAGAGCATTTGGGTTAAGAGCCTGCATTTAGAGGTCTGCTTTTTTAAAATTTTTGTTAAGGTTTATTTATTTTTGAGACAGAGACAGAGCATGAATGCGGGAGGGTCAGAGTGAGGGAGACACTAGAATCCGAAACAGGCTCCAGGCTCTGAGCTGTCAGCACAGAGCCCGATGCAGGGCTCGAACTCACAGACCGCGAGATCATGACCTGAACCGAAGTCTGACGCTCAACCGACTGAGCCACCCAGGTGCCCCTAGAGATCTGCTTTTAAATCTTACTGTTTTCAGGGGCGCCTGGGTGGCTCAGTCAGTTAAGCTGTTAAGCGTCTGACTTCAGCTCAAGTTATGATCTTGTGGTTCATGAGTTCGAGCCCTGTGTCGGGGGCTGTGCTGACAGCTCGGAGCCTGGAGCCTGTTTTGGATTCTGTGTCTCCCTCTCTCTCTGCCCCTGCCCTGCTCACACTCTGTCTCTCTCTCTCTCTCTCTCTCTCTCTCTCTCTCTCTCTCAAAAATAAATAAAAGTATTTTAAAAAATTTAATCTTAATATTTTCACTTACCTGCAGACACTCGTTCTATACCCTTCACAACCTCAGTGGCTCTCTCACATGCAAGGTGAAAGAAATGCTAGCACTTACTTCACAGATGTATATGATAGTTAAATTAAACGTTGCAATGAGTTGCCTATCGCAGTGTCGTACACATAGCACTTATAAATGTTGTTTGTTGCTGTCATCATTAATTATGCTGACTGGACACTATAAGAGGTCATTTTGAGAGAGAGAGAGAGAGAGCACGAATGAGACTGGGGGAAGGGCAGAGAGAGAGGGAGACAGAGGAGCCGAAGTGGGTTCTGTTCTGAAAGCAAAGAGCCTGATGCAGGGCTCAAACTCACAAACTCTGAGATCATGACCTGAGCTGAAGTCGGACACTTAACTGACTTGAGCCATCCAGGCATCCCATAAGAGGTCATTTTGAGAATGATCTTAAAGCTTTTGAGCTCTAAGAAAATATTTAAAAACTCTAGGTAGGAGACATTCTTTCATATACATGGTTGAAATGTTTTTGTTTTGTGTTTATTGTGGACTTGCCTCTTGAAGGTTTTCTTTGCTGCCGCCAGAGTTTGACATGTATTCAGTTAACATCCATCTGCTCTGTTTATTAAGAAAGATCAAGCATTTATGCTTAACCTGAGATAGATCATGGTAATCCAAAAAAAAGCAGAACTGAGTTTCTTTCATGTAGGAACTAAGAGATGTGGAAGGAAATTATTTGAGTTACATGAGAAATGCTCTAATTCAAAATAAAGTGTTAAGGCAACACAGAAAGGCCAGCGCTTGATGAATTCTGCAAAGGGATGTAAAGAGAACCTTCCAAGGGAAGTGATTTTTTACCTGAATGTGGGAGTTTGCCAGGGAGACGAGAAGAAAAAGGCCATTTCTAGTAGAGAAAATATCACATCCAAAGGTGAAAATAAAAGCAAGTTCGTGGTTTGACCTAGCTAGAGTTAGGTGGGGAAGGAAGAAGGAAAACTGGAAAGATGAACAAGGACAGATCTGTGTTTTGTTCAGCAATTTCAGCTCTGTTCTGTAGCAACTGAAGATTTGAACACAGGAGAGACATGGTCAGGAATGAGTCTTGGAAGGGGCATCCCGGCCCCCGAATAAAGCTCTCATAGGAGAGAAAAAACTAACAAACATAAAGAGACTAGCAAGGGAGTCCAGGTGAAAGTTCGTAAGATTCTAACCTAAGGCTCTGGTCGGAATGGTGGAGAAGTGGTAATTGAGATAAATTTAGAGAGGAAACAGACAGGACTTAGTCATTCTTCGTTTAAAATATTTGACAGAAAATGGAGAGTCAGAGACCATTGCCTTCTTTGTTGGGTACAAGTCCAGCAAGTTATGGGAAAAATAACTTTATTAAAAATGGTTTTAATAGCATTTCTTTAAAAATTTTTTTTTAACGTTTATTCATTTTTCAGAGAGCGAGCGAGAGACAGAGCACAAACAGGGGAGGGTCAGAGAGGGAGACACACAGTCTGAAGCAGGCTCCAAGGTTTGAGCTGTCAGTGCAGAGCCCAACGCGGGGCTCGAACTCATGGACCGCGATATCATGACCTGAGCCGAAGTCAGACACTCAACCAACTGAGCCACCCAGGCGCCCCTCTCTTACTCTGTAGACAGTAAGAATGGCAGGAAGACCCTGTTGCCCTTTGCCCAGATCCACTTTTCATTGTAAGCATCAGCCTGAACTAATGAAACTAGAGTTTTGGTTACTGTTTCCCCCCCTTTGCTCAGCCGTTATAGTAGACACATGAGCTATGCGTTTGGGCACAAGTATAAGGAATTGAACCAACACACAAATACAGTATCGAATTACGTACATGTTATTCACTAGTGAAGTAGGAGAAAGACCCAAACCTTAACATCACTGACTCAGGGAGGTGAGGTTGTGAGTAGTGCCGGGATTCAAGCAAAGGGGAACATCGCTGGAGAAGGCTCAGGGGGAGATGAGTCTCCGATAGCCTGTTGCATGGGATTCTGAGGAAAGAGGGAGGAGATCATTTGAGGCTTACAGATGAAATCTGTCATCTAGATCTAACCTCCCCCCCATCCCCCACCACAGACAACCTCCATATTTTTCTTTGCCTCGCGTCTCTTTTTCCCTGAAACAACAATCAACTTGTGACTTATGATTTCAAAAGGAATCGTACTAGAGGTTGTCTGAACCACTGGGAATTCCTGGGCTCAGCTTGCTAATTAAAGTAATCATAGGAGCACCTGGGTGGCTCAGTCGGTTCAGCCTCTGCCTCTTGTTTTCGGCTCAGGTCACGATCTCACAGTTGGTGGGCTCGAGCCCTGTGTCAGGCTCTGTATTGACAACGTGGAGCCTGCTTATCATTCTCTCTCTCTGTCCCTCCCCCACGCGCCCTCCCCCATCAAAATAAAATAAATAAACTTTAAAAAGGTAATCATAAACAATAAATACATTTACAACAGAGAGAAGTTGTAAATAGAGAAATGGATGGCATTGCCAGAAAATAAACGAAGGAACACTTTCCACTTTGTGTTGGGAGAAAGGAAATGGGTTAGGCCAAATTATTCCAGAAACTGGGACTCTAGTTCAGAACCACAAGGAGAGAATTAATGAAGCAGTTGGGAGCTGACTGAGTACGATGGAACAGGGACAGAAGTACGAAGGAACTTGCTCTAAATGACCCCATACATGAAAAATCTTCACTGAAGAATTCCCAAAGGTTAACAGGCCGGACATAGTAGATGGTGAACACCTGCTCTAAATACTTTCCCAGAAAGTATGTGTCGCGCATAGGGATGCTTTCCATCAGCCTTCTCTCAAAAGTCGCACCCTGAGCAGAACTGTCTGAGCTACGGGACATGGAATGACATTCGCTGCCTGTCTTCAATGTGAAGAAAATTCAGGCATCTCTTGACCAAGTCATCTACAATGAGAATATCAAAAGTAAACAACCCCCTTTATGTATAAATAGACATTTAAGGTCTTAAGACTCGCACAAATGAAAGCATTCCTAGAAAGTGGAGAGAAAAAAAAGTGGTAAAATACTAGGAGCTTATTACTTTCCAGAGTCCTACGTGGCTTCTGGGAATAAAAGCTCGAACACAGCAACAAACAGTACCGTGCTTGGTCAATTTTAACTGTTACTCAGATCTGCCCTCGGCAAAAATGAAAAAAGAAAAGGAAAACCAAAACCTTGCTTTTTCTGGGGGGCGTCTGGTTGGCTCAGTCGGTTGAGCCTCCACCTTCGGCTCAGGTCAAGACGTCGCGGTTTGTGAGTTCGAGCCCCGCGTCGGGCTCTGTGCTGACAGCTCGGAGCCTGGAGCCTCCTTTGGAGCCTGTGTCTCCCGCTCTCTGCCCCTCCCCCACTTGTGCTTGCGCGTGTGCTCTCTCGTACATACATACACATTAAAAAATATTTACAATAAAATAAAAGGTCACTCTGTACAGCGTGTTGGGAGTGAGACAGTCAGTGTGAAGCTCTGCCTCCTCTCACAATAGAGGCAACAGATACTGATTTGAGCATCTGGAAATCCCACCCGGGGGAGACCATCAAAATGTTTTGTAACCTTAGACGGAGGGCAAGACGAATGCCCAAGAAAGTGCTTCTCTGGCTCGTGCGGCCTCACTCGGTGCGCGACATTGCTGACGGTGGCAAAATCTGAGGAGAAACAGAAACACGAGCTCAAGGTGGGTGAAACGAACTCTTATTTCAGTCAGCAGTACTGAAATGATTTTCATCTAAAGAAATCAGCCGCCCCCACGACTCTTCCGATGCTTTTAAGGAAAGTCTTCGAGATGGTGTGTCTTAAGGTGAAGAAGCAGTTGGTGGCCTCTGTCCAAGTCTACAGGAAAAGTCCTCGTACGCTCAAAAAGATAGACCCTGCAGGGGGAGAGTAGGTGTTCTGTGACAGTGAGATATTCCACAATTAAATGAGCGAACCACCTGATTTTCGAGTGGATTTCAACCACTAGATCGAGGTTGATCTTACCCCTCCCATGATAGTGACATCAGCCCAAAATTAAATGCCGTATTTCCATGAACACAGAGATTGATTTTTAAATTGCTGTCTGTATGAGTTATGATTAGCACTTCTTTGCGAGCTGAGAGGCATAAACTCAGGGGCAAATTCAAGTGGAAAATGCTGTGCCATTATGGTGAGTGTTGATTCGTGTCAGATGAGTGATTATAATGCCGCCCGTCCCACCTAATACTGCAGACTGTCAATATGGGGTGAGCGAGTTGTCTGTGGCTCCTGGGCCAGGCTTTCGTCTGAGTCACCCAGGTGGTGCCTGGCATCCATTTCACCATGAGCATGAAATGGTGGGGCTCCTGGGTATCAGACTGGTGACAAGCCTCATTGTCTCAGTGACTCAGTTACTCCCTAACTACTGGTAGACAACGTAGGGGAAACAGTGCTTAGTCTTCCAGTTGACCAGGCTAGCATTTCAACAGGTTTTCATTTGAGTAAATTGTCTTTTCCATGTACTGAATTGTACCCTGGGAGATTGGAAATACTGAACAGAGCTTTCTCAGAATGCCTTGTTGATAATCAAGTAGGAACCGAGACATTATAAGAACGTGAATCTACCGAAGAGCAACAGAACCGAGGGGTTGCAAAGACTCGGTCCACTTGCCCTGTCTTTCCCACCTCTGGGGACCAAGAAGGGGTTCCCTCTTTGTCCATTCACTTCCTCACTTACTTGCCCTGTAGCTCTGAGGCATGTGGCTCTATAGCTGAACTCTCCAGCATTGCATCCTGGTACCATTTGGAGCCAAGGCAAGTATTTATCTTACCTGTGTTGTGGTTTTCAACTGTGAGTAGAAATAAAAGCACATTCCTAAAAAAGTTACAGTTAAAACTAAACTCGTCAACATATGTACGGCTCTTTGAGCGTGGTGTTTGATGAGTGTCACCTGTTATCGTTGATCGACAAGGATTTGTTGTGCACCGATGACACACATTTCCTGACAAATAAAATTTAGTCTTTAGAAGTCCCGACGGGTCTCTGTTCCGTCGTGATATCCATACCTTCTTTCATTTAAATGTCATCGTGTTTTAAGTAAAGTTTTAAGATATGTGTAATAAATGAGGTAGCCTGTCTTTGAAAGAATGTCATGTCTGATAATCATTTGGGAGGGGAAGAAAACTCAAGGTAGAATTTTATAACCGAATGAAAACTTGTCATTCTGATATTTAACGGTTCTCAAATAGTTGTGAAGTTTCCCGATAAGAGTCATATGATGGGAAGAAACAGTCCCCTTGTGTTGTTCAGTAGTCATGATCACTCTGTAGTTAAACACCCGGGGAGCCTTGAAAGTGATCCTCATATAAATTTCTCTCCCTTCTATATCATAACTTACTTTTGTCCCTTTGTTATTTCTATTTTTACCTCTTTGGCCATGTGCATAGTTTTGTTACTTGAGGATCAGTTGGGATTCTTTGTGTTGCAAGGGGCAGAAAATTCAACTTCAGGAAAGAGAGTTTCCTGTCTTAGGTACATGTGAAGTTTAAGGGCAGGGTTGTTTAAGTGCCAGCTCATATAACATCACCAGGACCCAGGCTCTGTGCTTCTGTGAACTCTATTCTCTTCCATGCTGGCTTCATTCTCAGGCTTCCCATGGTGGCAAAAATGGCTCCCGGCAAATCTAGGCCCACCTCCTCCTAGATTTGGGTCTCACAAGAAAGACGGTGTACCTTTCTCCCAACAGTATCAGCAAAAGTCTCATTGGCTCTCCTTGGCTCTTTGGATCACATGTCCATTCTGAAGTAGGCTTGATGTTGGGGAAAGTAATCCTTTGGGTGTCATGTCCTGGTCACAGAGCTGCCCCTGGAGCTGGGGTTAAATGAATCCCACTGGAAGCATAAAGCCCAAGATAGGCGTAAGGAAAATTTACATAGAGGAAAACTAGTGTGTTGTTATCAGCAGACAGCCCGGTGGGCAGCAAAAGCAACCTTGACTCACCATATCCATCCTGTAGTTCCGATCCTGCCGAAGCTCTACTGAGAGCGCCCAAATCATCCTTCTTACCCCTTGCATAAAATCCAGGGTCTGTATGTGGCGTTCAAGGCTTTTGACCATCCTAATTTGTTTCTTACCATGTTGTCTCTTGCATCATGCCCTCTGGTTTGTTTCTTTTTTTATTTTAGAGAGTGCGAGTGGGGGAGGGGCAGAGGAAGAGAGAGAGAATCTTAAGCAGGCTCCATGCTCAACACAGAGTCCAGTGCGGTGTTTGATCCCACAGCCCTGGGATCGTGACCTGAGCTGAAATCAAGAGTCAGACGCTTAACCGACTGAGCCACTTGGACTCTCCAAGGCTCTAGTTTATTTTTGAAAGATTTCCATCCCTTTTTGATTTTTGATTTCCTACCTGTCTCCCCCATTCATCTTCTTGATATCTTTTCTATTACACAATAAACTTTTCAGGTCAGAATGATTAGTGGTGTCATTTTACACAAGAGAACATTGAAATGCAAAGAGAGTTAAGGAACTTGGCCAAGGTCATGCTATCATCAGTCCTCAGGGTTGAATTTTCCTCAGGCGTTCTGGATCCATAGTCTTTCTTCCTAACTGCGCTCTTTTGCCTTCGTTAAATAAGGTGGACACCTGAATGATATCATATCCTGCATCATCGTCAAATACACAAAAACATGTGTCACGTCTGGGACCTTGCTTACCTTTATTTTCTTTATAAGGACACTGGTATTTCTCACTGGTGTGATACTTTGTTCCTGCCTAGGCTCCATTTTGTAAAATGTGACAGTCAAGCAGATTAGAGGGATCTGCACATGGGGTTTGAAAAATTAAGATGTGGTCAATATTTTTAAATGTCCCCATCTCATCATTTTGAGTTTAAAGGTAAAAAGTACCGTAGGGGTGCCTGGGTGGCTCCGTCGGTCGAGCGTCCGACTTGGGCTCAGGTCACGGTCTTGAGGTTTGTGAGTTCGAGCCTTGCATCGGGCTCTGTGCTGACAGGTCAGAGCCTGGAGCCTGCTTCAGATTCTGTGTCTCCCCCTCTCTCTACCCCTCCCTTGCTCATGTTCTGTCTCTCTCTGTCTCTCAATAATAAATAAATGTTAAAAAAATTAAAAAAAATTGTATAAATTATTCACCATCAAATATTAGATGTCTACAGAAGAACAAAACACAGTCCACAGTCTGAAAGTCTTGTTGTCCAGTTAAGACGACAGAATTATATACAAATTCAACATCCTGATTTAGGGTCATTCTTAAAGGTTGACAAAGGTAGTTGGTTTTACTCCTTAACTACCTTCTTGGTATTTGGGGAGGGATAGGTTTCCAGCACTAATAACCAAGATTTAAGATGCTTTTACTATTGTGAATGAATGAATGAATAATTATTATAAACATTGGGGCACCTGGGTGGTTCAGTTGGTTAAGTGTCTGACTCTTGATTTTGGCTCTGGTCATGATCTCATGGTTTGTGAGATCAAGCCCTGTGTCGGGTTCTGTGCTGATAGTGGGGAATCTGCCTGGGATTCTTTCTCTGTCCCTCTCTCTCTGCCCCTCCCCCAGTTGCGGGCACTTGCGCTCTCTCTCTTGCTCTGGAAAAATAAACTTTAGAAAATTACTATAAACGTAAACTTAACGTTTAGTCATTTTCCATTCAACAACAATATCAGGCACCGTGCTAGGCATTGGATATTAAAAGATGAACTCAGTTGATGTGCTCGTTGCCTTCATGGCACCTGCCTCTTAGGAGGAGGCCGTTAAGTGAGAACATTGCTGACTTTGTAACTGAACATTCTGTAGGAACTGCCTTGAAGGAGGACTGACAGAGAGTGCCGCAGGGTCCATCAATATTTGGGGTCCTCGGTTTCCCAAGAATGACGTGTTAATCTGTGACCTGAAGAATGAGTAGAAAGAAGCCAGCCGAGGATCGAGAGAAACAGAGTTCCACTTAAAGGACACAGGTGTGTGGAAAAGATGTTGATGCAACAAAGAGCCTTCAAGGAAGACCAGGATCTGTGGAGCAAGGTCGGTGTCAGATGAGTAGCTGGAAAAGAAGGTAGAGGAAGAGGAAGAATATGAAACACAGGGTCTTGCAGCCATGAGAAGCATGGATTTTTTGTTTGTTTGGTTAGAGAGAGAGGCAGTGAGAGAGAGAATCTGAAGCAGGCTCCACGCTCAGCACATAGCCCAACACAGGGCTCAGTCTCATCATCCTGGGATCACGACCTGAGCCAAAATCAGAAGTCAGATGCTCAATCGACCGTGTCTCCCAAGTGCCCCGAGAAGCATGGATTTTAAGTCCAGTGGGAAGCCATAGACAATTTGAAGCAGGAAGGCATATTGAGATTTTAACAAGATGATTCTGGACGCCAGGCAAAGGTGGCAAGCCTCCTGTCAAGAGGGAGTTGTCTAGTGGAGGGCTAGAAGGTAGAGGTGGACATGACTAGGGGTGGACATATTTGAGAACCATTTGAGAGGTAGTATCTAGAGTGATGTCTCATTTCTTATCTTTACAAGGAAGTTTGAGAGACCGTTTACTAAAAATCATGTCTTAAAGTAGTCACATCTTTTTTTTTTTTTTTAAATAACATTTATTTAATTTGAGAGAGCGAGTGAGTGGGGGAGTGACAGAGAGGGCGAGAGAGAGAATCCTAAGCAGGCTCTGCATTGTCAGTGTGGAGCCTGACACGGGGCTCAAACTCAGAAACCGTGAGATCATGACCTAAGCTGAAATCCAGAGTCAGACCCTTACCTAACTAAGCCACGCAGGGGCCCCAAGTCGAAAGATCCTTAATGAGTGGGGCAGGTAGTCAGATCCAAAGTACATTCATTTCCGAATGAATGTTCTATACTGGATTCCCCTTCTAGTTTTGAATAAAGACCACATGCAAGAACTTGTTCTCTGGCTCCTGGAGTGGAATATAATCTTTCCCAAACTGATCCTTTCCTGCCTCCACATTGTTTTCCTTATAATTTCCGGCTGAGAACCAGCTGGAGAAACAGATGCTATCTGTACTGAGAGGTTTCTCTTGAAAGTCATGACATTTACTGACAGTCCGCATATTAGAGTGGTCCACAGTGTTCCCATCTGCGGGCTTCCCCCAGAAGCAGCTGTCCCTAGGCTTCTTCCAGAAAGGTTAGTTCTTTGCTCTTAGGCACTCTGTGTTTTATCTCCTGGCTAGTCTGTCCCTGCCCAGTGGGAACAGGTGTGTGAAACTCATGTTTCAGCACGATTCTGAACTTGTAACCACAACTGGTTTGCACAAAAGACTGATAACCTTTCCTCGTCTCCCTCATTGTAAAGATAAACCCTTGTGGATTTATGTTGTTCTCTCTGAGAAATTCTGATTTCATTTTAAGGAGGTATTGTGATTAGGACTCTGAAATAACATCTTCTTTTGTAACTGGCTCTGACTTTACAAGAGTATAACATTGTCAGAGAACGATTAATAATCCCAATATTGTGAAGTTTATAATTCTCTCTCATATACGCTGTCATGTTCTCGACTATCTCCATAACAATTAATGGGAGATATTGATATTACTAATTTTAGGAGACATTTGAGACTCAGAGGGTCTAAGTGAACTGTCCAGTGTTATGCAACTATAAAATGTTGTCTCAGGTTTTAAATTCACCACCAACTCCAAGGTCCTTATTTTTTGTTTTGTCACAATAACTCATTTGCTGTAAGAGGTGAAGACGTTTTTATTGCAAGGTAGTCTACATTCTATTTGGATGTCACGTTTTTTTTTTTTTTTAATCAAGGCCTCCAGAAGTATTCATAGCAATTGCTATAATGGTTCTAGAACATTCAGAACATTGGACACAAGCTCGTAATGCCTAGAAGGGTTAGTTCATTTTGAACCAAGAAAAACTCTCTTCCACAAGCAGCATTCTTGACTCTTCAGATAATTATAAATTTGTTTCTTAAGTTATTACAAAAAAAAAAATAGGAAAAGAATGTAGGCTGTGTACTCCAGCAAACAAAATTCAGAGTACAAGCTTTACAGCCAGTAGGTGAAATATTTTCACGTAGCAAAGGCCACACTTCCCTTACCACATGTCACAGCCGCTACCTCAACTCACGGGGAACAGTAGCCATTAGGACAGCCTCTGCTGTAGAATGCAGAACATTGCTCCAGGGAAATCTCACCAACCCTCTTCCAGAAGTCTAAATTTTATTTTTGCTTTTCATGTTTTGAAAGCATGCCATATGAAAACACATAAGCTCTCTGGAAATAAAGCCGCGTTTTGTAGCACCTCCGTACATTTATGTTGTTATTGCAACGCTCGAAAATTATTTTAATGTTAACAATTCGAGTAACAGAAATGTGGAGATGAGAGTCTGACTGGGATTGTAGAGATGACGTCATCTCCCTGAGGAAGAAGGCCGTGCCAGAAGTCGAGTCCAGGAATGCTGAGCTCCACTCGAGTAGCCAGAAGGGTGAGAGTGGGTGGCAACAATGAATATGTTAATACAGGTAAAGTCGATGTTAGTTCCTCAACTAGCAAATGGACATACCTGGGTGATCTCTTAACATCATTAATTACTTCTAAAGATTTTATATATAATCCACTTGGGACCCCCCCCCCCCCCCCCCCCGCCAAAGTGTCCATATTAGATTGAGAGGAGATACGTTTAGAATAACCAGAACTATTTCAGGAGAGTTCACCATAGGCCACGGTCAAGCATAATATTCTTTTTTCTTAAATGTTTATTTTTGAGAGAAAGAGAGAGGAAATGCGAGTGGGGGGAGGGGCAGAGGGAGAGGGAGGCAGAGAATTCCAAGCAGGCTCCATGACATCAGTGCATAACTCGCAAACCGCAAGATCATGACCTGAGCTGAAATCAAGAGTCTGACGCTTAACCAGCTGCCTCTCAAGCATAATAGTCTAATGAAGCCTATTCGTTGCCACCTGTTGTGATGGTTACTTTTTGGGTGGCTGGACTCCAGTAGTCATTTATGTAATCAAACACTAATGTAGGTTTTTCGTGAAGGTATTTTGTACATTTGGTTAACATCTATCTACCTACCTACCTACTTGTCTACTTATTTATCCTTCTCTTTGCCTGGAAACCTTAATTTATAAAGATTTTGGTACTAAGAGTGGTTCTAGAAGAACAGAACGTTGTCAAAGATGAATTTTCTGAAATAGATCTTGAGTGTCTAGAATTGCTTCTCTAATGTGATTAGCTTTGAAGACAGTAATGACTGTGTCCAGTGGCAGAGAGGACCCTGATAGTCCATGGTTTCATACGGAAGTAGAGGTACACAAAATATCACCATTAGCTACTCCTGGTCAAGCATAAAAGACAAGGCTCCAGGCAACTGTCGATCTCCTCAGGACCTATCCCTACTACCCCCCCCCCCCCACACCTGCCTTTAGACCTATAATTGGACTCAAGTCCCAGGAGGTTCCAAAGGGTGAGATACTCCATACTCCAAAAAAAAAAAAAAAAAAAAGTGTGTTTACAATTTATGGAGGCAGAAGGCTGGGGAACATATGGGGGAATGGACATGAAGGGCGTGCAGTAATAGCGGAAGGAACGTAAAGTTGGACAAGGCTGACTTGATGGCTGTGGGAGCACTAGGCAGAGATTGTGAATTTAATGATGCAGCTTGGGACTGTGGCATTAGCATTCTGATTGGTTGGTGGGCTGGCTGAAACTTGGCACCGAAAGTTTGGTACACTGTACAGGAAGGGATTCAGGGGCTTAGGAAGATTGACTTTTGGAGTGGATTTACCATTTAATACCTGCTCACTCACCATGGAAGGGTTCAGAGGACACACCTCTCACTACGTCTGTGAGAAAGACATTGTGAAGGGAGCCCAGTATCCTTGAAGTGCTCCATGATCGCTCTTCTTGTCAGAAATTATAGTGGGAACTGCTACATCTGATTGAGGGAACCTAAATGCAGTGGGGTTAATTGTATCCCGGGGTGGTGGGGCCGAGTGGCAACAGTTGAGAGCCGGAGGCAAGGTGGACATAGTTTCTGGAGTGGACAGCGTAGTCAGACAACAGTGAGAATAGTCTGACCGATAAAGACCTGTAACATCGGCTAGTTGATCGTGGTGTTCGTAGAAGTGAAATCCATAGCGAGCCTACTAAGCCCTTACTTGATTTGTATCAGTGGAACAGTTCTAGGTCAAGGCAACAGAAGTCTAACTTGAATCACAAAAACAGAGTCGGGGCTCCTCAACCAGTCCACCCACTGGAACCAGTTCTCAGACCCAGAACCTCTTGAATAAAGGATGGGGTGGGTCCCCTTGAGGAGGGACCATAATGTGCTATCAAAATGATACCGTTTAATCTTTATCCCAGCCCTCGCAAAGGGACCGGCAGCCTTTGACGAGTGACTGCGTACTGGGGAAAAGGGATCGATCAGGCCTTTTCCCTGTACTGCTAGATAGGGGCTCTGAGCTGACACTAATTCCAGGAGACCAAAACTGTCACTCTGGTCTGCCAGTCAGAGTAAGGGTTTATGGAGGTCCAGTGCTCAGGGGTGTTTTAGCTTGGGTCTGTCTCACAGAGGATCCAGTGGGTCCTGAAGCCCATCTTGATGCCTTCTAGAAGGCATAATTGGAAAAGATGTATTTAGCAATAGGCAGGATCCCCACATTGGCTCCTTAACTTGTCAGATGAGGGCTGTTAGGGTACTGGAGGCCAAGTGTAGGTCATTTAAATTAACTAAATGTTTAATTTACATTTACGTTTATAGATTACTTTTATGAAGGTTAGAGCAGTGTATTGTTCTGTCAGTGAAGTATATATCCCCATGTCCTTACCAGCGCTGGATGTTAGTTTTCAATGTTATGAATAAAAAAAGAGGTCGTGTTTGTGTTATATTTTGAATGTCCTTGGTGCCAGCACGATTGACCACATTTTCATGTGGTTAAGAGCCAGTTGATATTTCTTTTTGTATCCCTTGTTTCTTCTTTTCCTGTGCCCATTTTTTTTTTTGCATAGTTCTGCTTGCCTTTTTGTACAGAAGCAATCTCCAAGAGACTTTGGTCTTTGTTGAATATGGCCCTTCAGTCTACATAATGTATCCATAAGCATGAAGAAATCAGGTCAGTGTTTATGTGGATCATTGCAGTCTAATTGCACTGACAACATCCTCCCCCACCCCCCCGCCCCGGTGAGAAACAAAAGGACCAGCAGGAAGGTGACGATGTGGACCTTGAAATTTCTGTTGGTGGCACGGCAACTAAAGAAATTCTCAAGAAAAATCATCTCGTCAACTTCCTCAAACCAGAAATGTATTTAGACTGCAATATAGATCTAATGCCCAGCTTGCAGAATTGCAGAATTTTCCAATTTGGTCTTGCTCCAGGTTAAAAAACATACCAGCTGAAAAATGTGAATTGGAATCATTTGCCATCCGTTCGTAATGTAATGACTGATTTCCCACTCCAGATTCAGTGAGCTGCAGGCGGTGGGTTTGAACCGAGTCCAGGTGGAAGGGGGCCAGACATATTAAATTTAAGGCCTCTATTGCACAACTCCCTACAGAAATTGTGCAAATAATGTAGCTGAAGTGCTCTCTGCATGCTGTGTAACCCAGCTCTTTTGGCAACCTGATTAATTCCTTGCCCTTTTCTATACTATGCACAGTTAGGAAATATACTAAAAGGTGACAGAACCCATAATAGAATCTGTCAACGTTATCCTCTTAATTTTCAGTTTAGAAAAAATTTTTTTCGAAGTAGTCCTCTTGAAGCTAAGGTATAATCATTACCCACCAGCGCTGTCTGCCTTTGTTAATCCCGCTAATGTCGGTCACGTCCAAGTCCAACCCAGAGCTGCTGGTTACTCTCCATTGATGTTGTATTCTACAAAGATAAAGATAAATAGACACCCCAGCTCATAAAACAACTGGCCCCATCCATATAAAACAGCTTTTAATTGGACTACTTGAAATTGGACCACCAACCACGTCAATGCCGATTTCTTCGTATAGTGTAAGCGTATACACACAGCCTTCAGAGACTGAGCTTCTACGAACCCTGACCCTGATTTTTGTGTCTTCTCTCAAAAGGAGGCCATGAAACAAGAGTAACTTGTGGGCATAAGTAATGAGATACATTTAATCCAAAACTTGTGGTAACTCCAGTGTGAGCCTTTACGAAGACGGAGGTGTTGATGCTTTCAAGGCTCCAGGGAGAAAGGCATGCCAGGAGTGACCTACCCAACTCTACTCAAGTCCTTGAAAGCTGAGGCATGTCAGAAGGAACTCATGTGTTAAGTGGATACATTTCTTCCCCCAAGTAGGAACATTTTAGAGGTGCCTTCTATCCTACTCCTTTTTTACTTGTGAATTCTTTTCTAATTGCACACTAGGAACCAAGGGATAGTTCAGTATTTGGCAAATGAAGTCTAACATATGACTTAGAAGTCAATTTGGCAAAAACAGGGGTGCAGTGACTTGGTGCATTGGTGATCTGGGGTAATGAATGTCTTGGCAGCTCGACGGAGGATTGTGTTACAAGTCCTGGCGGGATTTAGCACCACTGGAAGCCGAAGAAATGAGTCAGGATGGATTTTATTAAGGCGACCTGTAGTCAGAGTCCGGTTTTGCTTTTGTTTTCTGGATTTTGATTTCTAAATGCTTCCTTAAGAGCAGGTGACTTAGTTTAAATGGGAATGAACAAACAGCCCCAGGAATTAGTCACCAATTTGCTTTTAAGTGTCATATTTCATGTTACACTTAACAGGTATCACATGTTCTTGCCGGGCTTTTTTGTATATTGACGTTGCTTAGGGGGAAAAGGAATTCCAAATAATAAAGCGCCGGGACACGTTGAGATGGTGCGCATAAATCATGCTTCGCTGTAATAGCAGTGTATGTGTGAGGTGTAATCATGCAGCATGCTACGAAATATTTGTGTGCGTGTGTGTATTGTGTGGGTGCGTGTGTGTATTTCATGTCTGAAAATGCTCTTCTTATGCAGTGTTCTAGCGGCGGCTTGCTGACCTAAGGAAAAACATCTGGCAATTAAATGGAAAAAATTGTAGGGTTAATTGATAGGGGAAGACTAATAGGATTCTGGCTGTGCTTGGGGTCAGAATGTGACCTCTGAGATATCATGAATTGGAAACTGGAAAACATTTTAGTTCTTGCACTTGAAAAAATATTTGAAGCAGCCCAACATGCCACAGCTAATCAGCGTCAAAATGTATTACTCCGTGTCTTACTCGTAGAGGTAAGAGGTAAGGGCATGAAAATAAGTTTGGTCTTTTGTTGTAGACTGAGTTATGTTCCCCGGCCCCCAGAGTTGTTGAAACCCAAACTCCCAGTGTCACTGTATTTAGAGATAGAACTTTTAAGAAGGTAATCGTGGTTATAGGTAGGTTGTGGTTAAATTATGATAATCATGAGGGTGGTGCCCTAGAACTGGTGTCCTCATAAGAAAAGAAGGCGTGTGGGTGGCTCAGCCAGGTAAGCGTCTGACTTTGGCTCAGGTCACGATCCCGCGGTCCGTGAGTTCGAGCCCCGCGTCAGGCTCTGTGCTGACTGCTCAGGTCCTGGAGCCTGCTTCAGATTCCGTGTCTTCCCCTCAATAAATCTTGCCCCCTCCCCCACCCGAGCTCTGTCTCTCTCTCAAAAATAAACATTAAAATACAAACTTTAAGAAGAGATGCTGGGGGTGTACACACAGAGAAAAGTCCATGGGGGGACAGAGAGAGGAGGCAGCCATGTGCAAGCCAAGGAGAGAAGCCTCACGGGAACCCAGCCTTAGCCAACATCTTGATCTTGGACTTCTAGCCTCCAGGACTGTGAGAAAATAAATTTCCATCACTTAAGCCATTCAGTCTGTTGTATTTTGTCATGACAGCCCTGGCAGACTGATTAATGTACCCCTACCCTTTTTTTTTTTTTTAATCTGGTTGCCTGAAAACAGGACCTAAGGCACTATGGGTAAATAATAATATATTGAACTATCTGTGGTGCCAAAACAGTCATCTTGTGTTATGGTGAATTTTCTGGAAGCGGACACAGCTCTGGCACCCAGCTCGAAATTCTTCTGATAGTGTTCAAAGTGTCTGTAAATGTAGTCAGAGTAGGTTGAGTGGGCATCTCTGTTGTTTGCTTGCTCACATGTGCTCGGTTATCCCTGATTCCATCACCATGGCTTTCCTGTGAGGAATGGATTCTCTCTCAGTCTTAGCCCACATGATGTGGGTGTGGCTGATCCCACGTGATTCAGACCACTAGCCTCTTGCCAGAATGATTACTTGGGAGTGGATATGTGACAGTCACAGCCATGCAGCATCAGTCCACCCACTCGTACTGAAACTCCTGCAAAAGAGATGTGCACGTTTTGCTGGATTTATTGACCCGGGATGTTATCAGCCTGGACCCACTGGTGGCCATTTCTCAGAGAATCAAGTCAGGGTAGAAGCAGCCCAAGTCAAGAGGAGGAGAAAAGTATGTTTCTGTTAGCATTCTTAGAGAAACATCATTAGGTCATTCCTGGGCTTAAACTTGGATTTTCCCGTTACTGGAACTCATCAGTCAGTCTGTTTGTGAATAACCTGTTTGCGTTAGATTCCTGGCTCTCACCAACGTCTCAGCCAAAAAAGCCATTCTGGTCACTATTGTAGCTTCAGATGAAAAGAGAGATGTAAAGCTCTTGCCTTAAATGTCCGTCTCCTTGGTCTAACTCATCCACACTTGCATTAAGCTCCTAGTAAGGCTGAGTTCAGGTTCCATCTTTGCTTTGGATGGCCTCCTGTAGTCTTTCACCTCCTGGTACCAGTCTTGAGGTGCCCAGCCTATGCTCCCTTGCTCTGTTATTTTGTGTGTGTCGATGTCCTGAAATCCACAACCTAGAGTCTTGGAATATAGATAGCCTGGAAAATCAGCAGGGAGGCAGTTCTCTGCAGTTTACGGGGATGGTGGGCTGAGGACAGATGGAAAGGGAAAGCCATCACTGGACAGAAGAGGGTGTCCTCAGGGCCTACATGCTATCGAGTAGTGGAAGCAAAGCCATTAGAGGCTGATATCCACAGTCTTGCAGAAAATCAACGGGGTGTTGCTAGTGGAGGATGCATGTCATTAGTTGCCTGGATGTGGGGTACAGGAGACCTCAAGAGTTCAAGAACTCTTTACGAATAGACATGTGTACTTATTGTAGTGGGTTGAACGGTGATCCCTCCCAAATTCAGGCCTGCTTGGGAACCTCAGAGTATGATCATATTTGGAAATGAGGTCTTGGTAGAAGTCATCAAGAGGCTCAAGATGAAACCGTCCTGGATTTTGTTGGGCTGTAAATCCAGTGGCTGGCGTCTATATAAGAGAGGATGCAGAAACCCAGGGAGAGGACCATGTGAAGACACAGACAGAGGCTGGAGGGATGTTGCCCTGAGTGGAGGAACACCAAGAGCCAGCAGGATTTGGAAGTGGCAAGGAAGGAATCTCTCCTACAGCGTCCGGAGGAAGCACAGCCCTACCCAAACCCTGATTTTGGACTTCCGGCCTCCAGTACTAAGCGAAAATAAACTCTTACCATTTGAAAGGCCTCAGGCTTTTGGTAATTTGTTACGGCATCCCTAGGAAGTGGGTGCCCTCGTGAACCTGTAAGCGTGGGAAAGTGGGAAGAAAGTTGGAGATGCCGGAGATGGCTTTTCTAGAGACGTAGGAGTTTGTGTCACATTTCATGAGCGCTGAGATCACAAAGACCAGTGCTGTTCCCCGTGTAAGTTCTACCTTGTGCAAAAAAGTCCTCGTTAATCAGACGCTGACAAGCCTTGTATGGTACCTGCTGGCCATTCCCCGAAAGGAAAAGCAGAGATTTGCTGGGCGCTTTTTGCACTTTTTGAGAAGGGGACGGGATCCCATGAAAGGGAGCACAGAGCACAGTGATTTTGCTGTGGACCTTCTGCTGTGTGCTCTGGCATCCTGACAATTTGGCCATCTGTTTGGTGGAGGCAGCCCAGCTCCATCAAAGAGACAATATAATTTCTGTCAACTTCTTAGAAAAGCACCCTTGTAACACAACAGTCATTTAGCGGGTTCATTGTATGGCGGCGTCCATGTGCGTGACTAGGGTCACCGTTGGGCCCCCTGGCCTCCCACAGTCCCAGTTTACAGGTGTTGTCTCTGCCTAATTAATTACAGCCCTCCCCGTTTCACTTGGAAGAGTGTCCCTCTTTGGATGGTAAGTCACATAGCAACCTGACTTAGGACACAAGCCTTCATTTTTTGGAAAGCTCTAAAACTTCGCCATTTGCTTTACTTTATTTAGTCTTCTCGCCAGCCCCACAGATTACAGAGTTTCAGTGGTTTGAAAACAAAGATGGAGGGTTTTTTCTTTTTTTGTCTTTTTTTTTTTTTTTTTTGGAGGGAATTTTGCTTGGGAATGAGAAGAGGGAAGTTGTGATTGATTTGTTTTCTGAAGACTGATGGGCTCCTCCAGTCCTCCGCTCCTGCCCAGCCCGGGTTCCTCCCTTACCTGCTGTTGGCTTTGCCCTGCCTCTTTCCAGAGGAATCTGGCCGCTTTAGCAGGGTGGCCAAGCACACACATCCGTGTCTGCGAAGCAGGTGTAAGCTGGGCCTTTTGCCCAAGCTTGGCCAGACAGCTTCATAAATCCTGCCCTTCCTGCAGCCCCGAATTACTTTTCATGACACAAAGCCAAGCTGTGTTATTCACCTAATGCCCCGATTTACAGTTCCCAGGACAAAAGAACGTACAGATAGAGTTTCAGGGCTCCGTTGGCCTTCACGTTTATCTAAAGGTTAGTTTCAGGTCAGGCTCGAGAAGCCTGACAAATGGTGGTGAATAAACCTAAAAATAAATTACGTGCAAGTGGGAAACTGAAGCATTCCTTGTTCTTGTGCCAAAAGCACACTCAACCCAATTTACGTTCTTTTAATATCTGAAACAGGCTGCTGTTCTCTCATTTGTGGCGTGCTGGGGAATTAGCATGCTCCCCTTCAGCTCACGCACACGTGCACGTGCGTCTGCACGAACGCGCGCGTGTACGCACACATGCGGGTCTGCACAGTCTCCATCTGGGTGTTCATTCCTGTGTCTTCAAGGGCCTGACTCACTAGTGGCCTTAACTAGTTGGAACAGAGGGAGAAAAGCGCTTCTCTGGAAGGGTGCTGTTGGGGCCCAGGAGTGCCGCCCACTGTCCGGCCAGGGCCAGGAATAAGAGGACTTCAGGTTAGAAATCTCATTACTTTAAAAATAGGAACATCGGGGGCACCTGGGTGGCTCAGACAGTTAAGCATCTGACTTTGGCTCAGGTCCTGAGCTCGCAGTGTGTGAGTTCGAGCCCCGCGTCGGGCTCTGGGCTGACGGCTTGGAGCCTGGAGCCTGCTTCGGATTCTGTGTCTCCCTCTCTCTCTGCCTCTCCACCATTCATGCTCTGTCTCTGTCTCTCTATCAGAATAAATGAACATTAAAAAATAAGTATCAGCATTGCTAGCCCACGTTTTGCTCACGTGTCTCGCCTTAGTCTCTCTCTGTCTCCTTTCTCCTCACCATCCCAGCTCTCAGGAAGCATTCAGATGGTAAGATAATGAGAAATAGGATGTAATTGACAATACCGTATTAACTCCTCTCTGGGCAGGGCTAATGATTTTCTAAAAGTAAATCAATGGAGGCCCTGCAGCCAGTGAGCCTCTTAAAATCAGTCTCACTGGCACGGGAGCATCACCAGTTGCAGATGCCCCTGCGGAGACCTCAGGAACCCAACAGAATCCACCAGCAGGATGTCCACCCCCAAGGCGCTGCTAGGACAGCACTGAATTCTCCAGGCCCGGCTAAAGAGTATTTCTAAGAAAGACAGTAGCCAACAACGGAAGTCCACTTTCCCTCCTTCAGAACACTGCAACCAACTTTGAGATTGATCCTACTACTGCTAATTTTTCTTTCTAGATGCATGCTTTCTCAATGATGTAAAACTTGCCTTGTTCCACAACCACACACCCCACCCTGCTTCATTTTTCTGTTCATGGGATTGGGTTAGAAATCTCACTAAGGGAAGTAACACATTTGTAGGGTGTAAACGCACTGATCCCATCCAGATTTCACCGTGGGTTTGTAGATTCTAGCTTTCTTCATTAGAGAGCTACAGAATAAGCCCAAGATTTTTTTTTTTTGATGTTTATTTATGTTTGGGGGGGGGGGAGGGACAGAGAGAGAGAAGGAGACACAGAATCTGAAGCAGGCTCCAGACTCTGAGCTGTCAGCACAGAGCCTGATGGAGGGATCGAACCCACAGACTTCAAGATCATGACCTGAGTTGAAATAGAACCTTCAACTGACTGAGCCACCCAGGGGCCCCCCAAGCTATTTTTAAAGTTTTATTTTGAGATGGCAAGAGCAAGAGCAAACAGGGGAGGGGCAGAAGGAGAGAGAGAGAGAGAAACTTCATCCAACAACCCTGGGATCATGAGCTGAGCTGAAATCAAGAGTCAGATGTTCAACCGACTAAGCCATCCAGATGCTCCCAGCCCAAGATTTTTTTTTCTAAAGATCAAGTCAGGTAAAACGCACCACAGGCAAACTTCTGAGGCAAAGAGGAAGTGTGGCTGATAAAGGTGTTATAGTAGCTGGCTTGATAAATCTGCCCTGGGACTTGTGGACAGTAGCATTTGGAGGGAAAAGGAGCTTGTTGAGTGAGTGGTGTGAAGGAAAGATGTGTCCCATGTAAAGATGTGTCCCATCCTGCACAGGCTGATGGGGTTCTACTGCAAACCCTCTTCTGTCCTCCTAACAGGTTCCCTTGATCCACAAACAGTACAGTGAATGAAATCTCAGGGGAGCAGCCTTTGGCCTCTGGCTCGTGGTGGTTGGAGAGTGAAGTGCCCCAAGTGTGGATAACGGAGATGCGTTTTATACAGGCTCCTGACACGTCCCAGTGG
Source organism: Neofelis nebulosa (assembly GCF_028018385.1). Taxonomy (NCBI): domain Eukaryota; kingdom Metazoa; phylum Chordata; class Mammalia; order Carnivora; family Felidae; genus Neofelis; species Neofelis nebulosa. Next base: position 138,294,968 of record NC_080782.1, read on the forward strand.
GAGTGCATCCTCGTTGCTCACGACAGTAACTTGCTCTCTTGTGTGCCCTTGAGTGGCTTTTGTGCCTTCCCTGTCTCATTTCCCCTCCCCACTTCGGGAGCTTCACGGATCCCCTCACAAATAAAGTTCTGGTATTCATACTGTTGTCTGGGTCAGCTTCTGGAGGATCACAATTAATGAAAACCCAACATATTTATAGAAGGGCGAGATGAGACCATGGGCCTTAGGTGGCTTGTTTGTGATCCTCATAGTAGATTTGGAAATGGCACAGAGGATGTGGTCCAGGAGTGTCTAAGTAGACGGGTAGGGGTTACATAGAATGTTAATTGCCAGGTCGTACCAATAAAAAGCCTAGTGTGTGTGTGTGTGTGTGTGTGTGTGTGTGTGTGTGTGTGTGGCATGTTCACGGGCAAGCAGGAGCGGGGGGAGGGGTCTTCTGGGGGGAGACTAGGTAAAGATTTCTAGTCTTCCACTATTAGCGCCATGACAGGGAAGACAAAGCATCGCTTTGAGATTTGTCTTTGTGTTTGAAAAGGCAGTTGAATGTTATTAATGTATTCCAGGAAGTACTGAACACCAACTTGAAGCTTTTATCAGCTTTTTCTTTGCCCTAATTTCTAAAGCAAAAATGCCTTCCCTCCAAATACTCTATTAAAAGAACATATGAAATTAATGAAACATATCATTACTTTTACAATGGCCGAATTGTAGATTTGTCACAGTACAGAGACAGAAACTCATTAAACCATTGTGCTTCTCCTTCACGTTTTATAGTGTATTAAAAGAAAAAGAATTTTCTCAACTCACCAAACCTTCTTTTTTTTTCCCTATTGTTTCTCTGAAACTTCTTTTATAGTTTGAGCTGCAAATCATCTGACTTGTCTCTCCTGTGCTTTGCCTGCTGGGGGAACAGAAATTAAGAATGGATGTGGCTGAAAAGGAGAATCTCCATTTGGGCTTGTGGATTTCGTGGTTTATTTGAGAAGTAGGCTGGAGCTGACAATCTTTTGCATCCTTTGAAAGCAGAGGAGGCTAGTAGTATTCTTCTTTAACAACCCGTCACAGCCCTTCCCTCATCTTTCAGGTAAACTGAATAATTTATCCCATTGGGTTTGGGCGTTTTAGCAAACGTCAGCACAGTTGCAGTGGAGCCAAGCTGATCAGTTACCCTCTACATTATATTGAAGAGCACTGCATCTTTTGAGTGGATGCTGTGGGTACAGGAAAGAGTGATAGGACAAATCAAATGTGAATCAAGGTGTAACCAGTCCGTTTTCCTTGGAGACTCCATCCCTGTACTTAACTGCAATTGAACTCTTCGAAAGAAAGTGAAAATCCTCTTAAACCTATGCAAACCAGGGCTCCTTGGTTGCCTTTTATTTGTCAAAGTCAGTCTGCATTAAAAAAAGTGCAGCACACGAACAGTTTGGCGTGGATTACTTGTCAATATTCACACACCCTTTTCACTTTGGAAAAAAAAGAAAGCAAACAAAATTTCTCACGAGGCGCTTGACAGAAAAAGCATCTTTATGACCTTGATCATGGAGCTCTGCCTTCTTGTCTTATTCTGGAAAGTCATCAAGACTTTCAACAGAAGAAAGTTTCAACAGATCATTATCTGTTGAAGGAAAGTAAAAAAAAAAATGTCCTTTGGTCTTTTTCTCATTCTCTGGGTGGCCTTCAGTTACTTTTTGTATCAGTGAGAGTTCTTCAGAGAAACAGCATAGATATAAACTGAGATATATAGTTATAGATAATATATGTGTGCAGAGATATATAGAATATATATAGATATGCAAACTATATCCCTATCTATCTCTTTGTCTCTCTGTTAATTGAGAGAGATTTAAAGTACTTGGTTCATAAGGGCCAGGAAGTCCAAATTCCATAGAGCAGACCAGCAGGCTGAAAACTCAGGCAAGATTTCTGTGTTATGGTCTTGAGACAAAGTTCCTTCGTCTGTGGGAAACCTCAGTTTTTGCTTTTAAGGCCTTCAACTGATTAGATGAGGCCCACCATGCATGTTATGCAGGATCATCTACTTTACTCAAAGTCAACTGAATGTAAATGTTAATCATATTTACAAAATGCCTTTACAGAAACATCTAGACTAGTGCAAAAGCCTAGCCAACTCGCCAAACTGACACATACAAGTTACCATCACATCGTTTGTAAAAAAACAAAACAAAACAAAATTTGCCTTTGTGCTTCATGTTGTGTTGGAAGAATATGGTATTGTCAGTGAGAGGGACTTGGATTCAAAAGCCAGGTCTGCCCCTTCCTGTATGTCCTTGAGCAAGCACAAAAGTTCCTTGAGTCTTAGTTTTCTTACCTTGAAGAGCATCCATTTCAATTAAGATTCCTTCTATTACAAGTTACAGAAAAGCCAGTCTACACAGGCTCAAAAACAGAACAGGAAAGTAGTGATTGCAGATTTGAGTTGGCATGAATTTGGAATTCACTTTGGTCCAGCCCACAGGTGTCACGGGGGCTCAGTTAGGGTCCTGTTCATCTCTCTCCGATCTCAGCTCCCTTTGCCCTCTATTGGTTTCCTTGTCATACGTTTCTCTTGCTCTGGAGGTAAGCCATTACTGGCTCTTCAGTATACAACCCTTCAGGTTAAAGATCGCTTAAAGGGCACATTTCTTTTCTTTTCTTTCCTGTTTAAATATAATTTATTGTCAAGTCAGCTAACATACAGCGTGTACTGTGTGCTCTTGGTTTCGGGGGTGATTCATCGCTTACATACAACACCCAGTGCTCATCCCAACAAGTGCCCTCCTCAGTGCCCCTCACCCATTGTCCCCTCTCCCCTGCCTCCCATCAACCCTCAGTTTGTTCTCTGTTTATTTAGGAGTCTCCTATGGGTTTGCCTCCCTCTCTGTTTTGAAACTATTTTTTCCCCTTCCTTTCCCCCATGATCTTCTGTAAAGTTTCTCAAATTCCACGTTTGAGTGAACATATATGGTATCTGTCTTTCTCTGACTGGCTTATTTCACTTGGCATAACACCCTCCAGTTCCATCCACGTGGCTACACATGGCGGGATTTCATTCTTTCTCATTGCCAAGTAGTATTCCACTGTGTATAGAAACCACATCTTCTTTATCCATTCGTCAGTTGGCGGGCATTTGGACTTAAAGAGCGCCCTTCTGCGGTCTCAAGGCATGCCTGTCCTACCACCTCGTGTCCCGTGGCATGAAGCGTTTAGCATGGCAGGGCTTGGCTACATTGTTCGTTTCCTGGAGCTGAGCATAGAGCCCTGTCCAAACAGATGGCCTAAGCATAGGAAATGGCTGGATATACAGTGAAATTTTGGAGCCTGCTTGTCCGCAAAGGGAGAATAGGTGCTGGGGAGGCAAAAGCAAGTGTCCACTGCATGATGATTTTAATGCCTAACTCAGAGGGTGGTTATCAGAATTGGATGTGTTTTGATAGAGCCCAAGGAGAATAGTGAGAATTCAGTGAATGGCTGTCGTTGTTGCGGATATGCTTCTGACAGTACAAGCTCGGGAGCCCTCTGAATTGGTACCTCTCAGCTCTGCCTCTCCCACATCATTCCCTTTCTTACTCCCCGAATGTCTTTCTGAGATATCTGGCCTTTGAAGTTCAGATTCCTTCCATCAAATCAGCTCCTATTGGCCTATATACCTCCCTAACTAAATATTCTCAGGCAACAGGGCATACTGTCTCAGGACAGGAATGGATTTTAGGGGAAAAAGAAATCTCAGATGTGTTTTTTAAAAGATGAGCTATTAGGGGATTTGTCTTAGATAGTCTTACCGAAAGATGGCCAACATCATCTTGGTATATCATTTATGTGTAATCAACCTGTCCTCAAGAGAATGAATAGAACTGATTGGAAGTGAAATTTTGGCAAATTGAAGTGACAGTAGAGGATAATTTTTAGTTGCAATTGAAATGAAGAGAGTTCAAAATAAGAAAAAAAAAGTGCCATAATGGGAATTCTGAAAGGTTCTGTAATCAGCTTATCTTGAGCGAAAGAATTAAAAGCAATTAATGAAACAGATTGGCTCCTGGGGTAGAGTTAAACACAACGCCCACTGCGCTCAGCTCTGTCATACATTCTTTTACTTCGGTGCCCAAAGTTTGTCCCTACTTCTCCTCAGCCACTTCTTTTTCAGCATTTTTCCCTATATTCCACTTCCAGTAACACTGTTGGGCTTGTCATTGGCACCTACCTGTGCTTGTGACTTAATCTTATTTTGCCTCAAGGAGAAGTGAAGGGTGTGTGTGTGCGTGCGTGCGTGTGTGTGTGTGTGTGTGTGTGTGTGTGTTTGGTGATGGTGGTAGGGTCATATTAGACATGCTGGAATTAGAGATTCTGAAAATAAAAAGTACTCTTTTTTGAGCACATTGGAGTGGAAAAAACAGTACGTAAGAATATTCTTAGAAATCGACTTGGGTAAGCACCCAGCCAAACCTTAGACCAAGAGTTAAGTGTTAATTTTAATGCAAAACAAAAGGAATATCAGTACTTGTTAAATGTGTACTTATTTATATTGAGAGAGAGTGGGGGAGGGGAAGAAAGAGAGTAAGGGAGAATCCCAAGCAGGCTCTGTGCTGCCAGCACACAGCTTGACATGGGCTTGATCTCACTGTGGGGCTCAGTCTCTCAAACCCTGAGATTATGATGTGAGCCAAAATCAAGAGTTGGACATCTAACCGTTTAACCGACTGAGCCACCCAGGCTCCCTCAGAAATTCGTTACTGACGTATTTCTGAATACTTTCTCAAGTCATCCTTTTTGTTTTGTTTTCTTTTCTGTGTTTTTCCCAGTTTTTGAGACTTGAGGCCATTTGCATAGTCAATTTTTGTTTTTTTCTCTGCTGTGCCAACAGCCTGGTCAGATAGGTGAGGACTACCCTTGCTTCCTGGGCTGCTGGCATCAGCCTTCCGGGGGTAGGGACTCACGTGCCCTGAAATACTGACTTGGAAAAAACCCTGGAGTTTTTTTGAACAAGTGTTTAGAAGCAGATCACATTTGAGTCTTCCCAGCCTTGGCAGAGCTCCATGTACATGCAAGTAAATTAAAATCGAGAATAAATCAAATGAGGGGAAAGGGAAGAAAAAGCGTTCAAGGAAAGAACTGTGTCGGTACTAGAGGAGTCGTATTTACTTTCTCGGGTACATCTTGAATCATAAGTAAACAATGATTAGTTTAAATTCCCATCCCAAAGTGTTAGTCGGCTAGCAAGCACTTCCAACCTTTTATTATTTTCTAAGTATCTCTGCAAGACCTTTTGTCCATCTGTCCTGTTCCAGGGCACCATTGTGAACATGTACCAGCTTGGCCGTGGCACCTTTCATTGGAACAAAGTGAAGAGGTCGGTGTATTGGCAATAATTGAATTTCACCATGATCGCAGCTGCCGTCTAGATGGAAAGCCAGAGAGATGTTTTATTTATATCAACATAAACAGTATTTATGGTATGCTTCTTAAGGACTCAGTGTTTTTTGTGAATTATTCTAATCAAGATTTATATCGACTATCTAACGTGATTAGAACTATCCCCACTGCTTCAGATGAATAAACTGAGGCCCCACTAGATGAAAGTGATCTGGCTCCTAACAGCGTTCTCTCCCATGACCTTCTGAATCCAAAGCTCATCTTTTTAACCACTCAGGCTATACTCAAGAGGAGACTTTAGCTAATACTTTGGTTTTTAAACAAATCGTCATAGTTGTGGCCTGATTTGGAGATGGGACAAGTAGGCACTTCGAGGTCATCACACTCTTCTTTAGCTGTGGAGGGAGGAATGGAAGTGCCTTTTCCAGCTCACTCGAATGCCTTATTAGTCAGTTTACCGAGTATTTTAATTGTACCTTCCCCCAGTTGAGGTATGGTGACAGTGCCGGTTTTCTGTAATGAAATCTCGGCCAGATGGCTTGGTTTTCCAGATGTTTTGGTTTAAGGCATTCTCAATTGCTATTGAAAATTCAGTCTTGTTCGTTTTTTAAGATTGGTCTCAAACTCATTCCCGTGCTTAACTCCTTCCCTGCCTCTCCCACCCTTTCTCATATCGCACCAGAGCCAGCCTTGGCTGTGGATATAGTGGGGGGAATGATGGCACAGAGGAGAGGCATGATCTCTTCCCCCGTACTTTCTCTAGTAGACATCGTTCCCTCCTCCCTTTGGACTCTGTCTTTCTGGTGCCCCCTTCTTGTCTCGTATCAATGAAAAACAGAAGACTCTGCTTATGACGCCACAGCATCTCAACTATGGAAAGTGTCACCAGCTTCTTTGAGTTCAGTCTGGTCTGTTTGGTACTGGAGGCCACGAGTGAGTTGCAGGCCCCTGTTCCATGGAACAGTATCCTTCTTTCTAGCCTCCCCTGTTGCTACAACCTGGAAGAGCCTTCCTCACCTCAAAGGGGCAATGAGCTCCCTTTTGTCTCTGCCAAAGCCAGTTAGAATATGCCACAATCCATTTCCTGGATTAGGTGTCCATTTGCTTGACCTTGTGGCCACCCAGATTCTATACTGTTCCTGCTCTGTCACCCTGAATTCTCTAACATAAGGAGGCATAGGAGGTATTTGCATTCTTTTCTGGGTTCTTCTGAGGCCAGTGAAAACTGGGAAGATGCCCTCTTTTTTTCAGGCACCTGACATTGCAGTTCTTTCAAATGCTGACAGAGTGAGCTACTCCAGCAGCATCATACTGGTAGACCTCCCTGGGCCAGGTTCTGTATTCAACAATTCTCCAAAATGTTATGGTATAATTTCATGCCTCTCTTTTTCTTTCCACTGGGGCTGAGGGCACGGCATTTAGTTTCACTGGCAATGGACGTGCTGGAAACTGAGGCTTCTAAATATCTTTCCCAACATGGATGTCCTCATGCTTGCCTCTGCTAGCTGCCCCAGGGTAGACCTATGGGTTCTGCACCTCAGCAAGCACCCTTCCGGGGTATGAGGTGCCAGTGTCCCCCTGCTTTCATTACCCTTCCTCTTTATGAGTGACTCTTGGCGACACAGGTGGTGATGAAGGCCATCGTGCTGGTAGTTGGAACTGGTCCCCTTGCAGTAGGACACACAGGTGGATAGCTGTTCCTAACTGCTGGGGGCTCACTGGTGTCCTTCCAACTCAGATCGCGAGACAAGGAGCTTATTTTCCTGTGCCTTCAAGCCTCATTCCCAATTATAATAGAGGGCTCGTGGGTGGCTCAGTCGGTTAAGCATCCTACTCTTGATTTTGGGTTGGGTCATGATCTCACGGTTCGTGAGTTCCAGCCCTGAGATGGGCTCTGTGCTGACAGTGTGGAGCCTGTTTGGAATTCTCTCTCCCACCCTCTCTGCTTCACCCCTGCTCGCATTCTCTCTTTTCTCTCTCTCAAAATAAATACATAACCTTTAAAAAATAAAAAAATAATAAAATATACTAGAAGAAAATCCAGTTTGATGTCTTCAGTTTCTGACAGTTTAGAAGATTTTCTAATAAATTACTCTCTGAGCCACAACCTGGTTGTTTTAGTTAGCAAATACTTACTAGATGTATGCTTAATGTGGGACATGTTTTCAAGGCCTGCCACTCTTTAAGAAGGATAACATTTTAGGGCGGTGGATGAGCCTAAATTTAACTGCTTTTTTTCTGTAATGATCACTAATCTGGTAATAGTGACACTAAGCAGAAGGGTCCCAGGGAGCTAGCATTTTGTATGGTCTTCTTTACCCAAGAAGACTTTAACGTGCATCACTGACATAGATTTTAGCCCTATTCGCTAGTGCTCTTTACAGAGGAAATTCACCTATAATCGTTAGGCACAGTTAAATATGCATCTAATGTTGGTACTTTTCCTTTATTACGCTCAACTTCTACTAATGACCTAAGAAAACATGCTAAAGACCGTAACCCTGTACTCCCAATGGCTTTCTTGTTAGATTTTCTCTATTAATATAAAATGATTCTCTTGAAGCTTATGAGACCTAAGAGATGGTTTCCCCATAGCTTTCAAAGGTTACCTTCCACTAATCAAACCCTCTGTTTGTATTCTTAGAGTGAGCTAGAACACACACACAAGTAAGGGAGAGGGGCAGGGGGAGAGAGAGAGAATCCTAGGCAGGTGCCAAGCTCAGCATGTGATACAGGGCTGGATCTCAGGATGGTGAGATCATGACCTGGACCGAAATCAAGAATCAGATGCTTGATGTACTGAGCTACCCCTGCGCCCCAAACCCTCTGTTTTTAAACCACGTTGTTCCACTCTAGGCCACGAGTGTTTTTCTCCACTCTCTGCTTGTTCAGACTCTTTCTTTCCATGAAGGTACCGGTCAGGTGTGACCACTCTCTCTGCATGGTTAATAGAAACTACTTCTCTGATGAGGTTAGTGACGTGTAAATGGAAGAGAAAGTTTAGAATATTTGTTGAAAAAAGGCTTTGATCAGTCGCTGCAGTTCTTTATGAAGAAAAGTGAACATGTATATACCCTCCTGGCACCTTTGCCCTGTTGTTGGCGATAGTTTTAAACATGGCTTTGTAAAGCAAAGTATGACGGGGGTACAAAGCAATGCTTCAGATTTGCGAAAAGCTTCTGGGAAAGAGACAAGAATAAACTGGTCAAAAGACAGGAAGGGGGACTAAAAGAAAGAAGGAAACATGAAATGTTAGCAACTACAAAGAAAGAAGAACTATATTAATTTTTATTTAAGTTGGAGTAAAGGTACCCATAGACTGAAAAGAGACATTAGATAAAGTTGAATTTGATAGGAAAAAAAAAAACAGAAAAGGAAGTTATTGGACTAATGCTATTAATATGGAGCCAAGATATTTGGAAGTTTCAAAGTTGATAAATTCAAAGATTGGTACCTACACAGTAAACAGTAAAAGTCTTACCAAGTATTTGTTTTTAATTCACAGAAAGAGATTTATTCACATCTAGGCATGGAACAAAAAAGATGTTGGAATGCAAAGCTCATGATAACAAGGCAGAGACTCAGTCTGTTTGAGGGCTTGGACAGGGAGGAGATCACAGAAGTCTCCTGATTTCCGCAAATGTATCAGACCCTCGTCTTTGGGAATCCCTAGGGCCATCTTGTCTAGTGATTCTTATTTTGATTCCACAAATAATTATATAATGTATTTGAAGGAAACAAATCAGTAAGTTAAGAAAACAATGGAATTATTCTCAAATGGTAGACAGCAGTGAGCCCGAATCTCCAAAATGTCAACTGGAAACAAACAAAAGTACATTAATGTTTGAACAGAAGTAGGAGGAGGAGGGGGAGGAGGAAGAGCACATACTTGCTTTTGGTCAGCAACTTTCTTTTTTTTTTTAAAGTTTGAGAGAGGGAGAGAGAGAGGGAGAATGTGAACGAGCACGTGAGCTGAGGAGGGGCAGACAGAGCGCACTACAGAGAGAATCCTAAGCAGTCTCCATGCTTCAGAGGCCAACTCAGCGCTTGATCTCATGAACCATGAGATGATAACCTGAGCAGAAATCAAGGATGAGATGCTTAACTGACTGACCCATCCAGGCACCCCTGACAGGCAACTTTCTTAACCCCTAGCGAGTATTTTTTAAAAATCTTTTTGGGGCTCCTGAGTGGCTCAGTCGGTTAAGCGTCCGACTTCAGCTCAGGTCACGATCTCGCGGTCTGTGAGTTCGAGCCCCGCGTCGGGCTCTGGGCTGATGGCTCGGAGCCTGGAGTCTGCTTCCGATTCTGTGTCTCCCTCTCTCTCTGCCCCTCCCCCCGTTCACGCTCTGTCTCTCTCTGTCTCAAAAATAAATAAAATGTTAAAAAAAAATGTTTAAAAATCTTTTTATCTTTTAACCCCCACCTGGGTGGCTCAGTCAGTTAAGCATCTGACTTGATTTCAGTTCAGGTCATGATCTCATGGTTGGTGAGTTTGATCCCCGCATGGGGCTCCGCATTGATGGCACAGAGCCTGCTTGGGATTCCCTGTCTCCCTCTCTTTGCCCCTTTCCCACTCGTACTATCTCTCTGTCTCTCTGAAAAATACATAAATAAATTTACAAATAAATAATATGTTATTAAAAATAATAAAATAAAAATGTTTTTATCTTTATGTTTTTTTGTTCAAAAAAATAATTCCCTTTATAGCGATTACAGAAAACCTAGAAATACAGTAAAATACCATTTCCTCTCTGTAAAAATAATCTTATTTTAAAAGTTCTGCCTTCTGCTTTCCTTTCCAAATAATATTTTATAATTGTTATGCTCTCAAATATTCTGTAAAATTTAATTACATTGTCTTCCTCTGCTGTTTTTAGGAAATCAGTTTTCACTCATATTAAAAAAAAAACACTATCATGAACATCCTTTACTAAGATTCTTGTTTTCTTCTTTATTTCTAAAAGTTGAATTACTCAAAGGACATGAAAGGTCTTTAAAGCTCTGACTTTAGTTTGCCCACACTTTGCAAAAATCTTAATTTAAGGGCCTGATTTGGAAACGTTGTATTATTTGTTGAGAGTCTTCAGAGTAATTTGGGCAACCTAAAATACCCGAATTACACAAATAACTCATATTCCTGACTGCCCCTCTCTCTGACTCATCTTTATGTGTCTTCCCTCAGAGAAAAATGGGTTGATCAAGACTTTCTGTCCATCGGCAAGCATTCCTTCCTAGAGAAGGAGGTGTTGGTGGGTTAAATTAACCTGGACACACAATATATAGCACTTCCTCTAAATATTTTGGTTTCATGAGTAGTTGTATCCACTGGACTCCAGGCTTCATGCAGGTTTTGACCCTCTCCCTTTTAAAAATGCGCTCTTGAGGGACGCCTGGATAGCTCAGTCAGTTAAGCCTCTGACTCTTGATTTCAGCTCAGGTCATGATCTTGCGGTTTGTGAGATCAAGCCCTCCATCAGGCTCTATACTGACAATACAGAGCCTGCTTGGGATTTTCTCTCTCCTTCTCTCTCTGCCCTTCCCCTGCTGGTGCTCATACTCTCTCCATCAAAATAAATAAACTTTAAAAATTTTTTTTTAAAATAAGAATATACTCTTGATCGTTTAAATGTAAATCTTGGAAGATGTATTCAGATCCACTAGCTTCCTATAATTTGCTCCCAAGTGAGGTACTCAGAACATAGGGAATTCAGTGATGTTAGTAAAAAATTGTATCTTTAAAAGGTGTGTCCAAAAACTGAGTTATCTAACCAGATTGTAGGATATGGGCAATTTAAAATTGTCCATATTTGTTATTGGAGTCCTGACTTAGAAACTTAGAAAGGAAAAAAAAAAAAAACCCAAAAAACAAAAAAATACCAGAATGTGTTTTGGAACTTGGTTTTTCCTAAGATCTAAACTCAAAGATGACTTTGTAGACAGAACCTTCCATTTACCTCCTACTCTTTGACATATCAAATGCTGGCAAGAAGGCAGGACATTCTAGGATCCATTCTGTTAACTTTTCACGTCTGCTGTTCAGAAAGCTCGTGTCCTCTCGTCTGCTGTCTCTTACGTATCTTCTTTTAGCCAGTTTGGCTTCCTGCTCTGTTCTTGACCTCTCCCACCTGTTTAGCTTTGCCCCATCCCTCAATCCCAACTGGCACGTTCCTCCAGACTCCCCTCTTGGCTAGTCTTCTTTGGAAAGCAGTATGTTCCCCCACTTTGAGTCCTCGCATGTGTTTTCTTTGTCCTATTCCGTGTGAATCTCAAGACCGTTGCAAAAACACTCTAGCCTTTTCTGTAAGTGGAGTAAATCATCACTAAGATGGACGGTGTCTGACCTGTCGAAGTGAAACCTAACTTGGGGAAGAACACAAGTCTCCTCTGAATGTTCTATCCTGTATTTATAACTATATAAGCAATTGTCCAGTTTCCTACCCTGGTTAAAACCAACATGTGAATTCACAAGGCTGTAGACGTAGCAAGTTACAAAAAACCAGGTCTCTGCTAAAATTAAAAGAACATTCCAGCCTGACCTGCTTATATCAGAAGAGTTTTAGTTTGGCTAGATGTAGTACCATGTAGCTTTGAGAGCATATTTTCATAGAACGCTTTGCATTTTTTATGTCCACCATGGGGGAACTCTTTCAAGAAAGCTGGCTCATAAGATTACCTCGGTGCTTTTGAAATTCAAGATGCGGAGCAAGTTTTGCCAAATAGAGCACTGTCTAGTTCAGTGATCAAACACCATGTATTTGAAAAGCAGAACTGAAAGTCTGCTAATTGTTTGCCTACATTCATGACAACCAGAGAGAGCGTCAGCAGAACCTTTTTTTCCATATGATGTGTTGCTTTCATTTATTCTTTTTAAATAATTAATTCTCTGCATATTTACCTGTACCATTTATTCCACCAAAAAAGGTGTTGATGAACGTCGTCACAGGCACATATCTTAAAATTTTAAGTGGTTGTAAATTTCAGGGCAGACTCTTGTGGTGACGTTCTGTTCTGCCATGGAAAGTACATGAGGCCTAGGAAAAACACATATATTGATTTACTGATTTTATGTCTGACTAGCAGTCCCTTTTTTGCAAATTAATTCCTGTTAATTCCCTGTTCCACTTAATTTACATACTTTCCTCAGTTGCTGAGTAGGTGTACAATTGTCATATTTAAGAAGCAAATCCTAGGGCTGTGGGTCGCAAATTGGCAGCCGATAGGTGGAATCCAGCAGATATATTTGATTTGGTTTGTAACGCATTTAAAATAGGAAATCTCCCAGCTTTGTCTTGAAAAATCCAAAGGTCTGTCGTCACTCTCCCCACGTCTCATGCATGCTGAGTGGCAGGTGCCTGAAACAGATAAAGGCAGGATTCTTCTGGTGACCCTCATGGGCCCTCACCCTGGCCTCCCTAGTCATTAATTGCCCATCTGTCTCCTACAGGCTTTGAATAAACTAGTTCTGATTTTGAATACTCGAAGACACTTGGGTAGAAGTCCCCACGAGATAAATCATGGTCTTTTAAATAGTCCAGGCTTTCCTAGCAAGATAGTGCTGATTTGGATCTTCACTTAGATTAGTAATTATAGTCCATAGCTACAATTTTCTGACCAAAAGTTTAAAAAAAAACATTACTTATTATTCGTGATTTGCATTGCAAATATTCATAAATACGTGGTATTCAGAGCCATGTTTTCTACATCTGTGCTCTACAATTAGAAATTGATTTTATAGGATGGGGTGCTGAAAAAATTTTGTAACTTTTTGAGATCTTTAAAGAGAAAGTTAGAAGCCGTGAAATATGATGTTCACTTGGGTCAAATAAAGCCTATGGGCCTTTAAGGGGGAAAAAAATCCCTATTCCCTGTTAAACTGAATCTCAAGTGTGTTTCGTGTGGAATGCTTTACAAAATACATCTGTTTGCTTTGGATAATAAGTTGCTAGAGAGCCTACTGGGCATAAATAATTTTGTACTCAGATATCCCCAAATCATTCAGCAAACTTTCATCTGGTGTGCAAGACGTTATCCAAGTTAATAATCCTTAGGCAATCCTATGGCTTTAGTCAGTACGTTGTGCTTTTGTTATTATTATTTTTTTTTTTATCAGTTTGTAAGTCCTGGAGGATATCCATCAGCAACCGGGAAATATGTGTCTGAGTGAACATATCAGGATGCAGGTGTATAAGTTTCAAAAACTAAAATAAACCCATACAAAATCAGTGGCTTTGTAACCAAAAATTTGCCTGTTCACGCAAGTCATTCCAGACTTATTGATAAAAATTTAAAAAAGAGAAAACAGGCAAACTGTCCAGTAAGGGCTTGGCCACATAAGTCATAGTGTATTCTTTTTTTTTTTTTTTAATTTTTTTTTTTTTAACGTTTATTTATTTTTTTTTTGAGACAGAGACAGAGCATGAACGGGGAGGGTCAGAGAGAGGGAGACACAGAATCTGAAACAGGCTCCAGGCTCTGAGCTGTCAGCACAGAGCCCGACGCGGGGCTTGAACTCACAGACCGCGAGATCATGACCTGAGCCGAAGTCGGCCGCTTAACCGACTGAGCCACCCAGGCGCCCCATAGTGTATTCTTAAGGTGAAATACTCTGTGTATTTCTGTTGCCGTGTAACAACATTAGCACAAACTTAGTGGCGTGAAACAACACATATTCATTATCTTACAGTTTCTGTGAGTCAGAAGTCTTGGCATGGCTTGGCTGGGTCTTTTGCTTGGGATATAATAAGGCTACAGTCAAGTTGTCAGCAGTGTCTGCGGTGTCATCTGAGGCTTGACCGGGCAGGGATCTGCTTCCAAGCTTACTCAGGCTGTTGGCAGAATCCCAGCTCTAAGACTGAGAGCCCCAGATGCTTGCTGGCTGTCACCTGGAATTTCACCCTCGGCAAACAGTGTCCACCTGCAGTTCCTTGCCACATGGGACACCCACCATGGCCGTGCACTTCTTCAAAGCTAACAAGGGAGAGAGACCCCTGAAAGATGGATGCTATCAAGTTATGTAGCATCCTAACGTTCACGTACGAGTAACCTCATACACCCTGTCAATTTCACTGTGCTTTATGGATTAGAATCAAGTCCCAGATCCCGCACAAACTCAGAGGACGCATGGAGTGTGAACACCAAGGGATGGGGATAACGTGGGCTACGCTTAGGGTCTGTCCACCGCACTCAGCAACATTAAAATTATGTTTTGAAAAAAAAACATGAGATGTGGCAGATTTCTCCAAGCATGATACTAGGTTAAAAGAAAGACAAAACAGTAGTAAGAGCTGTTATGTTAAACATATGCACGAGTTTTATTAAGTATATACAAAAATTCAAGAGAAAGAAAATATACGTATACGTGCATACATAGCCAAGGCTCTTAACAACAGACATTGTTGATTACTGGGTTATAGGCATTGTTTCTTTGTATGTTTCGATGAATTCCACTTTACCTACAGTCAACATAAATTTCTCTTATAATTGGAAATAAAAAAAAGGGGTGCCTGGGTGGCTCATCTGGTTAAGTGTCAAACTTTGGCTCAGATCATGATCTCGTAGTTCATGAGTTCGAGCCCTGCATTTTTATTGTAATTAAAAAAAAGAAAGAAATATATTCTTTTTAAACTCATAATTTTGAGAATTCAAGATTAAGTTCATTTCATTACAAATTTCCCTTATTTTCATTATCAAAATAGGCCAAGATTTTTATTTAGTTTTTATTTTTTTTTATACTTATTTATTTTAGAGAGAGAGAGAAAGAGAGAGACAGCATGAGCAGGGAAAGGGCAGAGAGAGAGGGAGACACAGACTCTAAAGCAGGCTTCAGACTCTGAGCTCTCAGCCAAGCCTAATGCGGGGCTTCGAGCCAGGAACCACAAGATCATGACCTGAGCCCAAGTCAAACATTGAACAGACTGAGGCGCCCAGGAATCCCTAGGTTTCTATTTGTTTTTAAGAGTGTTCTTTTTTAGCTGGTGATAAAGTCAATGTACTTTTTTTTTTTTTTTTAATTTTTTTAAGTTTATTTGAGAGAGACAGAGGAAGAGAGCGCAAGCTGGGGAGGGACAGAGAGAGGGAGACACAGAATCCGGAGCAGGCTCCAGGCTCCAGGCTCCCAGCTGTCAGCACAGAGCCCGACACGGGGCTCGAACTCACGGATTGTGACATCATGACCTGAGCCGAAGTCGGACGCTCAACTGACTGAGCCACCCAGGTGCCCTTCAAGTACTTCTTTTAAGTGGAACACTTGCTTGATAGATGGAACGTGGTTTTTCCATCAACTGGAGCTGACTCCTTGTCAGATCTAGAAGCCTTTGTTTGTAGTTACCCTTTTTTTTTTTTTTAAAGAATTTTATGAATCAAATAATTTTGGGGGCACCGGGGTGGCTTCGTCGGTTAAGTGCCCAGCTTCCGCTCAGGTCAGGATCTCACAGTTTGTGAGTCCAAGTGCCACATCTTCCTGTCTGCTGTCACGGCAGAGCTCACTTCAGATCCTCTGTCCCCCACCTTTTCTCTCCCCCTCCCCCCACTCACATTCTGGCTCTCTCAAAAACAAGTATTTTACGAACTTTTCAAAAGAATGAAATAATTGTTTGAAACAATTAATTTCTTCAGTATGTGATCGTTTGCGGTTGCTGTTACTTCTTATTCCTTTGGGGGTTTCATCCTGAAAACAGTCATGCTGCCCGACACGGGCGGGATCATGGGTTCCTCAGGCTCTTGTGTGCGGGACATAAGGCTCGCTTTGGAGATGGTCCCGGCGGACTAGAACCCAGGTGCCTTTTGTTTAGTAGCTGCTCTCAGAAGTGATTAGTACTTTTTTGATAAGCTACTAACTTCAGCCAAACCAGAAAGCTCCTATACAAGCATGGCGTCCTCGGGAAAGAGGTATTTCAACACCCATGCTGTCTACAGTAGATTCTTATCATGTGTTAGTGGTTGGGATCAGCTAACTGATAGACATGTCCTTAGTGAATATCTTCAGTATTCTCAGTGACAGTGTGCGGGGGTTTTTTAAGGCCCTCTAGTTGCGAAGACAAAACAATATGTGATCTTATGAGATGATCGTCACAGAATCTCTATGAAAAGCTCACGAAACAAAACTGCTTTTTCTCTCCATTTTTCAAGTTAAATGTTCTAGTCCTTAAATCTCAAAATTATTGCTTTCTCTCCTGAACCATTAGAGTATTCATTCTGTGTACATGTCAGGAAAGTATACTTTGTTCCCCAAATCAAGATTTTGTAGAAGAAACAGTATTTTTTTTTAATGTTTATTTATTTTGAGAGGGGGTCTCCAGAGGTAGAAGGAGAGAGTCCCAAGCAGGCTGTCTCACAGCACAGAGCCCGACGTGGGGCTCGATCTCACGAACTATGAGATCATGACCTGAGGCAAAATCGAGAGTTGGACCTTTAACCAACTGAGCTACTCAGCTGACCCTGCAGAAGAAAGAATGTTAAGAAAAACAAAAAAATAAACAATAAAGAGAAATTCTTCTAATTTTATAAAAGTTTTTAAAAATGAACTCAAGAACTCTTTTTGTTGTTGCTGATGTTTTGGCTTTGAGATCTTAAATCAAGAGTTGTTACTTTCCCCCATAAGAACCTTATTAGAATGTCTGACCACAGTTCGTAGAAGACACGTTTGGTACCGTTCGGGAACTAACCCTTGTGTGTCAGAGCTTCCTGCCAAGTCTGGTTGTTCTTGGCAATAAAGCAAACAAAAAAGATCACTTGCGTGTGAATTCAGATTGAAGCTGGTGTCCCAAGTCCGTGGCCTACATTTTTAAGAGAAATCGTACAGGAACTAAAGCACCTCATTCATGGATCCGGAATTGTAGCATTTTCTTTTTAAACTGCAGACCGTTAGAAGAATTGCCCTAATCTATTTTCCTTATTTTCATGCAGTTCCAACTTTCTGAACTTTGTAAAAGCCACAGTACAGGATACTGAATTCCAGTTGCTCACATATTAACGTTAAAAGGAAATTATCTGTTTGGTTTAAATTAATTTTTCTGTATAATTTCCATCTTAATCATGTCTGACTCCTCCTCAAGTATTTACCCTTTTCATGTGGTTCACTAGTTCCGTCACTGAGTTTTATGAATTGGGGGGCTAAACGGTAATAGTTGGGTAATATATTGGAAACTAAGGGCCACTGTTTTTCCAGTCGACTAGCATGTGTCCATGCTTGGCACATGGTAGGCATTCAATAAATATTTGTTAAATAGATGTTGAAAAATGAATGAATGAGTGAATGAAATTACTACTTGTGTAGGTCAAAATTTCATATAATTCCACTCCACAGGGGTATTGGAGGAATTCACATGTCAGTTGGAAATTGTGTTGGCAACAGAAATGCTAGTAACATTGGCTTGAACAGTTAGGGTTTCATTTCTCACAACATGATAAGCATGGAATTTGGCAGCACGGGAGTGGGGCGTCTACCAATGTGTGTTTAATATTTTTGGTTGCGAGACTGTGTGCATTACTACTGGTTAAATGAGAAGGAGGTAGCATCTCCTTTTCTGAAAATCTTTTGAGTTGGTTCCTGCTACGTCTCAGAGGCTATTACTGCATATCATGGCCGTCCCTCGTAATGGAAGCTAGCAAATTAGGAGATTTTTGGTTGGACACATTTCCACTCCAAACAAAATCAGAGAATACTTACTGGCTGAGCACTTCGAATGTTTGCCAGCAGGTGAAATGCCCAATGGCTGCTACAGAATTACCACTGAGGAAATGGTACCTCTTATTCCTTATTCATCACCCAGTATTATTTCCTTCTTGCAACTCTCCCAGTCACCAAAACCAGAAGTCTACATTCTGAGATGGGTTCACCTCTTAACATTTTTGCCTCCCATCCATGAAATTCTGGGAAGCCAATGACATTTCTCAATTTAGCAAATATTGTCGATGTCTTTGCTTTTTCGTTTTAACGTTGCAAATTATTTCAGGTGTTCAATCTTGTCACTCTTTCCTCTTTTTTAGAAAAAGTTATTGTAGGGGCGCCTGGGTGGCTCAGTCGGTTAAGCGGCCGACTTCGGCTCAGGTCATGATCTCGCGGTCCTTGAGTTCGAGCCCCGCGTCGGGCTCTGTGCTGACAGCTCAGAGCCTGAAGCCTGTTTCCGATTCTGTGTCTCCCTCTCTCTCTGACCCTCCCCCATTCATGCTCTGTCTCTCTCTGTCTCAAAAATAAATAAATGTTAAAAAAAAATTAAAAAAAAAAGTTATTGTATCCTTATTTGAACACATGTTAAGATCCGGATGTGACAGTAGGTACTCAGGTACGTTGAATGTTGAGTAAGACGTGGCCTCTGTCATATGAGTATGGTAATCCTGTAATTCATTATCCAAACCGGACCCTTTGTCATTGAAAGAGGGAATTAAAATAATTATCCGGTGCTAACTGATCTGAACGGGAGTGAAACCAATACTCGGTCAAATCCGGAGGTAAGGTCGCCCTACTTAAGGAGTTCACAGTGTTTTGGGGGAGAGGCAGACATATAAATAATTATGATTCAGTGGGTTAAAATCATAATATTGGCATATATCAGGTACTACAGAAACACAAAGGAGGGAGTAAGTGATCCTCCCTTGGGCGATCAGCTTTCTCAGTCTAGACTTAACCTTTGTACAGGGCCAATTTCGGCCCTACTCTAGATGCACACATTTGCTTGGTTGCTGGTGTAGCCCTGGAGATAAATTGCACTAGTTTTGCAGAGGTGAATGCAGGTTTAGAAACCCTTCCCGCGGTGTTGGTCACGGCGCATGCGCACTGGCGAAATTAGCGCCCTGGGGCCTCTAGCTCATGCAGTCGTTACCCAAAACAGCCCAGAGACAAATAGATAAATATAAGGATATCGACGTTCCAAAGGGCAGACTTGGATCGGAGGGAATCAGTGAATGAGAAGGAGCCGTCGGATTTGTCCTTTGTCTTCCTTTCCTACAGACAGACTATCTTGAGACACAGTAGTGTGTAAGGCCTCTCTGAGAACCTCCGTCCCATTTGGGAAGTCGCCTGCACCTGTTCTAAGGGTAGACGGGGAACTGTTCGAACCCTCACACGATTTCCCTCCTTTTCTGTCTCACTCCCCACCCCGCTTTCCTTTTGTTCCGTTCCTCTGGGATTGCGTCAAAGCTGCCCGTCAGCCCACTAACTCCTCCTCACTTTTAACAATCTCTCCCGTGCCTCTTTCTCAGAGAGGACCTTTTACAAGCAGTGCAAGTGCTTGTGGTAAATGAATGCATTTTCTTTGCATAACTGAGATCTGGAACTACCTGTAGGCACCCTCCTGTGGAGACACCGAGACAGGATGTAGAAGTCTCAGAAAGATATAGATGTACATGGGGCGCCTGGGTGGCGCAGTCGGTTAAGCGTCCGACTTCAGCCAGGTCACGATCTCGCGGTCCGTGAGTTCGAGCCCCGCGTCGGGCTCTGGGCTGACGGCTCGGAGCCTGGAGCCTGTTTCCGATTCTGTGTCTCCCTCTCTCTCTGCCCCTCCCCCGTTCATGCTCTGTCTCTCTCTGTCCCAAAAATAAAAATAAAAAAAAAAAAAGTTGAAAAAAAGATATAGATGTACATGCAATGGCTGCACATCCAGGTGGGTCTGCTCTTCTCCTGTAGTTTTAGATTCTGCAAATAGGAGAGACCCCAACAGTGGGAAGAGAACTCTTGGGTCACCGCGTGCCATTCTGAAGTGTGGTCAGCTCTGGAAGAAGCAAATTCAGCAAGCACGCTTTGACTGTGGAAATGTTGATAACCAAGGCGGTTTCACGCCACCCCCTGCCCGTTCTGGGCCTGACGTTCTTGTTGTTCACAACAGACAGTAACACTGGCTAAAATGTACTTCAGAAATTGGTGATAATGTAGGGCAACAAGATTAGGAAAAGCAGATGTCTAGTGGCTATGCCAATTTAGTGACCATTTCTAAAACTTGTTTTACCCCTTTGGCAAAGATGTCATTAGTAGAAATAAATAGCAAAAATTCAATATAGACAGATGATACAAGGTGTATGCAATATTTCATTGCCTTATATAACATGAAGTGTATGCTATTTACATAACTTTAAATGAATTCTATTTATAAAAAACAGGACATGACCTTGAATCACAAGGAACGATTCCTTCTTTAATGTGTTGTTCCAAGCCCCTGTTAAATTTCTGACTCGTAAACCTATTTGCTTTTATATGAAATGTGAACATAGTTGCCCCAAAGCATTTTACAATTTTAATCAGGAACAGTATAATTGGTACAGTATAATCCTCCAAGAAATTTATATGTTACAGACTTAACACAGACAACATTTCTTATCAAATATTTGAGAAGCAGGGAGTTGGTTGATTTTTTAATGGAGCTAAGCTCTTTTCAGTAGCTTCCAAACTCATGACAACCTGTCTGAAAAAGGAGGAGAAAGAAAAACAGAGGAGAAATCTTAATGGAGAAAATCAGAAAATTACTTTGAAACTCTAGCTGAGTTTTTTTCTACTTTGAAAGTAGAAAAAAAGTGTTTGTACTTTGAAACACTAAGTGAAGAGACAAATATAGAAAAATAGGAGAAGGAAACTGGGTATTTGCTTTTAATTAAGACTGGATCTTCTTCTTTGTTACCTGGTGTATATTTTAGATTGGTCACATAGCTGAACTATTTTCCTGGTCTTGGGATCTATTTCATTGCTCGCAGCAAATTTCAGGGTGGTTTTAACGAGATGTATATATCTGATACTGGAGCATGTACATCTATATCTTTGTGAGACTTCTATATCCTGTCTCGGTGTCTCCACAGGAGGGTGCCTACAGGTAGTTCCAGATCTCATACTGGAGGGGTTAACAGCCTCCTAAATTAAATTCTCAAAAAAGAAAAAGGAGTCCTTTCAGGTAAAATTCCATCTCATTTAAGTGAAACAACTCACAGTTTTCCTTTTCTTAGTGAGAAATCTTTGCGTCCACAAGTTTCCAGTACTGTAGAGAAAAAGGTGATCAAAAAATTTACCTTCTTTGTGGTTTCTTCTCAATATCCTCTGCCAGAAATATTTCCATTTTTAGGTGTCACCTAGGATTTGCCCTAGGCTTGGGGTGTTCTTTTTTTCTTTAACAGTGGTTTACAAGCTGGAAATAACCAATTTGACATCTTTAATTTTCATAATGGGAAGGGCTTTTTTCCCCCACAGAGTATTTGGGAAACTGACCCCAAGAAAATGGGTGTGGCTTCCCTAAACAGAAATTAGAAGGCTTTGGGTCATCACTGATTGGGGGGAAAGAATGGATTTGAAGTTCTTCCTAGAGTTTTCAGTTTCCTTCTCAAGGACATAGACGAATCCCTGATACTTACGCGTTACCTGGCATATAAGGGATTCTTGGTAAATGCCATATGCCTGGCGCAGGATAGATACTCAGGAAATATTTATTGAACATATGTCCAATGAATAATAAAAGATGAGCAAACATTTAGTAAGTGAATGCCCACAGCTTATTTCTTGCCACCGTCTCCTAGAGATCCAGTCTCTTGATCAGGGAAAAGATTTTGCTAGGGAGGACATTTCATTCCTCCTGAAGCAGGGAGTCTTGGATGGTCTTATTGTTTAGCTGGTTCTTCTGTATACCTCCACGATATTCTGTCCTTGTCTTCATCAAAGCTTTTTAGCGTCTCTTGTCTTTGCCGGAATATACAGGGGGGAATAGCTTGGTACGGGGTATGGTACGTCTGACCTGGATGGTGTAGCGACTCCTCTCCCTTGAAGGCGATAGCCATATACTTTGAATCTGTTTTTCTCTCTTGGAAAATGTACATACTTTTTCCACTTAGCTGAAGACATCGTGATTGTATTTTGTAATTTATATAACTTCCTGTATTTTTCATAGAGGTGTCACATGTTCAGTGGTACCGTTTGGTGAGTGGATACGGAATGAAGAGGAGGCGTGGGATTGAATTCACTCTGTGAATCCCCATTTCTAGAATTGCTTCAGGGTGGTTTTTATCTTTTGAATATCTAAAAACCTGTAACAAATTAAGTGCCCATTAAATATTTGTTGGATTACTCTTAAAAAAAAAAACAGATTGAAAAGATTTAAAGAACAGACTTTTTTTTTTAATTGAGGACAAAGCCATGTGACTTTGGCCACATTTTCCTACACATTTGTCTTTGTGAATGAAACCCGTGGGATAATTGCCCAGCATTCTCCTTAGTTTTATCTGTGAAGACAGAGCCACAGTCCTCAGGAATATTATAGTGGTTATTAGTATTTACTTAAGTATTTATTTCCACTAAGTGTGATATAGATGAAGATAGTGGAAATGGACATAATTTTGGTTGGTAAAGAGGCAACCGATTCCACTTTCATTTCTCATGCCACCGAACTAGCCTATTTTTTTGGAGCCCTCCTACATCTCTCACTGTGAAAATTTTAGTAGTCTGCTTGTCAAGGTCAGGTTAAAAGACACTGCTAGGTTTTTATGCAGGCTAAAAAAAATCGTGGTCATGATGAAACACCGATGTATTTTTCCACCATGAGTGGAAAAGTGAATGCAAAAACAGAGAAATTAAGTAACTAACATGATGAAAGTGGGGGAAACATGAAAAACACCAGATTGGAAAAAAATAGTTGAGCTGATGTTTTCAGTTCCCTTAACAACCAAGAAGGCAAGTTGATGAATGGTGCAGATTGCAGGCAATTCAGTGGCCACCTGAATGGATATAAGCAGATTATAATCATCTGACAAATTGTGGTCCAAACGAACGTTTGGCTTGCAAAATGGGAACAAGAGACATTAGACACCCTCGTTGAACCAAAGCACCCATTAACCTCAAATTAGACACGTAGAGAAAACAGGTTTAAAAACCTCCACGACACAATCTGGTTAAAATATAGTACTGATCTCCTGCCTCATCAGAAAATAAATTAAGAATAGAAATTGACTTGTAAATCAGAAGCCCCAGGCAGGAAAATACAGATTCTCATCAAATCGTTGCCCTCTTTCCCAGAAACAGGCGCAGGATTGCACTTACATTTCTGGATCGCTATTTGTATATGCTGTGGTAGTTGTTGATTTTGCTCTATTTTTATATTAGCAACCATTCATCAGAAGCTAAGGAGGCCTATTAATCATTTTCTCTGACTGCGAAGCTGCATCACGTATCAGTTGTCGTCTTGAAATAAAAATAAGATAAATGATTTGACATGAATCGTGGCCCGATGAACCAAGAACAAAGATTGGACATGTGGTAGATCTAATAACGCCTGCCTTATGTCTAAAATGCACATTTACCAGACTCTTCTGATTTGCCGTTTCCTTCATATTGGCATTCTAAAAGAACTACGGATTACTGAATGGGGAAGTTAACTCCAAATTAAATTGCATATTGCTTGTAAAACAAGAATAAAAGTGCCGGCTAACAGTAACGCTATTCTTTTTACAGTGTTTTAGTCTTTCATGAAGGAAGTACCCACTCTTGCCTGTACAGAGTACGTCAGAGTTATTATTGATCTTATGTGTGAGGCCGGCTTCTCTGCACGGTTACTCAGCACTGTGGGCTGAACGATGCATTTGACTGAGTGACCAAGGACTTTTAGTAAAAAAACCACGGTTTTGTCTGGGTAAGCCCAGAAAAGAACATGTTGCTATAAATACCTTTCAGAAGAAGGATTATTTACCCACTAAGGGTTTATTGTAATCGAATGGGCAATAAAAAATGATTGGGAGACCTTTAAAAATGTGAAAGTAAAACATAATGAAATAGCTAATTTACAGTGTCTAACACAAGAGGCAACATTTTTCATCCTGATTTGTGCAGAGGGCTAAACAGTTGCCCAATGAAACTATGACTTTCTCGAGCACCAACCTGGGTCACTGAGGGATAAACCAGAGTTGTCATTTTCTCATTCCCTTGATATTTTAGCACATGGCTGGTAAGTACATTTGCCACCATGTCATGCTTCTGTACCCACACACCGTTAATGATATTGCTAGGAGATTGTGACCTTGTTTCTCACTTAGCCCAACTGCCTCCGCATTTTTCCCCAAACACTCCTCCACTTGAAGCAGAATCAGCATAGGCTTGAGGGATCAACCCCTGGTCGTAGATTGTGATCTAGAGCAACAACTTTTTATGCCTCCATTTTTTTTGCATCTGGTACAAGATTAAGACAGGTTGTGATGAAATAAAAATACCACATGCAAAATGCACATATTCGGGATTTGGTGAAGAACTCAGAGCCTACTCTTTGTGTCTCAGGTATAAAGGATTTTTTGTTGTCTTTGAGAGAGAGAGTGAGAGTCAGGATGAGGGGCAGAGAGAGGGGAAGAGAGAATCCCAAGCAGGCTTCATGCTTAGCACAGAACTCTACACAGGCTTGACATGGGGCTCGATCCCATGACCCTGGGATCATGACCTGAACTGAAATCAAGAGTCGGATGCTCAACCAACTGAACCCACAGGTACCTCTAAAAGTTTTTTTTTTATATTTATTTTTGAGAGAGAGACAGAGCATGAACCAAGGAGGGGGAGAGAGACAGAGAGGGAGACACAGAATCTGAAGCAGGCTCCAGGCTCTGAGCTGTCAGCACAGAGCCCGACTCAGGGCTTGAACTCATGAACTGTGAGATCATGACCTGAGTCGAATTCGGATGCTTAACCAACTGAGCCACCCAGGTGCCCCTACAGGGTTTTAATATAACAGTTGGAGGCTTACATTGGAAGAACCCGAGAAGGAAAGATCAGAAGAATGATCTCTGATATCAGCCTGAAGTTATAAAGCTGTTGGTTCTCAATAACTCCCTGCTAAGCTGCTGTGAATGTCATCACTGTCCATATTTCTGGTTGCCAGTGTTTCAGGAGAACCATGCCCATCCTTCCATCTCCCACTTGCTTGTTCTCATGTAAAAACAACTAAGTTGGAATCATGGAGGGAAGGGAATTCTGGGAAATGTAGTTTCTCCTCTGTGATGCAGAGAGCTTGCAAGGTGTAATAATGCTTCTGAAATAAGGATGGCCTATAGTTAGACATTTTACCTCTCACAAAATAGGTACTCTGGAGGCATTTGAGTAGGAAGATCTGTGTGGTACAAAAGGCACTGAAGTTAGAGTCAAAGAGGTCTCTGTTACTATGTTGATTTTACTACTCACTACCTCAATAGCTTTGAACTACTGGCCTTAATTTTGTAAGTTTCAGTTTTTTCCATAGGTTACACTGTTAGGAGGATTCAATGAGATAATGTATGGGATGCAGCTTGGTTTTGCTGTGTAAACACTGTCTATTGCTTTTCCCGATAGTTGGCGATATCACAGTACATAAAATCACATTTCCAAAGGCTACTCAAATATTTTTTTAGTTTACATTCCTATTAAGAAACACTTCAGAGGTGCCTGGGTGGCTCAGTCGGTTGGGCGTCTGACTTCAGCTCAGGTCATGTTCTCATGGTTTGTGGTTCGGGCCCCACGTCGGGCTCTGCTGACAGCTCAGAGCCTGGAGCCTGCTTCCGATTCTGTGTCTCCCTCTCTCTGGCCCTCTCCCGCTCACACTCTGTCTCACTCTCTCTGTCAAAAATAAAGTTTAAAAAAATTTTTTTTAATTTAAAAAAAAGAAACACTTCAGAAAGTATTTAGTTGCTAGTGGCACTGCTCCCATGTTCTTTTTCTTTCATCCCTTCTTTTATTCCACAAGCATTAGCTCAATGTCTTTATGAGGCTTACATCTAAGAGGATATAGTTTCCTGTGGCGGCAAATAAAAGAAGGTCTGTTTCAAATAGATTTGTCACCTTCTCTCTGACCTCTAACTTCTGAAAAGTCAGTATTTGAGCAGAGGCTTGAATGAAAGTGAGAGACAAAAGCCAAGAGAAAATTTAAGGGGATGCATTTCCAAACAAGGAGAAGAGCAAGTGTAGAGACCTTGAGGGAGTGTGAACATGGGGTGTTTGCAGCATAGCACCCAGAAATGTGAAATATTCAGGATTTTTTACTGGAGATATTTATACTCTCTATGGATAATACATAAATAAGTATATATTTTTGTAATTTATTTCTTCTTATTATCATTTCTTATCTTACTCTTACAACTTAGAGCTTAGTTTTACATTTTAAAAGTAGTTGTCATTTCAGCTGTAACTAATTAAATTTACTGATGCATTTTTAATCAGTTTCTCTTTAACATTATTTTATATCCATTAATTTTTCACTTTATTTTTCTTCTTGCTAAAATACATGCTTTATACTCTCTTAAGTTCGCTGTTGTTCTTGTTATTATTATTATTCTTTCTATTTTTCTTAAGTGATAGGTTAGCTGGGTATAAAATTTTAGGTTACTAGTTACTTTCTCTCCGCACTTTGAAGATAGTATTAAATATTATTAGATGGTCTTCTAGCCTCAACTGTTGCTGCCTGAAGATTTGCCCAGCCTTAGAATTATTCCTAGTACATATGCAGTCTTTTCTCTTTGGTAGATTAAGATTTTTCTTTTTTCCTTTATATTCTGCAGTTTTGCAATGTGTTTCTAGATGTGGAATTTATTTTTATGTATCTTTTTTTGGCATTCAGAATACGTTTGTAGTATAAAGATTTATGGATTTCTTCAGTTATTCGGCTATTTATCTTCAAATATTGTTCATCTGTAATTCCTTCCCTTTTTTTTTTTTTTTTTTTTTTTTTTTAAAGAAATCAGTTTGGAATTACATTAGAGTCTCTCAGATTATCCTCTGGCTCTTACCTTCTCTTCATTTTCTTTCTTTCTCTGTAATGCACTTGAAGTGAATTCATCAGTTCTTAAAATTGTCTAGTTCTGCCTTGGTGATTATTTCAGCAGTTATACAGTTTATTGAGACTTTTCTGTTCATTTTTTTCATTCCTAAAGTTTCTAATAAGCTTTTTACATACCCACTTTTTTCATTCTTTATTTTTCCACATTTTATTTTATAATCTCTTCTGCACATCGCAAAAGATGAACCGAACATTTTAAGTCATTTTAATGACTGCCAACCAAGCTTCTACCAGATTAATTGTTTATAATGAACCATTGTTTTAGCTGTTGGTTTTCTTGGTTGTCAACAGGGATTTTCTTTGGCCTCTTTTCGTGATGTGTTTGGAGAGAGTCCTTACTTCAAATTCACTCTAGATATTAAGGTTGGCTTCTGCCTGCCATCTCTATTTCTAGACCTGTTACCCTTGATGGAGCCACAATTCTGGCCAACCTGTCCCAGAACCCAGAGATCATGGAGTTTCAGCCTTACTGCTCCTTTGTATTTCTCTAATTTGAGTACATGGAAATGTTTATATTGTTTTTTGAGGTGACTGATTTCTAAATGATTTTATCTGTCATTGATTTTTTTGGAAAAGAGGTTTTGTGTTTAAGTGTGAACTTACAGAGCCATCTTAATGAGACATCTTACTGAAACTTATTTAAATGTCTCACGTTTCCAAAATTCATCTTCTTTCTTTAGAGATTTTAATAATTCACAGTCTTTGGTTTCCTGTTGAATATATATACTGAGCTACACATATTCTGGGACAGTCTTGTTTTTAACTCCTTATTCCATTGAAGAATTCACATGTAGTAACTAAATTTGTTTATTAATATCGTTCTTTTTGTTACCCCAAAGATTTTAAATGTAATTTAAATGTGATTTAAGTTGCATTTCTTTCTTAGAATTTTTTAAATTAATTCAGAAATTAGCATGATTTTGTGAACTAGAATGATTAGATGGAGAGTATAGGGTTTTTTTGGTTCTGTAAAAATAACTTTATTTAAAATCCAAACTCACACTACACAGCACTCATGCCCCAGACAATTGTTTTCTCATTGGTCACTCAAGTTTCAGCCCTTTCCACACCAAAATAACCCGTTAAGTTGAAAATGGGAGCGTCCCAATCCAGTGAGTGCATTGAAGTCTGCTGATCTTCCACTTCACCAGTACTGAAGCGTTCACCACTGTGAATCATGTGACAAACCAAACACCGCTCACTGGTAATAACTGAATTTGAAAACCTTTTTAGAAAAAAAGATTTATTTTCATTGCAACCCAAGAATTGTACATACTAAAATCGGGAAACGTGATGAGAGATTATTTGGGACCTCTTGGTTATTCTCATTTCAGTGCCCTGAAAAAGCAGGTACGTATGGGGGCACCTGGGTGGCTCAGTTGGTTAAGTGTCCAACTGCAGCTTAGGACATGTCTCACGGTTTGTGGGTTTGAACCCAACGTCAGGCTCTGTGCCAACAGCTCTGAGCCTGGAGCCTGCTTCAGATTCTGAGTCTCCCTCTCTCTCTCTCTCTCTGTCTCTCTCCCACTCTCACTGTCTCTCTATCTCAAAAATAAACAAACATTGAAAAAAAAATTTTAAAGAAGCAGGCACATATGAACACCTTTAATTTGTGTGAGTAAAGATGTCTACCTCATTTGGAGCAAGTCATCTGCTGCTTTTGGAATTTTTTTAGGGTTTTTTTTGTTTTTTGTTTTTTGTTTTTTTTTTTTATCTGTCCTAAATCATTTAGGCCATTCACAATTTTAAAAATGTAAAAGGTTTTCAAGACATGTATGTATGTCATTTGAGGTAAAAAAAAAAATGCCATATCATTAGTTGAATGTGTAGCAAACTTTGACAGGCAAATGCATCAATATAAAGGGAGGGATGATTAGTTCCTTTAAAAAAAATGTTTGTTTATTTTTGAGAGAGAGACAGAGACAGAGACAGAATCCCAAGCAGGCTCAGCACTGACAGATACAGGGCTTGAACTCACAAACCATGAGATGGTGACCTGAACTGAAACCAAGAGTCAGACCAACTGAGCCACCCATGTGCCCCTGATGTGTAATTTTAAAAACGTCTTTTGTTTGTGAAGTTGCTCACAATCGTGATAAACAGAACTGTAAGATCTTAATAAGAAGGAATCAGGGAGTATTACCTTGAATTTCTTGTGATGAACCTGCATCCCAGCCAGAACTTTTGCCTTCATTCTTCAGTGTGTAAAATTAAGTATTTCCCCTTTTGAATACATATTTCTGAGTGATCGTGGCCCAGGCTTTATGGTGGAAAAACCTAGCTCAGTGTCTCAGATTAAGGAAAGTGTATAGGATTTTTAGTTTTTTCATACCGAATTGGCTCGAGTGTCTTAAATGTTTAATGAGCGTAAAGTCTGAGGTAGAACAGAGCTTTGAGGAATCTCGTAGTGTATGTCCACTGACCGTTAGTGACGGTCCATCATTTGTAGACCAGGGGATCCTCATCACTGGACTCAGTGGACCATAGGAAACTGCCCGGCCGATAGCATTTCTGTTATCTCTTTTAATAAAAACTTAATTTCCTTTCTTCCTTCTTACGCCATCAGATACCGGCCCCTTATTCATTTTCCTGACAGCTGCCGGCCGGCTCGTGAGCACCCAAGACTGGCCTTGCCGATTCCCACGATTTCTTCTTCCCACCTCCCCATCCTCCTTTCCTGGCCAAGCCATGGGAGAATGTGAGTCTGGGGCTGTTCCCTGGCAGGGCCTGCCGAGTTTCCATAAACATATCCCAGCTTGGCACAAAGAAGAAGCTGAGGGAGCAGCCACAGCATGTACAGCCAAAAAGCACTTGTGGAAATCCGAGGAATGTGAACCAAAAGAATTGCCCCGAGTCCCCACACACTTTTCTCCCAGAACACTTAGCACACTGTGTGGCTGGACAAACGGCTCTTTCAGCTGCGTGGGGCTTTCAGCCTGTGGTTTGAAGCCTGACAGGATGTGGCAGTCCTGACTCTGGATAATGTAGTACGATGCAACAAAATGCATCAAATTAGAAAATGGAAACTTTTCTTTCCCCGAACTGTAATTTAGCTGTCACTTGGCTTTAAAGCAGCTGAAAACAATTTTTTGAAAGTGAATGTTTATTTCCTGAAGTTTTGTGAATAATTATAGGCCTATTCTCTCCATGTTCCATATTCCACCGCCTTTCCCATAACTGTCTGAGTGGCGGGTCCCAGCATAGGCATATGGCGGTCCTTTGCCTTAAGAGGCCGCCATCGAACGCGTGGCCCCTTTGATCTGTGACTTGTGACGTGCTTTACCTACAACTCTCTCATCAGACTAACACATTCTGTCAGTGTGTGTGTGTGTGTGTGTGTGTTTCCAAGTTCATTTTCTCAGTGCCGTGAGAAAGATCTACAGGGAAAATTGCTGATTTTACATCTGTCTTACCACAGGAAGAGAAGGGCAATATAATGAATTTTTTATGAGCCATGTTGCCTAGTGTTCACTGAGAAACCTTTGCCTTTCTAGGGGAAGCTTTTGACCCCACGTGGTGAGGGGGTTTGTAACCTGATGCTATTGTTAGAATACTTATAGTCTAAGGTTTTCCTGTCAGCACCCAAGTTAGCTCAGTTAAGGTTATATATTTTGAAATTCTTGTGCCTCGTCCTCTTAAAATACGTGCTCTGCAAAATTAGGTGGCTGAAGGCCAATGAGTTCGTCATAAAACAGCTTTTATGTCGCCACGAGTAAAGACTTTCATGTATATGTTTGTATCGAGTTTTGCAGAGTCAGGTGATATATACATTTAATGGAATTATTGATGGCGCATTTATCGGGATTTCCTGATACAGAATTGAGTATTATTTCTGTTGAATATTAAATTAGTATTTGGAAATAACTATTATAATTAAGAAGATAATTCATACCTTGGCATTGTATGGCATTTTAGGTAAGTATATTTTACCGGGGTCTTTAATATAATCTGTTTTCACTACCACTTTTCAGGGAAAATGTTGTTACTATTTTAATTTTCCAGAGGGGGAATCTACAATGCAGAGAAATTTCAGAGGTCTTAGACTGAGGAGATTTTCAGGGTGCTTCTCTTAAAATACTAGGTTGGCGCCCCAGCAGACACCTTTGGCATATCACCAAATCTTGCATATGACTCCTCGTGTTGTTTTTATGAAAAAGTGATGGTAGTTTTGTGTGTTTTGTTTTGTTTTGTTTTGTTTTGTTTTGTTTTGTTTTGCTTTGGCATCCCAGGACAGTAAAGATTTGTTGCTCTATCACGTGTTATTTAGGAACATTTTCTACAGCTCCTAATTATTTAAAGATAAATTTGGGTTCAGACTTCCTGTGCTGTAGAGATAGAACTATTGACAAAGAGAAGGGGTTGGTTGGTTCAACTCTGGAGGATTACAGGTACTTAAAATTGGCATAACTGTATACTGGCTTCAGTTGAACACTACCACCTTGACCTGGTGAAGTGAACATGTACGTTTTAGAAAATCACTCTTGGGGGGCACCTGGATGGCTCAGTCAGTTAAGTGTCCGACTCTGGCTCAGGTCACGATCTCGAGGTTCGTGGGTTCGAGCCCCGCGTCGGGCTCTGTGCTGATGGCTCAGAGCCTGGAGCCTGCTTCGGATTCTGTGTCTCCCTTTTCTCTCTGCCTCCCCCCTGCTCACACTGTCTTTCTCTCTCTCTCTCCAAACTAAATAAACATAAGAAAAAAATAGAAAATCATTCTTGGGAAAAGGCATCCCTAACTTTTATTTCCATAACTGTGAAACAGGAGCAGTGTTTTACTTTGACTCATTCATTTTACTGTTGTATCAGTGAAATTGATCCCGTGGTAATACACTGGCATCCAAAACATACATGTTGTAGATGTATAACCTATATACATGCACATATATGTGTACACACACACACACACACACACACACGTACATACTTACAGGAAAATCTGATCTCTCTGCAAGTAAGATACTGGTACACAATTAGGAAAGCAGACTTTTGACCTTTGCTCAAGAACACCCGTAAAGGAGTGATGGATGGTGGTTTTTCATCCAAGTTACTCTCATAAGACCTACCACTTACATTTTCAGGGAAGTATCTTTCTATGATGCTTCATTTTATAGTACCCATTGCTTTGGAGAAAATGCAATTTGGAGAGTGGAGGGTCGGTTAAGACGTAGATTTTTCTCTTTAACAGTTATTCACAATACAAGTAGAAGGTGATGAAATCCGATCTACGAGCTGTCTCTCCTCATCAGAACCTGGATGATTTCACACAAATTAGTGTGGACACCGAGCTGTCATATACTGTCGAACTACTTTGCAGTCAGAGAGTGGGTTGCTCTTGGCCACTCTGGTTTAACACCATAACCGTGCTCTAGCTCACATCTTAGATCCAGACTTCAGACTTGTGTATCTAATTCCTTACGTGATGTCTGTTTAGATATATATTAGAAGTTTTTAATTTAACATGCCCCGAATGGAGCTGCAAACCTTTCCTCTGCTATTGGTTCTACCTGAGGGGTCCCCTTTGTTAGTTACATGGAGCCTGCAGCCTTCCATCTGCTCCAGCCAAAATTCTTGATGTTAATCCTTGTCTCCTTCCTTTTCTCCAACCCCAAGTGTATCTATCAGAGCATTTTCCTTTTTTTTTTTTTTTTTTTTTAAGTAGGCTTCATGCCCATTGCAGAGCCCAAATGTGGGCTTAAGCTCATGACTGTGAGATCAAGACCTGACCTGAGATCAACAGTTGGACGCTTAACCAACTGAGCCACACATTTGCTTGATGCTGCTTTCCAGAATATTCTTAGAATATCTAGAATCTAAACTCTAAACCTACGATCTAAGTGGCATTCCACTGTCACCAGGGTTCAAGCCACTCCCGTCTCTCAACTTTATAATTACAGTAGCCTGTTCTTTTGTCTCCCTGCTTTGATTTTTGCCTCACATAAATAAAGCAGGGTGAATCTTTTAGAATGAGAGTCACACTTTGTATTCCTCTGCTCAGAACCTTGCATTAGCATTGGCTTTCCATTTCACCTGACTAAAACTTCATTTCTTGGCTTAAAATTTCATTTCTTTAATTACCTAACAAACCCACATGGTGATGTACCACCCACCTGGGCACCCATGCACGCACACACCCCTAATCAGTTCTCTCTGCTCTGCCTCTACTCTTTTCCCTCTTGCTGACTCTGCTCTAGCCACACTGGCCTTGGCCTTGACATCTCAGACTTGAGTATGCTTCGGGGGCTTTGCACTGATTGCCATCTCTGCCTAGGACACACTGACACCAGCCTGTCACGTGTCTTTACCAGAGACCTGACATCTCCTGCCACTGACTCTCTCTGGTACCGTTGACCCTGTTTTTTCTCATTTCTCCTCCATAGTCTTCTGTTACATCTTGTAATGATTTATTATGTTTGTGGCGTCCTGTGTGCATCACTGTGCTTCAGAGCGAGCTTCCCAGGAGGGGGAGTCGTGCTGTAAATTGCGCACTGATACGTTCTAAGCATCTAGGGTGGTGTCTGCGCATAGTAGGCACCAAACAAATGCTAGTTAAATGAAGAAGGAATAAAAACAAGCCTGGCTGGCTGAGTCATTTAAGCATCCCACTTCAGCTCAGGTCACGCTCTCACGGTTTGTGGGTTCGGGTCCCGCATCGGGCTCTGTCCTGACAGCGTGGAGCCTGCTTCAGATCGTCAGTCTCTGTCTCTGTCTCCCTCTCCCTTGATCACCCTCTTCCTCTTTCTCTCTCTGTCAAAAATAAATACACATTCAAAAAAAGTTTGGGCCTGTATTACTGGCAGTTTGGAAATTCCTGGCCAGTACGTTCTGTCACTATTTTGGTGACTATTTTTCACACTCCTCCTTACCCCCTGGCCGACATTAATTGTTCAGTAGATATGTGAATGCTGGTTCACAACTACACCTTTTACAGTGTGCCATATGGCGGAGATGTAAATTATGACAGGGTCCCTAGTCTTAAAGACGGACAGGCAGTTGACAGTCACAAACAAAGCGGAACATGCACTGTACCGTGCGGTGCGAAATTTTAATTTCTGTAAGGCTTCAAAGGCACATGGCATCGGTAATGGTTGGAATAATTCTGCAAGGCTCCCTGAACAGAAAAGGATTTTAAAGTTGGATCACACGGTACCTTATATAGTTGTTTTTATAAGGCTGTGTCACGTATTATATTTATTTACTTTGTTGTTTCATGCAACTTGAGTTTTTCATAAGAGGAAACTGGCTGGCAAGGGCCTCTAACCAGAAAGGAAGGCTTGTCAACAGATTGCACATTCTGCTAAAGTTACTGACTTCAGTAATAAGCTGTGGGGGAGAAGCAGAAGGGTGTATGTGATTTTCATTTGGGTACGAAATCAACCAGATCGAAAGTCAGGCATATTGTATGGCAAGGGGTATAGGAACCTTAGGCATGTCAAGTGTTCCTTGGAGGGAAGCAGCTTCATCAGGCAAGCACAAAAGCCACATAATCACCATATTCGTGACTTTGAGTTCATCTCTGCTGGTATCGATTGGCAAGCACTTTCAAAGGGAAAGTAGTGAATGTCACTCTCAGAGAAAAGCTTAAATATATTAGCTAGTTAATTGAAAGGCTTCAACGCACACCAGGCTTCAGGCAACCCACGAACAAAACTGGTTGAAATGTATCAAAGGTGGAAATAGAAGCGAGTCAAGATCATCCCCCAATGCCTCTGTTTTAGCACTTTTGCCTTTTAAGTATTCCACCCTGTTTTTTGCAACTCTTGTCTAGTGCGTACGTTTATGAACATTGCTGGAGTTCACTGTGCTTTAATCATAGAACCATTTGGAGCAAGAAAACGTGCCTCGAGAATAGCTGCCCTGTAGTCTTCATGAGAATGCAACCGTGAGAAATGGCTCGACTCAACCCTGCTGTATACTGGTGGGAATCACATGCTGCAATTTACGGTTTCCTGGCTAGTTAACCTGAATTTAAGTAGCTGGGTGACTCGGTGACCCACCCGAACCAAATGGCTATAATTTATTAACATCATAAAGATAGAAAGTAACTATGGACTTGATAGAATAGTAAAGATGCTTCTTGGCCGGGGCATAGAATACATGTCCCTTCATTTATTTATTCACTCAACTAATTTTTATTCAGGCCTTTCTTCTGCAACAAATGATTTGATAAATGGGGATGGGAAAAACATGAGAAAGTTCAAAGAAAGGATGAAGAATTAAACATCCTGTGGCTTAATGCGGGGAGTGTTAATGTTGTGAACAGAAGGGTGTCTTAAAGGTACAGTGAAGAGCCCAGAGAGGAAAGAGGGAGTCTGGATTCGGGGCAGGAAACGGAAAAGGCCAGGCTAGGGATGTAGCCCGGAGGGGAGAGGGAAGGAGGCATCAAACATAAATAGGCCATAGTCACGATTGCCAGAGAACAAGGTGGAATTCGTTTCTGCAAACTAGTAAGAACAGAAGCCCAGTTCCAGGATCTGGCAGGGATTATGGAGGCAGCAGATAAGGGCTGCTTATTTGAGCAGATCAGCAGCAAAAGGGAAAAAAAAAAATTACAGCAGTTATCTAGAGAGGGCAGCTGGGTCAAGAGAACATTTTCTAGGAGAAAAGAGAACTATACGTGTTTGTAGGCACAGGGTAACAGCTGTGGGCCAGGTTGAAGATGCCTGAGAAGGCAGGCAGACGGGCAGAAATTGAGAATTAGGGTCTTAATGGGACCGGAACGAGAGGACCAGAGTGGCACAGAAAGGGGCTCTGAGCGGGGTGCTGGCTGGCTGAGTTAGTAGAGCATGTGACTTTGATCTCACGGTTGTGAGTTCAAGCCCCACTTTGGGCGTGGAGCTTACTTTAAAAAATAGATGAGGGGCCCCTTTAAGTTTGCTAAGCATCCAAGTCTTGATTTTGGCTCAGGTTACAATCTCATGGTTCGTGGGATTGAGCCCTGTGTCAGGCTCCGTGCTGGCAGGGTGGAGCCTACTTGAGATTCTCTGTCCCTCCGTCACTGCCCGTCCCTTGCTTGCACACACGTTCTCTCTCTCTGTCCCTCAAAAAAATAAAAAATTTAAATTTAAAAATTTTTTATAAAGAGGCTCTGAGCTTCAGGGGAGGAGAGGACTTGTTTCGTAAGATGGAGACAAGGATAGGAAGTGAGAAAGTCCTATCCCTGAGTCTCTGTAACTCAGTGCACCTGCAGATGAAGAGCTGATCTCACCAGTGATAAAAATGCTAACAGCAGGGGCGCCTGGGTGGCGCAGTCGGTTAAGCGTCCGACTTCAGCCAGGTCACGATCTCACGGTCCGTGAGTTCCAGCCCCGCGTCAGGCTCTGGGCTGATGGCTTGGAGCCTGGAGCCTGTTTCCGATTCTGTGTCTCCCTCTCTCTCTGCCCCTCCCCCGTTCATGCTCTGTCTCTCTCTGTCCCAAAAATAAATAAAAAACGTTGAAAAAAAATTAAAAAAAAAAAATGCTAACAGCAGTATCTCAGGGGGATAATAACTCTCTTCTATTTTATTACCACTGTGTCATGACAACAAAAGCATCTTCTTAAGCCCATCCATAATTAAAATATATTTTTTCTTCCTTAGTTTGATTTCCACTGAATTTCTTTAAAAAAATTTTTTTTTAATGTTTATTTGAGACAATGCGAGAGACAGAGTGCAAGCAGTGGAGGGGCAGACAGAGAGAGACACAGAATCCAAAGCGGGCTCCAGGCTCCGAGCTGTCAGCACAGAGTCTAACACGGGGCTCGAACTCATGAACCCTGGAGGTCATGACCTGAGCTGACGTCGGTCGCTTAACCGACTGAGCCGCTCAGGTGCCCCGATTGCCACTGCATTTCTAATTCTCATTTTTACCGAAATTTGCTCTCATCAACTGCCTTATTCTTCCTCTTCAGTTTTATCTGTTTGCCCAGCCAGCCGCCTCAGTCTTCCACATGCTGAGTTACCTCTCCCAGAGTCACCTCTCCCTCTCCTATGTTACTCAGGTTCCTTCTCTTCTGGGAAAGTAGTCATCCTGTCTCTTTAGATAAATATCACTAGAAATTAATGTAGTTCGATCCTCACCTGTGTTGTCATCTTGTCTTGATTTTCGATGTGGTTTGTCCTCGGAGCACAACGTATTGAGGAATTAACAATCGCTCTTTCTTTTAGTCATGTTCTGTTTTTCCATTTTCGGATGTAAGACATGGCAGCCAGTTGGCTGCAGACTGGGGGCACATGGCCCAGTGGGTGAACCAGATGGAATACAGGAAGAAAGTATTATAATGTCCCTCTTTGCTGTCTAAAAATAGGAAGTACATTAATTTTTCCTGATTTCCTAATCACCGCGCTTGTGAAGTGACCCAGACCATCTTACCTAGCTTGTACGTCACACTGTCCTGTGTCACACGTGGTGCACAGATGTTCATTGTAGTTTCTGTGTGCCGGGTTTAAGAAGTCCGTGCGTTCTACCACCCACTTTGTTGAAAGACCATTCTTCATTAAAAAGGGCAAGTGACTTTAAGAGGTTATGGCAGAAAAACCATGGAGTAGAAGTTGCAACTGTAATGCAGACCCCAGCAAACAACTAGACATTGGCAGAGGTATCACCGTTGCTTTTCAAGTGAGCTCAGCAGCCGCCAATATTCATTTAAGGAAAAAGGCCACAAACCAACTGTAAAAAGATCTGACAAGTACTTAGCCAACAAAATTGGAATTATTAAGAAGACGGTTTCAAATATGGTTTTATGCATATCGTTATTAGAAATGGCTATAATCTCAAATGTATGTTCTGCCTTTAGATACGAGTTAATAATGATACTACATGCATATAATTTATGAATAAATCAATATGCATGTATTGTGAGTTTTTTCTCAGCATCGTTTTCCTTTTAGGCATCCCACTCCCTTTTGATGTTCATTTATTTTTGAGAGAGAGAGTGTGAGTGGGAGAGGGGCAGAGAGCGGCGGAGACACGGAATCCGAGGCGGGCTCCATGCTCCAAGTTGTCAGCACAGAGCCTGATGTGGGGCTTGAACTCATGAGCTGTGAGATCATGGCCTGAGCTGAAGTCCGGTGCTTAACCGACTGAGCCACCCAGGCGCCCCAACATCATTTTCCTAATAGGTTTATACCGTAACAGTTTGGAGACCTCTGATCTAGTGCAATATTTATCGGCAAATATAAATAATTTTTCTTATGAAAGAACAGAACATTAAGGTCCCTCTAGCATTAAAATGTAGGTCTGAGAATCGAATATTTTAAGAACTTTAAAAACTAGACTTACTTCTCCTTAAACTACTGCACAGCGAAATTCGAAAGCAGCCTCTCTATTGACAGAGATTAGTAAAATGCCCCCAAGATGAGGACAGACACTGTGGTGAACTACCACATGGCACAGGCACTGATTTTTAGGTTGGGTTATGATTCTGTCTGCATATCATAGAATGTTCAAGTAGCCACTGCAGAATGTGGGCCTTGATAGAAGGAATGATGAACACTCTTTAGAAATTTAATTTCCCTTCTACTGTGTTTTCTATGTCCTGATTCTAAAGTAGCATTCTTAGGTGCTTCAATAATAGATATGTCTATCTGTAGCCTCATTTTTCTCTCTGGAACATTGTCAAAAAAAAAAAAAAGAAAAAAAGCCTTCTCAAGGGTCCTGCTGTGCTGGGTGACAAACACTCTAATAATTTTGTCCTCAAAGGGAACAGAGCCCTTACCAAGACCACCAGGCACACTTTGTTTTCATTTTCCTCTGAGGTATCATGGGAGCAAAATCACACATGGGATTCCATGGACTACCATTGTTTTGAGTGGACTAATCATATCTCGCCAGCTTCTGTAAACTCTCTTTTTCCTTCCAAGATTTTAAAAGCTGCATGCGGGGTCCCTTGTGTAGATATCATTATAGTTTAAAATTAAAGTGAACCAGTTTTGTATTTTATTAGTGTTTTGTTTAGAAATGGAGACACTAGATCCATGAATCATTGGCTTGTTCTCATCTGCAGGGTCATGAATACTATACAGTTGAAAAGACTATTAGAATTTTTTTAGTTATAAAAATAACGCTTAACAGAGAAAACATTTATGGAAACGACTGCCTAGATTTACATAGTTCCTTTCTGAAAGTTTTCAGGATTCTTTAGAGACGTGTTAATTCTCACATTTCTTCCGGGAGTGGATAATGAACAGACGGAGAAAATTGAAGCAATGAAGTCACATGGCCCTTCCAAGCTTCCTTAGTAAGTGATGAAGAAGCAGCGAATATAATCAAGAATCACCTTGTGGCAGGGTTCCACTAGACCAAAAAACTTCCTAAGCAACAGAGAGTGTTTAAAATAATGATATTTTAATAATTCTTCACCTAATAAACCTAGTGTCAGCTGGCTTATGTACTGTCAAACCATCATTGTATGGATTGCATGATTTTTAAAGACAGACATCTTCTGAAGTACTAATGTGATGTTATCTCTGAATGATGACTCTGAGGCATATCCTATTAGCATAAAAATTTAGTTAAACAAATAAAATAAACCTCATGAGGCAATCTAGACTTTTACATTCGACAGTTGGCCTTGCAGGAGAGCTCAAAGAATGCCCTCTCTGCCCAAGAGATCCAGGCTTTCCTTATCAAAAGTTGACCGTAAGTTGAAGAGCTAAAAGAACCAGTCTAAGTCCCAGAGGCCCATCATAAGTGTAAGTCCATCTGCTTTCTCAAGAGTGGAAGAAGGTGGGGGAAGGATTGCAAAATATCTCCTGAGGTACACAAGACCGTCGGTGGTAAGACTAGAAAGGAAAGAGACTCTACAGAGGAATCCCCCACATCTTGTAACTGGGCAGTAAGATAGGGTGTTACTTGCAACAGATCTGACAGCTGGTGGCTTGGCTCTGCGACACCGACATATCTGTGGAAAACTGTCAGTGCTCAGATCTCAGGTCCTGTTGATAAGAAATTGGTAATCCCACCCTCAAAATAGTTAGAGCCAGTGGTGGACTGAATCAAACTAAAGCAGCAGTGAAGCCCAGACCCAATAAGCTTGCCCAGCCCACCTCCAGTAGACTGACCAAGAAAGGAGCCTGCACCTTCTGAAAGTAAATATGACTTGTTTTAGATTCTTGTGTTTTCTTGTATATAATGTCTGGCATATCTTTAAAGGTTACAAGATACACAACAAGGTAGGAAAATGGCATCAATGGTCAAGAGATGAAATAGTCAATAGAAACGGGTCCAGAGATGGACCAAATGTTGGAATCATCAGAGAGTGGCTTTAAAACATATATGATATAAAATGATAAAAGACATAGTAGAAATGGTGCACAACATCCACAAAGAAATGGGAGATGCTGGCAGAAATACGAAAACTGTTGTTAAAATCAAACTAAAAAGAAATGCTGGAAAAGAAAAGTGTAACATCAGGAAGAATTCATTAGATACACTTGAGACCAGATTACACACAGTAGAGGAAGATTCCCATAAACTTGAAATAGTCAATAGAGAATACCTAAATTCATAAAACAGTAAAAAAGAAAAGCAAAGACCATCTGCGATCTGTGGGAAAATAACAAATCGTTCAAGAAGGAGAGGAAGAGGAAAATGGGATAGAAGTATTATTTGATGAAATAATAGTTAAGAACTTTGTAAAATTGATGAGAGATACAAACCACTTAGCAAATGTAAGCAGGAAAAATACAAAGAAAACCACATTGCAGTCAGTTACTAAAAAACAAAAATAAAAAGCAGTGCTTAAAAGTTGCCACAGGAAAAAAGACACGTGTGTAATTGAACATCAGTAGACAGGATGGTTAACTTCTCAACAGAAATAGTTGAAGCCATAAGACAAAGGAAAGACCTCTTAAAAGAGCTGAATGAACACAATAGACCTGTCAACCTAGCATTTTGTATCTTGCAAAAATATCCTTCAAAAAAGGAAGACAACATATATATTTTCAAGTGGGAAAAAGCTGAAATAATTTATCTCTAGGGGACCTTCACCATTGAAATGCAGAAAGAAATTCTTAAGGCTGAAGCAAATAATAATAAATGGAACTCAAGACTGTTTTTTTTTAATCCTTTTATGTTATACTTGTGTGTATTTCTTTCTTTAAAAGACCAAGTGTTTAGTGCAAAAATAATAACAATGTATTGTGAGGTTTTTAACATATATTAAAATAAAGCAGAAAAAGTGATGGGGTGAGAGGTACATGGAATACTACTATACAATTTTTATACTCTTTATGAATTGTATACTATTATATGAGTGAAAAATATAACTTAAAGATGCATATTATATTTAGATCCACTATTAAAACTACACATAAAATG
This sequence comes from Neofelis nebulosa, assembly GCF_028018385.1. NCBI lineage: Eukaryota > Metazoa > Chordata > Mammalia > Carnivora > Felidae > Neofelis > Neofelis nebulosa. The sequence goes on from NC_080782.1 coordinate 138,336,383, forward strand.
TATAGCTGAACTATCAGTACGTAAAGCAAAATAAAATTCTCAGTAATATCCACTTCTCCTCCAAAATGGCAGGAAAAGAGTTGCAGAGAGGTAAAGAACAAATGGAATAAATAGAAAACATAGAAAACAAATACTAGTTGGGGAAATTAAGGCACAATATTAATAGTGTTATTAAATATAAATTGCCCAAATGTTTCACTTCAAAGAGATTTGTAGACTAGATTAAAAAGTAAAACCCAACTATAAGCTGCCTACAGAAAACAAAGATATATTATAAGTGAAAGGGAATGAATGAATGTATGTACCATGTAAATGTTAAATATAAAAAGTTAATGCCTTAATGGTTAAAGACAAAGAAAATTACCAGAGATAAAGAAGGACATTCTATATCGGCAGAAAGGTCAAGTTGTTAAGAAGGCCTCATTTTTCAGGATAAAAATCATTATATAATAATCAATTACATTTCTGTATAATTGATATAAATTGATACATATTGATTCTATAAAATTGATAATAACATTGAAGTAAAAATGGAATTTATTGTAACATTAAAAGCATCAAATACATAGAAATTTACAAAATACGGAAAAGTGCTCTTCAATGAAGTTAGAAGACGTTGCTGAATGAAACTAAAGAATATTTGCTTCAGAGGTGCCTGGGTGGCTCAGTCAGTTGAGCGTCTGACTTCAGCTCAGGTCATGATCTCACAGGTCGTAAGTTGAGCCCCACATCAGGCTCTGTGCTGATGCCTTAGAGCCTGGAGCCTGCTTCCAGTTCTGTGTCTCCCTCTCTTGCTGTCCTTTCCCTGCTCATACTCTCTCTCTCTCTCGCTCTCTCAAAATTAAACATTCAAAAAACTATTAAAAAAAGAATATTTACTTCAATGGAAACATACTACATGTTTTTGGATGTGTAGAAACAATATTGTTCATTTTCCATAAATTGATAAACATTCAAAATATTGTCAAAATTCCAGCAGACTAATATTTTGGAAGAAATTAATAAACTGGTTCTATATGGGATGCAAAGTATCTAAAATAGCCAAAATAACACTGAAAAAATAATTCCAGAAAGTTACGCTACCTGATTTTAACATTTTAAAAAGCCATGACAGTCGAGACTATGTACTTTGGCACTATGTTAGATAATAGTTCAATGGGAAAGACCTGGAATTCTAGAAATAGACACAAACACATATGGCAAATTGAGTTTTGATCAAGGTACCAAGTCAGTCCTAAAGGAATAGCCAAGTAATTTTTAACAGATGTTGCTGGGACAATTGGAAATGAACTGCAATCCATTTCTCATTCCATATATGAACATTCATTTGAGATGGTCCTACATGCAAAGGTGAAACTCAGAGTCCTAAAACTTTATGAAGAAGATAGTAGGAAAATACTGTCATTACCTTAAGATAGAGTGTTAATCACGCTTCCAAAACTCAATCAGGAGGAAATAGAAAGCTTGAACAGACCCATAACCAGCGAAGAAATTGAATGAGTCATCAAAAATCTCCCAACAAATAAGAGTCCAGGACCAGATGGCTTCCCAGGGGAGTTCTACCAGACGTTTAAAGCTGAGATAATACCTATCCTTCTCAAGCTATTCCAAGAAATAGAAAGGGAAGGAAAACTTCCAGACTCATTCTATGAAGCCAGTATTACTTTGATTCCTAAACCAGACAGAGACCCACTAAAAAAAGAGAACTACAGGCCAATATCCCTGATGAATATGGATGCAAAAATTCTCAATAAGATACTAGCAAATCGAATTCAACAGCATATAAAAAGAATTATTCACCATGATCAAGTGGGATTCATTCCGGGGATGCAGGGCTGGTTCAACATTCGCAAATCAATCAGTATGATACATCACGTTAATAAAAGAAAAGATAAGAACCATATGATCCTGTCAATCGATGCAGAAAAGGCCTTTGACAAAATTCAGCAACCTGTCTTAATAAAAAGCCTCGAGAAAGTTGGGATAGAAGGAACATACTTAAAGATTATAAAAGCCATTTATGAAAAGCCCACAGCTAACATCATCCTCAATGGGGAAAAACAGAGCTTTTCCCCTGAGATCAGGAACACGATAGGTATGTCCACTCTCACCGCTGTTGTTTAACATAGTGTTGGAAGTGCTAGCATCAGCAATCTGACAACAAAAGGAAATCAAAGGCATCAAAATTGGCAAAGATGAAATCAAGCTTTCACTTCTTGCAGATGACATGATATTATACATGGAAAATCCGATAGACTCCACCAGAAGTCTGCTAGAACTGATACATGAATTTAGCTAAGTTGCAGGATACAAAATCAATGTACAGAAATCAGTTGCATTCTTATACACTAATAATGAAGCAACAGAAAGACAAATAAACGGATCCCATTCACAATTGCACCAAGAAGCAATTGTGTTTATACCTAGGAATAAATCTAACCAAAGATGTAAAAGATCTGTATGCTGAAAACTATAGAAAGCTTATGAAGGAAATTGAAGAAGATATAAAGAAATGGAAAAACATTCCATGCTCATGAATTGGAAGAATAAATATTGTCAAAATGTCAATAGTACCCAAAGTTATCTACACATTCAATGCAATCCCAATCAAAATTGCACCAGCATTCTTCTCGAAACTAGAACAAGCAATCCTAAAATTCATATGGAACCACAAAAGGCCCCGAATAGCCACAGTAATTTTGTAGAAGAAGACCAAAGCAGGAGGCATCACAATCCCAGACTTTAGCCTCTACTACAAAGCTGTCATCATCAAGACAGCATGGTATTGGCACAAAAACAGACACATAGACCAATGGAATAGAATAGAAACCCCAGAACTAGACCCACAAACGTATGGCCAACTAATCTTTGACAAAGCAGGAAAGAACATCCAATGGAAAAAAGACAGTCTCTTTAACAAATGGTGCTGGGAGAACTGGACAGCAACATGCAGAAGGTTGAAACTAGACCACTTTCTCACACCATTCACAAAAATAAACTCAACATGGATAAAGGACCTGAATGTGAGGCAGGAAACCATCAAAACCCTAGAGGAGAAAGCAGGAAAAGACCTCTCTGACCTCAGCCGTAGCAATTTCTTACTTGACACATCCCCAAAGGCAAGGGAATTAAAAGCAAAAATGAACTACTGGGACCTTATGAAGATAAAAAGCTTCTGCACAGCCAAGGAAACAACCAACACAACTAAAAGGCAACCAACGGAATGGGAAAAGATATTTGCAAATGACATATCGGACAAAGGGCCAGTATCCAAAATCTATAAAGAGCTCACCAAACTCCACACCTAAAAAACAAATAATCCAGTGAAGAAATGGGCAGAAAACATGAATAGACACTTCTCTAAAGAAGACATCCGGATGGCCAACAGGCACATGAAAAGATGCTCTTCGTCGCTCCTCATCAGGGAAATACAAATCAAAACCACACTCAGATATCACCTCACGCCAGTCAGAGTGGCCAAAATGAACAAATCAGGAGACTATAGATGCTGGAGAAGATGTGGAGAAATGGGAACCTTCTTGCACTGTTGGTGGGAATGCAAACTGGTGCAGCCACTCTGGAAAACAGTGTGGAGGTTCCTCAAATAATTAAAAATAGACCTACCCTATGACCCAGCAATAGCAATGCTAGGAATTTACCCAAGGGATACAGGAGTACTGATGCATAGGGGCACTTGTACCCCAATGTTTATAGCAGCACTCTCAACAATAGCCAAATTATGGAAAGAGCCTAAATGTCCATCAACCGATGAATGGATAAAGAAATTGTGGTTTATATACACAATGGAATACTACGTGGCAATGAGAAAAAATGAAATATGGCCCTTTGTAGCAACATGGATGGAACTGGAGAGTGTGATGCTAAGTGAAATAAGCCATACAGAGAAAGACAGATACCATATGGTTTCACTCTTATGTGGATCCTGAGAAACTTAACAGAAACCCATGGGGGAGGAGAAGGAAAAACAAAAGAGGTTAGAGTGGAAGAGAGCCAAAGCATAAGAGACTGTTAAAAACTGAGAACAAACTGAGGGTTGATGGGGGGTGGGAGGGAGGGGAGGGTGGGTGATGGGTATTGAGGAGGGCACCCTTTGGGATGAGCACTGGGTGTTGTATGGAAACCAATTTGACAATAAACTTCATATATTGAAAAAAAAAGAGTGTTAATCATTAAGACAAAATTAATAGATTGGGCCTCCTCAAAATTAAGAATATTTGCTCACTGAAAGACACCATTTAAAATGTAGGGACTCTTGGGTGGCTCAGTCAGTTGAGCATCTGACTTTGCTCAGGTCATGATCTCACAGTTCATGAGCCCCACATTGGCCTGTATGTAGTCAGTGCACAGCCTGCTTCAGATCTTCTGTCTCCTGTCTCTCGTTGCCACTCCCCCACTCATGCTCACTCACTCTTTCTCAAAAATAAATAAACTTTTAAAAAATTGCATAGGCAGTTCACAGACTGGGAAAAAACATTATTGCAGGAAAATTATCTGAGTACAGAAAGATACCCAGGATACCTAACAAGCACTTACAAATCAATAATAGAAAGACAAATAACCCCACCTCACTAATAAGTAAGAGAAGAACTTAGGCAACTTGACAAAAGAATATGTGAATGGTCACAAAGCTCATGAACAAAGTCCTCCATGTCATCAGTCATCAGGGAAAGGCAGTTAAAAGCATCATGAAGTATCACACAAAGGACCAACAAAAGCTTCTAGAACTATACAGTAGTAGCTGAGATGGCTCCAATGCCTTACATTTTGATCACGTCTCTCAGTTGACCCGAGAGTCTGATCCAAAGGGGTCAATTGTTAAAAGAAACCACAGGCCACATAGGTTAAGGTCCCCAGTCAGTAAACTGGGATTTAATATCTCATCTAATTGCGGTTCTCACCTCACCTAGAACTTTAGTCTCAGTGGTCAGTCAGGAATTTTATGGTGAGCGCCAATGAGTCTGCTACATGGGCCCTCTCCTACCCGCAAAGGGAGATGAGGTGATCCATATTCTAAGACCCTCTACCCCCAGGCCCCACCCCCAAGGAAATCAACCTTGCCTAAAATAATCCTTTTCTTCGGCTCATAACTTTCTTGCCCCAATCTCCTTGTAAAACCCTTCCATGTATAGATGGAGCTCTTTGGAGCTCTCCTCTTCTTGGTAGGTGGATTGCTGTCCAACTGAATCATATAGTGAAGCCGATTAGATCTTCAAAACATACACATGCACACGGGCCACCATTCCTAGTCACAAGAATGACCAAAATAAAAAACGAGAAGAGCATCTCTAAATGTTGGTCATTGAAACTAAATTAAATGTTTTTGTTTTATGTCTTTAGGTTTCTTAGAAAATAAATTGCTCATGTGTATGCTGAGGCAGATGTTTTAGCCTTTGCCCTACTTCATCAACCTCAGAGTTTCTTATCACTGATAAACAGGCCCGGTTAAAAATCACTGGAAGGTATTAATTTTGTCATTTTAACTTTTTAGGTCATGCATACACACAAAAGGAAACCATCTCAACATAAAAATGCCTTTGTTTTATTTGGAGGGTCAAGTACAAGTACTTTGGGGGCACCTGGGTGGTTCAGTCAGTTGAGCATCTGATTCTTGATATCAGCTCAGGGTATGATCTTGTGGTTGTGAGATCGAGCCCCACATCAGGCTCTGCACTGACAGCATGGAGCCTGCTTGGGACTCTCTCTCTCTGCCCCTCCCCTGCTCGCATGTGGGTGCACAAGCTCTCTCTCTCTCTCAAAATAAATTTAAACAAATACTTTGTCAAATAGGCAAAGTGAGTTTTAAAACATCACAGGATAAAAATTTTACCAGAAGTTACTTAGAATTATTTTGTCTGTATGACTTATTTATCTGAAAAAAAAATATGTGAACTTTGATACTTTGCCCACAATGTACAAGAAGAATGGATGAATAAAATGGGGCAAAAAGTGGAAAAGAGCAGTAAATTAATTGTCTTAGAGCTTCAGAGAAAAAAATCAGAAAAAAATAAAAATCATTAAGAACTTAGTGTTTTTATGAATATGATGAAGATAGAATCAAAGAAAAGAAGAAACCAAGGAAGACTTTGGTTTTCATTTATTCAGAATAGTTATCTTTCTCTTAATGAGTCCCATTCTCATCATTTGGGGGAAGGACTTCTTAGTTGTTATCTGTAAGTTCACCTAGACAGTGAATCAAATCAGGGTTTGGGACGTTCCTCTGGTCTTGCTCCTTACAAGTGATCTACTACTTGACAAATAATCTGTGATGAGAAATATGAAGTATTTATTAACCCAGAGCTATTCAGAGTTATTGATGAAAAGGAAAGATCCATCATATAATTCCCAGGGCCCTGAAGGAGATTCTACTGTATTGATTCAGTAGTTAATACAATCAGTCATTTATATGACCTGTTAAAAATGATTTATATTTGAATGATGAATTTTATTTGGCCAATTTGAATTTTTTTGAAGGAAGGAAGGAAAACCTTTTGCTTAAAGAAATAATTTGTTCTTTTTTTTTTTTTTTTTTTAAACTTGGTAGTGTAATACATATGACAAGAATGAGTTGAGCAGTAGTTACCACAGTCACAGGAATGAAACGGGTCTTTAACAATCTTGACTTCAAGTAAAGGTGGGTAACCGGCTGCTGTATTTTGCTTTGATCGTAACATTCACCCTTCCTTTCATGCCTATCTTGCTTTTCATTGTATTGAGTACAAAAACTCAAAAGGGTCCCCAGTCCCACAAATACAGTATCACAGTGTTCTCTCACAGAAGTAGTTTTATGTATTTATTTTCTCATACTAAAAAAACAAGGTGATTTTTGGTAGATCTCTCTTATTTGTCATATAAATAAGTATCTAAATTTGGGTTAGGAGAACCTCCAGAATGTGCTCAAGTGTTGTAAAACAAAAGTTTAGAGCATGCACTTTGTTTCTAGGCAGACCTATACCTGCTTTTGACAACCGTGTGATCTTGGCCAAATCACTTAACTTCCTAGCTCTTTATTTCCCTCGTGTGTAAAATGGGGTCATTGTGGTTGGCTCCCCAACACCATTCCACTTTTGATAATTCATCTGAGATATTTGTTGCCATGCAAGTTCCTTGCCGGTAATTGTTTCATGGATGGACAACCTGTGATACTTGAGGTCAACAAGGTACAGAAGAGTGGCTAGTATGGTGGGATGTGGACAAGGAATTATGTTCCATTGCTGGCAGCAGATTTCTCATGACCATGAGGGTGTTGGACTTTAGGATGAAGCCAACGTGTCAACGGAGGATAAAGACGGAAAGCTCTTTGTTGATGCTCTTGAGGAGATGAGAAACTTGAAGCCTTCTCTCTACTTCTGGTGATCACATAGTTTGACTTGCAGTGTTTTTTACTTGGAGAAAAGAGCTTGTGAAGCTCTTAGCTTTATATAGTGTCTAATGCAAAGAAAATTCTCAATTAAATATAGTTGTGGCTATTGCTGTTGTTATCCAAGCAAAGAAAACTGGAAAAAATGGCAACTTCTGTCTGATTTTGGGAAGGGATCTCAGAAGAGGAACAGTGTTTCAGCAAGATCTAATCTGTTAGCACCTCTCTTCTCACTTGAAGTAGCACTCTCTGAGGTACCCTGTGATCTCACATCTTAATTCTTAACCTTTTCCTCTCTGTTCTAATATCCCTTGATTCCTACTGGGTTTTCTTCTCCCTAGAGTTTTAACTCTGTTAAATGTCTTAAGGTGAACATGGACTGGAGTTAACGATGAAGAAATCAATCAATGCCTTTTCTTCTCTGCTCCATATTTTCAAAGAATTACAAGGTGATTCTCTCATCCAGGAGATGCAGGCAGGGCTGTGGCCCATAGATTCTTTGCATTTTTATGGGTTGACTTGTAGGGACAAGTGAGTGTTCCTGGGAGTTGTGTAGATCTGCTCCTGTATAACTGCCGGGGATCCACGCCCTCATTCACATCTCTCTGACCAACCTGTGTCATGACCTTGGAAGCTGGATTTCCAAGTCCTTGTGGCTGCGCTTGCCATGATACCAGCAGAGTCACTTGTCTTTATGAGAATCACATAAGCCTAAACAAAGAGCATCGCAATGGCAACCACCAAGACCTGCCATCAGAGGCCTCTCCACAATCTTCCTGAACACACACAAACCCTGAAAGTGCCAACAGGAAGGATACGGAAGTCATAAAAGAGGAACCTTTGCATGAACCTTGGCCAGTGGAGCTTGGAGATGGATTTGTGATTTATTTTAGAAATCGCAAGAGAGGTTACCTTTTATGTACCTAAAATGACATACGAAGATTCCTACCTGATTCAGAATCCTGAGGTGGCCTGGCCATCTAAAACCATCTAGTGTTTTTAGACTAGATGGAGTGGACAACTCTGAATACGATTAGTTTTTATTTCATTCTTTTTACTCTTATTATCTTCCTTTGTTATAATGACTAGAAAACAGTCAAAAGGAAGATACTGATTTTTTTTTTCTTTCCTTTTTTTCTGTTTTCATGTCTCTCGCAATTTATGAGCTAGAGATTAGGGTCAGATATTAGAAAGACAAACCAGTTTTCTGCACACTAAGTAGGAAAGCAGTTATTACACCGTCAGTAACAGATTCCATCCAGAGCATCCCTCTCCCTGACAAAGTATTTAAAGAGGAAACACTTAGTGAAAGCTTTAAGAACAAAATGCATTTCAGCTAAGGCAGCGTGGTATGCCCTGCATCAAAATACGGAGATTAAAGCACACATCAATTCCTCTCTATCACAAAACTGTCCTACTTGTCATTTTAAGAAACTAGCCTATCACGCATATGCTTTGATCATTTCTAATAGATTCTTCCTGACTGGCTGTCAACGTGGAAATTAAAATGCCTAGTTGAGAAAGCATAACAGTAACTTTGGTAAAGAAAGATTAATCATTTGTTCCAAATAATAAAGCCACCTTCCCTAGTAGAAATCAGTCTAGCATCATTTGGAACTTCTGTTTTCTTTAGCAATCACATAGCACCTGTAGCGTTTAAATTAAGGTAAACTAATTTTGTTTAATTGCTATGATGTCTTCTTCTATAGCGTTCGACTTTGACTACAATTCATCAATGTAGTACATTTTGTGAAGATGGTAAATGACTAGTAAAAGATCCGTTCATGAAGAGCTAAGTTATTCACATGCTTAATTTTTATTGTTAAAAAATGATTACATCTCATACCTTCCAGTAAATTAAGGAAGTGAAGGAAACAAGATCCACAAACACAGCATTTAAGTATAGTCCTTCATTGACAGTAAACCTTAAATAATTTCAAAGAATTGGCTTTCTCCAATTTAATTCATGCATAGAATTTTTTTTTTAACTCAACAAAATTTTATTCACATACTTACAATATACCTAACTGTGTGCCAGACGTGAGGCACTTGGGATAGTGAAACCAATTCCTGCCCACATGGAGTTTACTTGTTCTGTCTATGCCAAAAGGAACTTTAAAAAAAAAAAATTGCAGTATAGTTAATGCAGTGTTATATTAGTTTCGGGTGTACAGTATAGTGTGATTCAACAGTTCTATACATTACTCCGAGGTCACTGACATGAAATTTCAAATGTAAAGAAAAGGCCCTACGAAGGAAGGAAAAACATCAGTAACATGTTCCTAAAGATTTATTGTAACAATTAGAAAGTGCAACACATGTTAGCTAGTTGATATAATCATCCGCTATAAAAAGCTACTTGATGAAGTTGTTGTGCATGTTACCTGTCACAACTTTTTTCATTTCATAATTTTACTCTCGCCCAAATGATTCACATAACAGCCCTCATTTAGCACACATGATTCATAAATGATCAAAACAAATGGAAAATCTTGGTGTGTTTATGTGAACATAAAGCATTGAAGTGGTCATCACAGAGAAATAAGGTAGCCAGCTATTTAAACGAGAACACAGAAGATAAGCTCAGTCACTATGGAACACAACCAGATCCATCATTTTCCTTGCCATCAACTAGAGAGAGCATTTTATATTTTATACCTTCACCGCATGCTTTACAGTGTATGTTCTCACTAATCGAGGATAGAATTTCTTTTAACGTATTTATATTGGATATTAAACCAAATGCAGCTAACAGCTAATGAATAGTTTTCCCAAAGTAGAAAAGGTCAGAGAAGAAGTGTTGTTTTGTTTCGTTTCGTTTTTTAATAGAGTAACACTTTCCAAACTCTGTGCTCCACATAAGTGTTCTGTGTTCAGAAGGATGCCATCCATGGTCAATCATGTTGGAGAAATGCTGTGTGACGTTTGCAATCGCAAGGAAATCACATTGTAATGGCAAGAAAAGTTCCAAATAGAGAAATGAAGATTTTAATGAACGAAATGACAAATCGGATGGGATCGAGTCTTTTTTTGTTGTTTGTTTTTTTGTACCTGAGCGGCTGTCTATTCCACACTGCCTTATATCTATTAGCGATCTTAACAAAGTCTTAACAGCCGCACACTTGGTTTGATCTGTGCCCCAGGCACTGTTTCTGTTTGAGAGTCTTTCCAGAATGAAGGAAATGAAAATGTATTTTTTCCAACCCAACAATTGCTCTTCAGCCCCTTTTTAAATTTTTTCTCAAATATCTGGTCTCTCCCACACCTTTTCAGCTAAGAGAAGGCACCTGACACTTCTTACATTCTGCCTGAAAATCATCTGACCACGGTCCCAAGGTATATTCAGTTGACTTTATTTTCTTCCCCACTTCTGCCAGAAACTGCCTTCCAGTTGTTTTGCCACAGAGGAACAGGGGGCACCGTTTTTCTAACTGTCAAGAAACATTTTCTCAACCTTTTTCCAACTTTTGCTAGCACTTTTCTTTCCATTTTTATAGCCATCACTCACAATTTCATTGCTGTTGTTTCTAATTTTTTTAATGTTTATTTATTTTTAAGGGAGAGAGAGAGACAGCACACGAATAGGGGAGGGACAGAAAGAGGGAGACACAGAATCTGAAGCAGGCTCCAGGCTCTGAGCTGTCAGCACAGAGCCCAACACGGGGCTCGAACTCAAGAACTGTGAGATCATGACCTGAGACGAAGTTAGACACCGAACCGACTGAGCCACCCAGGCACCCCCCACCCACCCATTTTAATGTTTATTTATTTATTTTTATTTATTTTCAGTTTTTTCAATGTTTTTATTTATTTTTGAGACAGAGACAGACGAAGCAAGAGCAGGGGAGGGGAAGAGAGAGGGGGAGACACAGAATCCAAAGCAGGCTCCAGGCTCTGAGCTGTCAGCACAGAGCCCGACGCGGGGCTCGAACTCACGGACTCTGAGATGGTGACCTGAGCTGGTCAGACGCTTAAGCAACTGAGCCACCCAGGCGCCCCTATGTTTATTTATTTTTAAGAGAGTCATTGCTGTTATTTCTGTTCCCGCAGTTTGCTCTCTGACTATAGGAAGTTGCCTTCAGGTCTCTGGAATGCGGGGATATTCTCATCAAACATCTCGCTTTCCTTCTTGCCTGGCCATTGGATGGTTGGTTGGTCGGTCCTTTTACATGTACTTTCTTTGCTATGTATCCTCAGAATGAATCCCATCTTTTTTGTGTGTGTGTGTATATATTGACCACATAATTTATTGCCATAATTTATTCACACCTTTGAAAGTGAACGTAGGCACTATTCATAATTATTCTCAGGTAACAGGCAAAGAATGAGACCCTCCGGGGCAGCACAAGATGTGTGCTTACCACATTTTTAGGAAACCTGGTTTTCTTTCCCCTATGCCAACATTATAAATAGCTGGAGAGAAAATGATGAATATGCTGATACATTTTCTTTTTACTTGAGGGAATAAAGCTTTCGAATACGTGGATGCAGTTCAGAGCTAGTTAAGTTTTGAAAAAAAAATTCTGGCTCCGAATCTTGAATATCTGGTTACGGATCTGGTTAGGGTTTCCTGTACACCTCATGAAAATCATGTATAATTTTGTACCTCAGCACTATTTTCAAAACTTTTGTTTGTAAGTAGTCAGGCCAATCAGGTTCTCTCCTTCTTTAGATATTATGTTTAATTATGAGGAAATCTAGAGATGATAATAAAGTCTGAACACATTAAGATCAATAGGGTTAGCAAGAAGATGATAAGGCATCATTTACTGTATTAATAAATCTACTCAAGAAATTTAATTTTACCATTTGATTAACCTGGCTTGACTTCCTACCAGAAATCTGAAGATACGAGAGTAGAAGATAGTACCATGCGGAAAGAAAAGGCATGATTCAATCCAGACTTCCTGCTGTCAGCATTCAGATGGCTCAGCAGAATATGAGAACTTCATCTGTTTGGAGTAAAATGAGCCAGCAGAGAGTGGATTCTCTATTCCCATCGCCTCTGTGCGGATGCTCAGTGCTCAGAATCCTATTTTTCAGAAACTCTAGGAACTAAGATTGTTATGTAAGAGCGTATAACTTTGTGAGAACATTCCTAAAGTTGCTCAATGCATGATGGACCGGGGATTAGTCTGCATTTCCATGTTTTATTCTATGCCATTTGATTATAGTAGCTTTATGCGTGTGGTGCTGGGAAATCCGTTGTATGCCTTACGTTGTATCAGTGCTTCCAGGTTTAGGCAAGTAAATATGCCGGTCGTTACCTGCTACAGGAAGCAATTTTGGCTGACAAAGCAAACTGTTCTTTGAGGAGATGAATTTCTATCCTGGGAGGCGACCTGGACGCTGGAGAAAAAATAAATATGGAAGAACTTAAATTTAAGTACAAGTTGCCTTATCTGAGTCACAGCGTTACTCTTTCAGAGTGGCTGAGAATTAAGGGCTTGATAGTAAAGCATGGTCTATCTGTAGAAGCATGATTGACATGTAGTACCCTTTGAATTTCATCGTTGGATGTGTCTTTAAGGTTTTTAGGCACACAGAATGTGTGGTCAACATGCAGCATCTTGGAAATGGCATTAGAAAGGGTACTGACCTGAACGCAGGAATCACTTAACTCCTCGTGGAACGTTTACTCCAGTGACAAGTTTTATGTAATGTGTTGCATCGATGTTAAGTCAGGGGGCGTGGGGAACTTCAGAGAAGTGAAGTGCAGGCAACTATCAGTGAAGCAGTTTTCTCCTCTAAAAATGATGGCTCCCGAGACTCTTAAATACAGAGAACAAACTGAGGGTTGCTGGCACAGTGTTGGGTGGGGGGATGGGCTAAATGGACAATTAGCATTATGGAGGGCACTTGGTGGGATGAGCACTGGGTATTACATGTAAGCGATGAGTCACTAAAATTTACTCCTGAAGCCATTACTACACTACATGTTAACTAGGATTTAAATGAAGTTAAAAAAATAATAAATAAAACATGATGTTGTTTCGTTTGACTTAATGACCTCACCGTGTCAGGCATGTCTGAATTTCTAAATTGTTAACGCATAGGTTGGCACACTTACTGAAAAGAGAGAATTAAAATCAAATCACATCATGTGGTTTTTATCTTGGCAAAGTATAAGTCAGTATTTTCTTTATGTTTCCTCCCTAGAAATGTACTCCAAATGCAGTGCATGTGTGTGCGTATGCGTAGCTATTAGGAAATATGATTATTTGCCCCATTATCTTTTCCTCTAAAAACTCCTTTTCCTTTTCTGGTTAACAGTGCAGAATTGATGTGGGAGAGGCCTGGCTCTGGGGTCAATCTGTTGCATAATTTGGATAAAATGGACCTTTTCGACAGGTAGGTGGAAGTCTGCTCATCTGCCTTACCTCCAGGGGGGTTACTGGGGAGCCCTTTCACTGGAGATGTTTCATTTTCTTGAGTTTATTCAGGAGTCAATCTTGGCTTATATGGATTCCCTGCTAAGGTGGAGCTATGTCCTTGGGGTTTACTCCGTACGAGTTACAGTATTTCAGGCTTTGCTTTTTGCTCTGAACAAGATTGCCGGGGCAGTCCCCAAAGACTCTGAAGTCCTAGAAGGATTTGGGAGGGGTTTCAACTTAAACTTACATGTTAACATACAAATCAGAGGGCTTTGTGCTATATGGTGAACATTAAGATGATTCTTCCCAGACAGATGATTGTCTGTAAACTCTGAAAATGATTATCTGTCCACAAGCCCAGAGTCAGAGGAAAGTCAGAGCAGTCTCCATACTAATCACTAACATCCCCTAAATTCCAGTTACATTTCCCCCTCCCCACCCTCGCGCGCGCGCGCGCACACACACACACACACACACACACACACACACACACACAATGTGCAGCCCTGTGCTTCACATAATCCCAAAAGCCAAGAGAGATTCGGAGAGGCAACTTGTCTAACATCATACTGCCCTGAGTTGTTGAGCTGGGATTCACGTCCAGGTCTCGCTGATTGAAAAGTCCAGATTTTTCCATTACTCCACACTCTATCTCAGGACATCTTGAAAAGGGAATTTTGAAGTCATCTAAGAAATCGTTTATCCCAAATCCTCCCTTCACTTCAAAGTAATGGAAAATGCAAGCCCTGCCCAGTGTCTCAGAGAGCAAACTCTAGACTCCAAAATGCTAAGCCTCAATTTAGTATCCTTTCACTTAGTGTGTGATTCATGCAAAATTTCAGAAAAATGGAATTTTTCTTGCACAATAATTATTTTCTAAGCTGCTGTTTTCTAAGCTCCACAGTTGCCTTAACACGCAGCAGTTCTGTTCCAAGATTAATAGGAAATACAACCGAATGCAATTAAAATTATTATCACTCTCAGTGTGTGCGATTAAAAACCAACCCAACATTATGCATACATCATTGGTGATTTTGCCCTTGGGATAATGGGGAGATCATTCATATTGGAGAATGTCAGGCTCAGAAAGGGTCTCCGAGAAGCCTCATGCAAAATTGCACCTTGTGTAGGGAAGGAAGAGAGGCCCAGGAAGCTCATCCCTTAACGTCACATGAGGAGTTAGCACTGACGTGTACCCTTCGATCTTCCGATTCTGTCTCCCGCCCCTGTCACCACATCACCTTTCTTACCTTTTACTAAACTTACTTGTTTTTATCTCTGCACAGCCACCTCTAAACCAAACAAAACACACGCACACTAAGGGGGAAAAAACTGATACTGAATAAAAAAAGATAAACCGTAGGGAAATACAGACACGGTTCATGTGCTGGCTCTAAAATCTCAGTGCAATATGATTGCTGACCCCTGTTTCCCTTAGTGGAGAGTTGACCGAGAGAAAAGCCTCATATTAGAGATGTTCCTCGAACTTGCTTCTGGCTTTCCGGCTTCTCTTTTCAGTATCCAAGAAACAGTGACCGGTATTAATACCTGGATCTCAGGCTTGCTTGCTGGCTTGCTTTTTTTTTTTTTTTTTTTTTAATTTATTTTTTATTTCCACCAGTTGTGGTTAAGGCTTTTTCTTTTCACATTAAAAGAAAAAAATTCTCTAGTGTAATAAAGCGGTCTGAAAACATTATTTTAAGAAGGATGCCTAAACCTGACCCTTTATTTTTTGAACACCCTATCCTTCCTTCTGCAGGCATCATACACATTAAATCTTATCATGTCCCATCTTTCCCAGGACATGTCACTTTTTTTTTTTTTTTAATCTTAGCTTCTTTCTTTAGGAGAAAAGGGATCCTAACAGCTTTGTCTCACCTAAAGGAGAAGGTCTTCACGAACCTTACTAATAAGTAATAGTTATTGATTACCGTGAATGATGACTGAGTCCTTTCTGCATCAACAGAATTTATCTTCTTTGGGGGTGAGCATCTTCAAAAGGAGAATTACCCGCCCCCCCCCATTCTCGGCTGAATTATTTTTTGTTAAGAAAGAAACTCCATACCTCTGCACACGGGCATTCACCCCCCTGAAGACCTGGTTGTACTTCATCCCACGAGGGCTCCTCAGCCCTCCTCTGACCTGGATCCTGCCACCTCCGGCCCTGGCCGCCACATTCCCCTTTCTCCTGCCTGTCATTTTCTCCAGACTCTTATTATCTGCAATACGAAATGCTGTGCGCTGATAGATATTGGCAGAACCTGGTTAAAATTCATTTCACATCGCTTGCCCTTACTTCAAAGGAACAAAGGTTTTCTTTTCTTTTTTTTTTTTCTCCTTTCTTTCTTTTTTCCTTTTTTTTTTTTTTTTTTTTTAATCCTAAGAACAGAAAACCAAGTTATCTTTGTGGTGTTAAGCATGAAACTGGGTCTTTGTTTGAAAAGCAACATCTGATGTTTCCTCTCTTTTCAACTCAAACAACTGGGCCCTTCTGTGTTACGCATCCCCGGTACGCCAGCTTTGGGATTTTGTCATGTCAGGAGCTGCTGACAGCTGACAAACTGCTGTGTGAAGAGCAATGCCTTCTCCTCGCAAAATTCCTGAGCCTGCAAGGCACAGAAAAGGCCTCTGTCTACAACAGGGAGAGGATGTTTGCCTCCATTCTCTTCTGTTTTCATGCACCTGGAATTTGTTGCAGGGTATGGTAGCTCCCTCCATCTCTGAGCAGAGCATTTATCTAGTACCCCATTGTAACCCTCTGCTTCTCCGGGGACGCGTAGGTGCTGGAAATCGCCACCCACTTGGGCTGCCCCACTCCCAATACATTTCCAGCCAATTCTGTATCCCTGGAGTTCAGCCTGTAAATAATAATTGAAAGTGTGACATTTGATAAAAACATCAAACCCCCAACACGTAACAGCTAAAACTTTTAAGCAAAGGATTCTGTACTGATTGGTAGGCGCGGGTTGAAATACGCATCTCAGTTTGGGGCAGGATACTCGGCACAGAGTTTTGCCTCGCCCTCTTGTTAGTGTGGTATGGTGCATTCGTGTGGGTCAGTGGTTACAGTGCTAATGTCTAGCACATAGGAAGTGTGGACTTGCTTATCACCATCTGTCATTTAAAGAGATCTTATACGAACTCCATTGCTGTCAGCCTCATGAAAGGCTTAGTTTTTATCCTCAGCTTCTGGACAGAGCTAGGAAAGAAACATTCTTGAGGCATTTTTGATGGAGCCATTTTTGCCCCCTTCCTCCAGGAAAAAGATGGCCGTCTGCCCAGGTATACTGGCCACGTTGGATGTCCTGTCCATGCCACCGTGTCATCGAGCCAGGGCTGGACCCTCTTGAAGACGGTGCGATTCCCTGTTGATCGCTTGCTTTACGTTTGATGCTATGCAAAGCCGCGTGTGAAATCCTTGCAGCCAAATAAACAAACAAAATAAATAACAGGCTGCACTTAACGTGCTTACAGAATTATAGGGTTTTGAGAGATGGCCTGGTATCCTGCTAGAAGCCATAAAAATACCCCAGCTGTTACATAGTGTGCAGGAAATATATTGGTTTTACATTTTATAATTTCAAACTCTGTTGTCAACAGGCAACTTATGTTACTTTATATTCCACTCATCACAACCCGCCGTAATTCCTCATGGCAGAGCAAAGTAAAATATATTCCTCTGTGCTGACACTACTTATTGTTTTTTGTCTCCTGTAAATGATTTGTGGCCCTGCTTTGAATTTGGGAAGGAAAGTGCATTTCCAGAAGCTTTTATAAGAAACAGCACATTCTTCAGCACAGGAGACTCAGTCTCTTAGGAAACCGGAAAAGGCCATTTGGCTCTTCCTCACGAGCCATTTATGTTTTCTCCCGTTTCTTTCTGGCAGGGTCCTTCAAGCCTCTCTTTTCAGAGAAATTCATCAAGCAGCTGTTGAATGTATTAATCCCTTGCCTTTGTGACCATCAGCCTGCCTCTTCCCCAGGTAATCATTGAAAAGCCCTCTCTGCAGCATCCTCATAAGGCCCAGGTCAGAGTATCTCTTTCATTTTCATTTCATTGTCGATTCAAAGGCTATCAGGCAGTAATTGTCAAGAGCGTAAGAGGAGTTGACACCATTGTCCAGGAACCTTAAAAAGATTAGGAGCTCCTCTGTCCACTGGTTCTGAACATCTTACCCAAACATTGGCTGTCCAAGTCATAAAGGAGGCCAGAATGTTTTTTTTAAGGTTTATTTTTATTTAGTTTGAGAAAGATACAGAGAGAGAGAAGGCGACAGAATCCAAAGCAGGCTCCCCGCTTTGAGCACGGGGCTGGACGCGGGCCTTGAACTCACAGTGGGATTGTGACCTGAGCAGAATTCAAGAGCTGACACTTCACTGACTCAGCTCCAGGCGCCCCCAGACGTTTTTCTTAAGAGGAGATTTGTACTTCCCGTGTTGAGATGTTAATCTTCGTGGAACTTTTTTGTGTTGTTGTTGTTGTTGTTGCTGAGTCCTGAAGTCGTAACCTGTTTTGATAGTGATGTCTACCCCCAGTGCTTCGGGTTTGTGTTGAAGGTAGGGATTGACAATGGTGTTGTGGACTGTGGCTTGCAGGGGGCAGGCAGGGGGTCTGTCTGCTTCATGGGGCTGCTCTGATCGTCTCCAGAGATCCCCTGTGAAGCGGAGAACCCCGCTTTCTCAAAATGGTTCGAAGTCAAGCCAGCCTGTGTAAGCCAACTTCGTTGCTATTTGGGGCACTCGTGTTTACCTAAAGAAATAAAACCTTACGACCAAAGAGGTAATCACACAGACAGCCGCTCCCATTGGTAATAAAATTATGAATCACCATTAAAGTTTGCATCGGAAAAACATTTTTGAGTTTCCTTCGAATGACGTGCATTGTTTTAAGCTTTTTGCAAATTTGGTTAATCCTCCATCAGTTCCATAATGTGGGTATTATTGTTGGCCCCAGTTTTACAGATTAGGAGGTGAGGCCCACAGAAGATCAGTAACTTGCTGGAGGCCTCCCAGCTAGTAGTAGCCGAGTGGGGATTTAAACCCCTGCCCTGGATCCAGTGACTACACTTCTCCCACATGGTTACTGTGGTCATTCCTTTGCACTTTGCAAATCACCTACCGTATTTTACTTATTTCCTGGAATTTCCCAGTAAGTAGCTCCTTATTTTTTCACATCTTCATTTTTGATAGCAAACTTGTACTTGCAAGCAGGGTGGACAGCCTTTCTACCTGAAGCTGAGGGGTGCTGTATTTAGAAATAGAAACAAAAGTGGCCATTCCCTCTTAGTGTGCTGGAGGGCGGGGGCGGGGTTTGAGAGGGGCGAGAAGAGTCAGATTTATCAACCAGGGGAGGCAGGGGCGCCTGGGTGGCTCAGTGGGTTAAGCGGCTGACTTGGGCTCAGATCATGATCTCACACTCTTGTGAGTTCGAGCCCTGCGTCGGGCTCTGTGCTGACAGCTCAGAACCTGGAGCCTGTTTCGGATTCTGTGTCTCCCTCTCTCTGACCCTCCCCTGTTCATGCTCTGTCTCTCTGTGTCTCAAAAATAAATAAAAAACAAAACAAAAAAACCTTATCAACCAGGGGAGGTGAGGCTGTAGGAATGTCAAAGAAACAGTAGAGAGACACTGGCTCCCATTCGTCGTGCCTTTACCAAACCCTCCATCCACCTTGTCCGTTTTAAATCTGCATTACAAGTGTTTGGGCTGTGTGTATTTCGCTCATTCTAAAACTAGGGAAAGTGAGGCGTTTTTTTTACACGGCAGTAATTATCCAGTTTCACACCCAGGTCCCTCTGCCAGCAGAGCCTGCCTGCCCCCCTCGCCCCATAGTGCCGCATTGCCAGCAGCTAGAAAAGAACCCACAGAGACACCCCCCCTCCCCCAAATACTCCCAGGTTCACCTTGCGGAAAGATTGCAAGCCTGAGAATTTGGTTTAAAATGCATTGAAGAAATGTCGTGCAATATATGGTAGCCTTAAATCTCCTGGGTGGGGAGTTATTTAGTTGTCTTCTCAAGGGAACATGTTCAAATTTATTTCATTAATCTGAGGTAAGCAGCTCATATTTTCACACACCCTCATTTCCATTCATTCAGCTGCACTGAAGCAGGTTTCTGTGGTTGGCTTCTTCATTGTTCGGGAGAGATTTCATCAACTAATTGAAAAGAACACATCTCTGTCCTCAGCAGAGCTAAGTACATACAACAATTTCACCACCAACGCCAGACACATTATCAGTGTCCTGATCTTTGGCCTTTGATACTTTCAAGAGATGTCCCAGGGGAAATCTTTCGCTGGAATGTTAATCTGTTGCTTCTCTGACCTTCTACACATGTACCACATTATTATTACAACCCACATGCTTCTCTTTTCACGCTGTCATTTTGACAATAGAACCATCGGGCAATTCATCTTTGGACTGGAGAGCGGGAACAAAGTGCATACCAGTAAGTGAAATCAGATTGGCTAATGGTATTGTTTAAATGCAATAACATTTCTCTTCCGAAATCCACCCAGATTTCAAATGATATGTCATTCCTGAGGGGGATGTTCCGCAACAATTAGCTACCGGTGATTCATCACAGGGTCCCAGGGTGGGGATTTCTTTTTAACTTTTTTTTCTGAACATGCTTTGGAAACATAAATTAGTCCCCGAATTGGATCGGTGTGGATTTATCACTCAAGTTTCCTGTCTTTACCTTCTTTCTTCTTTCATCTGGCAGATGTTTGTTTCATCTTCAGATTTACTGAAAGCAGTGTGGGGATCTGAGAGCATTTAGCAATACTGAAAAGCCATTTCTTTTAAGCCTCGCCTCGAATGTCAAATGTCACCTCCTCGGAGAGGACTTCTTTTGACCACCCCGCATGGAATAAACCTCACTCCTATCAGTATCTATCCTCTTTGTCCTGCTTTATTCCTTTTATTCATTTATTTATTTTTTTACAACACCTATCATCAGCTGTCCTAGGATATGTTTATTCACTGTTTCCCACAGCCAGAAATGAGTTCCGTGAGCGCAGGGGTAGGGTGGGGGGTTGGCGATCTACCCATCGCAATCTTCATTAGGGCTGAGACAGTGCCTGACTCCTAATAGGGGATCCAAAGATTAGAATTTGTCAAGTGATAGAGAATCTTCCACCATAGAGCAGACAGACAGAGACGATACTTTGGAGGCACAGAATCTGCAAATATCAATGATAGCCGCGAGTCGTTTCTCTGTTCCGGCTTTCTAATGAAAGCACAGGAAAGAATATGACACACAAATGATTGCTTGTTTGTAGCCCAACCTTATCAACTGAAGCTTTTGAAAAATATGCTGTTGGAAGGCTCTAGTCTGTTTTGTTTTATAGGTTCCTTTGCTGTACTGGCCATCGTTTTCAAACATAGAGTAACCAAGGTTTATCTGCAGACATTTTTCATGTTAGATGCCAGGAAGTTGTGAAACTGTTCTGGAAAGAGCTTTTATTTATATTCTTGAGATATTATGTGTAATCATAATAACTGAAGAGTCTTCTAAGGTTGGAGCATGACTGTGTGTGTGTGTGTGTGTGTGTGTGTGTGTGTGTGTACAATTTCACCTTCAAGCCCCTCCCTTGTTACCATCCAGAGGCCTGTGAATTGACCTTCTGTGTCACTGCTATCCATTTGCACACAACCCATAAAAGCTAACATTGTAAGCCCTATTTACATAGGCTCATGGGATATTATTTGTTTTTGCAGGGTGCCTTGGTATCCTGAAAGAGTTCGTTCCCCTTCCAAAATTAACAAACTTACAAGTAACAGTTTTTGCAGAGGAAGTAGGGAATGCTTCGGGATGTAGTTAGGTGGGAAGAGTGTAAAGGATTCATCTTCCTTGGATCTTCCATAAACCATAGTTATTTTCTTTCCCTACTGAGAAAATGATCACTCTTCCTTTGTAGATGAGATAATTACTACATTGGCATAATAACAATTAAGGAGAGTTGCCATGGGAATGTATTGTGTAATCCTAAGTGGTGGAGAAAATGGGCCAGTGAAGGAGTCCCTAACAGGTGCAACTTTTGATAGCTGATTATAATATTTCAAATAATATTCCATTCCTCTATCTATCCACACACCTACCTACCTCCCTATTCTCTTCATCTCTTTCCCAAAACACTCCCTACACTCTCCTCAAAATATTTGCTTCAATTTCTCATCGAGATTAACGTCAGATTCTTACTCTCACTGACTGGAGGCAGTTAGAAACAAGGGGAGGTAAAGAACGTCAGGAAAGGCAGGAAGGAGACAGGAACTGTGAATTGTATTTAAAAATGTCATCTTCTTAAATACAGGATAAAATGCCTGGGGGAGGCAGAGAAAAGACGGTCCAAAACCACTGTCCATTAGAGAGATCAGGCAGCTTCAGGCAGCGCTCTTGAGGTTGGTGAGACATGTATCCTGGTCGGTAATAGAAAGGAAGCAAATCTTGTGCCTCAGTTCAAATCATCAGTCTCAAGAAAGGAAAGGTGAATGCTGAAGAATGATGAGAATTCTGGGCCCTTCCAACACTCCTGGAGGAAACGTCACACTCATTTGGACTTTATCACAGGGAACTGTGAGGGTAACAGGAGTTTCTTTGAACGTGGAATTAAGCGCCCCGGTTGCTGCTTTCAAAGAATGTCAGTGGGAGCAAGAAATGAACACACGGAAGACCAAAACCTCAGCCGCAGGGACTTTTCTTTTCAAGCAGGAGGTTGTTGTGTCCTTTCAAATCCAGCTACAATATATACTTTGCAGGGTTATTGCGTTTAGTCTTTATTGTTCACTCCCTCTAAAGAAATTTGTAAAAGTGTAATGACAAATCCTGGAGCTGCTTCGACCTGCATGGAAAGCTTCTAATTTCTAATTCATCTCAATGGAGATTGAATTGTTCAGATCATCTTTTCATTCAAGGAAGACAGAAATGAAAGAAGGTTGGTTTGAATTAGTTCTTCTGCAGGGAGGAACTGAAATTCACATTTTAGTGTGTCCTTGAGCTTTCAGTTCACGTGTCCGCTTTTGTTTTATGCTCAACAAAACGCATGAGATGAAAAATATTTCCAGAGCAAATAAAACAGCCTTTAAACTTTGCCCTTTTGGGGCACCTGGGTGGCTCCATTGGTTAAGCGTCCAATTTTGGCTCAGGGCACGATCTCACAGTTCGTGGGTTTGAGCCCCATGCGGGCTCTGTGCTGACAGCTCAGGGCCAGGAGCCTGCTTCCGATTCTGTGTCTTCCTCTCTCTGCCCCTCCCCTATTCATGCAGGTGCGTGCTCACTCTCTCTCACTCTCTTTCAAAAATAAAATAACATTAAAACATTTTTTTTTAATTTGGTGCTTTTGTATGAGCCCCTGAGGAAGTTGGAAAGACAGAAGTAAGATCATAGTGCAATAAAAAAAATTATTAATTTATTCAGTATACATTAAGATGTTTTTCAGTTATTTATGTATTTTGAGAGAGAGAGAGAAAGAACCTAATTGGGGTAGGGGCAGAGAAAAGGAGAGACGGAATCCCAAGCAGGTTCCACACCATCAACACAGAACCCAATATGGGACTCGAACTCATGAACCCTGCGATCATGACCTGAGTCGAGATCAAGAGTCAGACACTCAACTGACTGCACCACCCACACATCCCTAGTTGGTACATATTAATTAAGCACCTACCGTATGTCAGGCATGGTTCTCGATTCCTATCACAGGTATGCTAATCAGCCATTTGGCAATTATCTGGGCCACTGTTTACCCTGTAAGGGCTGCTCAGTCCAAGCCAAGTGTGATCCCTTAACATAGACTCTGAATCTCACTCCCCAGCACACTCTTAAAGGGGCTGTATCAGGTTTTCTGTGCGTGCTGTAACACATTATCACAAACTATACACATTTTACTGTAGTTCTGCAGGTCACAGGACTGAAATGGATCTTAGGGGACTAAAGTTAAAGTGCCCACGAAGCTGTTTCCTTCTGGAGACTGCAGAAGAGAGACTGGTCACATTCCTTGGCTTCTGGCCACATCACTCTGACCTCTGCTTCTGTGGTCATGTCCCCTCTGACTCTGACCCTTCTCCCTCCCTCTTGTAGGGACCCTTGTGATTACGTCACTCACCTTGATAATCTAAGATAATCTTCCCATTTTAAGTTCCTTAACTTAGTTCCTATCTGCAAAATCCCTTTTGCCACATAAGGGAACATATTCACAGGTTCCCAGGATTAGAACATGGACAGTATTGAGGGGCCAGTATTCTCCTTACTCCAGGGATTAAACACCGTGATTGATTTTTCCATTTCTTGTTTCATATTCAGCCTCATCCATCTCTCGCTTTCAGGACAGCTTTTGGCCCACTCGAAACAGCCCTCAAGCCTCCCAACCACAATTATTTCTTCACAGAAACTGCTCTTTGCGAGGTCACCTAGATTCTCCCCACTGCAATATTAACTTGAGGCATAATCTTTCTTAATATGTAAGGGTAATGCATTGATGACCATTCCTGCCTCCTTTTTAATAACAATCAGGCAGCTCTCATTATTTAGTGTTTACTAAGCTCCAGGCACTAAGCTGAACACTTTATACACATTAATCCACTGGATCTTTTCCACAGCCCCTTGAATCACACCAGGGCTTGGCTCCTCAGGTGCTATCTAGAACTTCCTAGCCTCTGTGTCTGACTCCTGCTTTTTCTGCCAAGTGATAAATCTAGACAACTCACTGGCCCCTGGGTGTCTTCCTGGGTTGCCTAACACTCATCTAATCCTTAACCAACAGAAATGCTACCCACTCACCTGTGACCAGGCAGAAACAAGGCAGTCACCTCAGATTTCTCCTTCTGTCCCCATATCCCAGATGCCTGCATGCCCTGTTGATTCCATGTGCCAAGTATCCCTTGAACCCATCTCCTCATCTCCAGTTTGATGTCTTCCGCCTTAGTTTTGGCTTGCCTTGACTCCTATTGTCTTGTGTCGCTTACTGAACTAGCTTCCCAGTGACGTTGCACCTTGATGGTTCCCCTTTGGCTGTGTTCCAGTTTTTGCGAATTTATTTTGTACCTGGTCTCCAGAGTAATCTTAGGAACATGTCACTCTCATCCCGTCATTTCCATACTTAAAAATCTATAGTTCTTCTTCTCATTTCAAGTCTTGCCTTCTCCTCTCTCTGTACCTCTTTTCCATTTGTTCACTCTGTTCCACGTATCCTCGCCATTTTTCCCTCCTCTTCCCCCTGTCCCAGGAGACCCAGGACTAAAGGCATCAACTTAGGAATAAATGAATGAGCATTTGGACAATTTTTTCATACTCAGTAAAAAATAAAAACAATTTTGAGATGAAATTTTTTTTGATAATTGGAAAATTTGACGTAACAGCACCGGGAAAGGTTTGGCAAGCACGCACGTGCTGAGGTTGTTTAAGGGCATGTGACTTGGTTTTCCTTTTCTGAAAATCATTTTGTTAATATATAACAAGACCGTTAACGATGTACATTTGACCTTGTATTTCTATTTCTGTGAATTTATGCTAATACTCAAGCACTAAGTATCCAACTAAAGATTATAGTCTTGAATATAAATCTTCCTTTTCAAGAATATTTTGGCTTTATTCATTAGGAGAAATGTAGAGACATGTCCAACAATAACCAAATGATTAAAAAATGAAGATATACTCCGATATCCTAGGATATTTTCTACCTATAAGAAATCATGTTTTCTAAGGTGGTTTAGTTGGTTAAATTTCCAACTTCACTTCAGGTTATGATCTCACACTTCGCGGGTTCGAGCCCCACATTGGGCTCTATGCTGCCAGCTCAGAGCCTGGAGCCTGCTTTGGATTCTGTGTCTCCCTCTCTGTCTGCCCTTCCCCTGCTCGTGCTGTCTGTCTCTTTCTCTCTCTCTCTCTCTCTCTCTCTCTCAAAAATAGACATCAAAAAAAATGTTTTCTAAAGCATAGCATCAGAAAATATTCATAATACAATTTTAAATGGAAAAAGTAGAATTTTTTATCCCATAAAATATATATATATATATATATATATATATATATATATGTATATTTGACTTGTTTCCTAGTTTATATATATATATGTTTCCTAGTTTCCATATATATATATGGAAAGTACTTCTGTATATATACATGGAAACTAGGAAACAAGCCAAATAAATCCAGTAGGTCAGTGTGTTAACCTAATTTATTTTATTATAGATTTGCATTGGCTTCAAGTACTTTTTATATACTTTAGGTTTCCTTTACAGGTTTAGGGATGGGGGGTGGATGAACAGACAGAACACAGAGGGGCTTTAGGGCCATAAAAATATGCTCTGTATGAAGCTCTCATGGTGGTCACATACCATCACACGTTTATCCAAACCCATGGGATGTACACCAAGAGCGAACCGTAATGTAAACTCCAGACTTTGAGGTGATTATGATGTGTCAGTGAAGATTCATCATTCATAACACAGGTGCACCTGTGGTAGGCCGGTGTTCCATGTGTGGAAAGGCTATGCGTGTGTTGGGGTTGGGGGTCTGTGGGAAATCTCTGTGCGTACCTCTCCTTGTGGCTGCGAACCTAAAGCTACTCTTGAAAAGTCGAGTCTTTAAAACACCACTTTGTCTTTATACTTCTCCGCATGTGAGCATGGCCTCTGGAGACAAATGGTCTGGATTCAGATTCTTTTCCTAGTTTCCTTTCTTACTTTCTGTGTGACCACAAGCAAGTCACATCACCTCCCTAAAACTCCATTTTCCCATCTGTAAAGGGGAAAATGGAGAAAAATGGGTATGTAATGTTTATGTAATATGACTCCTAAAGATCGTAGTATAGCGTCTGACACAGTGTAAGTGCTCACTTGACTTCCAGCATGGCCACTCACAGGCTGTGAGACCACGTAGGAAGTTACTTAGCTTCTCTGAATCTTCACGAGTCCTTCTGGAGGGAATGCAAGGTGCACAGTCCATATACCTTGGTCAGTCATTGGTAGATATGAATGACAGTTAGTGCAAGTGTTTAGAGCTTGGGTTTCGGCCTCAAAAGTCGACTTATCAAACTCTGGTGTTGCTTCGTACTCTTTATCAAACAGGCAATCAGTCAGTCAGTCAGTCAATGCAATGTGTTTTAGCTTCAGGTTTTTGGTCCTGAATGGATACAGTATCTCTTCTGGAAGGGGATTGTGAAGATAAAATGAATATTGTATAAATGTATGTAGTTATTAGCCTGGTGCCTGAATAAGCCCTTAAAACCTATGGTTAGTCTTGAAATGACTGAATGAAACCAAATTAACTTGATGTAAAATTTTCATGATGTTTCTTAGTGAATTATAAATGATAGAGAGAATTCATAATTGATGATGAATTGGAGGTTAGCCAAACAGCAAAACATGTCCTAGAATAAAAGTGAGGAAATAAATCTATAAGCTTAGAGAAGTTACTAGTAAAGAGTTGCGGGGGATGGGGGGGTCAGTCTAAAGCATCACTCACTACAGTGAAAAGCGTGGATTATTTGATAAAAACATATCTAGTAAGTGGCCTCTCCAGGTCAACACTACTTTTAAATACTTCCCATTTATGGATTGCCTCCCACAAAAAAGATGCTGAAAAACTCATCAAATGGATCTCCTGTCTCAAGGTTGACGTGAGACATGCGGTTGCTCTGGAGAGACTAATAAATTGGCACCTTTTATATCGTATTTTCATTTGTACATCCTTGTTATAGGGAAGCCAGAAGAAACTGATTTTTTTTCATTAAACCAAAACTGTATGTAAAAACAGTCACTTCCTAACTTCACGAGCTGCAGAAAGGTGACCAAAACAAAAACAAGACCAAAAGAAACCCCAAAATATATGTTCCCCATTTTCTGTAGTTTTCTCAATTTTTTTTTTTTTCACTATTCTGGGTGAGACGATATCTTAGGAGGCAAATGAAAGGATTTAACATTTAGATAATTAGATTAAATCGCTTATTTTTGGTAAGCAAAACAACATGTATTATTGATTTTTGAACTCAACTGACAGGATGCTCATGTGACATTCACAGAAGTACTCAACACAGACAGGTTGACACCAGTGAGGAGTTAACCCAATTTACATGTAGCCAATTTATTCCGGTGATGTTTCAGTTCCCCTTTTCGATCTCCATCCTCGGTGGATACCCAGCTTGCCTTCCCATTAATTTGGCTTTGAATTCTACTCTAAAATCTGTGGGTTGTTGAAACAGGATGAAAACATATTCCAGGGATGTGACTCTTCTAGGGAAAGTAATTCGGAAGATAACACTTCACAGGAAGTTCCTGCCATTGGCTGATCAAACGGCGCTGTGGGTTAATTGGCAGGAAGGCATTGGAGATGCAGTGACTTTTACGGTAAGCACAGTAATTAGGCTAGGTCGCTTGCCCCTCCACTGAGCACTGAGATGGAATCCACTGATTTCCGTGGTGTTTTCTTTCTTCCTCCCAAAGCTGAGTAGCTGAGTAGCATAATCTTCCCAAATGGAGGAAGAATATTCCTCATTCTTCGGACCACGTGCACTTAGGTCGGCCTTGTTTCCTTGGACAGCTTTGCATTGCCAAGGTGGTTGGGGGTAAGAAGGAGAGGTTTGATGTAAATTTCTCTGATGAAGGATGACTGAGACCGAATATGTTCAGCTTAGAAGGAAACTACGTCACTAGATAGATCTTCCTGTTACACTTTTTGAAATATTTAATAATTATTTCCGCAAGGCTTCAGTGCCTATACACTACTCCTCTGAATGAATGTGCCCCCTCACCCCTATCGTTCAGGCACAGGGGGGAAAATCGGGTTCAGAAGATTTCGTGCTTGTATGTTTCCCACAGTGGAGATTGGGAAGGAAAGGGGAAAGGAAGTGACAACACTCTAAAACCTGTTTCCTAATGCCCTGAACTCTTGTAACTCAGTCTGCTCTGAGCTGAGGTTAGTACTCAACAGTCTTTTGTTGCTCAGGGAGATTCACCATTTTAAAGGGGAAAAAAAATGATATTAACACCGGTTGTGCAAAAGAGGTAACAGGCCCTGGAAAGTCAACTGAATTGTACACATTTTACACTAGCACATTTTCCACGGTCTGGTCTGACTCCGTTTTAAAATACTCATTTCTAAAGAACCTTTCTGCTTTTCAAACCAGTATGTCAGTTAATATGATCTTGGTTTACCATTAATTGTCAGCTAGCCCTGGAACTCTTACCCTGTGACCCGGTTTGGGGAAACAATTGACTGAGGGAGCCTCACCGAGAGCTGCAATTAACACATCAGGGTCAGTAAGCCTCCGCAGTGTCTGTTCTTTCTTTGTGAACTTAGTCTAGATTTTCTGCGAGTGAGTTTGTTTTCCTTCTTTTTACTTTTTGATACTTTCAGGACTGGGGCAAGGTGCTGTGACCACGAAACGTACAAGATCTGTTTTCTAGAAAGCCTCTTCCAGGGGTAAGAGAGGAAAAAATGTGTACCTGGAGACTACATTCTAGGAGACAATCTCTTACCAGACAGAAAGGATGAGTAAGATAGAGACGTTGGGTCCTTTCATGTGGTTTTGTGCTTTCTCTCCCAGTCTGAACAACTGAGGCTCTGCCGGTAGGAAGCAAAATTTTCTCTTTTCTGTCTTTGCTAGGTGATGCTGCTATAGGATTTGCTTTCTCGGCTTCTCTGCAGGGCACTTGTGTCCAGCTGGTCCATCCCATGCAGTGCTGCCTTTCTGTGGACTTTCCGGTACCCACCCCGCTCCCACACCACCATCACTACCCCTCCTTCTGTGCTCCCCCATCTCACACCAGTCCTGCCTCTGCTCTGGGAAGGAATCTGGGATCCAGCCAAAGTAGCTCTTTGTTCATTCCTGGATCAGCTCCCCGGAACTGATGCTCAGGGCTCTGTAGTTCACCCTTGGGATGAGAAGGTGAGCCATCTTTTTACATGACAAGAAAGACCCCCGTTCTTCTCCAGAGAACTTGACTAACGGAGTTGCCTGAAAGGTATCTGTTTGGACATGACTTCTGTGACCCTAGGTCTCTTAACAAAGTAGGGTGGGGGACTGCTCAACTCCTCCTAAATAACTCATAACGACTCATCTCTTTTTTCTTAGCTCTGTATTTGATCCTTCAAGGAAGGGATATTAGCATCATAAAGTTGTTATGGGAAAACCATGGTCCCTGAAACCAGATCTGCCTGTGGCAGATGATATTTTCAAAGTGGCCGCACAAAGAGCTTCTGTCCCACGTGTCCTTCTAAAATCTTTCCCCCTCCCCATAAAGAGGTGGAGCCTAGCTACCCTGTCCATCATACTCATCAGCTTGTCCCTTGCTTATAACCAAGAGAATGGATGAAAGTGGCTCAATAATTTCTGAGGCCAGGCCATAAAAGACAGTGGTACTTCTGCCTTGTTTGGTGGAATACTAATTCTTGAGCCCTTCCTACACCATGTAAGCAATCTGACAACCTTGAGGTTTCATGCTGTTAGGGAATCCAACAGCCTGTGCAGAAAGATCCCATGGGCAAGGCCCTGAGCCTGTATGAAGAGAGGGAGAAACACAAGAACAGCAACCATGCCAGCTTAGCCCGTCCAGGATTTCTGATCCACAGAAACCACGAGAGATAAGAAAATGATTGTCATCGTTTTAAAACACTAAGTTTTAGAATGATTCATTATGTGGCAATAGCCAAATAGAGCAAGGCCTGTGTTAGCTCGCACTGCCGTGAAAAGCAACACAGATCGGATGGCTTAAATGGCAGAAATTTATTTTCTCACGGTTTGGGGGGCTGCAAGTCCAAGATCGAGTTTCTGGCCCGTTTAGTGCCACGTGAGGGCTCTCTTTCTGGCTTGTGGATGGCTGCCGTCTCACAGTGTCCTCACATGGCCTTTTCTCAGTGTGTGTGCATGGTGGGGGAGGGGGAGGAAGGGGAGAAGGGAAGGGAGGGGAAGGGAGGGGAAGGAAGGAAGACCCTGAAGACCTCATTTAACATTACCCCTTTAGAGATCTCTTCTCCAAATACAGCCCCCCCTCCGGGGTTGAAGCTTCAACATACGAATTTGGGGGAGAATCCAACATTCAGCCCACAATAGTATCTGAGTTCAGATGACACTCTACCACTGTAAAATATACTCAGACTGAGCAACTGTTCGCTGGTAGGAGAGAACATGCTAGATAGTCGTTTGCCACTTCCTGGCTCGGCCAGAAAAAAAGGTTTTTTTTTTTTCCCCTTTCCTACGCAGGGAGAAAAAGGACAGTCTGCTCTTCTGAGGTGGTAGAACTCGCTGTTTCAAAGCACAGAGGGAAAAAAAGAAAACTATATAGGACAGAGGGTTCTTTTTATTTTCTTTTCAAAGTGGGAGAGTGTAAGTGTGTGTGTGTGTGTGTGTGTGTGTAGAGTGTGCATGAGGGGTGTGTGTATGTGAGTGTATGTGTATGTATAGTGTGTATGATTGAAAAGGAAACACATAAATACAAATACATGCAATACATGTCTTTAAGACATAGATGTAACTATGTTCCGTCCCTTTCCTCTGGAAAAATCAGTTCATACAAGCACCCACATTTAGAGCCTGAAGGACAAAATTTGGGAAGTCAGAGAGTTCTGTGTCTAAGATAAGTGTTCTCCCATATCTTTTCTTAGAGCAATTAAGTGCTGGACCCGTTCACTGTAACATGTCACAGCAGGTTGTATTTTTTTCTTTGGCCATGAATCCATATTATTAAAAACACAAGACATAGTGTGAGAGACAGACAAGGAAACTTTGGGGGGTGATGGATATGTTTATTATAAACATATTATCTTGGTAATAAACATTATTTGGTGATAGGATCACAGGTCTCTGCATATGTCCAAATTAAATTTACAGGATCGGGTTTTTTTTTTTGTTGTTTGTTTGTTTGTTTGTTTGTATATCAGTTATATATCAATGAAGCTGCTAAGGAAGAAGCCAATCAGTATTTCAAAAATCATTTTCCTTTTTTTAAAATATGAAATCTATTATCAAGTTGGTTTCCATACAACACCCACTGCTCATCCCAACAGGTGCCCTCCTCAATGCCCATTCAAAAATCATTTTCCTATTTCATGTACACGTTAAATCCTGTCCCGTCAGGATGATTTTTGTTTTTAATTTCCCCTTCAATTCCATGGAGTAAAAAAGCATGTTACAGAGTGATACGTAGGACCCCTTAATGGTGTACACAAATTTAGCTACTCACTGAAACAACTAAGATTTGTGCATACCAGAAAACTCCACAGAGTTGAATAACCAATAAAGGAAAGTAGCTGGTCAGTTGGGTTGCTTAAGGTCAAGAGATCGCTTCAGCTTCTGAATATCCAGGTTCCCATTTGTCAGATAGAAAAATGCTTTCTACTCCCTTCATTCTTTCTATGGAGGAAGAGTTTAAGAAATTACAGAAGGAACTTTCAACCACTTCGTTCCAACAGACTACACAAACAAAATGTTTTAACGCTACTCAATGACCAAACGATAGATGGTTAAGACTTTCATATGATGTTCGGTTAGAATCCATCTAGTGAACTAGATTTATCTCTATTTAAATTTTTTTATGTTTATTTATATTTGAGAGAGACAGAGAGAGAGAGAGAGACAGAATGCAAGTGGGGGAGGGGCAGAGAGAGAGGGAGACACAGAATCCGAAGCAGGCTCCAGGCTCTGAGCTGTCAGCACAGAGTCCAACACGGGGCTCGAACTCACAGACCGTGAGATCATGACCTGAGCTGAAGTCAGATGGCTAACTGACTGAGACACCCAGGTGTTCCTAGATTTATCTGTATTTAATCATTCGTTTTAGTTCATGGTCAAATGAAGAATGAAAAAAAAAAGAAGGAAAACTTAAAAAATAAACCGTAGTTAAGAGAATAAAAAGACACACCAAAGAGTAGGAGAAAATATTGGGAAAAGAATCCGATAAAGGACTGTTATCCAAAATACACAAAGAACTCTTAGCGAGGAATAACAAGAAAGTAAACAATCCCGTTTAAAAGGGGGCAGAAGATCTGAGCAGACGCCTCATCAACAGTGATTCACAAATGGCAAGCAGTGTCTGAAAAGATATGTTGTGCTTAGTGAATTAGAAATGAAAACAACGATGAGATACCGGTAGACGCCTATTAAGATGGTTAAAAGAGCATTTGACATATGGACAACACCAGATGCTGGAGATGATGCGGGAACCAGAAAGTCATATTTATGTTGCTGGGAATGCAGAATCCAATAGTCGCTCTGGAAGACAGTGTGACAGTTTCTTACAAAAGTAAACATACCATACAATCAATCGGTCACGCTCCTGGGTTTTTACACCAGTGAGTTGAAAACCTCTATCCACCTAGAAGCTCTGCTCAAAATTGCCACAAGATGACCTCTGTTAGGTCTCTAGGTAAATAAACGAAGTAAAATAAATGAAGAGGAAGGAGCTACAAACTGTATGCTTCCAACTGTATGGCATTTTGGAAAAAGTGTAACTATGGAGACCATGAAATGCCTGGTGGTTGCCAGGGATTGGTGAACAGAGAGGAACGAATAGCCAGAGCACAGAGGGTTTTTAGGGGAGTGAGGCTATTCCGTATGATACAACAGTGGTGGGTATATGTCGTTATACAATTTGTCAAAACCTGCAGAATGCACAACGAGTGAACCATAGGACAAACTATATAGACTTTGGGTGATAATGATGTGTCATTGCAGGTTTGTGAGCCGTAACGAATGTACCTTCCGGTGGGGAATATTGATAGTCGGGAAGGCTGTGCATGGAGGGGGCGGAGGTAAGTGAAAAATCTTTGTACTTCGTACTCAGTTTTTCTGTGAACCTAAAACTGCTTTTAAAGTAGCATCTATTAAAGTGAAGGAGTGACACCAACCCTATTCCTAATTGCCTTGTTCATTCCAACGACTGACTTCTTGGAAGTAGGATGTAGGACTGTCATTATCAGCCTCACATGAAAACAAAAGAAGGAAGCATCATTTCCTGAACACAAGGTGTTCTCATTTCCTCTCTCCAAAAAGTGCATTCCGAATTTCACTGTTTCCAACTTTTTCAAGAGGCTCACATCACCCTTTCTCTAAAGGAGATATTCAAAACGCTTGCCCTGATTGGGGCATTCAAGTCTTTTTTGTTTGTTTGTTTTTGTTTTTATTTATTTTTGAAGGAGAGAGAGAGAGAGAGCATGAGCGGGGCAGGAGCAGAGAGAGAGGGAGACACAGAATTCAAAGCAGGTTCCAGGCTCTAAGCTGTCAGCACAGAGCCCGATGGGGGGCTCGAACCCACAAACTGTGAGATCATGACCTGAGCTGAAGCCGGACGGTAAACCGACTGAGCCACCCAGGCGCCCCTGGGGCGTTCAATTCTTGATTTCAGCTCAAGTCATGATGCCAGGGTCATTGGATCGAGACCCACATTGGGCTCTGCACAGAGCATGGAGTCTGCTTAAGATTCTCTTTTTCCCCCGAACCTCTCCCCCACTCCTGCTCTTTCTCTAAAGTAATAATAATAATTAATAATAATAATAATAAACACTTCCCCTGATTAAGTCTTTAATATGGAGTCCTATGTTTTAGCTGCTATTATATTTCATAGAAGTAATCATGGTGGAGTGAGGCAAGGAAGAATAAAGGTGGACCCATGAATTAGTGGAGTTACCAGCAGGTGGCCAGTTTAATCCAAGCTGTTCACTTTAGAATAAGCTGAGAAC
The DNA here is from genome assembly GCF_028018385.1 of Neofelis nebulosa. Lineage (NCBI taxonomy): Eukaryota > Metazoa > Chordata > Mammalia > Carnivora > Felidae > Neofelis > Neofelis nebulosa. The sequence continues at coordinate 138,370,807 of NC_080782.1, forward strand.
CACAGAGTCTTCAATTATGATGGCACAATTTGCTTCAACATGTTACTCAGCCATAAAAAAGAACGAGATCTTGCCATCTGCAAGAACACAAATGGACCTAGAGGGTATGATGCTAAGTGGAATAAGTCAAAAGAAGACAAATACCATATGATTTCACTAATAAGTGGAATGTAAAAACCAAAACAAACACATTAAAAAAGAAACAAAAACCAAACAAAACCCCAGACTCTTAAATGTAGAAAACAAGTTGGCGGTTGACAGAGGGGAGGTGGGGTGAGGAGATGGGGAAAACAGGTGAAGGGGATGAAGAGAACACTTATCACGAGGAACACTGAGTAATGTGTAGAATTGTTGAATCACTATATTAAACACCTGAATACTGTCTCTTTTTTTATAGACATAATTTATTGTCAGATTGTTTTCCCTACAACGCTCAGTGCTCATCCCAACAAGTGCCCTCCTCATTGCCCATCACTCATTTTCCCCTCCCCCTTGCCCCTCCCCCCATCAACCCTCAGTTTGTTCTTTGTATTTAAGAGTCTCTTATGGTTTGCCTCCCTTTCTGTTTGTAACTATGTTTCCCCCTTCCCTTCCCCCATGGTCTTCTGTTAAGTTTCTCAAGGTCCATATATGAGTGAAAACATATGATACCTGTCTTTCTCTGATTGACTTATTTCACTTAGCGTAATACCCTCCACTTCATCTACATTGCTGCAAATGGCCATATTTTATCCTTTCTCATTGCCCAGTAGTATTGCATTGTATATATAAGCCATATCTTCTTTATCCGTTTGTCAGTTGTTAGACATTTAGGCTCTATCCATCATTTGGCTATTGTTGAAAGCTCTGCTATAAACATTGGGGTACACGTGCTCCTATGCATCAGCATTCCTGTATCCCTTGGGTAAATTCCTAGCAGTGCTATTGCTGGGTCATAGGATAGGTCTAGTTTCAATTTTTTGAGGAATCTCCACACTGTTTTCCAGAGCGACTGCACCAGTCTGCATTCCCACCAACACTGCAAGAGGGTTCCCGTTTCTCCACATCCTCGCCAGCATCTATAGTCTCCTGATTTATCCATTTTGGCCACTCTGACCGGCATGAGGTGGTATCTCAGTGTGGTTTTGATTTCTATTTCCCTGATGAGGAGTGGCGTTGAGCATCTTTTCATGTGCCTGTTGGCCATCTGGGTGTCTTCTTTAGAAAACTGTCTATTCATGTCTTCTGCCCATTTCTTCACTGGGTTATTTGTTTTTTGGATGTGGAGTTTGGTGAGTTCTTTATAGATTTTGGATACTAGTCCTTTATCTGATATGTCTTTTGCCAATATCTTTTCCCATTTTGTCGGTTGCCTTTTAGTTTTGTTGATTGTTTCCTTTGTAGTGCAGAAGCTTTTTATCTTGATCAGGCCCCAGTAGTTCATTTTTGCTTTTAAGTCCCTTGCCTTTGGAGATGTGTCGAGTAAGAAATTGTTGTGGCTGAGGTCAAAGAGATTGTTACTTGTTTCTCCTATAGGGTTTTGATGGTTTCCTATCTCACATTTAGGTTTTTCATCCATTTTGAGTTGATTTTCATGTATGGTGTAAAAAAGTGGTCTAGTTTCATTCTTCTAGATGTTCCTGTCCACTTTTCCCAGCACCATTTGTTACAGAGACTGTCTTTTTTTCCATTGGATACTCTTTCCTGCTTTGTCAAAGATTAGTTGGCCATACATTTGTGGGTCCAGTTCTGGGATCTGTATTCTATTCCATTGGTCTATGTGTCTGTTTTTGTGCCAATACCATACCTGAAACTAAAACAACCTGGTATGTTAATTATACTCGAATGAAAAATTTTAAAAAATAAATAAAATTTAAAGAGTTTAAGGCTATTTTATGAAAGAATACTCTAGCCAAAACTCTTTGTCCTCTTTGACACATTGTTTACTTGGGGTGGAGGTAGGAGAGAATGCTGGGAGAAAGTGAGAGTAGGGAAATAGGGAAAAGCATATATAAGAGCATATAAAATCCATGTGTATATTAATATGCAGTTGGAAATATTTATATGACTGCATTTAGCTTCATGGCTTCTTTGTCTCTATGCCATTCCCTTTTGAATATTTAAAAATTTTACTTTAATGTTTGTTTATTTTTGAAGGAGAGAAGGAGTGTGAGCGAGGGAGGGGCAACGAGGGAGGGAGACACCGAATCCCAAGCAGGTCCCAGGTTCTGAGGTGTCAGCACAGAGCCCACATGGGGCTCCAACTCAGACCACGAGACCATGGCCTAAAGTCGGCCACGTAACTGACTGAGCCACCCAGATCTCCCACCTTTTTGAAAACTTAAAGCATTCAAGAAAAATTACACAAAAAAGGAAGTCCTTTTACTGTAGCGATTCACGTTATGTGTTAAAATCTGTAGTCTGTCTGTCGACTGGGAGGGTTTACATGCAGAATTAAGTCCTAGAAAATAATCATCAATTCTTAGCCTGCTCCCCCATTTTTATGGGGAGGTTTGAGGGCATAACCGTGTTCAGTCCCATGCTTACTGAGTTCTCTGTTCTGATATATACATGTATATCTATTCCATCTATTTCGCATGGGCTGTGCGATACTGGCTTTGGGCTTTGCTGAGCTCTTCAGGGCATCCTCACGTGATCTTTGTGTAGTAGTGGGAATTCTTGAAAATTTCAAAAGGAACGGCTCCTTAGGCTATACCCTCCATTGGTTGTGAGAGAGAATACAAAGTGGGATATCTTCACATCTAAACTCTACCTCTCCTGGCTTGATAACCATCCTTGAGTGTGAATTAAATATCAAATAGTGTGACGAGTACATTATTTAACACAAACTGGGACTTCACTGGAAGCCTCAAGACTGAGCGTTGACTCTATGTGAGCGTTTCCTCTCTCAGGTCACCCCAGAAGGTCTACTGGGATGGAGATGCTGATCCACTGGTTTAGGACTGGGGTATGGTCAGTCTGGGTTCCCGGTCCCGCTTCCACCTTCCTTTAACAGTATGTGCTGAGATTAACTCAGCATTTTGCTTCCGAAATTCAGGAATACCCCGGGAGGTGTATGATCAAGAGATGTGGAACTGTCTCAATTTCACTCACGAGCCAGTCACCTCTACAATACAAAGCAAATGGCTAGTCAACAGTCTGTCTCAAGTTCGATACCACACAGCTTCTGGCGGTGGCTGCTGTGAGCATTTTGATTCTGCAGTCCTGTTGCTGGCTTTCACAAAGCATGAATGGGAAAATAATGAGGAAGAAAAATAGTCTAACGTGAGGTGGCTCATATCAGAACAAGGGCAACTGAGAATAAGAAATGGCACGCACCTGCCTCTCAGGGCTTGTCTGTAGGGGGGCAGGCCAGCATGTTTCTCTTCTAAGGGCACAGATAAGGGGCCAGCCGTTGAGAAGAGAAAAAGTGGTGAATTGAAGGAAAGGTTTTAAATTTTAAAAGACCAGTTGAAAGAAGGTCCCATTGGCTGCCGGAGAAATACATGAACCGTGTAGGAAGGGAGATGGGTCCACAGCTTCCTTGCTCTATTTCCAGGTTTCTTTCATCAGCAAGAAGTCATTTCTTCTCCCCAAACCCTGCTGCACTAAAATCAAGTTTTCATTCTCATTGGCCATGGGGATAGCAATATCTTTGATCTTCAGCTTACTGAAGCACCTCCCTCCTGTTCTCCTGCAAAGTACGCTTTTATGACTTAAGGGCATTTTGATAGAGTTCTCCTAAACCCAGTTGCATATCATCTGGAATAGTAAGGAGATGTGTCGCTCATCAGGTGATACCATGCTAGAATCATAAGGAAACTTCTGTGAGGAAAAAAAAAATAGCCATAAATGTTAGAGAGAATAGCTTTTTAAACATTTGTGTTGGCTTTGTAAGGGGACACGCCTCCTGTATCATGTCCCGTCTGCTTATCCACGCGTCTGCTGTTGAGAAATCAAAGTTACACTCTCAAAATAGTATGGAGTGGGTTTGAAAGGCTTCCATTCTGAAGGACGTGTGAAACTACGACTTAGAAAAAATCTCCTTGATGTACATCTGACGTGTGAAATGTCTAAAATGTGGTAGAAGTCTTTTAGGTCAAAAAACAATCTTTTCTGTTATGGAATGTGGTTTACAAACAACCAGTTCATCAAATACATCCATTTGGACCCGGGAGAGAAATTGCCATTTGTTTTCTTCAGCTGGGCAGAAGAGAGAAGGTATCTCCTTAGGTCGGAAAGACAGACACTCTCTCGCTGTATCCAGTTTAAGCATCTACTTATTAAGGGAGCAAAACTTCGCTGAAATATTTTTCTTAATATATTCTTTTCATGTTTTATTTATTTTTGGGAGGGAGAGAGAGAGAGAGTGAGCGCAAGGGGCGGAGGGGGAGAGGGAGGGGACAGAAGATCCAGAGTGCGTCCAAGCTGACTGCAGTGAGCCTGATGTGGGGCCCGAACTCATGAACTGTGAGATCATGGCCTCATCCGAAGCTGAACACTCGACTGATTGAGCCACCCAAGTGCCCCTCAGTGAAGTCTTGAGAGAAGGGTAGAGAGAAAGGTTTCTAACTACAGAAGTTCGTGGTAGCCAGGTAATTCAAGTCTAAGTTGTGAAGCATTTAAGCCAAGTTCAAAAATCTGTCCATAGACAGACATCTAATTCACAGACAAATAATTCACCAATACGTAGGAGGAAAAATGTCAGCTCTTTAGAAGATTGAGACTTCAGTGTTTGGTCAAATATTCGAGACCAGTGAGGAGAGCATTGATGCCCTCTGGTGATACTGACCATGCACATGGCAAGAATAAGCAAAAAACTGGAACCTTTCGGTTCGTTTCACCAAATGTTGTTATTTTTATCATATTCACTTTCGCTGTTTTTCTCTACATACCTTCCCACACACACTGTATGCACCTCCCTTTCTTCCTGTTGAACTGTTGGAAAGCACACAGAAGGCACCATGGTATCTCACCCCTACGTGCCGTCTCTTCAGAGCAAGGGTGTTGTCTCACATACCCACAATATCGTGGTCGTATGTAAGCATTTAATATGGATAAATAAATTGTGCATGCCAAACAGATCAGGTTTGAAATTCTCTAATTCTCTAGAAATGCCCTTTTTGCTGATTTTCCTCTTCCATTCAGGATCTCATCGAGGGTAGCTCATGGCATTTCGCTGTCACATCCCTTTGGGCTCCTTTTAATCTTGAACGGCTCCCTTGCCGCTTTTTTCTTTCATGCCGTTGAAAGTTTTTGAAGAATCCAGGCCAGTTGTGGGTAGAACGTGTCACAAACTGAATTTGTGGGTTTCTTTCGTCATGTTTTAATTAAAAAAAAAATTTTTTTTTTACATTTATTTATTTTTTGAGAAAGAGAGAGAGACAGAACACAAGTGGGGGAGGGGCAGAGAGAGAAGGAGACACAGAATCTGAAACAGGCTCCAGGCTCCGAGCTGTCAGCACAGACCCTGACGTGGGGCTCGAACTCACAGACATCGAGATCATGACCTGGGCTGAAGTCGGACGCCCAACCGACTGAGCCACCCAGGCGCCCCTCGTCATGTTTTAATTAAGATCACATGTGTTCGACAAAAATGTTACATGGGTGAGTTAAGGGTCTTCCTATCGCTTTATATCCAGAGGCGCATTTCTCCCATTACTGATGACGCTGTGTTTGAGCCCTTAGGTAAGGGCTCTCTGTGGTAAAGGGACTTTTCATTCCTTTTTAAGAATCACTAGCAATCTGAGGTTGAAAGCCTTGCGAGCAGGCAGATTTCTCCCCTCCCGTGGTAGACAGCTTAATACCACCCCCATCCCCACGTCCTTGCCCTAATCCCTGAGATTTGTGCATCTGTTAGGTTAGAGGACAGGGAAGGGGAACGAAGGTGGCAGATGGAATTAAGGTTGTTAATCAGCTGACCTGATTATAGGGAAGTTAGCCGGGACTATGCAGGTGAGTGCAGTGTGTAATCACAAGCGTTTTTAAAAGAGGAAGATGGGGCAGGGGCGAAGTCGGCAAGAGATGTGTTTCAGGTAGGATGATTGGAGATTTGAAATATGCTTGCTTTGAAGGTAGGAAAAGGGAACAGCAAGCCCAAGAATGCAGCATCTTCTGGAAGCTGGCCATGGCCAGGAAACTTTGACCTGCAGGGCTTCCAGAAAGGAACGCAAGCCTGTCGATACCCTGATTTTAGCACAGTGGGTCCACATCTGACTTCTAACCTACCAAACTGTAAGTTAACAAAGTCGTCCTGGTTTAAGCTCCTAAATTTTTGGTAATCCGTTACAAAAGCATTAGAAACCCAATACTCCTCCTAAAATTGAATCTGTTTCATTGCAGCATTTGTTGGTGATCCTTTGTCTGAATCATTTCTTATTTGGGGACATGTAAATGATGGTGTTTACTGTGTCACTTTTTCCTCAGTCCATAACTGGCATTCTTCAAGAAGAGCTTCCCCCTTCTTTTTTTTTTTTTTTCTTCTCTTTCCCTTTTTCTGTCTTGAGCATCATTACAAATAAATAGATCTTTTTTTATTTTTTTCAGCTAATTATTTTGAGGGGGAGAGAGTGCACACTAGTAGGCAGGAGCAGAGGGAGAGGAAGAGAGAGAATCCCAAGCAGGCTTCTCACTGTTAGCGCACAGCCCAACTCAGGGCTCGAACCCACAAACCAGGAGATAATGAGCTGAGCCCAAATCAAGAGTTGGATGCTTAACCTACAGAGCCACCCAGGTGCCCTACGTTTGCCAGGTATGTCTAATGTGCTTAGCAGATTGAAAACCCCTGAAATAGATGTAGTAAAACTATTTCTCTACCTTGAAAATATATGCACAATAGCAAGTAGATCAAATTTTAAAAATTCCTAATACATCATTTTAATGCAGTCCCAGTAAACATACCCCCAAGTTTTCTGCATGCTTAAATGTGCACAACATCTTTCTAGGTGAAAAATGAAGATCTAGGAGTGCCTGGGTGGCTCAGTCGGTTAAGCGTCCAACTTCGGCTCAGGTCATGATCTCAGGGTCCGTGAGTTCGAGCCCCGCGTCCGGCTCTGTGTTGACAGCTCAGAGCCTGGAGCCTGCTTCGGATTCTGTGTCTCCTTCTCTCTCTGCCCCTCCCCTGCTCATGCTTTGTGTGTGTGTCTCTCCCTACCCCTCCTCCCTCTCTCTCTCTGTTGGTCTCTCTCAAAAATAAATAAACATAAAAAGAATTAAAAAGAAATAGCTGGCAAACTTCTGATTCTTAAGGCCCAGCTATATCCCAGACTGACTCAGTATCTCCACATGGCACACATAGATAGCGTCAGTGCCTCTGAAGTTTCTAGGTGATGGCGATGCCCAATAAAAGCTGAGAACCACGGATTTATTTGGGAGGGGGGGTGGGGAGAAGGATCCTTTAGAAGCTTGATATGAAGGGAAAGAAAGGGGGGGGAAGTGTTTTAAAATCCATAGTCTTAGTGCCATTTTTTCATTTGCTTCATATATTTGTAATAGTTAAATCTTCATCGTGAGCTGGTTCTTAGCATTATAAAGATCATTGTCAAATTCGTGGCTTTTTGGTCTGAATTCTACCTCGTCTGCCCTCAGAATTGCTGTCTGTGGTTTCTTTTTATTTTATTTTTTCTCCCACATTTTGTTGTGTTGAGTTTGTTGTGTGCATCTCAATTTTTTAGGTTAAGATAAGCCCATTTCATATTGTTTCTATAATGTGTCATATATGGTCATATGTATATACACACACGCTATTACGTGCCTTACTGTATATCTGTGAGCTACAAGCTGGATGCAGAGCCCCTGAGTTCTTCACCATCTCTTCATCCCCTGAGAGTGAGGAAAGCCGAGTTCTGATCTCAACCTGGTAATTCATGCAGCAGCTTAGAATAAAGTTAGAAGAACCCCGAGTGGAGACTGTTTGTGTCTTGCAGGGAAGGGAGTCCTCTTTGAAGCCTAAACTCCAGCTGATTATGAAAATTAGTGTTGGGACAGATACTGAAAATGCTAAGACAAGGCAGAGCTAAATGAATCACACCTACCAACCCATGCCCTGCCTTAGGAAATTGGAAGTGAGGTCTGTGGTCTAGTTTCGAAGATCAGTGGTTACCATGACAGTGGCAGCGTCACTCCATGGGGCCCAGCTTGTGGGGAAAGTACTGAGGCGTGTGCACGCTGGCACGCTTATTGATCTGGCTCCTTCTGCTTTCCCCAGCATCCCAGAGTGACCAGGGAGAAGTCAGGTAGAAGATCTTTCTCTGATATTAAAGTGCTAATGCGTAGTTATTTTGAACGATTTATATCTACCTTATTTGAATGATACATTTGGTCCCAGCTTAATCCTAAGAAGCTATATTTACCGCTTTTCTTTTTCTCTGTGCTCTATTTTCTTTGCTGCTTTTTCCAGAGCGCCCTTATTTATTAGGAAGAATTGGGATTTTTTTTGTGCCTCTGATTATATTGATGTTAATCATTTGTGTGCTACCCTTAGTTCTGTTTCCTTTATTTAGGTACCTACTGTTTGTTTTGACAGACTTCCACCTGTTTGATAATTCGTGAGCTGCTCTAACGTCTCTTCGTGTTTCTTTCTCCTTTGTTTTTTTTTTTGGTGTTGAATTATGTCTACTGGGTCAGAATCTGTCACCTTTACACACCGTGTTTCCACCTTGACCTCTCCTGTTTCCTTTAACCTTCAATCTGTCATTAAACATACTTAATGCTTCCTAGTTGTCCTTTTGTTCCAGTTCACTCTGGCTTTTCCAGTGGTTTCAAGCTGTGCCTTCACAGGTCCTTAGGAATTGTTCGTGAGGACAGCGTTCCCTGGTGTTAACAGGTTCCCATTGTTTGCAGCCTTACTGTGTGAGGCAGAGCTCGGCTGGATGTATAAAATTCCTGGCTCACGCGTTGTTTTTGGAGTTTCCTTAAAATGGTGCTCTCCACTATCATGGTTGATGATTGTTGAAGAGCCTGATGCCAACCTGATTTTTTGTTTGCTTGTTTGTTTTTAAGTAACTTAGTTGTTTCACTTGGAGGTCCGGAGGATTTCTTTTCTTTATCATTAATATCTGATAGTTTTACTAGGATATGCCTTAGAACTCATGAGCCTGGTTGCATTTCTTTTTTTTCTTTTTTTTTTTAATGTTTACTTTTGAAAGAGAAAGAGAGCGAGCATGCATCAGAGTGGGGGAGGGGCAAAGAGAGAGAGAGAGACAGAGTCTGAAGCAGGCTCCAGACTCTGAGCTGTCAGCACAGAGCCTGACTCGGGACTCGAACTCACGAGTCGGGAGAACATCATGACCTGAGCTGAAGTCAGACGTTCAACCGACTGAGCCACCCAGGTGCCCCTGGTTGCATTTCTGTGAGTATTGTCATAGAGTCTTGGAATGTCTAACATCATTTTCTTTGTTTCTAGAAAAGTTTTCTTAGAGTGCATCTCACGACACTGGGATAGAGTGGTTCCTAAACGTCATAGTTCTCACTCTCCTAGAGTTGACAGTCCGATGGGAGAGAAAAATAATAATTTAGAAATCCCCCTGTTGATACAAAAAGAGGAAGTACAAACTCAGATCAGTAGTCTGAGGGAAAAAATGGGGGGGGGGGTATAAGAAACTCATGTGATTTAACCTGAAAGCATGGAGAAGGCTTCCCTGAAAAAAGCTCACTTAGCTGAGACCTCGAAGGTGAGGCTGCTGATTACTCAGCAAGGTCACAGCATGTGCAAAGGTCCTGTGGCAGCAATGGGAGTGGCGAGTTGGAAGAAGAGGAGGAAGAAAAAGATGTGTGTGGCTGATCATGAGAGCTGTGAATAATATGTTGTGGATTTTAGCCTTGATCATAACAACAGAGGAAAATCGCTGCTGGATCAAATGCTTTGTGTGTGAGTGGAGTGTGAATACTGTGTGCCCTGATTAGAGTTGCATTGTTCAGTAATAATTCCAGCTTCTTTGTGGAAAGTAGATGGTCAGTGCACCAGAACGAATGTTAGAAATGGTGGAATTTCAGACAAGGATGGTGTGGCATTAAAGAGAAAATTACACATTGGAGAGCTGTTTCAGACATACAGTAGAGAGGAGTTGGTGATAGAATTGAGTTGGGTTGAGGGTTCAGCCTTGATGTGTTCTCGCACATAATGTCTGTTCTGGGGGCAATTACGTGGCGGGAAGTGTGATTCATTGGGATTGAGCCATTGAAGTGAACACCATGTAGTGAGGACGTTACGATCCATTCTCGAATATGTTGAGATTGGAGGTCCATTTTTGTTACCAAAATGGACTTGTTGAATCGGCTGTCATATATGTCAGTCTGGTGGTCTCTGCTCAGGCAAGACAGCGTGATCCTTACCATCGCAGGGTGTCCCATTAAGAGACAGTGCCCCCAGAATGAACCCTTGGATGATGCCTTTGGCCATTGAAGAGGATAGCTAAATATCAGGATTATTGGCATCTCTCCTGCTGGTGTCGTCTATTCATTAAATAAAACAGGATTTTAAAGAGCCCAGATAAGGCCAGGAGCCCTCGGTGTTGTGGTGAACATGCTTGGCCGTGTCTGTGGTTGTACTACAGTGATTTTTTTTATATATATAATGAGGTAGCGTGTACTCTCTCGTGGGAGCTGAAATGACTTCAAAGAAATCTTCACCCATCTTCATTTCTGCAGGAGAGGAGGCAGGTGCCTGTGGAGTGAGTGAATAGGATACGGAAGGTGGAAAAGCAGCCCAATTAAATTGCAGCAGGCTGATGGAAGGGAATAAAATTTTGCAAAGAAAAAAAAAAGGCACAGTATCTCTGGTCAGCCAGTAAGTTAAAAAAGAATTGGGAAAATACAGTAAGAAAAAAAAAAAAAAACAGCCCACCAGCTCTGTTAGTTTTCCTCTCTGACCATCACTGTATTAATTGATTGGCACTTGGTGACAAGAAGTGCTTTCGTTTGCTCCATTTCCAGATAAAAATGTCACTGGCAAAATCAACATTGATTTCAGAGAAGCATCTGGAATTAGAAAGCTCGGGAGTCTGTTGCACAAATTTCTTGGCCAGTTGGCTATAGAAAGGAGTGAGAGTGGAGGTTCCTTGATGGCTTCCAGGGACCGATGAGTTGCAAGATCCCTGTCACTTCACCAGGAATAGAGACTTGGCTGATGGCAAACTGAAAGAAATTTGAAAGTTACGCCCAACAACTGCTCTTTGGCCAGATTCCCCATACCTACCTTCTTTTCTTTATCACAATTTTGAATATATATAGTGATTATAAAATGGGACTGGTTTGGTTGGAATCTTAACCACCTATCTAGCCAAAATACGGTATATTTTTTTAAGTTTTTATTTAGCTGGGAAAGAGAGAATGAGAACATGTACACACAAGCAGGGGAAGGGCAGAGAGAAGGATAGACAGAATCCCGAGTGGGCTCCGTGCCATCAGCTCAGAGCCAGATGCGGGGCTTGAACTCACAAAACTGTGAGATCATGACCTGAGCCGAGGTCGAGTCAGATGCTAAACCAACCGAGCCACCCAAGCACCCCCAAAATCTGGTATTTGAATGATTATGTTTGGCGTTCTCTTTGCTCGCACCCACTCACACCCGCTGGCCTCCTGTTACTCTAGGAGAAAGGACGAAAGAGAGATGAGCAGAGTAGTGGACGCGCACAGCCACCAGGAAAACAGCGAGCCACTTCAGGTGCCACCTCGCTGCGTGTTTGCCCTGCGCATCTGGGCTGGTGGCTCAACACACACACCTTGAGTTTCCTCCCTAATCCATTGTGACTCTGCACCGAGGGCAGCCTCTCGCCGTGTTCTCGCTAATTGTCTCTGACATGCGGTTGGCAACCCTGTTTGTGAGGCTCTGTCTATATTCTGTGCTAGGTTGGCCTCACCCCTTGGGAGATGAGAAGATGTGTGTCTTTGAATCAAAAGATCTGAGCATGCAGTCAAGACGTGCTCCTGTGATCCCTTAATATACTTGAAGCCGGGGCCCCTTTTATTGTCTCTCAGACACCATTTCCCAAACGCGCCGAGTGTCAGCCTAGTCTTCAAAGCGCCCTTACAGAGAGAGCTCCTGATGTCTCCGGCTGGAAGACAAAGCTAAGGACAGACTCAACCCTGCTGCTCTCCGCTCAGGGCCTGAGAATATGTCAGGAGGAAGCACTGTTTTTCCCACTGAGATGGGGGGTAGACGCAGGATGTTTGAATTTTAGAGTCTTCCAGTGTTTCCTGAAGACAGTAGTGGTGGGGGTGGGGGGAAGCGTGGGTGTCTTCTTAGTGTAGTGCTGATTGTACAAATGAGAACACACGTGGAAAATGAAACACGAAGGAGCTCAGATGTTATCTTACTTGGCAGTTGAGGTATTTGAGTAGGATGATGCTCTCCTGCTCTGAGAATCTTTTCAGCAACGGAAGGCAATTCGTGAGTCAAGAGCCATCCAGAACAGCCTTTGCAGGCCAGACTGGACTCTCTGACTGTAGTGAGAAGACGTCAGTCTTTGATTGCCTGGGATCATAACTGCAATACTACCTTGACTTTTCATTAGAGTATCCCAATACACAGTGCGGTACAGGGCACCTTATTCTCTATGTCTCGTGGATCCTTCTGTGTTCTTGGAGCTCCATGCCCTCCAGCACCTCTGGGCCCCCTTTTGCTCCTTTGTTCACTCTGCTTTAGGGAAGGGCAGTTCTGATAAGATGATACATTTGAGAAAAACAACTGAGCTTGCTTGGCTCAACTCAGCCCTTCTTCCTTTGAGCTAGGAGCCAGCCATTCATTCATTCCACAAATAGGATTGGGAGCTTATGTATATCAGGTACCATTCTAGCCACTGGCGTTGAAGCAAATAAAATAGACAAATGTGAATAAAAAAGAGCACTCTTACGTTCTAAGAGGAGCCACAGGAAATAAATGTAATAAATGTAAGTGCTTTTAAAGTGGCGTGTGTTCTCGTGATGGGTGCTGAACAGTGTGTAGGATCATTGAATCACTGTCCTGTACACCGGAAACTGATAAGACACCGTGTGTTAACTCAGAATTAAAATGAAAACTTAATACCAAAAAGAAAGTGGCAGGTGTTGAAGGACAAAAAAATGCAAAGCAGAGAGAAGAAATATCGAGCGGTGGGTGTTGAAATTTTAGAACGGAAGGCCAGGCCTGAAGCAGAGTTCCTATAGGTTTTGACAAACAGCAAGGATCCAGATTGGCTAGAGCACAGAACTAACCTAAGTTGACCAACTTCCCCCACCAGGGAAGGTGGTCAGGAAGAATGGGATTCTGTGTACACCCGAAGGACAGATGACAACACTTGCTGACAGATGATAGGCACAGGAGGAAAAGATCAGCCTCAAGAATGTAGATCCACAGGAAAGATTTTGAACTGGGTAACCGAAGAATGGATTTGCAGTTAGGCGGAAGGACTGGGAAAGCGGTTGGCGGGGGTGGTGGGGGAGGGTGGGGGGTAAAAATCAGGAGTTCGGTTTTAGACACCTTGAGTTTAAGATGCTTACTGGACCTCCATGGGGAGATGGTCATCAGGGGATTTGATGGATGGTTCTGGTGTTCAGAGGAGAAGCCCAGACTTTTGACATCAGTTCGGAGATGCGATTGAAAGTCATGGGCCTGCATGAGATCATCTAGAAGGTGAGCGTAGTCAGAAAAACAAACGTGGTCCGAGGGCTAATCCCTGGACACTCTGATATTTAGAAACGCAGACAGTAGGAAGGAGCAACAGAGGAGCCTGGGAGAGGTAGGAGAGCTGGGGGGGGGGGGGTGTGAAATATGTCAGAGTACAGGATCCATTGCTTATCCTCTGGGGGACACCTCCCTGACCCACACAAGCCTGGATCTGTGTGGGCAATTCTGCCACATTCTGCTTTTGAGCGTTCACGGTGCTGCCTGGCTAGTAAACTTGAATGGCGGCCTGTGCTTCAACCTGATCCCAAGTTGCGCTTTAATTTCTTGTAAAACTGTTGAGAACCGAGTGGGAGAGAATGGTGTTCTATATCAGGGCTCCTGAGAGGAACCTAAGAGAAAAACTGAAAAAGTGCATTTGGTCTAGAAAATTAAACAATTCTTTTTATGATTTTTGGTGTTTTTTTTTTAAGCCAAGAACCAAACAATTCTTTTTATGATTTTTGGTGTTTTTTTTTTAAGCCAAAGCCAACTTCATTTATTTCTTAACAAATGAAGGTAATACATTTTGAAAATGTACCGTAGTATTTCTGTACAATATTTAGATTGAGTTTCCCTTGAATACTTACTCCTTACAGTGCAGTGAGTTCTTCCTGGTGTTCTTTGCTGTTCTGTATTTCAGCATGTTTTTGGGTGGTTATGTGTCTGAGGCCTTGGTAATGAAGTGATCTTGTTTGAATGTTGACGTTTTCTTTCCAGTAGACATATCTGAGCAGATTTACAACTCAGCCTATAGCCGCTGCTTCAAGTCACTTGGGACCAGTAATCAACGTTGTCTGACAGGATCACGTATCGTGTGTAGGTTTGGAATATGCCAAAGTGTGAAGAGAAGAAAAAAATGCAAAGGCGTTCCCCACCTAACAGAATCTCACATCTTGACCATTGTGGTCCTAACATTTTCTGATTTCCTCAGGGAATGCTGCTTCTTCTCTTCTTTTGGAAAAAACAACTATTTAAAAAAAAATTACTTTGGTGAATTTATCCAAATGCTAAAATTAATCTTTCTGGTAATAAATGACCATTTCAATTAAGTTCATGCAAGTTCATTATAAAACATGAGCTTTATACTGAGGTAGGTAAAAAGGAAAAAGAAAACCACGTCATAAGATTTGCTTTTCTTTTTCTTTTCTATCCCAAGGCTGGAATACAAATAAATAGGTATTAATAATTCGCTGTCTATACTTATTTTTTTGACCTACACAGTATTTGAATGTACTTCCGAAATGCAGCCTGTATACACACTATGAAAACCGATTTTAACCACTTCTGCTGTATACACAATTCTAGTAAATATTCCATGAATGCTACCTGAAAAGAAGATGCATTTTCTGTTTTCAAAAACTAAAGCTTGATAAATACCACTAATTAAAATGACCTTTCTGGGGCACCTGGGTGGCTTGGTCTGTTAAGCGTCCGACTTCGGCTCAGGTCATGATCTCGCGGTTTGTGGGTTTGAGCCCCATGTCTGGCTCTGTGCTGACAGCTCAGAGCCTGGAGCCTGCTTCGGATTCTCTCTCCCTCTCTCTCTGTCCCTCCCTGGCTCACAGTCTGTCTGTCTCCCTCTCTCTCAAAAATAAACATTTAAAAAAATTTTTTTTAATAAAAAATAAAAATAAATGAACATTAAAATTTTTTTAAAAAAATATTTAAAATGACCCTCTTGATTCTATATTCACGTAGTCTGTCTTTTTCACTACCCTTTTGGTTCTGTAAGATAATCTTAGGTTTTCCTTTTTTTGCTTTAAATTTCAGTTTTTCTCAGCTTTAAAAAGTTTCTAACATGCCTTGGTTTTAGGGAGTTACCCTTCCTCAAAAGGTTCTAGAAAAAAGGTGGAGGTATCACAGTCCCTGATTTCAAACTGTCCTACAAAGCTCCAGTAACCAAAATAGTATGGTCCTGGCATAAATAAGCCCACATATATATGGTCACTTAATCTCTGACAAAGGAGTCAAGAATGTAATGGAGAAAAGACAGTCCCTTCGAAATAATAGTGTTAGTAAAACTGGACCACTATCTGATGCCTTAAATGAAAAATAAATTGAGAAATAGGTTGAAGAGCTGAATGTAACACCCGAAAGGGTAAAACTTGTAGAAGAAAATGCAGACAGTAAGCTCTTTTGACACTGGTGTTAGCTATGTTTTTTGGACCAGTCCCTTCAGGCAAGTGCAACGAAAGCTAAAATGAATGAGATCACATCAAATTGAAAGGCTTTGCACACTGAAGGAAACTATCAACAAAACGAAAAGGCAACTTATTGACAGTGCAAGGAATAGGTACAAGTCCTACATTTGATAAAAGGTTGATATCCAGAATATATAAAGAACTCACATGACTTCATATTAAAAAAAAAAAAAAAATTTTTTTTTTTTTTTAATTTTTTTTTTCAACGTTTTTTATTTATTTTTGGGACAGAGAGAGACAGAGCATGAACGGGGGAGGGGCAGAGAGAGAAGGAGACACAGAATCGGAAACAGGCTCCAGGCTCCGAGCCATCGGCCCAGAGCCTGACGCGGGGCTCGAACTCACGGACCGCGAGATCGTGACCTGGCTGAAGTCGGACGCTTAACCGACTGCGCCACCCAGGCGCCCCCCAAAAAAAAAAAAAAAGTTTAAAAAATAGGCGGAAGACCTGAATAGCCATTTTTCCAAAGAAGACCCACAGATGGCCAACAGGCATATGAAAGATGCTAAGTGTTCCAAATCACCAGAGAAATACAAATCAGAATCACAATGAGCTATCACCTCACACCCACCAGATTAATTATTACTAAAACGGACAAAAAATAACAACTGTTGATGAGAAAATGGATAAAGAAGTTGTGCCATATGTCTATGTTTATATTTTATGTGTATACACACATACATGGTGTGTGTATGTGCAGGTGTGTATATATGGAATACATGTTTATGTATAATATATGGAGTATTTGTGATAGAAAAGAATGAAATCTTGGTATCTATGACAGCGTAGGTGGACCTAGAGGGTATTATACTAAGTGAATTAAGTTTGATACAGGAAGACAAATACCGTATGATTTCGTTGATATATTTCACTGATCTATTTCCTGATATAACATAGGAACAAAGGAAAAATAGATAGATGGATAGATGGATAAAGAAAACTGCTGGTTACCAGATGGAGGAGGTTGCAGGAGGTCCAGTGCAATAGGTGAAGGGCATTAAGAGTAACAAACTTCATGTTATAAAGTACGTCATGGGAATGTAATGTACGACGTGGTCAATAATATTGCAATAACTTTTTATGGTGACAGATGGTAACTAGACTTCTTGTGGGGATCATTTCACAATGTATAAAAGTATTGAATCACTATGACATACATCTGAAACTAATAGGATATTGCATGTCAACTCTACTTCCAAAAATTATCCTTTTGAATGGTTTTTATTTTGAATTTCACTGGATCTGTTATTAATATTGTGACCCTTGGTTCTTTATTTCTTTGCATTTTCCTGGTGCATTTTATCCATTTTCTGAATCACCTTCTTTTAAGCACATATATAGAAGATAACAAGCAGTAGTCGGAATTTTTTTTTTTTTTTGACTCAAGGCATCTTATGTTTTTCTTACAAATAGGTAAATGGACTCCTATTTATTCTACCATGTAGTAAGTTATGTTTGTGCTTAGAAATTTTTGTTTTCTTTTTGTAATATTTTTGACTTATTTCATTTTTTGCTCATAACTTTCTATGATGTATTTGACATTTTTACTCCTGTACCCCAGCCACTCCTTATGTTTAATTCTACTGTGATACTTACGTTTTGAAAAAATGAACACAGTACCGTTAACATTCTAAGTAGTGAAATAGTGGCAGTCAACTTTCTTCTCAGTTAAGGTCTTTTTAGAGCAATTTTAGATTTACCTCAAGCTTGAATGGAAGACAGAGACTTCCTTAACCCCCCTCTCCTTACACACATACAATCTTCCTGATTATCGGCACCCCCCACCAGATGGTACATTTGTTACTGTCCATGAACCCACGTTGGCACATCATTATCACCCGGAGCCCGTAGTTTATATATGGGCTCACTATTCATATTGCGCATTTTATGAGTTTTGAGAAATGTATCCACTATTGTAGTAACAGAGAGAGTGGTTTCACTGTTCCTCTGTGCTTTGCCTATTTGTGCCTCCCTCTCCCCTCACTGCTGGTAACCAGTGAGCTTTTTACTGTCTTCATAGTCGTGTTCTTTCCAGAATGTCATATAGTTGTGATCATACCGCTTGAAGAGCTTTACCAACCGGCTTCTTTCACTTAGTAATAAGCACTTATGTTTCCTCCATTTCTTCTCAAAACTTCATAGCTTGTTTTTTCTTCAGCCCTAAATATTATACTATTGTCTGGCTGTATCATAGTTGATTGACCCATTTACAACTACTGAGGGATATCCTGGTTACTTCCAGGTTTTGGCAATTATGCATAACACCGTTATAAGTCTGTGTGGGCGGGTTTTTGCGAGGATGTAAGTTTTAAGTTCACTTGGGCAAATTTCAGAGACTGTTATTGCTAAATCATATGGTAAAATCATGCTGAGTTTTCGTAGAAACCACCAAAATGGTTTCACAGTCTCAGAGGGTGGCCCTACTCTTTTGCAGTCCCACCAGCAATGAGTGAGAGTCCATATTGGTCCCCTTCCTTGCCCGTATTGGTCGTTGTCAGCGTTCTGGATTTTGGCCAGTCTAACAGGTGTGTACAGAGGTATCTCATTTAAATTTGTAATTTTCTGAGAACATATGATGATAAACATATTTTCATATGCTCACTTGGCATCTGTATATCTCCTTTGGTGTGGTGTCTGTTGATGTCTTTTGCCTACTTTTTAAATTGGGTTTGTTTTCTTATTGTTGAGTTTTAAGGATCTTTGTATTTCTTACATAACAATCCTTTATTATATATACCTTTAAAAATACTTTCTCTCAGTCTTCTCTTCACATTGCATTTAGCAGAGCAGAAGGTTTTGATGATGTCCATAATTGTTAGATATTTCTTCCAGGGATGATGCCTTTGGAGTTGTATCTAAAAACTTCCAGCCATACGCAAGGTCTCCAAGATTTTCTCCTATGGTATCTTCTGACTGTTTTATGGTTTTTTTATTTTACATCTAGGTCCCTGATTCATTTTGAGTTTTTGTTTTTGTTTTTGTTTGGAAATGGTGTAAGATCTGTGTCTGCATTGATTATTTTGCATGGCTTTGTCCGTTTGGCCCGGCACTGTTTGTTAGGCAGCCTGTCTTTGCCCCATTGCATTGCCTTTCCTCCTTTGTTAAAGGTAAGTTGACATTATTTATGTGGTTCTATTTCTGGGCTCTATTTATGTTCATTGATCTATTTGTCTATTCTTTCACCAGTAAAACACTGTAGTACCAGAGGTAGATACGCTACATATAATAAAAAAGTTAGCAAAGTTGGTTTTGAACACCAAAAAAAAAAAAAATGTAATGAGAAAAATACACTCCTTTAAGACTAACTGTAAAGCTATATAATGAAGATAGCATAGCTTTCTTCTAAGTCTTGAAGTAAGGTAGTGTCAGTCCCCTCCAACTTTGTGCTTGTCCTTCAATATTGTATCCGTGTTCTGGGTCTTATGCCTCCACATAGAAATGTTGGAATTAGTTTGTCATTATCCACAAAATAACTTGCTGGGGTTTTGATTGGAATTGAGTGTGATCTCTAAGTCCAGTTGGTAAGAACCCACTACTGTGACAATATTGAATCTATGCATGAATATGGACTATCTGTCTATGTAGTTCTTTTTTGATATTTTTCATCTGAATGGTCCTCAGAGATGTCTTATGTATATTTTATTACATTTATACCTAAGAACTTTATTTGGGGGTGTGCTGAGGTAAATGGTAGTGTGTTTTTAACATCAAATTTTACTTGTTCATTGTATTATATAAGAAAGCAGTTGGCTTCTGTATATAAATGTTGTACCTTACAGTCTTGCTATAGTCATTTGATAGTTTCAGGAGAGAAGTTGTTGATTCTTCCAGATTCTTTACGTAGATGATATTGTTATATACTAATAAAGGCAGTTTTATTTCTTCTTTGCCAATGTGTATATCTTTTATACCCTCTTATTGTCTTATTAAATGAGCTTGGACTTCCAGGGCTCCTGGGTGGCTTAGTCGGTTAAACGTCTGACTCCGGCTCAAGACGTGATCCCATGGCTTGGTTGGTGAGTTCAAGCCCTGCATCGGGCTCTCTGACATGTGCACGCAGGAGAGGGGCAAAACGAGAATGAATCCCAAGCAGGCTCTGCACTGCCAGCACAGAGCTAGACTCGGGGCTCAAACTCATGAACTGTGAGATCATGACCTGAGCTGAAATTAAGAGTTGAGTACTCAACCAACTGAGTCACCTAGGCATCTAGGAGATAGACACTCAGCAAATTTTGGGGTGTGCAGTACAGTATTGCTGCCCAGTGATAGAGTGTTGCTCTTGAGATCTCTGAGAATCAATTTCTTTTAGCTGAAACTTGATGCCACTTGATCAGTAACCACCCGTTTCTTTCTTCTCCCAACACCTGGCAACCAGTTCAGTGAGCCTACCTATGATACCTATACAAGGAGAATCACGTAGGACTTGACCTTCGGTGTCTGACATATGTACCTGAACGTAGTGTCCTTCCGGGTCTATCATGTTGTCACATGTTTTCTTCTTGAAAGGCTGAGTAGTATCCCATCGTGTGTACATGCCACATTTTCTCTGATATTACTTAGACTACATTTTATCTCTTGTGTGTGCTCAGGTGGTCTTTACGTCTTGGCTGTTGTGAATAGGGCTACATGTAATACAAGCATGCTCATATCTCTGCAAGGTACTGCTTTGTCTTCTTTTGGAGAAACACCTAGAAGGGGGATTGCCGGATCATATAGTCATTCTAAAGTTTTAATTCTTTGAGAAGGATTTCCACTTAGCCTTTTGCATTCCTATGAAAGGTACACAGAGGTTCCCCTGCGTCCACATCCTCAGCAGTACCTCTTATGAGGTGATGCCTCACAGTAGTTTTTATTTCAGTTTTCCTAATGATTCATGCTATAGAGTCTTGTGCATAGCGCTTTTGGCCATTTATAGCTGGGTTTTTTTTTTGAGAAAAGTCTGTTCAAATTTTGTCTCTTTGTTTCCTTTGCTCTACAGAACCTTATAGTGTGATGTAGTCCCCCTTGTCTCATTTTGCTTTTGTTGCCTGGTTTTGTTTCTTATTTTCCATGTTTTGTGGGCATGTTTTTTCATTTTTATTTTTGGTGTCCTATCCATGAAAGCATTGGGAAGACCAACGTTGTGAATCTTTTCCATTATGTTGTCTTCTCAAAATTTTAACCATTTAAAGTCATATGTTTAAGCCTTCAATCCATTTTGAGTAGTTTTTAGCATATGGTGTGAGATAAAGGTCCAGTTGCATTATTTTGCTTGTGGCTGTCTGATTTCCCCAGCTCCACTTGTTGAAGAGACTGTTCGTTCCTCATGGTACGTTTATGGCACCTTTGTCAGAGCTTTGTTGACCCTTCATGCTTGGGTTTATGTCAGCGATCTCTGTTCTTTTCCATTGGTCTATTTCGTGCTAGTACCACACTGTTTTGATTACTGTAGCTTTGAAATATAGTTGGAAATATCAGGAAGTGTGATGTCTCCAGCTTTGTAACATATTTTGAAATCATGAACTGTGGTGTCTTTAGATTTGTTCTCCTTTCCCAAGAATGATTTGACTATTCATGTTTTTCTGAGAGTCCATATGACTTTTTTTTTTTTTTGTAAATTATGGCACTAGGATTTTGATGGGGATGGCACTGGATCTGCAGATCATTTTTAGTGGCAGGGATACTTGAACAATATTTGTCCTTCCAAACCATAAAAACACGGTGTCTTTCCACTTGCGTCTTCTTTAATAGCTTTTTGTGAAAGATGCAGTTACATAATTCAACTTACTATATTAAAATATTTATAATGCATTTCAGTTAAAAATTAAAAATTACTTTTCCTGAATTCACAGACTGCATTTAGTTGACGTATCAGGTTAATACACTGATTTCCTTTTACTTCCATTTTATTTATTTATTTATTTTAATTAATTAATTTATTTTTTCAGTATATGAAGTTTATTGTCAAATTGGTTTCCATACAACACCCAGTGCTCATCCCAAAAGGTGCCCTCCTCAATACCCATCACCCACCCACCCTGCCCTCCCTCCCACTCCCCATCAACCCTCAGTTTGTTCTCAGTTTTTAAGAGTCTCTTATGCTTTGGCTCTCTTCCACTCTAACCTCTTTTTTTTTTTCTTCCCCTCCCCCATGGGTTTCTGTTAAGTTTCTCAGGATCCACGTAAGTTTTACTTCCATTTTAATATTACCTGGTTCTGAAAGTGAATTCCCATTCATAGTCTTGTTTTGTTTCTTTTTTGTTTTTCTTTTTAATTCCAGTTAGTTAACATGTAGTGTTACATTAGTTTCAGGTGTATAATATTTTGATTCAACAATTCTATACATTACTGAGTGCTCATCATGAAAAATGTACTCTTTAATCCCCGTCACCTATTTCACTAATCCCCCGTCTACCTCCCCTTTGGCAACTACCAGTTCTCTATAGTTAATAGTCTGTTTCTTGTTTTCTCTCTCTTTTTTTTCCTCCATTTACTTGTTTATTTTGTTTGTTAAATTCCACCTATCAATGAAATTGTATGGTATTAGTCTTTTTCTGACTGACTTATTTCACTTAGCATAATACTCTATTGCTCCATCTATGTCATTGCAAATGGCAAGATTTAATTCTTTTTATGGCTGAATAATATTCCACTGTGTGTGTGTGTGTGTGTGTGTGTGTGTGTGTGTGTGTGTGTATATACTATATCTTTGTGATGGACACTTGGGCTGCCTCCATAATGTGGCTATTGTACATAATGCTGCTATAAACATCAGGGTACGTGTATCCCTTTGAATTAGTGTTTTGTATTCTTTGGGTAAATACCTAGTGATGCAATTCTGGATCATAGAGTCATTCCATTTTTAACTCTTTGAGGAACCTCCATGCTGTTCTCCACAATAGCTGCAACAGTTTGCATTCACACAAGCAGTGTAAGAGGATTCCCCTTTCTCCACATCCTCATACAACTTTTGCTTTTTCTCATGTTGTTGATTTTAGCCATTCTGACAGGTGTGAGGTGATAGGTCATTGCTGTGTTGATTTATATTTCCCTGATGATGCATGATCTTGAGCATCTTTTCATGTGTCTGGTGGCCTTCTGGATATCTTCTTTGGAGAAAGGTCTGTTCATGTCCTCTGCCCATTTTTCGTTGGATAATGTGTTTTATTGGTGTTGAGTTGTATAAGTTCTTTATATATTTTGGATACTAACCCTTTTTTGGGTAAGTCTTTTGCAAATGTCTTCTCTGATTCAGTAAATATTGTTAATTGTTTCCTTTGCTTTGCATAAGTTTTTTATTTTGATGTAGTCCCCATAGTTTATATTTGCTTTTGTTTCCCTTGCCTCAGGAGACATAGCTAGGAAAATGTTGCTACGACCGATGTTTAATTTCCTTAATCAGTATTTTGTAGCCATCAGTGTACAAGTCTTTGACCTGCTTGGTTCAATATGCTCATGAGCGTTTTATTTATTTATTGGTCCTATTGTAAATGGAATTGTCTTCCTAATTTCCTTTTCAGATAGTTCAATTGTTAGCATATAGAAACACAACTTAATTAGGTGTGTTGATTTTGTAGCCTGCAACTTTACTGATTTATTAGTTCTAACAGTTTTTAGATGGAGTGTTTAGGGTTTTCCATATAAAGATCATGTCATCTATAAACAGGAACAGTTTTACTGTTTCCACTTCAGTTTGTCTATGTATCTCGTTTTATTTTCCACCTAACTGGTCTGTCTGGGACTTGCAGTACCATGTTGAATGGAAGTGGTGAGACTGGGCATCCTTGCCTTGTTCCTGATCTGTGAGCGGATCCTTTCAGTGTTCATCCTGAGTGCAACATTGCTAGTGTGATATCATATTTATTATGTTGGGGTGTTTTTCTTCACTCCTAAGGTTGAGAGTTTTTATTATGAAAAGTGTTGAATGTTACCCAACTTCTTCTTCATCTTTTGAAACGATCGGATGATTTTAATCCTTCATCCTATTAATATGGAGTGTCACAGTAAGCCATTTTTGTACGTTGAGCCATTTTTACTTCCCAGGGACAAATCTCGGGTGGCCGCGGCATGTGGTCCTTTGAGTATGCTTTTGAATTTGGTTTGCTGGTATTTTGTTGAGGATTTCTTGCATCTGTGTGCATCAGGGGTATTGTCCTGTAGTTTGCTGTTCTTCTGGGATCTTTATATGGCTTTGGTGTCAGGTTCCTATTGGCCTCATAAAATGACATTGGAAGTGTCATTGCAAGTTTTGGTTCAGTCTCCATATTCTAGGTCTGTTCAGATTTACTGCTTCTTCATATTTAGTCTTGATAGGTTATATGTTTCTCGGGGTCTACATATTAAATTATCCTGCTTGCCAGCCTGTAATTATTCAGAATAGTCTATTTTGCTCTTTTTTTTTTTAATTTCTGATTTTGAATCTTTTTTTTTCTTAGCCTAGCTAACAGTTTCTCATGTGTTCAAATGTTTTCAGCTTTAAGCACAGTTAAAATATTTTTTCAGGATAGATGGCTGAAAGTGGAAACTGAGTAAAAGTGTATAAACATTAAATCGAGAAATGGGATATGTTTCAGGATGGTAAATTTGGTTATGTTGAGGTACTGGTTTTTGCCAAAATGATTAATTAACTGAACTGTATTTTGCAAGAATTCCAGTGGGGAACCTCCACTGCCAATTAAGATACGAAAAGCCACAAAAGACTGTTGCTTCTCTCCTAACAATGGAATGCAGGGGCCCCTGGGTGGCTCAGTGACTTGAGCATCCGGTTTCAGCTCAGGTCATGATCTTGCGGTGAGTGGGTTTGAGCCCTGTGTAAGGCTCTGTGCTGACAGCTCAGAGCCTGGAGCCTACTTCGAATTCTGTGTCTCCTTCTCTCTCTGCCCCTCTGCCGCTTGTGCTGTGTCTCTCTCTTCCAAAAATAAGTAAACATTTTTTAAAAATTTAAAAAAAAAGAACGCAGGCTGGCTAAGTGACAAGATTCATTTTTGTTTAAAAAAAAATCAGAGCTGAAGGCATATAGATAACCAAAGGAACTAAATTTTAAACACGTTGGGCTCATCCAGAGGATTAAGACCTGTGGATATTTAAAACATGGCTGGGGCAGTGGGAAGAGAAGCAATCCACCACAGACAAAGGAATAAACCTGCTGAAATTTTAATTAACTCTTAATGGTCTTGTGGGCAGACAAGATAGAGTACACTACCAAGAATGCCAGTCATAGAACAAATCTGCACCTTCCCAGTAACTATTTCCTAAAGGCCTAAATGAGTGTATGGGAGTGCTACGTTGAAGCTTGTTAGTGAAAAAGGAGAGTTGAGAAAATTCTACCCGATCGCTTTGGGGATTCATTGTCATGGCTTGCTAACAGCAGGATATCGGGGAGGGGAAACGAAAAGTCTCCATTGACCTGGCACCCCCGACGTTCACGGGTGCCCAGCGGTGGTCTGCCAAAGGTTGCAATCAGGGCAAAAGAAGGAATAAAATTTCTCAGAGGTACACTGAACCCTCACTTACGGGGAAGGCAGCATGTTCTGAATGCTGGAGGCAGAGGAGCAGGGTTGAGAGAAATCTTTTAAGGCCCAGAAAGCAAGGAAGGATGGAGAGGAAAAAAGAAACTCCCTAGTGAGCCACAAAGCTGTCAACCAGGTTGTATAAACAAAGAAAGATCTGGCATTTAGGATGTAAAACATTAAGAGACATCTAAAATCTAGTTAGGGCACAAATCCCAAGCATTTTGAAAGTAAAAGCCTTAGTTTCACCTTCAAACCATTTGAAGTCATTCATCTACTCAATTTGTCTAAACCAAGTTCAGCTACAGGGTAGATCTCTCCACATGAGCAGCGTGACGAAAGAAGGGGGATGCCCTTTTCTAAGGTTAATAATATTTACTGACTAGCATATGATTAAAATACACCATAAACTGGATTAATGAGTTATCAAGTACTATTTACAAGTATCTAAAGTAATATTTAAAGACACTTGGAAAGTAAAAGAGTAAAAACAGTAAAAAGATAAACCATTGGAACTCAAAGCATACAAAAAGGTGGTGCTGAGGGGCGCCTGGGTGGCTCATTCGGTTAAACGTCCCACTTCGGCTTAGGTCATTGATCTCACGGTTCACAAGATCGAGCCCCCCGTCAGGCTCTGTGCTGACAGCTCAGAGCCTGGAGCCTGTTTCAGATTCTGTGTCTCCCTCTCTGTCTCTCCGCCTCCCCTTCTCGCACTCTTGTCCATCTCTCTCTCTCTCCCTCCATCTCACTCAAAAATAAAATAAACATTAAAAAAAAGGTCATGTTGATAATTTAACATCTGATAGTGCAGGTTTCTAGGCAAAAAGTATTACCAGAGATAATGAGTATTCCATAATGATCAAAGCTCAAATCATCACTAAAATGTAACCATCTTACAGTTGAGCTCCAAAGTAACTGGAGGGAAAAAAAAGAAAAAAAAGGGAGAAACACAGGTCCAATTATAGCTGTAGATCTTGCCAGCCCCTCTGCGTAACTGATAGAATAAATGGATGAAAATTAGCATAACTATAGCTGTCAACAAAGTTGATTTAATTGACTTTTGTAGAACACTACAGCCACCAGCTGCAAAATACAGATTCTCTGAAAGAGCATGTGGAATATTCTCCACGATAGACCACATTAAATTTTGAAGGACTGAAATCATAAAGAATGTTCTTAAGCCTCAATGTTAATAAATTTGAAATTAATAAGAATATATAGAAAATTCTAAAATTCTTGAGAACTAAATAACTATGTTCGAAAAAAAGGCACATAAAATCCATGAGCTAAGCTGCTATGATAAAAAGCTAGAAAAAAAAAATTGAGAGAAAGTGAAACCTGAAGTGTAAGAAATGAAACAATAAGAACAGGACTCAAAGGCAATAAACAAGAAAAGTAATAGAAAACTGACAAAGCTAAAAGTTGATTCTTGAGTAAAATGTGCGACCTGTAGCAAGACTGAAGGAAAAAAGAAATAATAAACAAATTATTAATATCTGCAACAAAAAGCACATGATTACAGATCCTACAGGCATTAAAAGTATAAGAAGGGGACATAATAAACAGTGCCACGCAAGTAAACTCAACAGCTTCGATGAAACGGAGAATCTTCTTAAAAAGTAGAACTTACCAAAACTGACCCAAGAAGAAATAATCTAAAAGGTTCCGTGTCTCATAAGGAAATGAAACACATTCTCATGAAGAAATCTCCATAATTAAAAAACAAATTCCATTAAAGTTTAAAACAATAAAAACCCCAAAGTGCAACTTCTTTTCAGAATTTAGAGGAAGACAGAGCATTTCCCAACTCATTTTTGAACTGTAAAACCTAATGAGGATGTTACAAAAGAGAAAACTATAGACCAGTATCCCTGATAAACAGATACGGAAGTCCTTAAC
The DNA here is from genome assembly GCF_028018385.1 of Neofelis nebulosa. Classification (NCBI taxonomy): domain Eukaryota; kingdom Metazoa; phylum Chordata; class Mammalia; order Carnivora; family Felidae; genus Neofelis; species Neofelis nebulosa. The sequence goes on from NC_080782.1 coordinate 138,398,017, forward strand.
AAATAAAATGCAGAATTACTTAAAAAGGGTAACGTGTCATGACATTTATCCCACCAAAGCAGTTTGGTTTAACATTAGAAAATCAGTACAGGGAATTCACTGTATTAACAGCCTAAAAGAGAAAAAAAACATATGATTAGAACATCTCAGTAGAGAAAAAAATGGAAAATTGGAACACCCATTAATTTTGAGAAATATTCTTAGTAAACTAATAATAGAATCAAACTTCTTACAGTTGATAAAAGACAACTGAAAAGCTGGTAGTTAAAATTATACTGAATAGTGAAAATACTGAATACTTTTTAACTAGAATTCGAAACAAAATAATCACTGTCGTATTGTCAGCATGACCTGGAGGTCCTAACAATGCAATACACCAAGAAAAAGAAATAAAAAGCAGACAGAAAGAAAGATAGAAAATTGTTAGCATGACAAGAGACCATGATTGTATACATAGAGAACCCTATAAAATCATACAACAAAAAGAACATGGAAATATGGTAAGTGAATTTGTTAAAGGCACAGTACACAAGTCAATATACAAAATTCTGTTTTATTTCTGAATACTAGCAACAGTTGGATAAGGCAGTCGAGACAACCATATAACATAGAATAGCATCATAACATTAATCACCTAGGAATAAAATGATCACTGCATGTGCAATTTCTGAACCCTGAAAACTTACACAATATTGCTAAGAGACGTTAAAGACATAAATAAGTGGAGAGACATACCATATAAATGAAGTATAAGACTAAATAGTAAGATGTCCATTATTTCAAAGTTGCCATGAAAGTTCACCACCAATCAAAATGCAGACTTTTAAAAGAAATTGATGAGTTGATTCTAAAAATTACAAGGAAATATGAAGGAGTTACAACAGTCAAAGTCTTGTAGAATAAAGTTGCAGGATTTGTATTAACTGTTTTCAAAATTGACTCTAAAATTATAAGTAACCAAAAGAAACCAAAAAGCATTGACATAAGGATAGATGGGGGATGGAACACGGTCAAGAAATAGACTCACCCATGTATAGTCAACTGAACCTTGCCCCAGGTGAGGATATATTTATGGATATATTTATGGAAGAAAAAAAAAATAAACCTCTATAGCTACCTCATAACAAAGTGTAACTCACTGTGGGTCACAGACCTATACATAAAAGCAAGAACCATAACGTTTCTAGAAGAATACATAGAATAGTACCTACAAGACATTGGGATAGGTAAAGGTTTTGTGGAATACAAAAGCTTTACGTATATATATGTGTATATGCATATGGTGGGAGGAGGCAGGGGCTTAAAATGTTCTTTTGATCAAATAATTTAACTTCTAGTAATTTCTAGTAAGGAAGTTATCAAAGCTGTGGGGAAAATGCACATGTATTTCTTCTATATATGAGATGAGATAACACTATTAGAATTTAAAAGCAGAATCTGTCAGAAATTCTAATTGTTAAAACCAGGATAATTATTAAAGTATGGGGTATCTGGAAGATAAAATACCACGTGAACTTTTACAGTCCTGTTTTATCAACTAAAATGTGTTTCAATCATCTATTGAAGTCTTAACCCCCAAAGTGACTATCTTTGCAGAAAGTGCCTTTAAAGAGGTAATTAAGGTTAAATGAGATCTTGAGGGTGGGCCTATAATCAAACAGAGCTGGTGTTCTTTTCAGGAGAAGAAGAGATAGTGGGAATATGTGTGTAAAGAGAAAAGGCCATGGGACACCTAGGTGGCTCAGTCGCTTACGCGTCTTGCTCTGACCAGGTCTGGATCTCAGGATTGTGAATTCAGTCCCCACATTGGGCTCCATGCTAGGTGTGGAGCCTACTTTAAAAAAAAAAAAAAAAAAGAAAAGAAATGCCATTTGAAAACACAGAGACAAGGTGGACATCTGCAAGCCAAGGAGAAAGGCCTCAGAAGAAACCAAACCTATCAGCTAATTGATCTTGAACTTCCAGTTTCCCCAACTCAGGAAAAAAAATTTCTGTTGTGGCGGGCACTCAGTCTGTGGTATTTTGTGACAGCAGCCCTAGCAAACTAATATATCATGTTTCTGGAAGTATGTGATGTCAGAAGAAAATGTATTTGCTGTGATACAGACAATATAGAAAACCAAATATTCCCTTCCTCTCCCTCCCCCCTCCCTCCCTCCCTCTCTCCCTCTCTCCCTCACACACATGCACACATGCGTACACACACAGGAGAGATTTACATTCAAATTTTACATGGTTTGGTAGAGGATGACTTTTATCGTCTTTCTTACAGTTCTATTTTCCTAAGATGATTTTAATACTTACACACAAGTTAAACACTTGGAAAGTTACTGAGTTCAAATCCTCAACTGTTGCAAATTTTAAACTCCTCATGGAAAATGAACGTGATCCTGTTGATGTGATCATGAACTTTTTACTACAAAGCGACATTGCCATCAGTTGCTTTTGGCTTCTTCCAGTACACTTACTGCCATGAAGCAAGTTTCTTGTCTCTGCAAAAATTTTTTAAAATAACAAAAGGTGAAATAACTATTGGAAAGAGTTAGTAAAGATGAAAAAATGTGAAAGCCACACTATGGTGCCAAAATAGCTATTCTAAACATTTGTCCTAGCTCTGGCTTGCAGTTAAAATTTAAAAATAGCACTTAAATATGCGTGTTAATAACATCCAGAAGGCATTTCTTTCAAGCCTGTTTGGGCTGTTGAAGGGTTTAATTTAACCACAGCCTTCATTTATGTCTAGCAGTTAAGTTTTTTCTTTTAAGCTCAAAGGAACTGTGAGTTGTAACTATGATCTAATTGGTAAGGAATGAAGAATGTTTTTCATGTTTTATAGACAACATGAATCCTGATCATTTTACAGCAGTAAATTATGAAGCACTCCACTCGCTGTGTCTCCCCGTGGAAGCCAGGGCCTAGCTCATTAAACTATAAAAATAACTTGGTGGGTTCTACAGCTCCTAGAAAGGCTCTCTGACAAGGTGGGTTATTTTTATTTCGCTAATGCACGTTCACTAGGCAGTCCAGAGCAAGTGAGAGTCTTTACGGTCCCGAACTAAATCAATTTATAACTACATCTACATGTCAGAGGGGACGTGCAAAGAACCAAACTGCTGTATAGGAAGATAATTTATTATTGATTTTTTTTCAACTCTTTTTTAAAAGCAGCTACAATTCACTGGTTCCTTGGTTCCTTTCTGCAGCAAAAATGATCTCTGCCACACTTGTGATGCATCACATGTGTCAAAGGAAAAGAACGAAGGCGCTGGGAGCGTCTGGCTTCCTGATGACTTCAAGAGAAAGAATGATCGTACACAAATTTAAAAACAAGGAGCAAAAATCATCTGTCAGCTCTGCCCTCTTGGGAAGGATCTTTCAAAATTAAGTGCAAATGATATGTTGTTTAAATATGCATGTTAAATTAGCTCTTAGCTAATAAATCGCGTCCTTTAGTTAATTTTGCTGGAGGAAAGACTGCCGTCAGTTGTACACTTTTCTTCTGGCCTGAGTCAGATTTCGAGTTGCAAGTAATTTGACAGCTATGTCTACAGCTCAGGACCAGAGGAAGTTAGAAAAATACGGTGACGCAGAATCTGCGTCCCGCGGAGTTTGCTACTGAGCCCTCTACCTATTGATTCTCATCTCTTTACTCTGGTTCTGCAGTGAACACATGCTGTCGTGTGGAGTTCATAATTTCAATGGCACTTTCAACAGAACATGGTTCCTTTTCCATGACTAGAATCAGAGCAATGTATATAAGACAGGTGGTTGTAAATTTCACCTGCCACAGGGTTACTTTACATTTGATCAAGTCAAATGAAAACAGTCTCTGCCATCAACACTGTTAGGCTTTCCTGATAAAACATCCACTAGTTGGGGCGCCTGGGTGGCTCTGTCGATTGAGTATCCGACTTCAGCTCCGGTCACTATCTCGAAGTTTGTGAGTTGGAGCCTCACATCGGGCTCTCTGCTCTCAGCCCAGAGCCCGCTTCCGATCCTCTTTCCCCTTCTGTCTCTGCCCCTCCCGGACTCATGCTCATTCACTCTCTCAAAATTAAGACGTTGCAGTCTGCTTGGGCAGAAAATCCACCAAAATGTATAGCTGCCACTCTCACACCCCAAGTAGCCCCCACTGATGGTGGTTTTTGTTTGTTTGTTTGTTTTTAATGTTTGTTTTCGACAGAGAGAGAGCACAAATTGGGGAAGGGCAGCAAAAGAGGGAGTCAGAGGATTTGAAGCAGGTTCGTGTTGAGAGCACAGAGCCCAGTGTGGGGCTCAAACCCAAGAGCCACGGGATTGTGACCTGACCTGAAGTCAGACGCTTAACCCACTGAGCCACCCAGGTGCCCCAGGGTTATTAATTCACACATTTTTTGGTAAACTTGTGAAAGGCTAAAACTTACTCCAACAAATAAATTGTCTGTTGCTTCCCTTAAGTTGAAAAACTTGGAAGTCCAATGCTTTCACCGGTAAAGGGAAATAAGGGAATTTAGGCCCCCCATTGTGGCATAATCTGATGCTTTTGAAATCGGAATATCTGAGTTTGAATCCTAGATTCTCCACTTGATAGATTTTGTTTGGTTCTATTTTTATCACAGATATGCCACTGTATTTCAGTTTCCTCATATATGAAATAGTAAGAGTAAAAGAAAACAACCAACTACCTCCCATTCAGATTTTTTTGAAGATTAAATGATGTAAAGTATATGAAAATGTTGGAACTACACAGCACTATACAAATAGTTGTATAATTTTAATATAGTGGTACTTAATATTTTACTTACTAGATGGTCCTATTTTGGCCACCCAAGCCATCTGGGAAATTGTGACAAACCTGTGAACAAAGACAAAGGAGGTCTCTGTGCATCACCATCAAATGTGTGTTTTGCTCATCGAGAAATGTGGGTCCATGAGGAAAAACAAAAACAGAAACAGGGGATGATTTACATAATTAATCTGGTTTCTGAGGATAATATTGGTGCTATTGATCAAGAGAGCAAGCATAGACCTAGGACTTTCACGACCTACACAAGTGATGGTTATCCTAGAGGATGATGACATAAGACTTGCTTGCTCACCCCATTCCAAAACTTGGGGACCTCCCATCCCCTCTCTGCGGTTCAAAAGGAACACCTGAAGCAGTTGGTAGATTTTTTTTTCTCCCTGTCTGCTGAGTTACTGCCAATAGCAATCAAACGTGTTTTTGTTTTTTCCATTCAAGAAGCAATTTGTCTGTAAACCTCACTCCCTGCTCCCTGCTAGTAATCACTTAGTCCACGTGTCTCCTTACCTTTAAAATAAAATTTGAGGGGGCACCTGGGTGGCGCAGTCGGTTAAGCGTCCAACTTCAGCCAGGTCACGATCTCGCGGTCCGTGAGTTCGAGCCCCGCGTCAGGCTCTGGGCTGATGGCTCGGAGCCTGGAGCCTGTTTCCGATTCTGTGTCTCCCTCTCTCTCTGCCCCTCCCCCGTTCATGCTCTGTCTCTCTCTGTCCCAAAAATAAATAAAAAACGTTGGAAAAAAAATTTTTTTTTAAAATAAAATAAAATTTGAGGGGCGCCTGGGTGGCTCGGTTGGGCATCCGACTTTGCCTCAGGTGATGATCTTGAGGTCCGTGAGTTCGAGCCCCGCATCAGGCTCTGTGCTGACAGCTCAGAGCCTGGAGCCTGCTTCGGATTCTGTCTCTCTCTGCCCCTCCCCTTCTCATGCTCTGTCTCTCTTTCTCTCTCTCTCTCTCTCTCTCAAGACTAGACAAACATTACAAACATTTTTTTAATAAAAAAAAATAAAGTAAAATAAAATTTGGGATTTTTTTGTGTGCTGGAGATCTCCAAGTGTTTTTCCTTCTTTTGTGAGACAAAATCAACATAAAACATGTTGCAACAGGATTTCAACATGATTCGATATTTGTATGTACTGTGAAATGATCACTACAATGAGTCCTGTCATCAGACATCACCGTGCATAGTTACACAATTGTTTTTTTCTTGTGGTTCATAACCATCACTTGAACCAGCAATTTTCAAACACATCATACAGAAAATTATTTTTACGTATTTTATTTTTTTTTAATTTTTTTAATGTTTGAGAGAGAAAGAGAAAGACTTTGTGTGGAAGGGAGCATAGAGAGAGGGAGACAGAATCCAAAGCAGGCTCCAGGCTCCGAGCTGTCAGCACAGAGCCCGACGCGGGGCTCAAATCCACGGACCGTGAGATCATGACCTGAGCCGAAGTCGGACGCTTAACCAACTGAGCCACTCAGGCACCCCTATTTTATGTATTTTATATTTCATTCTTCTGTACCCATTTCATCCTCCCTATGCCCCCTCTCCCCCTGCCTCTGGCAACCACTGTTCTGTTTGCTGTATCTCTAAGAATGGTCTGTGTGTTTGCTTTAGATTCCACATATAAATGAAGCCATTGTGAGCCTGCTTGGAATTCTCTTTGTCTCCCTCTCTGCCCTTCCCATGTTCTCTCTCTCGCTCTTTCTCAAATAAATTCAACTTTAAGAAAAAACAATAGGGGCACCTGGGTGGCTCAGTCAGTTGGTTCTCTGACTTCAGCCCAGGTTATGATCCCACGGTTCGTGAGTTTGAGCTCCACGCCAGGCTCTGTGCTGACGGCTCAGAGCCTGGAGCCTGCTTCGGATTCTGTGTCTCCCTTTCTCTCTGGCCCTCCCCCATTCATGCTCCGTCTGTGTCTGTCTCAAAAATAAATAAACATTAAAAAATGAATAAAAAATAAATGAAGTCATATGGCAATTTGTCTTTCCCTGACTTCACTTAGCATAATGTCCTCAAAGTCCATCCATGTTGTCACGCAAGGCAAGATTTTGTTCCTTTTTGTGGATGAAAATATTTCTTTGTCCTATCACATCTTCTTTTTCCATTCACCTTTCACTGGTTGCTTAGGCTATTTCCACATCTTGGCTATTATAAATAATATTGGAATTAACATGAGGTTGAATATATCTTTTTGGCTTAGTGTTTTCATTTTCTTTGGACAAATACCCAGAAATGGAATTGGTGGGCCATATGGTAGTTGTATTTTTAATTCATTGAAGAACCTCCATATTGTTTTCTATAGTGGCTGCCCCAGTCTACATCCCCACCCACAGAGTACAAGGATCCTTACCAGCAGTTGTTAATTCTTGTCTTTTTGATGCTAGCTGTTCTGATAAGTGTGAGGTATCTCTCATTGTGATTTTGATTTGCATTTCCGTCAGGGTTACTGATGTTGAACACTTCTTCATGTGCTTGTTGGCCATCTGTAGGTGGTCTCTGGAAGAAGGTCTATTTAGATCCTCTGCCCATTTTTCTTAAATTGAGTGGTTTTTGCTCTTGAGTTGTATGATTCTTCATATATTTTGGGTATTAGCCCTTTATCGGATAAATGATTTCCAACGATTTTCTCCTATTCAGTAAACCTTTTCATTTGGTTTATGGTTTCCTTCCCTGTGCAGAAGCTTTTTAGTTTGATGCAGTCCCACTCATTTGTTTTTGCTTTGGTTGCCTTTGCTTTAGGAATGAGATCCAAAAAACCATGGCCAAGATGTCAAGGAGTTCAGTGCCTTTGCTTTTCTCTAGGAATTTTAAAGCTTCAAGTTTTTTTTTTAAGTTTATTTATTTATTTTGATGGAGGGAGGGAGGGAGGGAGGGAGGAATAGAGGGATAGAAGGGGAGGGGGAGAGAGAGAATCCCAAGCAGGCTCCATGCTGTCAGTGCAGAGCCCAATGCAGGGTTTACTCTGTTTAATAAAAGTGGCTGGAGTGGGCATCCTTGTCTTGTTTCTGATTTTGAAGGAAAAGTTTTCAACCTTTAAGTGTTGAGGATGATGTTATCTATGGGCTTGTCATTTATGATCTTTATTATGTTGAGGATTGTTTCCTCTCTGCCTGCTTTGATGAGAATCTTTATCAAAGATGCATGTTGAATTTTGTTGAATGTTTTTTCTGCATCTGTTGAAATGATCATATGATTCTTATCCTTTATTTTGTTAATGTCATTCGTTAACATTGATTGCTTTAGGGATGTTGACCCATCCTTGCATCCCTGGAATAAATCCCAGTTGATCATGTGTGATGTCTTTCTCTGATTTTGGTATCAGAATAATTGTGGCCTTGTAGAATGAATTGGGAAGTATTCTCTCCTTTTCTATATTTTTGGTCCTGGACTTGGGTTTGTAGGGAATTTTTTTTTATTACTACTCACTGTATTTCCTTCCTACTAATTTGTCTGTTTCTTCATGATTTAGCGTTTGAAGGTTGTCCAACCTGTTGGTGTATAATTCTTCATAGTAGTCTCATGATCTTTCATATTTCTTTGGGTCTGAGTTGTATCATCTTCCTTTTTGTTGATTATTTATTTGAGTTCTTTTTGTTCTTGGTGAGATTAGTGAAAAGCTTGTCAATTCTGTTTTTCTTTTCAAACAAGCTCTTGGTTTCATTCATCTTTTCTGTTGGCTTTTTAGTCTGCATTTCATTTACTTCTGCTCTAGTCTTTGTTATATCCTCAGTTGTACTACTTTTGGATTTTTGTTCTTGTTTTTAGGTACTTGAGGTGTAGGTATTCAATAGCGTGTTGTTGAATGTGCATATATTTGTGAATTTTCCAGTTTTCTTCTTGTAAATGATACTTGGTTTCATGCTATTGTGGTTGGAAAAGATGCTTCATAGAGTTTTAGTCTTCTTTAATTTATTAAGACTTGTTTTGTGGCCTGACATGATCTATCTTTGAGATGTTCCAGATGACCTTGAGAATAATGTGTATTCTGGTTTTTGATGGAATGTTCCATACAAAATATATAAAATATGTATAAATAGGTGTTCCTATTTCAGGTGCATAACTGTTTCCAAATGTTAAATCCTTTTGTTGGATTTGACTCGCTTATTATGTAATGAATGCCCTTTTTTGTCTCTTAATACAGTCTTTGTCTTAAAGTCTGTTTTGTGGGATATCATTATTGCTACCCTAGGTACCCTTTCATTTCCATTTGCATGGAACATCTTTTCCCTGTCTTCATTTTTAGGTGTGTGTGGCTTTCGATCTGAAATGAGTCTCTTGTAGGCACCATATAGGTGAGTCTTGTTTTCTCATCATTTGGCCACTCTGTTTTTTTGACTGGAGGACTTAGTTCATTTTAAGTAATACTTACAGAGTTATTGTGGGTTTGTTCATTGTCATCTGGATGTTTTGCAGTTCACCTCTGTTTTTTATTCTTCTCTTCCTTTCTTCATTTGTGGTTTGATGAGTTTAGCGATATCCTTAGATTCCTTTCTCATTTTGTGTGTGTGTATATACTGTGGGGTTTTGCTTTGTGGTTACCATGAGGCTTACATTTAACAATCTGTATTTGTCACATTCTATTTTAAGTTGCTAATGCCTTAAGTTTGAATAGGCTAGAGCTCTCGATGTTTATGCTATTTATCTTCTTACCTTCACAATAAGACGTGTAATTTTTCTTTATACTGGATATATCCAATTTCTCTTAAGCCCACAGTACAGACATTTTTCCCCATTAAGTCATCAAACTGCCCTTATTTTGTCAAAGACATCCACATTGCTAGGTGGCTCAGTTGCTTAAGCGTCTGACTCTTGATTTCAGTTCAGGTCATGATCTCGCGGTTCGTGGTATCGAGCCCTGTATTGGGGGGCTGACAGCACAGAGCCTGCTTGGGATCCTCTCTCTCTCTGTCCCTCCCCTACTCATGCACTCTTCTTTCAAAGTAAATCAACTTAAAAATTTTTTAAAAAGACATCCACATTGCTAAATCTTACCTTAGTTGTCATTTATCATGCCGTGCGATTCTTTACACACCGGTCCCTCCTCTTGAAATGTTCTCCTTCCTTGGGTTCAAGGGTACACCTTATCCTGATTTTCTACCTAATTCTTTGGCAGATCCTTCTTAATCCATCTTGTTGGCCTCTTCACTCTCCTGGTTGCTACATCCTGGAGTGTTCAAAGCTCAATTCTAGGCCTCTGCTCTATAATCTCACCCACTCTCGTGGTTTTAAATACCAACCAAATGCTGGTAAAATCCTGATTTTTATCTCCAGCCTAGATTCACTCTCTCCTGAAATATGGGACTATATATTACATAGCCTACTTGACATTTCCATTTTTTTCCTGGTCTTTTATTTTCAACATGGTGATGTACCTGCGTATAGATTTCTTTCATTTATTCTACTTTGGGTTTGTTGAACTTTATGAGTAAGTGGATTAATTTTTTCATCAAAATTGGGAAGTTAGCCATTATTTTTTTTTAAAATACATGTTTTTTTTTCCTATTCCTTTCTTTCTCTGCCCTCCCCCTGGTCTCTAATTAAACATACATTAGTACGCTTGATATGGTCCCACGAATCTTGAGGCTCAGTTCATTATTCTTAAATCTTTGCTCTCTCTGTTCTTCGAACTGATTCATTTCTATTTATTTCCTAGTTCATTGTTTATTTTTTCTTCCATCTCCCATCTGCTATCGATTCCCTCTCCTTCACTTTTAAATTTATTAATTGGTCTTATCAGTATCAGTTTCTGTTTGGTTCTTTTTTCAGAATGGTTGTTATTTTCTTACTGACATTCTCTGTTTGATTCATTATTGTCATGTTTTACTTTAATTCTTTAAACATGATTTCTATGAGTTCTTTGCCCATATGTGTAATATCCCCTCTGAATATTTGCTAAATCCAACATTTTTGGGCAAAGTGACCTTGTAGTCCTTGTGGGGTTTTTTGTTTGTTTTGGTTTTCTGTTTGATTCCCAGTTCAGCCATTCTTTGCATAGCTTATAATTTTTTTTGTTGAAAGTGATACATTTAAAGTCATACGTAATACCAACTACGATTCTAAATGGTCCCCTAAAGTTTTTACTATTGCTGCTTGTTTGTATTTTTTGTTTATTTTGTGACTTGTTGGGTCTAAATCCGAGATCTGTCTCACTTGTTCTGAGTGGCCACTGACCTCTCTGCTCAAGTTTTACAATTCATTTTGTTTGCAATTTTGGCTTCCTAAGGGTTGCCCCTTCCCCCCCCTCCCCCGCCTTTTTTTTTCCTTTCTCTTTTTTTTTGCATAGCTTAGTTGCCATACACTGAGTTGTGGCAAGCACTTGAAGCTATTAAGCCTTTGGTTCTTGCCCAGTGGATCACGATTGTCAGTAGAGCAGCACATTTAAAGTTCAATCTTCAAGGTTGCCTTGCTTTTAGTTCCTTCTGGGTCCTTTTGCATTTCCTCTATGTCTACATAGAGATACAGAAAGGGGATTGAAGAGATTTATAAATCTATATCATTTTGTCATGTTACCTGGAAATTTGTGTTTTTGTGTCTCTTGATACTCTGGAAGGTAATATGAGAGGGGACGAATCCAAAAGCAGCAGCCCTCCAACCCACTCATGACAGGGGAAACTCCTTCAGGCCCTGAGCATATACCCTTGGTATCTTCTGTATGTGGCACAAGGGACTAAAGTGTGAAGACAGATAGGTTCCCTGTAAACAAAGGTGTCCTCATAGATGACAGTCGTGACGAAAATAATGTGAAAAATCACAGATGCACCATGCCAAGTTAAGGGAACTTTGTTCAGGAGAGAAGAGCAGCGTAAGAAAAGGAAACAAATCTTTCAGGTTGAAAATAAGCAGTTTGAATTTGTTCACGCTCCACACCCTCTCATTTGAGATGCCAACTCTTTAATTAGAGATTATGAAGAAATAGAAAATGCTAAGAATGTTTTTCACCCTTTATAAGAAAGCTGTTCAGGAAAAACTTAAAAAACTGTATTTATATCTCAGATTGGGCCACCAAAAGAATTTTCTCTAACTGCTCTTGGCAAAAGCATATTTTGAAGTGGACATTTCTCACTGGACAGCGTGGAGGGCCATGTTCTTGGATTTCACTTGCCCCGGACTTGAAGCCTCATTTGCATGTAACTGATACATGTATGCATGTTTTCAGTGAACTTTTAGTAAGTTTCCGCTCTGTTCACATTAATCAGAGGTTTTTGCACAGTTTCCATAGGTAACAAACAGTCCATGCCCCAGTTACTAAAAGCCACCAAATGAAATGTCTCTAAAATAAAAAACTTCATAGAGACCTAATAGAGCCTTTGTAAGGGTTTTAAGTATGCATTGGTATTTGCAAAGGTAACTTTATAGGAATTTTAAAGACTTAGAAATCAACTCTAAGTTATTTGACTCTGTTAGCTTTAAATCTAATGACATTCTTAAGACTGTGACAATATATGTCAGTGTTCCTATGGATCTCATTTTCCATAATGAAAACCTCTTTCTGTAGGCTCTCTCGAAGGACCATTTCCTTACTCACAGCTCTTCTCTGAAATGTGAGAATGGCGTAGTGACTGCTTCATTTCAAATTTTTAAATTGCAAAGAAACCACTTGGCTTTTGCTTGGTACCACAAGCAATTTAAATCTCACTTGTCCAGTCCCCGATGGGACATAAGCAATACAACTACCCTTCAAAGACATATCAATAACCATCTTCTTGGCAAAGTTGTATTGAACACCTCTTTCTTCTGCAACAAAATGCAATCTGGTTTTGATGAATGGGAAGGATGGTGGACAGAAAGGTGAAAGTATCACACAGTAACAAGTATTGGCCAAAAGGATAAAAAGAAAGCGTAGTTTAAATTATGGTCTGATTTGATGGGAGCGATGGGGCTAAGAGAGTGGTATCCAACCACATAATAAAAGCAATAGAGGAGTATAATTATCCAAAGAGCATAAGCACTAACATGACATACAGGGAATGAGATATAAATTTAGGAAATCTTGATTAATATTGGCTCAGCATTACAAAGCGTAACCATCAAGCATGAGCCAATGTAATTATGGTTTGCAAAACTATAATTTACTCAAATTTGAAAAGGCAGTGACACAGTATGTCATAAAAATATGCAGATGCACCCACCGAAATAATCTTAGCACCTTAAACACTTACAAAGTGTATTTTAATTAATTGTGTGCATGCCCGTATATTTGTAATCTATCTGAGATTTCTGTATGTGTGAGTCTGAAATGAGCTTAGTTCCAGCTGAGTGAGATGTCTGCTGAATGTTAATGAGACAGATTGTCTGTTTTAATACATATTTTTGTATAAACTGATTATATTAAAGTATGTTGTAATTGAATTATTTTCTAGACTCATCTTTAGGAATGTATTTTTGAACCCTGGCTTTTAGCAGACCCATAGTGATCTTCAAGTGTTTAAAATAATGAGGTTTGTAGCAGAAAGAAGATCCTATTACCAGTAATGGTTACTTGTATAACAGGTAAAAATAAATCTCGTGGAGGATTTTAAATTTCTACTGGGAGGTTGTTTTCTCCACACTTTTTCATTGCAGCAAAATTCATACTCAGACCAGGCACCCTCTTCCCTTCAGTCTACCAAGAGCCAAGAATTTTAAATTAGTTAAATCTGTGGTCACATAAAAAGTGATCGTGTCATGAAAGTTCTTACTTTATTCACCTACCGAATTCTCCCACATGGGCAATATTCTGAATTAGAAAACCATCTGCATACATATAATTGAAGCCAGTTTCCCACAATTGGCTCTCTTAATTTGTGAAAGTTGTGCTGTAAGCTAATAAAGTTGATTATATTTGCTTCTGGAGAAGCAGCAGACTTGTGGAGACCTTTCTGATTTCCTTCTTAGGATAATGTTTTGAATGTGTCCCCTTCAAAACACACAGACATCTCTAATATAAGGGAAAAAATCAATAGCAAAAATGACAATAGGTAGTACTTAATGAGTGATTACCATTTGTAGGTATTTGCTAAGTACATTATAAATAGTATTTCACTTAATCTTTAATTTTTTTAAATATTTATTTATTTTTGAGAGAGACCGAGACAGAGTGTGAGTGTGAGTGGGGGAGGGGCAGAGAGAGAGGGAAAAACAGAATCTGAAGCAGGCTCCAGGCTCTGAGCTGTCGGCACAGAGCCTGATGCGGGGCTCGAACTCAGGAACCATGAGATCATGACCTGAGCTGAAGTTGGATGCCCAGCCGCCAGAGCGACCCAGGCACCACTTCACTTAATCTTTGGAGAGTTATTACTATCTCTCTTTTTACCATGAGGAAATAAGCTTAGAGAGATTTGATGGTATATCCGTTTAAACCAAGTAGATTCAGCCTGCTGGTAACGAAAAGAAAAAAGAAAAAGGCAAGCATGTGTCAATTTTGAAAGGAATAGTGATAAACTAATAAGGAAACTCTCTAGTCTCATGATATATCATGATCAGAAATGTTCATACTGTATTCTACAGGTACTTAACATTTCCCACAAAGCACTTGCTTTAAATCTCTTTATATAACAATCCATGGGGCACTTTCCTGGCTCAGTTAGTAGAGCACATGATTCTTGATCTCCAGGTTGTGAGTTTGAACCCCATGTGCATGGAGAGATTACTTAAAAATAAACTCTCTAAAAAAATCAATCCACATTAAATCTGTAAAAAGCACAGTTTATGCCATAATGCATATTGACACATAGGTTGACTTACGCTTTGATTTTTGACTCAGTTTTGGATTAAAAACTTTACCTGCCATACTGGGACTATGTTTGGGTTTGTTACAAGTGTGTCATTTATTGACAGCTTTATAGCTCAGGACTGGCACTTTTGAAATTTTGGTTCAAGGAATGTTGATGCTAATAAAATGGGATATCGCATCCCCTGCTCTAGTCGTCATTCTACTCAAATCATGCTCAAAAAGGTTCAGGTAGTATGTGCTTGGAGAACAAGTTCATTCTACATAATAGTCTACAGGGAATCCCAAGAATGTGTCCGTATTTAGTCATCATGATACAGTCACTGCTTTTATATATTATGTACAGTTTGTACAGCTTATATTTTATAACGTGTAATATTTATGTCTAAAAATAATAGCTAATATCTGTGGAGTGCCAACAGTGGGCACATTTTACTGATAAGAAAACGGGGCTTCAGAAAGTTTAAGTTGTGTGCCCAAGGTCAATGTCTCAGAAGAGTTACTATTTGAAGACCAGCAGCATGATTGCAGAGTGCTTCTAACCCCTCACATCTCTCAAGGGCGAGGAATGTGAGCACCTTTTAGTTTTAATGACTGAACTTTGAACAAAATAGTGTTACCGTTCCCCTTTGAAGGTGCTGAATCAGTTTAATCGAAATGTTATGTACAGGTATATAGGTCAATGATAAGGAAAGAAACCTGATAGGCTGATATGACTACAGATGATATTTATAACCACAAACTAAAAACTTGTGTTGAGCACCCAAGAAGCCTAATTTTTCCTATTAATTGATTTTGGAGTACATGTTTTAAATTTAACTCAGAAACTACACATTGTCTACTGTTAAGTGGTGCCTTCACCTCTTTGAGACACTGAGTTCTGTATATGACTTAACGCAAGAAAACTATTCAGACTTCAAAGAGCACAACCAGTAGAAAGTTTTTGGTTTTGCAATCCAAAGAGCTGGTGATGAGTGTTAGATTCCATGGTGGTGGGCAGTTGTTAATTACTCTAAACTAGGGAAGGGAAGGAACAATTGTTAAGAGTTTACTGTAAGTCATTTTCTTAATGGGAGTGTAACATCTACTTGATGAGATAAAGGAGAAGATGCATAAAGGGAGGGTTTGTAACGGGACTACCCAAGTCCAGCAGCCCAGGAATGATCCACTCACAGAGGATGGAGTACCTCCTGAGGAAAAGGACCAAGGCAGCACGCTGATTTCTAAATGTGTGCTGGGTTTGCAGGTCATGTTCTAACTCATGATCTCATTGAGATCAGTTTGGGGTGGAATCCTGCAGATGGCTGGAGTTCAAAGAAAACCACAAGTTTGATATTAGAAAGGGAGAACCTTTAAAAGTGTTGGACTCCTGTCTGCCTCTCTGGGAGAGAAACGAGATTTATTTATCGGAGCCAGGTAGGTTACCCTGTATTCTGAAAAGTTTTCGTAGACAAGAAAAAAAAAGGCACAAAATAGACCTGCCTTAAAATGTTGGAAAACTTATCAAATTGAAGAAGAGTTGGGCTTTTTCTGTTATTTTCCAAAAGATAGATAGAGACAGATGGTTAGAAATTGGTTCTAAAGACAGCTGTGAACTGAATACATAAAATCATTGTCTTACATTTAGATTCTTCAAGAGTAGAATGCATTAGGAACAGACTCCTCTCAGGAGTTCCTGGGTGGCTCAGTTGCTTTAAGTATCTGACTTCAGCTCAGGTCATGATCTTGCTGTTGTTCATAGGCTCAAGCCCCGTGTTGGGCTCTGTGCTGACAGCTCTGAACCTGGACCCTGCTTCACATTCTGTGTTCCTCTCTCTCTCTGCCACTCCCCCCTCTCAAAAATAAACATTAAAAAAAAATTCATTTCTAATGAAGTGAGACTCTTGAGTTATTATTAGAACACATTGGCGAGGTTGACTTGGTGAAATCAATATAGTTACAATCACCTGAAAGACACCTGTAGAGGAATCAAATGTGTTCCTGCTGACTGTTAAAAGGTAAATGGAGTCCCTTAAATGCACTTTTCAAACAGAAAATTGCTGACATAGGAATAAAGGGCATTGCTCATTGGAAGACAGAATTGTATTGTGGTTTGGAGCTGAGGATTTAGATCCCCCCAAATGGAAACCAGTCCTTTTTGTGCCAACCCTCTGTTCTCATCAACTGAATTTGAGGGAAGTAAATGCTTTACCAGTTAGCATCATTTTTCTCCCATATTTTTTTTTAAATTTTTTAAATGTTTATCCAATTCTGAGAGACAGAGCACGAGTTGAGGGGCGAGGGACAGAGAGAGAGGGAGACAAAAAATCCAAAGCAGGCTCCAGGCTCTGAGCTGTCAACACAGAGCCCGTCGCAGGGTTCCAACCCATGAATCACCGATCATGACCTGCTACTTAACCGACTGAGCTACCTAGGTGCTCCTCTTACCTATCAAATAGAGGTGATACCTATCTCTCAGGGTTGGAATAAGGGTAAAATGAGAAAATGTATGTAAAACACTGGGATGTCTGGCACAGAGAAAGCGCTAAAAATCATTGAAATTAGCACAGGAGGAAGGAAGGAAAAGGGTTTTAATACTGATCATCCTGGGAGTGAAAAATCAAAATGGCTATCATTTCTGACATGTTTCAGAATTAACTATTCTTCGTTAGACACTGTCCAAGACCGAGATCATTCCTACTAGGATACAGCCAGCTTAGAATTCTGTTCCTTGTCTGGGAACGAAGTTTATGCCATGCACTCTGCTAACCATTGTGTGATTGAGGACAAATACATAACTTTTTTGAGTCTATAGTTGAGGCCATATTCCAAGTCATCTTTCATCTCTCCAGAAGAAGAAATAGAGACTTTCTTACATTTGACACCTGACAGCTTATTGAGTTTGTACAGTCTCTCTCTCCGTCTCTGTCTCCGTCTCTCTCTCTCTCTCTCTTTCTCTCTCTCTCTCTCACACACACACACACACACACACACAAAGAAATGAAGCTGAATGTCACTGAGATAGAAATATAAAGGACTTACCCTGTTGGGAACAACAGACTATAAATTGTCATCTTTCATCTTTTTCTGACAGGGCAAACACAGTATTTTTATACTTCTAAATAGAATGCATATGGACTGCCAGCGCTCGTTTCAAATACCAAGCACTCCTGACCTCTGACTGTCAAAATAGTGTAACTCTATTTTGAAACTCTTTTCTCCAGTGGGACTAGTTAGCATTGATGTTTTGACCTTTTAGTTCTTCCCTGCCTCTGTCACCAATAGTGAAGTGTTTGGGATTGTTTGACCATCACCCATGTTCCAGGAGCTGCTTCGCTCTGAATCTTTGCACATGGCTTTCACAGGGGTCTCCCTGTTAATGATGGTATCCCCTCTCTCCCCAGTCCAGTTGGTCGGAGACAGTCCTGTTCATAACTGTCATGTCTTGAGGTTCACCATTTGTCCAGGAGTTCCCACTTGTTTTGAGGTGTCATGATCAAAAGTTGGATTAAAATCA
The DNA here is from genome assembly GCF_028018385.1 of Neofelis nebulosa. Taxonomy (NCBI): domain Eukaryota; kingdom Metazoa; phylum Chordata; class Mammalia; order Carnivora; family Felidae; genus Neofelis; species Neofelis nebulosa. The sequence continues at coordinate 138,416,005 of NC_080782.1, forward strand.
GCCAAGACGGGGGGCACCTGGGTGGCTCAGTCGGTTGAGGGTCCAGCTCCAGCTCAGGTCATGATCTCATGGTTCTTGAGTTCGAGGCCCACGTCAGGCTCTGTGCTGACAGCCCAGAGCCTGGAGTCTGCTTCAGATTCTGTCTTCCTCTCTCTCTCTCTCTGTCCCTCTCCCCCACTTGTGCTCTGACTCTGTCTCTCAAAACTGAATAAAAACCTTAAAATTTTTTTTTTTTTAAATCATCGAAGATAGGTTTGGTGAGCTCCCCTTGACACTCTGGCTTCTGCCCCGGCCATATCCAGGAGCACGTGAGCAGCACAGGCAGTGTATAGACTTCTCAGCACTGAGCACATAACTAAATCAAAAGGATGATCAGAATTTACACTCCTTTCTTCAAAGGAAAAGAGAAAAGCTAAAAACTGGGATAATGAGAGCTCAAGCAGAGCATGAGATCTAATTTTCAAGTGCTGTACTTAGGATTTGGACTGTCTTTAGTGGAGTAAACTATTTTTGTTTTAACTTTTAACTTGGAAGAAGTTTCCAACTTGGAGAAGAGCACCCGTATATGCCTTCCTCACATTGATTTATTTTTACCATTTTGCCACACTGATTTTGTCAGTCTCCTTCTCCCTTGCCCTTCTCGTCTGTCTTTATCTTAAAGCATTTGAAAGTTTGTTACCTATATTGTGGCCCTTCACCCAAAATACTGCAATATGTATTTCCTAAGATCAGTGATACTCTCTTGTATAACCACAGTCCAGTTGTTCAAAGTTTGTCACTTGACCTAATAATGTTCTTTAGAGTGTTTTCCTCACCCCTTACAGGATCCCCTCTCTGGGATCATATATTACAATCTGTTCTCAGTGGTCATGTCCCTTAAGTTTTCTTTAATCTGGACTATTAGGCATTTTCACAATTTTTCTTTCTTTTATGACATTGAGGGGTTTTTTTTGTTGCCCCCCCCAACTTCTTTCATTTTAATCCAGTATTGGGAAGAGCATTTTAATAGATCTCTTTTTAATTGAATAAATGTGTATTCTCTACTGAAATCAAACAGAATTAAGAAGGCCCAGGTAGGACATCTAAATTTGGAAAAGTATCCAAGAAATTATAGTGATATCTTTATAGGTATTTATGTTTTAGAGTCGTTTCTCAGTGTAAGATATTTTGAAATGGAAGCAGAAAGAAAGGATTTCTGAAAGTCTGTGTTTGTGGAACACCAAAAAGTTAAAATAAGAATATCTAGATTGGACAACCCTGATTTAGGCAAATTTTCTTCCTCTCCTTCAGGATCTATAGAGAGAATATTTTTTTGATTAGAAATATTGTGCTATATAAGGTAGAGTCAACGAACGCTGCCAACAATTTCAAATTTATTACCCATTAAATGCATCTTTTAAAAACTTACAGGCAAATTATACAAAAATTTAAAATTTGGGAGAATATATTAAAATACATTTTACAGAAAGATATTTCAGAGCCAGGTACCTTAGCCAGAGCTAAGAAATCATTAAATGTACCCAAATATGTAAAAAGGACAATTGTGGTCACTTGAGGAGAAGAAAAATACAAAACCTATTAAACATATACTCTGGAAGTTTATAAACGCAAGTTCCTACAAACCAACTAAAGAGACAAATCTAAAACAAAATAATTGGAGGTGATCACTCAAGAAGTTAGATTTCAACAGGTTACTCTTTAGAACCAAACCCTCTTCATCAGTGGAGAATGGGGTAGTGACTGACCTTTCAGGAACTTTATTGAATCCAGTGGATTGTAGAATGTGAGATGTGGGGGCAGCACCGTGGGTCAGAAAAGCGTGGTTACCTGCGGTAGCAGAAAGGCCTGTCTGGGGGCATCTGATTCTCGATCTCGGCTCAAGTCATGATCTCATGGTTCATGAGACCGAGCTCTGCATTTGGCTCTGTGCTGACAACATGGAGCCTGCCTAGGATTGTCTGTCTGAAATTTTCTCTTTCCCTCTCTTTCTCTCTCTCTCAATAAACAAACTGCAAAAAAAAATTTTTTTAAATAAATAAAACATGTTTAAGAAGACCTGTCTCACTCACTTGGTTATAGGGACTCTTTCAAAGAGGCATTGTCTCTCATCCAAAGATCTTCTCCAAGGATCTCTGAAAAGCTCACCAATTCCCAGCATAGACATTAGAGCTGAGCAAGTGCTGGAATCCAGACTTACTCAAATAGAAGATTTAATAACAGTTGTTGAATTTCTCCTGTTAGCAGCTCAGAGTAATAAAAAGTCATTGGAATTCTCAAGTCTTTTTCATCCCTTTATCTGTCCCTTTATACTTACTCTGGGCCTACTCTTACTTGATCCTAAAACCTTGTGTGATTTTTAAATGTTCTGATAGTTGACATAAAGGCTTCATTTTCTTTTTTGCTTTGTTGTAGACAGATTTAAGCCATTCTTTTGGAAAGAATACTTTCTTGGGATGGTTTTGAATAAGATTATTTTTTTTAATATTTGTTCTGAGAGAGAGAGAGAGAGAATGAGTGGGAGAGGGGCAAAGAGACAGAGAAAGGGAGAATCCCAAGTAGGCTATGCACTGTCAGCAACAGGGCCCAATGTGGGGCTCAGTCCCACTAACTGAGATCATGACCTGAGTCAAAATCAGTCAGACACTCAACCGACTGAGCCACCCAGGAGCCCCTGAATAAGCTTATTTTTAAGAGAGTGTCATTACAATGAAACCCACTTAGGGCTCAGTAAACCATAGTTCAAAAACTAAGTGGTTACTGTAGCACCCATTTGGGATGATATTTGATCACCCCTAAAATTAACACAATGTGACTCTGTCCATGGAATAAAGCTTACTCTTCTACAGGTCACCAATTGGTTCAATTTGACACAACCAGAGTTCTTCCCTAGAAATACTGGAATTAGAACAAAAACAGACTTAAAAAATCAAATGTGTTTTTAGGTGGCAGGAGTAGAATATATTAGTGACATGTTACCTGCCCTAAGGATTGGAGAAGGAAAGGAACAGTTGTACAGAGCGTGAGACAGAAACCTAAGCAGGGAAAAGCTCTTGCCTATGTTAAGACCCATGGATCCAGGAGAGGAAGGAGAAGGAGGAGAGAGAAGTTATACTTGAAAGATTTCTGCTCCACACTATAAGCCACTGGTAGTTCTCAATACTCTTATTAGACTGTGGCCTGACATTTCCCCTCTCACTCAATAATTCAAATACCTTCTTTGTTGCATGTTGTTGTTAATGTGACAGGACCATCAACTTCTCCCTCATTCCTGTAGTTTTAGATTGAAACTGGTAGGGCACCTGGGTGACTTAGTCAGTTAACCATCTGACTTTGGGTCAGGTCATGATCTCGCGGTCTGTGAGTTCGAGCCCCGCATCGGGCCCTGTGCTGACAGCTCAGAGCCTGGAGCCTGCTTCGGATTCTGTGTCTCCCTCTCTCTCTGCCCCTCCCTCTGCTTCCTCTTTCTTTCTCTCTCAAAAATAAATAAAACATTAAAAATGTTTTAAATAAAATAAATTTTTAAAAAAACCTGGTAAAACTATGCCTAGACGTTCACCCTTCCTTTTCCAAGATAAGTAGATACAGTAGAGACTTGAATATGTTTGAAAAGACAGCTCTTGACGGAAGTAAGATTTACTTCCTTCTCTCTCATTCAGTAAGTATTTATTGAGATCCCACTGTGTGTCAGGATCCTTCTAGGTTTGGGGATTAAACAGTGACCAAAACAAATACCTCTGACCTCTTTGGCAGAGACTATAATTAAATAAAATATGTAATGTGTTACATGGTGGTAAAGCCAGTAAACAGAAGTTGAGAGAGGATAACACGAGCCAGGGCAGAGGCCCTGAGTTTGACAGTCAGAAATTGCTCCTTGTATATACCCTCAATCTCTAACTATTCAGGCTTCCTAGCAGCTGGGGTTTTTTTTTCCTGCAAAAAATAAAATTTTGCAATTTATGTTTTTGCTAAACACACATACACATACATATAAACTCAGCAGAAAATTGCTTTCAGCGAAGAATTGCTATCATTTAGGCTGATGTTGATTGGAAAGTAAGATTCCCCGTACATTTTCTAAAACAGCATCTGAAATGCTTGAGCTTTCATAAGTATTGTAATCTCTGAGTGTTCATGTATTTAACATCGTAGATTGTCTGGTTTTCAGAGGTTTTCTTTTTGTTAACTGTGACTATCAAAAACATTACTGTAAAATCAGCCTCCACAGTGCAAGTGAGGATAAGCATGCTTAAGACTCAAAACCTGAAAATTACTTCCATTTCAGAAAAATCCCAGGTTAAGATGGACGGTCTCTCTGTAGAAACTACATCTTCGAAGTTGAGAATATTTACTGGTCTTTCCAAGCTGTGTAAGACTAATACAAAAGAATTCTTAATTACTGTGATTGGTTGACCTTTCCAATGGGAAGTGGCTGGAAATAAACCCCATAGCTGTCAAGTGAAACCAACTCACAATCGCAGCTCTGTTTAGTTGACATTTAACGTACCGTGAACTCTGTTGAGTTCATTCTAATCATGGGCACCTGGGGGATCTGCCTTGCTTCCTGGAATCTCAAGTATTTTCTTCAGTGTCTTATTCTTTCATAAAATTTGAGTTTGATTAAATAATATGAAGAACTGAGTGAACATTTAAGAAAAAAATGTCCAGTGACCCTCGGTATAGCAAATGGATTAGGACCAGATGAAATCTGAAAACTCATTGGCCTTTTGTCCTAACTTTGTAACTGGAGACATCTGCCCGGTGAAGTCAAGTCTCACCCAGTGTGTGAAGAAGGGAAGGGAGAAATATTTTATTGAAATTTTGAGGAACCAAACATCCTGACTTCTCAGCATCCTTCCACCCTGCCCCCAGGGCCACGCAGCGTCCACCTGTTGAGGGACTTCGCACACTGCAGTCCCCACTCTGTTGAGATCAAGTCCTGATTGTCTAGGATTCCTTCCTGTAACCCACGGTTACAGTCTATAACACTCATTTGACATAGTCAGATTATTGTATCATTAGCTACGGGCTCTTCCAAGTTTATTCTGAGTTACTAGATGACGCTCTGTGCTCTGTGTCCTGACAGGTTTTGAGATGAATTACGAAGATGGCCTAATGAAATGGTATTTCACAAAAATGAAGGAGAGTCATTAGTAATGAGCGAACATGTTCTAAAGGAAGTTCTTAGCTTCTCCAATAGAATCATTGCATGTCCCACGTGGCGACAATGCAAGAAAACTCAGAAGACAATGTTGTCCTTTCCTATAGGGAATAGTAACCAAAACCAGCCCAGGGAACAGATGGGAAAAAGGACAGTGTCGTGCTTCTGTACACAGAAACATGGAATGACCATGCTGGGGAAAAAATGTCCTTGAGGCAGAAAATATGAACACTCAATACGTAGCATGAGGCGGTAATTGTAGCGATGGGTTTGTGCACACCCCAAGTAAAAGGACAAATGAAACTCCCTACTGGGTGCATTTCAGTGCCAACAGACAGTTTTATCTGCATTGTGTATGCAGTGCCCAAAGTGGAAATTAAGGTTAGTAGATGAGGCAGGTGTTTTGTTTTGTTTTTTTTTTTTTGGAGTGGAACCCCTGAAGTTACTTGTAACGATGTCTGTGTTGAGTCAGAGACGGTGTACCCTGAAAGGTAACAGATTCTTTTACCCTCCAGTGTGCTCTGGCACACGTCTCTGCAATCTGGATCACAAAAATTTCAAGCTTCGCACTGGAGTGTCAGTGTAGCTTTCCATGCCGTTCTCACTGAGACTGCTCAGAGCTGCCTGTCAGTAGTAAAGGTATTTCAAGGACAGCTTATACATTTTCTCGAGACATTTCATTTATTAGCAGTGACACGAGTGTCAAGATAAGGTAAATTGATATTTGAGAATCAAGAGTCTTACTCACGTTTTCGATTCATTCAACAAATATTTATTGAATACCCAGCATGTATTGTGATATTCTCGTATAATTAAATGCAAGTTCCTCGTATCGGGGAGGTTTTTATTTGCAACCAACAGAGACTCGTGCAGGCTTATTCAAGAGAAAGGGCAATTATTGAACTTGAAAAGCTAGGTCACAGATTCACCGAGAATAGGGGCCAACCTGGCTCAGAACAGAGGGAAGCCGTATAGCCAGTGCCACAGCAAGACCTGCTGGGGACCCAGTGCAGTGAGAACACTGTGACTACCGTGACTGGCTACTGTTGGCTATAACTCGGGTCACCAACACCAGTCACTGGATGTTACATGCCGTAGCTTGCTCCACTGGGTAAGGCCATCCCAGAAAGTGGTTGCTGATGCCTTCACCAACACCAACCGCAGAATTTTTTCCTGTCCATCATTGTCTATGTCCTCAGCTTTAGAAGTGAAATTAAGGGTGGTGTATCTGATTAGCCGAGTCCTGTCAAAATGAGTAATGGGCGTTTTGAAGCTTCTGTTTTTGGAAATAGGCATGATGCTGAAACCATCAATCACTGGGATTGGCTCTCTCATTTCTAATTTAGGATAATCCTAATGGTGCTCATAGGAAAGTAGCATTTTGAGGCATAATTATATGAACTCCACAAAACCTATTTGGACTCACCTTTCCTAGTAAGGCAAAAGCAGGTGTTTGGATGATCGCTGCTTACAGAAATTTCTCCCTAATTTTTTTCCTTTTCATTGAGGTCATACTGCCACATAGACTTACATAATGACTCTGTAAACAGAGATTAAACATTCAAGACTTACATACCTTAGTCAGTAAACGTCTGAGACTTTATATTGTAGCTTGATGCTCCGAAAACCTGAGAAACAAATACCACAAAAACAGTTCTCTTAAATCAAGCCTGTTGAAAAAACTACTTTGTTCCAAAACATGATGATAATGGGCCTTTGGAAGCTGTGGTTTATAAAACATTTTCTCTGGGCCATGGAAGAGAACCTTCATTTTTATTTCTTTGCTAAGCAGTTCGTGCCGTTTCTTTAACTACCTCATTAATAAAAATCAAGTCTTTCCTTTTGAAGCTGATGCCATTTCTAGCAGTTTCTTCTCTGCTCACTGAGTTTCTTTCATTTCCAGACATCTTTTCCCCCTTGCCTACTGTTACCAAGTTCATTTAATATCAACTCTATTAATGGAAATTCCCACTAATGGGAAAGTTCTTTTCTCATCCTCCAAACTATTTTTTATTAATTTAATGTAAATGTTAATTTAATATCATTTCACAAACTTTTTCTGTTTAATGTCAATTAACAAGTCACTGGTTTGCTACTCAAAACAGCACTTAATGTCAATTATTGCAATCAGCCTTTCATTTGAAAACTGAATTTTTAAAGTGAAACTGATTTTAATATGTCTTTAAATTTTCTCAGTTGAGCAGATTAGAAAAGACAGTTCTTTAAACTCTTTATTATTTTAAGGAACTGTAAATGGCTATGGGAGTTCTCTAACTGAGGAAAACTATACACAAAAGAAATTGAATAATGCGAAACCTCCAGAGTTAACTCGAGGGGCTCTTCAGTGGATACATCATTTACCCTATTTCTACAAAACATAACTTAGTTATATTTTTAGTTTTTGTTTAGTTTTGTTTTTGTCAAGGTTCTTTCTAAACCTTTATGCCTTACAAAATTGTAGCCATCACATTGGCTTGGTTTGATGAGAAGGTTGAACAAATATGTTCTGCCTTTAATCATGTAAGCTAGTAATGAATATGTTGATTTGCATCAAGTTTAAGAACAAATCATAATTCTGTCACACAAGGAGATGAAATCATGGGGCACGACACCAAACCTATACCATCGCAAATACATGAGAATTAAAATAGAAAAATAATAAGGAACATTTTTATACCAAAAATGGAATGCTTCCCCTCCTTCACCTAATTGGACCTCTCATTAACATAAAAATGAATGTTAATTATTTTAACAGCTTATTAGTATAATTTTGATCTTTGGCTCCTCAAAGAAACATAATGTCAGATGATACAGAGCTTACCTCTTTCTCATGCATTAAGCTCTTAGCCTTGATTCCAATGACATGTACCAATTTTATATTTTGTAATATTATTTGGCCGTTTTTAATTTGGTTACCAGGTATAGCTTCAAAATTAAATCATGTTAAAAATAGCTTTTGATTGGGTAGAAGGTTTAGTCATTGTTCCTCAAAACCACACATAAGTCTTATATATCATAATACTTAAAAACAATGCAAGAATCCTCCAATTTTAGTGAGTCTTTTTTTTTTGGATGTTTATTTTTATTTTTTTTAATTTTTTTTTTTAACATTTATTTATTTTTGAGACAGAGAGAGACAGAGCATGAACGGGGGAGGGGCAGAGAGAGAGGGAGACACAGAATCGGAAGCAGGCTCCAGGCTCTGAGCCGTCAGCCCAGAGCCCGACGCGGGGCTCGAACTCACGGACCGCGAGATCGTGACCTCAGCCGAAGTCGGTCGCTCAACTGACTGAGCCACCCAGGCGCCCCATCTCATTTTAGTGAGTCTTGACAAGTGTCATAATATTGTCAAAATTGTTAATGTCAAGACATTCATGAGATTAGTGTTATCCGTTTAATGGCCTCCAAGTTATCCTTCCTGGTAAAAAACAAATTGTCAGAATCATAGCAGCAAAGAATAGTTTCAATTTAACAGTAAATGGTCTTCCTAAAAAAATAATTGCTTAGCGAGACAGCCACGAAACTTGAAGTATTTACTAAATCAACGTGAGGTTTCTGCCTCATGTCTGGTTCTCTTCCTCAGTCAGCTGAAAATGAAGAGACAGGAAAAAATGAAGACCTAAAAAGATACCTTGGCTTGCCAGTTATTTTTTTTTGATCTTTATGACCCTTTATAGCGCTGATATATCTGATTCTCAAGCTAAAATGAAAAGTGTGAAGATACGGATCCTAGTTCCAATTGCTTAACTTTTATGGGACTCAATTTCATTCTTTGCAAAATGGAAAAAAATACACTCATATGGTTAATGTAAAATTTTAAAGCTGAGAAGTTCAAGTAAAGTAATATAAGAGATTATGATTATAATGCTAAGAACTGCACACATATGGAATAATAGATAGTGTCAAAGTCTGATGCGAGATAGGAAATTATAAACCTGTATCAATGTGCAATATAAATGCCCAAGGATACCTATAATATTTCACATACTAAAAAACAGACATTATATTGATATAGCATCAATTATTGTACCCATTCAGTGCAACATAGTTGTTCCACAAGTATACTTTCCCAAGTTCAAAACTCCCTTCGATGGAGTCAAAGTGATTCATTAGGCAGTTTAGGAATAGAATCAGATTAGGAGTCAGGTAACTGAATCAGGCCTCATGTTGCCTCGAATTACCACTTTTGGCCTCACACGTTTTCTTTCATCTTGTGGGATGCTGCTTCCTCATCTGTAAAATCAGGAGTTTGAATTACATAATCTCCGCAATCCTTTTCAGTGCCACAACTTGAAGATTGTGTAGGCCTTTGTGTTCAACTTGACCACTTCAAGCTACTTCATAGACACTTGTGCATTTAATTCAGGAACGTGGTTTTCTTTCAACTTCTGTCCCTTATCTAACCTTGAGGATTGGAATGAAAAGTGCAAAACAGGTTCACAGCCTTTGTATCAGTCCTTTTCCTTCAAAACATGGCTACAGTTTTTCTGTCATGGAAAATACCCACAATCCCAGCACTCAGGCAGTGAGAATATTTTAGCTGAAAGTGTCAAATGGCTTTCCACTGATGGATGTGTCACAGTCAGAGAGTAATTTGGATTAGTAACATTTTCTCTCTAGGTAACATGAAACAGTTTGGCCAAACATAGATCCCCTTTTTGATCCCTGAGATATAGGAGGCTCTAAGCCAAAAAGAGATGCATCCCTCAAGTTCATTGCAGCAGCTATGGATGAGAGAATTCCAAGACATGGCCTCCATCTGGTGGACCAAAGCTGGGTGAGAAGCTTTATGGACCTGGGTGCAGAAAAGCATAATAAAAGTTTGAGGTGTAGTCAGGTTGAGGCAGGTTCAGTCGACATTCATTGCCTCAGTGAACTATCAGCTCCATTTGTACTCGAATAGTTGCATTCTGAGGGAGAGAATTCTAGAACCTAGATCCATACAACAAGGGATGAGCGTTTAGAGTTTTGGGCATTTATTTGTTGTCTTTTCTCTCCACACACCAATAGCAAAATCTTTGTTTTCATTTAAGTGTGGGAGACTGAAAAATAAAAATACTCGTCATTACGTTCTGGTAACCAAGAACTAATAAAGCCTTTATGTAAATTACCAGAAGCCATCCCTCACTAGTTATAAAATAGATTAGGATGCTTTCATTTATGTTATCCATATAGTTTCTAGCACTGTTAGTATCCTTGGTATGATTTTACGAGGTTATTTAGACAGATAACAAAGTTATGAACTCTTGTCATGTCTTCCGGAAAATCCCAGCTCAATATTAACTTGCTGAGTACATAGAGGAAGAATTATTTTGGTTTGATGGCCCAAGTTAATAAAGCAGCTAAAATTAGATAGAAAAACTTCATAAGATTCTCTTGGGATACTATCTGGACTAGATCATTTTCCCTTTGATAATTTAAAAATCACCTTTAGGATCATCTAGGGTGGGATCTATTATTAAAATATCAAATACTCTTGGTTCATACATTTTAAGTTTAGTCCACATAATGACATTTAATTTCTCCTCGGCCCAGACAATATAAGGAACAGAACTCTTAGTGAAAAGTGAGTAACTCAAAGTCAAAGAATATCTAGGCGCAGGAGTCTAGTAAAAAGAATAAACAAGTCTGGAAGAGTCAGGAGAAGAAGAAAGACCATAAAAACTTATGGAGGAACTGAGAGTTAGGGAGAAGCACGAGGTACAACAGAAATAGGAGAAGGCAAAGTTAATTGGGCATTCCTATCCATGCTGCCCACGCTGTTGGTTGCTCTCTTCCAAATACATTGCTTACTGCGGTTGTTAAAAATAAATGAAGCCTGTTTAACCATCATTGGCTTATCTTAGGAAGTGTAACAATATGGCATTTAGAGACATCTTGGGTCTTGACCTTGGCTCTGCCATTTGCCAGTAGGGTGCTAGTGGATTAAGTAATGATTACGGAAGGTGTTTCTTCATCTCTGACAAGTGGATTACACTGTTTTATCTCAGGGACTGGCATGAACATCACTAAGTAGAATACCTGACACAGCAACAGACATATTCACTCAATAAATGCTGGTTTCCTTTTGTTTCTTTCGTCCCAATTCTCTCCTCACTTCACCCATCAAAACAGCGTTTAAGGGATATCCATTAAGCAATAAGGTGTCGTGTTAGCTTTTAGTTTATTTATTACATGGTACAACACAAATATGTTACCGCTGTAAGAAATAACAATACAGAATGACGTAATGTTAAATGCCTTCCTACCCCATTCCTCAGGCTCCAAAGCCTCCACCACTCCAGAACTACCCATACTTACCACGATTAAATTTATTCTTCTACCTTTTCTTGCTATGTACATACATATATAACACATAAATTTGGTGTTTCACATATGTGGAATTTTAATTTTTTTTCTGCAACTTGCTTTTTTTTAAACTTAACTACATTTTAACAACCTCTTGAAGATCTTTTAAAGTCTTAGGTATAGACCTATGCAACATAATACTTAGTAGTCCAGATTCTGGATATTCCTATCATTCATTTATTGCCCTACTAATCAATATCGAATTATTCCCAGCGGTCCACTGTTACAAATGAACAATAGTGCACTAAACACCTGTATATGTCTCTGTGCTCATGGTTGAACGCTGCCCTAGAACAGATATTGAGAAATAAAAATATTACCATAATGGAATGACACCTATAAATTTTGGTAGGTAATACCTTTTGAAAATGTTAGATATGTTTATTCTTCATGCTCCCATGCCATTTCTCCTCACACTCCATTGGTCTGTGCAAACTGTATGGCCGCCTGTGGTAAGAGCTTGAAAACACAGGCTCTTTCATATACTTAGACACAAATAGCATGAGTCTGAATGATATTATTGAGCTTCAAAAATAAATTTCTTTCCTATCTAGGTTTTAAAAAAATAATAAAGTAGTGGGATGGGAAGAAAGGAACCAGGCTCGCTAGTCATAGTCATTGCCAGTAGCCACAGGTGAAGATTTCTCTGGGAAAGAATGTATGCTTCCAGAATGCTCAGAGAAGTCAGAATTGTCTGTTGTGACCAGGCGTTATTTTGACCCTTTTATGTACCCCACCCCACACCCATATTTTAAGGCATCAAGACTGGAAACACTATTTTCTCCCATCTCGGCCAGCCAAGTTCCAGACTGGATTCTGCTAGTGACAGGAACTGGCACAAGATGTGGAAGGCAGAACAGGTGCAAAAGCGACCATGGCTTCGTGCCGGCAGCAGGCAAGCATGTGGGTTCCAGCCTATGGCAACTTCTCAGCATCCTCTTGAATATCACTTACGTGGATGCTAGAGGCCACTGAAGTCAGCAGTGGTGGCTTCCTCTGGTTTCTGTCCTTCCTGCTTTCTTAAATGTCGGCTTCCTTGACTTACAGCACTCTCTTTCAATAGTTGAGTAAACGTCTAACTCCTTCCATCAAATTCCACCCTTCTTGAAACACCAGGACTGATTGTCCCAATTCTCTGGTCGACCTTGATTGAATATGTATTGCCCTGGATACAAAACCTCAAGAAATACCCATCCATGGGGCGTTCTCATAAAAAGTAATTAAAACATCAAAGTTTGTTCTAACTAAATAAAAACGGAGACTTTAAGAATAGAGAGATGGGAATATAAAAGTAGAGAAATATGCCATCCATACTTTAAAAACTAGGGAATAGGATTACAGAATTCAGTGCAAATGTTATAAACCAGGAGGTAAGGAAGAAAGAATGAAACGGGAATTTTTTAATACCCTAATATTTGGATGTCAACATCTTTCGTAGGATGCCATGGGTCAATACTGTCTAAAGTTAAAGAATTTGAGGGGCGCCTGGGTGGCGCAGTCGGTTAAGCGTCCGACTTCAGCCAGGTCACGATCTCGCGGTCCGTGAGTTCGAGCCCCGCGTCAGGCTCTGGGCTGATGGCTCGGAGCCTGGAGCCTGTTTCCGATTCTGTGTCTCCCTCTCTCTCTGCCCCTCCCCCGTTCATGCTCTGTCTCTCTCTGTCCCAAAAATAAATAAAAAACGTTGAAAAAAAATTTTTTTTAAGTTAAAGAATTTGACTTTTTAAAAAAAATTTTTAAATGTTTGTTTATCTTAGAGAGAGAGGACAAGTGGGTAAGGGGCAGAGAAAGAGAGAGAGAAAGACTCTGAAGCAGGCTCCAGGCTCTGGGCTGTCAGCACAGAGCCCAGCACAGGGCTTGAACTCACACACTGTGAGACCATGACCTGAGCCGAAGTCGGACACGTAACTGACTGAGGCACCCAGGTGCCCCTAAGAATTTGACTTTTAAAATGAATTCCAACCTCTTTAGGTTTTGCATAATCTTTTTTCTTGAGGTGAAACATGCACTTGTGATGTAGCAATTCACATTTTTCTTCTTTTCATCGAATTAGAAAAATTAATCTCATGCTTTTGAAAAAATAAGGATTTTCATAAAATTCTGCCTCTGTCTTTATATATACTTTTATTTGTATATATCCATGCTCATCAAATTGTTCCATTTGTAATATCCGGATAACTATTTTGGTTTATTTAAAATTTTTAATTTAGATAATTTTCTCTACTGTTTAATTTTAATAATGTCATTAGTAAAGTCATTATTTTGTATACAAACAGAAACTAAATAACAGTTTTAGCCCTTTGTATCACCCCTGCCCACAGCATATATATACCCACAGTATATATTGCCTTGGTTATGTCCATAATCTTTTCTTTATAGTAACATTCACTTCTATAAAATTGATAAAATTAGTTGCATTTGGACTTCAGCTGTTTATTTGTGTGTGTGTGTGTGTGTGTGTGTGTGTGTGTGTAATACAGTATATTTAAGGGACTCCACAGAGTTTATAGGGGGAAAAAATGACCAGAGAAATGAAAGTTAAGTTAATAACAGAGCATACCCGTGCAAGAGAAAGTGTTGTTTCTAATTATCAATTATGGATGAGTTATAGCTAGTAACTTATTTAGCAGTTTTTATTCTAATTAATTTACAAGTGCTGATAGAGTTAAAAACAAAAGTAATAAAAACTTTTAAGTCATTATCTTGATAAAAAGCATAGTGTGGGGACAGATTATTTGCAGCTCTAAGAAAAAAAGGTCATTAAATCTTAGATAAACGACATTCCTCCTCCAGTCTAGTATCTTTAAGCGAAGTGAAGAAAATCCCTCTTTGTCTCAGCAACTCCAAATTTTGAAAAGCAAAGCACAACAAAAATAATATTCAATTTTGTGTGTTTTTCCCATAACATTTATCCTGGTATATCCTGTCAATAAATATTTATAAAATGTAGTGAGTCCTTGACCTGCATTAATCTCCAAGGGATATGTTAATGGGAGTCACAATGATGCGTCTATATTGTACCCTTAACTGCTAACTCAATTCTATAAGGAAGAACTTGACATCATTAATAAGGTGTTATTGAGGTGAAATAAAGTATTAGAAATTAGTCTGCAGGTCTGCCACTCCCCAGATTTCCTTCCAAAGTAAACAGATGGAGAAGAGTACTTCATTTTTTGTTCAATGTGACTCCACTTGTCAGATCACTACTGATATATCAGACATGGGGGCGGGCCTGTGACATTGTTTAGCACAAGGACTCTGTTAATGGGGAGAAATCTAAATTAGAGGTTGTCTTACTTGATATTTCATTAATTTTTGAGCTCCTACTAAGTGCCAGATGCTCCACGGGGAATTGGTAGCACAATACTTAATCCAAGCAGACAAAGGCTCCACCCTCATGAGTCTTGAAGTTTAGCCAGAGAAATAGTAAAGTGTATTACTGGTATGTCAGAATGTGTCCTTGTCACAACCGATTATAAGGAGCACGGAGTCTTAATGAGAGGGAGGATGGGTCCAGTGTGACTCAAGCGACACTTGAGCTGATATGTGGAGGAGAGAAGCAGCTGAGCAGTTGAAATTACATGGGTGTGGACATTAGCCAAAGGCAAGAGCATGGTTGAATGACATCACCTGGAGGACAACAGAGCAGGAAATGAGAAGGGAGACAAGGAGTGACATTCATGAAACCAAAACATGTAATGACCGTGAAGACTGAATCTGGGAATGAGTCCACAAAGAAGCAGCAGCCTATGATGTTGATGGAAACCTAGGAAAATGATAACCTCAGTCTTAGCCTTTGTCTGGAGGAGGGCGGGTAATTGTTAGAACAGTTAGGGGCCAAAATATATAGAATCAAAAATAAGCAATCTCCCAGGCTGGAAAACCATGCATAAGCACCAGCTTCAAAGTGAAGAGGAGTACAGAGTGGCTTTTGTTGGTAATGACTCAAAGACAGGGATAATGTCACCCAAAGATCAGGACAACAAATAAACAAATATGTTCACTGGGGACATAAGGTATTTTAAACAATGTCCTATGTCTTGAACGGCATTGCTTTCTGATGACATCGGGATATATAACAGTTGAAATTATTTCTTGTCTTCCTTACTTTCCTGTATATCCATACAGTAAATACCTTTCCATTGAGGTTACCCGCGCATATCTATTTTCTAAGCAATATGAAAGAGCCCGTGTAGCATATTTCGAACATCTGTGCTTAAATAGAATGAAGTCCTAGTTCTCATCACGGTGCAGAACTACAGGGAATTGTTCTTGCTCTCCAATCTATTGTCTAGGTGAATTTTTAAAAATCCAATTACAAAAACTATAAAAGAATCTTCAAAGCGTAAATAATCTTAGTGTGGCTCAAACATTAGGGCTGCTGGATGATAGCACATGCCCTCAAGAGATGGTCACAGAAACGGAAAACCTTCATGACACATGGGAGAGACATAGCTAATGTATGGGTTAGCTCTTTAGAGGTGGAAGCAGGAGGCACAGAGAGGGATTTAGCTTGTGGCATTCGTGATGGGACAATACAACACTGGCTATGTCAGTCTCACCAAGATACCGTGAAACAAAACTTCAGCTACAGTCGTGCCATGGCAGAATGGTTTTCTTCCCGTCTTCAGGTTCTGAATTGAATCTGAACCAATACTACATGAGACAAATGTATGTTTACCTCTTGTTCACCTGTGTTTGTTGTAAGACCACCCCCCCTCACCACGCCCCATCTGATTTTTATTTGAACATGCCTTTTCTCAGCGGAGAGTAGGAGAACTGAGCTTTGGATTGTGGTTCTGCTTTACAAAGCGACTATCACCCCTAGTTTTGAATATGCATTTCGATTTGTGAAAACACACAAGTATAAGTGTCAACTAGTTAGAAGCTTTGATGTCATCAGTCCTACTCCTAACCCATTTCCCTTTATGTAAACTTAGGTGAACTTGTAAGACCATGGGGGATTTGTAGTCTGTAAAGTGGAATTTATTAATAGGTAGCGGTGTTTACCCAATACACATGTGGACCGTTATTTCCTCTCTCTCCTGTGTCATGAAGGCTTACCTTTTTTTCTAGATCATTTTCATCAGTATCCAAATGTACTGTAATACCTCCCACCTTAAAAATAACCTTACCCAGACCCCTCTCTAGGTACTGCTCCATTTTTTCTACTCCTCTTGACTGAAAAACTCCTACAAGACTATCTCCTGTCCTTCTTTCTGTCTTGTCCTCCTCACTCCACCGATGGTGCTCTAGCTGAGATCGCCAGTGACCTTCATAGTCTAACCCAATAGCCATTTTTCTGTTCTCTCCCTTTCTTTATCAGCAACATTGACATAATGCATTACACCTTCCTTGAAGCACTTCCAGTTGACTTCTGGAATAAATCTCTTGCTTAATTATCCTCCCTAGCTTACCAGCTACCTTTCTTGGGTTGTTTTGCGGGTCCTCCCCCACCTCTCAGCCTTCTAAACCTCTGAGTTTTCCAAGCCTGGCAACCAGAATTCTCCACTGTCTCCACCTACGTTTCAGGTGAGCTCATCCAATGTCATGGATTTAAGTGGCATCTATATTCGAACGACCTTAAATTTGTGTCTCCAGCCTGGACCTCTTCCCTTCATTCCAGGCTCATGTATCGAATTCTCTTGTTGACATCTCCAATTGGAAGTCTAATAGGCATTTTGAACTTGAGTCCATTATCAAGCTTTTACACCCGCCACTTCCCATCCCTACTTCTTGCTCCCCGAAGTCACCCCAGTCTCTGTAAATTGCAGCTGTATTTTTCCAATTTTACCAGCCAGAAACCTCATGGTCATCCTTATCTCAACCCTGCATCCCATCTTACAGTAAATTCTTGATGCTCTTTCATAATGTATCTAAAAACTGAGTGTTTGTCACCTTCTCTGTTGTCAACACTGTGGTCTAAGCCATAATAATTTCTTCTTTAGATGATTGTAGTCCGCCGACTGGTCTTCCTGCCTTTACCCCATCCCCTTAGTCTGTTCTGCACACAGCATAGTCATGCTTTATCATGTCAGACCACCATATGCCCTTTCACAGCGCTCAAATTACTCACGGTGGCCTCCAGGCTTACTCACAGGTCATCGTAGAGCCTACCACCACCTTTCTGCTGTCGTCTCCTACCACTTTTCCTCTAGCCCAGCCATACTACCTTCCCTGCTCTTCTGAGTACCTCAGGGCCTTTGTGATTGTTGTTTTCTCTGTTTGCAGTGCTCTCCCCCTATTTATATACATGGCCAACTCCCTTACTCCATCCAGATAGCTGCCTAAATGACACCTTCTTGTGAGACCTTTCCTGAGCCCCTTAAATGTGTCCTCCCCCACCCCCACTTTCCTTGGTAGCAATAACCTTTGTTGTGTGTGTGTGTGTGTGTGTGTTTGTGTGTTTGTTTATTTTCCTCTCCCACTAGAATATAAGCTCCATGAGTATGTGGACTTTATCTGTTAACTCCCAAATCCCCAGGGCCTAAAACTGTGCCTAGTAGGTACCCATTGTGTATTTACTGAATAAATGAGTTCACGAATTTGATGGCAACACACGCTATGTGAAGCATCCCTTCCTCTTTCCCTCCTTCCACTTGCACGGTGGTTTGCTAGTGAGGTGTAGAATAAGTTACTCTTTTCCTGCTCAGGTATTTTTTATGATACCTACCTCTACTGCTCACAGAGATTTTATGGCAAATTTTTGTGGAGCCACTCTTGTTTTGTGAACTGGGCTTTGTTTAGCTCTTAATCATAGTGGCTTGCTAATTATCTCTGACTAAAGGTGATAAAACCCAATATATTTTACAGTATTTATGTACAAAGAGCACTGAAATGAGTTTGGTTTAAGTGGGGAAGAAAAAAAGAATGTGTGTGTGTGTGTGTGTGTGACATGTTTAATATTTTTATCAGAAAGTTTAGTTTCCTTTGACCTGGACTAACCCTGATGTCTGAGACACTTTTTCTGTTAAGTAAAACTAATTTGTATTATGTACATTTTTCTATGTTTTTACCTGGTAGGCAAGAAATTGTAAGGCAAGGGTCTGGTCAGATACTATGCTTAACTCAAATGAGCAGAACAGATCCCACTGAAATGTTAAAAGAAGGATGGTAAGAAGTAATATAACTTATGGAATATTATTTTGAGAAATATGAAACCAATGCATCTCATTAGACCTGTTTTTTTAAGTGAGTATGGGACAACAGTATCCCATGTTGATTTCAGCATCACAGAACTAGATTGATTGAGTTCGCCCTATTTACAAGTTATAATGAAATGTAATTGTGGCTTTTCTTTTAATTTTCAAGTGGCAAATAGTAATCTCACCACTGACATCAATGGAGAAAAAGTGTTTCTGCTTGGCAGGAAGCATTTATGGCTGTATATAATGCAGATAAGTTTGTTTGAGAAGGTAGACAGCTTTCTAGACAATCACTAGAGATAGGACCTTAATTTAACCCCAAGCCTGAAGCATTTCCTCTGGGATGTGGATGACTGATAACATGGCGGAGGGCAGAGAAAGTATAGATTTACTGAAAAATAGACGTTGCAAGCAGGGGGTGTTAAATTTCTTCCTCTAAATCATTGTTTAAAAGGACAAGCTTAGATTTCTGCTTCGGAATGAAAACCCTCAGTGTTAGAAGAGAAATTTTTTAAATCACAGGTAGTTGGCATTTTGGACATTTCATTGCAAAACCTTAGTGATGTAGTTACGTCTGGCTCATCTTGCAATAAGATGGCATGACTACCCTTGCTTTTAATATCCTCCACACGGGATACCTCGGTGATTTCTAATTTAAAGAAAATGAGTCCTTTACCGACAGCTTGATAATCTTCCCCATGGGAACAACAGAAAAAAAGTCTCTTGTTCCTGGCCCTCGATGAGCATCATTTAATAACCAGCTTCTTTAAGTGGAGTAAATAGATCTTTATTAACAAAGATTACATATTATGTGCTTCTATATCGCAATCTTCAAGAAGAACCTTTTAACAACATGAATAAATAAGCCATAATAGGTTTCTTGGCCTTTACCAAGCAAAATATCAAGAACTTCTTTCTGCAAGGGCAGAGGTTAAGTGACTCCTTTATTTACTAATGATAAAGTTAATTGTGTGAAACCTAATTCTACTGGGCTAGAAAAAGGATTTGTCTTTTAACTAATTCTTGGTCCTCACAGCGATTTTTTTTTAAATGTTGCAATTCTTTAAATGAAGTTTACTCTCATCTTGTCCTATAGTTTCAACTAATTCAGGATAACCAAAGAAAACAGAAACCACTGGACATATTCCAGTAAAATGTAAAATGGCTCGCTGAGAACAGTAAATAGCTGTTCTTTACTGGAGATGCTCAGAGTAGTAGTTTCAATATCCATTAATAGTAAACACTGTGTATTATCTCTTAAATCGGGTTGAACTAAGCGAGTGACACAATTCTGCAGCTAATTATAAAATAGCCTACATTATAGAAGAATTAAAAACAGCAAATGAATCATCTGGAGAGCTGCCATGGCCGTTCTAAAATTCTACCCACACTGCATGTGAATTTTAATATATAATTTTAATTACGCAATTCTTCCCAGCAAAGCCTTCTCATTACTTAGGCAGTGTGTGTGTGTGTGTGTGTGTGTGTGTGTGTGTGTTTCCTTTACCTTGATTACAAAGTCAGACCATTTTAGCTGAAATTAAAAATATCTGTGTATTTATAGAGAAAACAGAGGGCTGTGTTTTGATAAGGCCTCTTGAGGAGGAGGGCAAAACGTAACCCTGTAAGAAAGAAAGGCTGCCTGGTCTTCGTATCACACGCCAGCTAACAAAATCCTAAGAGGGTTTGTTACATGAGCCAGTGGGCTGAGGCAACCTTTAACATGCAGGAAACTGGAGTTAATTAAACCGTTACCGGGATCCTATCTGTCAACCTAGCCGTGTGTTCTACCCCCAAGTCCATTTACATTTTAGAATTGAAAAAATGTTCTCAGGACTGTTGATAAACCGTGTTTACTGTCTCTATTGATTTGCTACTTTTGCATAACCTTAATGTTTTAATTATCTTCTAGTATTTCTTGAAGGCTCTTCTCTAGCAGTTGCTATCTGATTAGACTTTACTGGCAATTACTAAACACTAGGAGTACACCTTCTAATGGATTAATCTACTTCAAAGTTACGAGATAAGTGCAGGAGCGAAACCGCTAAGAAAAAATGATGTTACGTTGCTGAAAGGCTATTTTCCAGCCACGATTGTGCTTACTGTAGAGGAGACATACTCAGATTATTTGCCTGCTTTATTCATTGGAATGCCTCAGGGGGGATTATTTTACATATAGCCTGTCAGAAAGAGCATGCACCAGGAGGCCATCAATTAGATAATTAAGATACACATTTAACACCTGGTGAGTGCACATTCTGTGAAAGACCTAGTGCCAGACCTTTTTCTAATATAAATATTTTTATTGAATGAACTTTTTATTTGTTATAGCCTATATGAAAATTGCACACGTGTTTATTCATTTACCTAACATTTCTTGAGTGTTTGCAATGTACGTGGCACTGTGCTAAGATCTAAAGACACAGACCACCTCCTGATCTTGGGGCAATATTTAGAGCAGTTTACACAAGAAGAGTCAGAGTCACAGGGAGGTTTCATAATTAGCCTTGGGTCACAGAGCCTACAAGTGGATTTCCAACTTAGGCTGTATGATTCCAGAACTCTATAGCCTAGCCCCTGAGTAGCACCCTACGCAATATATTTCAATAATGGATCTTGAATGCCATTAAAAGAAGAATGATGAGCCCCTGTTACACTTTTAGCTTTTTCATATCCAAATACTGGCCCAGAACCTTAATTTGATGATGCCATTGTGACAGGTGTTTCTAAAATTCAAAATAACTCCAACCTAATTATAATATTAAAGTTGATGTACACATAACTGTATTTCAAGGAGCTTGATCATTCTGAATGGGTTTCCATCAGGGGATATTGTAAGGAAAACAGATAAAGACTCAAATAATTTATATCCTGTCTTCTCTTTGGAAGCAAACAACACATGATCCTGAATTCTCTGATTTGTCACTAATGCCTTAAAGACAAACATTAATGTTAGGAAACAGTATTTATTTACCCAGGGTTTGTTGTTGTTTAAATAGACCTGATCACATTTTCCCCAAACACTCCATAGGGAATCTTGAGTGACCTTCCATTCATTTATTTTAGTTGTGTATTTGACGGGAAAGGAAAACCATGATCTTGCTTTTTTGTTATTTTTTTTAATGTCTATTTCATTTATTTTGAGAGAGAGAAATAAAGCGTGAGCAGGGGAGGGGCAGTGATGGAGGGAGAGAGAGAGAATCCCAAGCAGGCTGTGTACCATCAGTGCAGAGCCCAAAGCAGGGCTCAGACTTACAAACCATGAGATCATGACCTGAGCTGAAATCAGGTCAGACACTTAACTGACTGAGCCACCCAGGCACCCCAAACAATAACCTTTCTGTTACAGGCAGAGGAGTCAGAGCCACTAAGGTTCTGGCCCCATATAGGATTGGACACATCGTACTCACTAAGTCACATAAGCCACCGCTTACCCTCTCCTATTCATCCATCTATCTATCCTGTATTTAGTAAGCAAAGCAGAATAGCATAGTATTTCTGAGCACAGACCCTGAAACCCAGCTGCTAGGATTCTCAAAGCTCTGCTTCACTCTAGCTACATGATGTAGGCCGGTCAACCACTCGAGACTTAGTTTCTTCATCTGTGATTTGGGGATAATATGTATATGAAATATAATTTATGGTGAGGATTAAATAAATTACTAAGATAAATTAATATAGGTAAAGAACCTGGAAGAGTGGCCCTTATATGGCAAGCACAGTATAGTTGTCACTATTGTCATAACCGTCAGGAGTAGAACAGTGTCCTGGGGCACTGTGGTAGCCCTTAGATAATGCTCGATGCAAATAGTCATATAACTTTGGTCTACTGAGTGACTTGCTGAATATCTAACAACAGTATTAACATGATCTATTCCTTCATCCCACACTCTCATATATTTTCTTTAATTTTCCCAAGCAATACTTACGGGGAGTGTGGCTGAAAACAAAGATGATCCTGAGTGAGTTGTTGGTCTAGAGCAGCCCATTTCCCAGGCCCTTCAAGGGTCACCCTGGGTATGATTGGCATGTGCTCCCCCACCTAAAATCAGTGCCATGGCAGCATGCAATCTTCTCTGCCACTCTTGGGCCAATTGTTCATGTCTTTTCAAGATAATATTAGGCTCAGCTGAGAACTTTTGCAAAATCTATACATTCTCCCAGGAAAACACCCATCTCTTTGGTCTTGCTCATGGACTACAGGCACAAAAGCAGCAATCACTTATTTAGCTTTCAGTATGGATTTGTCCCAAAAGAAAAAAGAGACATTCATTTTTTTTTAATCAGCAAATCTCGTTCTGTTAAAATTATCACTGCCAGAAAAAAAACTACAGTTACTCACAAATGCAAAGGAAACTAACAGGTAGTATAGAGGAGGAAAAAAGTATTTTCCTCTACCCATCTCAGGTTCTCTGAAAATTAGACTGACAAAAGACAACAGGAGACAAACAAATAGAAGTTGATTAGTATGTGTATCACATACACACCTGGGAGTACCCAGTGATGAGTAGTAACTCAAAGGAGTGGTTAGAACTTCAGCTTATATAGCGTCTTAACAAAACAACCATGAAACAAGATGTGTAGAGAAGTAACAATACAAAGGAAAAGGACTTTGAGCTTGTAGGGGGAGCAGATTGTAGGAAGGTAAACATGGGGGAAAGTAATGATAGATGAGGGTTTTAGCAAGATTTTTTTACATAGATATCTTGGGTGCTATCTCTGGGTTGATAGAGGTCTAGAGTTGTCTCCAGTAACTAACTTCTGTCATTGCTGGTAGAGAGGGGAGTGCAGGAGACATCTTTACAAATTTATGTCATGATTTTATATAAATAAGGGGAGGGCAGAAACCTCTTCTTTTATCTGCTTCTTCTCAGTTGCCTGCAGCTCAAAATGATCCTCATGTGAAAGTGGCATATTTGGGGGAAACGTCCTCAAATCCTTACATCAAAGTGGCATATCCTGCTACTCTTTAGCAGGCTGTGTCTGCTTCATCCTCCATAAGTAATTGATTATCTCTGCAACAGCAGTGATCCAGGACAAATAGTAGGAATGTTGGACCACAGTGCTTCAGTGACAGCTCTTCATACGTATGGATTCAGTAACGCACTTACTTTGGTGCTCAGCCTCCCCCAGGAATTTCAAAAGAAGGACCAGTTCCCTCTCCTCCTGGTCTGCCCAGGGCCCCAGATCTTCTTCTTTGGTACTCCATGCCCAGCTTCATCCTTAGGAGTTACTACAACCTACAGAATATAGGCCCTTGAACCCACCTCCTCCCTCTGTGTCTAATTCCTTACTGGCCATGGTAGGACATGATGTAATCTGTTCATAGCTGTTTTATGTGTGTTTTGGGGGTTTCTTGTACTTTAATAGTCGTGTGCTTTTTAAAACATACTTAGAAACACATCTCAGTGTGTTTCTGTCATATCAGAACTATAATTTCTTAGATATTCTTGCTTGGGAAAAGCTCAAGAAAACAAAAATAAATTCAAGGTATACAATTAAAAATAGGCACAAGCGGCATATGAAGATAAAACACAAATGTGTGACGTTCAAGGCTCTTGTTCTTCCCTGACTTTATGGTGGACACAAGATTATGACTAAGACCAAAAGTATTATTCTGCCTGTTTTGTAACGGAAGAAATTAATTATGGAAAAGAAGAAGTGGTTTCTATTAACACCCAAATGTAAACATTAAATATTAGCTGCTTCATTAAAACCTTTTTAACGAACATTAATGAAATGATACAAATAGAAGACCGATGCTTCCCCTGACTTGTTTTGTTTGCTTAGGTTTTGCTTTCATTTTTAAAGGGGAATGATTTGTTGCATTGTTGGGAAAAGCGCTGCCAAGCCCCTGCAAGCAGGGGTCTGTCACATAAGGCCTGAGAGTCGTCCCTATGCTACGGGACGACATCGTAAAACCCAGCAGGAAAATGGCCCATTGAACAGACATACAAACAGTTAGGGGTTTTCCTCAGTATTTAACTTGTAAGGCTCTGCCTTATGCCTCTGCTGCCACTGAATTAAAATCTTTTATTTCCACAAGGGTGAGAAGAGAGAGATAATTTCGGTGAATCTGGGTAAATTTGCATTTGCAATTTGCAATCAATTTGGATTTCTCACTAGTGATTTGTTAGTAACTGTATTTTATGTAGCAGAAGGGGAAAAATTCATCCCAGGGGAGATGCTAAAGTGGGTAGGGACAAAGGTAGTTAAGGTACTAGTTAAGGTGGAGACAAAGAGGGAAGTCACCAAGTTTTCCTTTCTGTTAATTCTTTAAAGGCAGTGTAGAAGTACCAGAAGAAGGGTGACACTCCTCTTAGATCACCTTGCCCGTTTTTAGTTAATTTTGAGTTAGGACTGAACAAGGAGACACCGGTTAGAACTGGGCTTCGAGCAACTCATTTTGTAACGATTTTGTCAGGAGCTGGCCCGAGGTCCATGTTCCTCAACTTGGACACTGCCCACGGGCACAGAGCCGTATGTGGTCACACAGTCAACATGCATCTCTTGTTGAAGCTCAGATTAGCATGTGTGTCATTTTCAATCATTTTTATATCAAAGTAAACAGGAGCAGATACCGGAATTGAAAATAAATTACTCGTGATTTTTTTTAAAAGATAAATCACCACATCTGAAAAAAACTGTGAGCTTTTAACTGGTCTCTTGAGGCTAACCTCCCCTCTACCCCCTGCAGTTCCCATGGGCACACACCCCTTCTCTCTCCTCTCTGCTCACAAGGACTTGGGTAGAAACATTTGAGAAACTCTTTGGCTATCTCAGGTGCTTCTCACTGCCTTCTCCTAGTCCTTCCTCCTCCTTGCAACCGGGCGCCCTTGGCCTTGAACCAGGGCTTGCAAAACCTTTGGAAGGTCCATAAAGATATCCTCAGCATCTGCAAGGACCTAGATTTAAGGAACTCCTCCTTGGAGCTTTCTCTCCACCACATAACAAAGCTCAGATAGCAGTCTTTTCTCTCTACTTCAACATGAATTTAATTCTCTTTCCTCTCGAGCCTCACTTACATTTTCCACTTTATCTTTTATCAAAGAATTGAAGACTTTGTCCCAATTAAAGAGATTTTGGCTCCCATAGGCAAGAGAGAGGAGCTGCTGCTGTGCATACCCAATTGCCTAAATAGCCCCTTTGCTGGCACTCCCTTCCCCTACACTCCAGAACATTACTCTGAAGGAAAGCTCATTGTTTAGCAGCGGGCTTAAATTTGGATTTCTGTCCTGCTTTACCAAGATAAATGCAAACTTCTTGACCTTCAGACTGTCCTCTCTGCCCATCTCTTATTCCTTGGGTTCAAAGACTATCCCAAATGAACTTGACTTGTTCTAGTTGGTGCCTCAGCATAACTCATGAGGCACAGTGTCCATTAAATATTCATATTCTGCTCCTGGGGTGATCATTACTATTCCAGATCAGAACTGTTCCAATGCATTTAAACATCAGTATTTCTCAGCTTAACTCATCATGCACCCATTCAGGTAGGCGATCATATAACCAGTCTGTATATATGCCAGGGTCTCCCCCCTCTGCCAAAAGGGGTGATTCCTTAGCAGTGAGAAAATTGGGATATGCTTTTCTTTATTTTTAACTACAAACATGAATTAGACGCTTGGCACACGTTAATGATTTTTAAAACGTCTTTTTTTTTTTTTTTTTGTAATTGAATCTGTCACAGTGTCTTCATCACCATGCCAACTGGAAGGACTTTGCTGTTCCCTCCAATAGGAAAGTTGAAAGCAAGGACTAAAAAGAAACCATATTTATTGACATTTTGTTGCCATAGTGGAGGGAGCAGGAAACAGTTTGGATGTATTAATGAGCAAGTTGTGAATGCAGAAATGTCAGACCTTGTTATGTATTGGCTCTGGGGTAAGAACGGTGACACAGAACACTGGTGACTTGGCTGTCTTGGGCTCAGGCTCAGAGGCCAACTGTGTCCATACTCAGTGCTGCGAGGAAATGTTTCTACGGCTTGGTTACAAATCAGCCGTCCTCTGGCAAACTTGCCCAGAACGGGATTTAACCAGCTCTTGTTCCAGGGTCTTTGTCTTTTTTGCTTGCCCAATCATTTCTCTTGATTTTCCTTTTGATTTTTTTTTCCAAGTTCTGTCTTTCCCAAGGGATGTCTGTCAACAGACCCTCTCTAGGTCAACCTTGTTACTTGTACCTGATGTGAGGAAACTTCACCTCCCCTTCTGTAGCCCTCCCCATACTCTACTGGAAGTCTCACTGCCGCCCCTGTTGTCACAAACCCAGCTGATGGAGTAGCCGACTTCTGTGCTCAGGACTGAGAGCTAGAGGTGTGAATCTAGCAGCAAGGACTAGGAATGCCTGCCCTGTGGACAGCACCAGTCTCCATCCACCTCTGCTGTCCAGGCTCACTCTTTTCCTCCACGTCTACCCTCCCCATTCCCAACAGCATGCAATGCTGTGTCTTTGGACTTGACAGGGCTTCAGAATTAAAATGCATGCACCATTGTCAGGGAAAGTACAGGACACGGAGAAGGATGACCTATGTTCATCACCTTCCGCTTCCCCAACGTTAAAAGGCACAGCATTTTCTAACGAAGATAATTTCTGAATACTGAGCTCAGATGCCTTTTTACATACCAAGCATAGAACACAACAGATAAAATTTACACGGAGCATTTGTGTCTATAAGTCCTGAGAAATTTGAGAAATTAAGAAGGCTTCCCCCCACCTTCCTTTCTTTCAGAAAGCATGTGAAAGCATTCTTTTCCTACTAAATGGATTTAGTCTAACTGCCTAATTCATTATGCTAAAACCATGAAGCAATTTCCTGTTCAAAGCCCGGCTCACAGGCTCTCTGTTGTCAAGTATTTGAATTTCAGATTAGAAATGTGTTCATTTGGATAGCTTGAAAGGAAAGCTTTGTTGTCAGCTTGGCTTTATGTTCTGCCAGAAGCCAAATCCCTCCTCTTCAGCAGTCACTAGCAAAATACTAGACCTCGACTCTGGATCCAGTGTCTTGAAATAAACACAAACATTTCTGGCCTCTGTGGTCCAAGCTGTGGTTACTTGCCCTAATAATGCAGTCTTCTCAGATGACCGTTTCTGACACATAGAGGAAATATTTAGGGGTCTGCACTTTGGTCCACCCCTACTTTTATAGCGCCATCGCATATGACAAACTGTAAAAAAAAAAAAAAAAAAAAAGTGTATATGTGTCAGAATATCCTCGAGAGTAGATTAGCTCTCTTAGTAACTGAGCCGTTTGTGACAGAGCAGTGACCTGGATGGAGGGCTGCATTTCTTGTCAACCTTTGACTTGTCACTAGCCATCACTGATGCTGTGTAACACTGTCACAGCCACCTGCCATCACTTGTGACGGTTTCCCCTTACTGATCTTAGAAGAATAGAGATGGTGGCTTAGAAAATCAGAAGTCATGATTTTGAGCTGGAAAAGAAAAAAATGAGCACGAGGGAGACAAAAGTGGCCTGATACACCTGGAGGGAAAAAAGGAAATAAACACTTGACTGGCTAATAATCATGGAGCTTCTGACCTGTTAGAAATTGAGGCAACCTTTTCTTATACAAATTTTGCATTTTTGAACCAGCAAGATTCTACAACATTGTCACCGTTTGCCACTATGATTCCACCGTGACCATCTAAGTAGCATTAATTAATAAATATTTATGGAGACTTACTGTTTCCAGTTATCAATATAGTGCTCATATCTCATAGCACCATGTGGTATTTTGGGTTGTCACTCATATAATGACGAATGCGTGTTTGGTGTTTTACAGTTTACAAAGTGCTTGTCATTAACATTCCTTCACTTGTATTCTCTCAGATGCATCTTTTTTTATAATCCTTTTTTTTTAATTTTTCTAATGTGTATTCATTTTTGAAAGAGAGGGAGAGACGGAGTGTGAACAAGGAAGGAGCAGAGAGAGAGAGACACACACAGAATCCAAAGCAGGCTCCAGGCCCTGAGCTGTCAGCACAGAGCTTGATGCAGGCTCGAACTCACGAACCGCAAAATCATGACCTGAGCCAAAGTTGGATACTTAACCGACCGAGCCACCCAGGCACCCCTATAATTTTTTTTAATTTACATATGATTGATATACAGCGTTATAACACTGTCAGGTTTATGACATCATGGTTCCGTATTTGTATATGTTGCAAAATGGTTACCACAGTAAATCTCGTTAATGTCTGTCACTTCACATAGTTACAAATTTTTTGTGTATGATGAAAACTTGTAAGATTTACTCTCTGAGCAACTTGAAATATGCAGTGCAGTTTCATTGTAAACAATGTGCTGTTTATTACATCCCCATTTCACTTTTTACTCTTAAATTTACTCTTTTACTTCTTTTTGGAGAATAGTTAACACATTGTTAAAATCGTTGGAGGTGCACAACATTTGACAACTCTGTATTATGTTCACGACAACTATAGGTGCCATCTGTGACCATACAGCATTACTGCAATACCGTTGACTGTATTCCCTGTGTTGTACATTTCTTCCCCATCAGTTATTCTTTCCATAACTGGAAGCCTGTATGCCTACCTCCCTTTATCCATTTTGTCCTTTCCATATACTCCCCTCCCCTATTGAAACCATCAGTTTGTTCTCTGTGTTTATAGTGTTTGTGTGTAAAACACATTTGTTTGTTCATTTGTTGTTTACATTCCACATATGTGTGAAATACTGTATTTTTCTTTCTCATTCTCAATTATTTCAGTTGGCATAATACCCTCTAGGTCCATCCATATTGTTGTAAATGGCAAGATTTCCTTCTTTTTTTATGGATGAGTAATATTCCAGTGTGTGTGTGTGTGTGTGTGTGTGTGTGTGTATACACCACTCCCTTTTATCCATTCATCAGTATGGACACTTGGGTTGCTTCCATAATTTCACTGTTGTAAATAATGCAGCAATAAACATAGACATACATGTATTTTTTTGTTTTTTTTTTTTTTTTATTTTTTTTATTTTTTAATATATGAAATTTACTGTCAAATTGGTTTCCATACAACACCCAGTGCTCATCCCAAAAGGTGCCCTCCTCAATACCCATCACCCACCCTCCCCTCCCTCCCACCCCCCATCAACCCTCAGTTTGTTCTCAGTTTTTAACAGTCTCTTATGCTTTGGCTCTCTCCCACTCTAACCTCTTTTTTTTTTTTTTTCCCTTCCCCTCCCCCATGGGTTTCTGTTACGTTTCTCAGGATCCACATAAGAGTGAAACCATATGGTATCTG
This sequence comes from Neofelis nebulosa, assembly GCF_028018385.1. Lineage (NCBI taxonomy): Eukaryota > Metazoa > Chordata > Mammalia > Carnivora > Felidae > Neofelis > Neofelis nebulosa. Next base: position 138,445,906 of record NC_080782.1, read on the forward strand.
TCTTTCTCTGTATGGCTTATTTCACTTAGCATCACACTCTCCAGTTCCATCCACGTTGCTACAAAAGGCCATATTTCATTCTTTCTCATTGCCACGTAGTATTCCATTGTGTATATAAACCACAATTTCTTTATCCATTCATCAGTTGATGGACATTTAGGCTCTTTCCATAATTTGGCGATTGTTGAGAGTGCTGCTATAAACATTGGGGTACAAGTGCCCCTATGCATCAGTACTCCTGTATCCCTTGGATAAATTCCTAGCAGTGCTATTGCTGGGTCATAGGGTAGGTCTATTTTTAATTTTTTGAGGAACCTCCACACTGCTTTCCAGAGCGGCTGCACCAATTTGCATTCCCACCAACAGTGCAAGAGGGTTCCCGTCTCTCCACATCCTCTCCAGCATCTATAGTCTCCTGATGTCTTCATTTTGGCCACTCTGACTGGCGTGAGGTGGTATCTGAGTGTGGTTTTGATTTGTATTTCCCTGATGAGGAGCGACGTTGAACATCTTTTCATGTGCCTGTTGGCCATCCGGATGTCTTCTTTAGAGAAGTGTCTATTCAATACATGTATTTTTTTGAATTAGGGTATTCATTTCCTTTGGGTAGATACCCAGCAGTGGCATTACTGGACCATATGGTATTTCTATTTATAATTTTTTGAGGAACCTCCATATTGTTTTCCATTGTGATTACACCAATTTACATTCCCACCTGGGAAGAGGGTTCCTTTGTTTCCACATCCTCATCAACACTAATTATGCCTTGTCTTCTTCATACTAGCCATTCTGACAGGTGTGATGTGAGATCTCATTGTGGTTTTGATTTCCATTTCCCTGATGATGAGTAATGTGGAGCATCTTTTCATGTGTCTGTTGGCCATCTGTATGGTTTTCTTTGGAAAAATGTCTGTTCAGGTCCTCTCATCATTTTTAATTGTTTTAATTGTTTAATCATATTTGTTTTTTGATGTTGAGTTGCATGAGTTCTCTGTATATTTTGGACATCAGCCCCTTATTGAATATATTTTTTGCCCATCTGTTCACATTCAGAGGGTTGTCTTTCATTTTGTTGATGGTTTCCTTCGCCATGCAAAAGCTTTGTATTTTGGTGTGGTCCCAATAGTTTATTTTTGTTTTTGTTTCCTTTGCCTAAGAAGACATACCTAGAAACACATTGTTACAGCCAGTGATATACAAGACATTGTATAGGTTTTCTTCTAGGGGTTTTGTGAGTTTAAGTCTCATATTTAGGTCTTCAGTCCATTTTGAATTTATTTTTGCATATGGTGAAAGAAAGTGGTCCAGTTTGATTTTTTGGCATGTAGCAGTCCTTTCTCCCAGCAGCATTTATTGTCTCCTCCCCCCACCCTATATGTGTTGCCTTCTGTATCATAAATTGACGGTACAATGCAGGTTTATTTCTGGGCTCTCTAATCTATTTCATTGACCTAGGTGTCTGTTTTTGTACGAGTACAATTATTCAGTTATCATAGCTGTTTCAGTTATTATAGCTTTGTCGTGTATCTTGAAATCTAAGCTTGTAATATGACCAGCTTTGTTTTTCTTTCTCATAATTGAATATGTACATTGGTTTGGGTAGTGTGCACATTTTAACAGTATTCTTCCAATTCGTGACACGGTGTATCTTTCCATTTGTTTGTGCCATCTTCAGTTTCTCTCATCAGTCTTTTATTGTTTTCAGAGTAGTAGTCTTTCACCTCCTTAGTTAAGTTTATTCCTAGGTATTTTATTCTTTTTGGTTCAGTTAGAAATGGAATTGTTTGCTATTTCCTACTTTATTATTAGCATGCAGAGGTGCAGCAGATTTCCGTATATTAATTTTGTGTCCTGTGACCTTACTGAATTCATTTATTACTTGTAATAGGTTTTTGGTGGAATCTTTGGGGTTTTCTATGTATAGTATCATGTCAAATAGTGATGGTTTCCCTTCTTCTTTACCAGTTTGGATGCTTTTTATTTCTTTTCCCTGTCTGATTGCAGGGGCAAGGACTTTCAGTACCATTTTCAGTCAAAGTGGTGAGACTCGACATCCTTGTCTTGCTCTTGATCTTAGAGGAAAAGTTCTCAGTTTTTCACCATTGAGTATGATGTTCACTGTGGGTGTGTCATACATGCTTTTTATTATGTCGAAGTATGTTCTCTTTAAACCTGCTTTGTTGAGTTTGTATCATGACTAGATGGTGAATTTTGTCAACTGCTTTTTCTGTACCTATTGAGATGATCATATGATTTTTATCCTTCACTTTGTTAATGTCTGTATCATGCTGATTGATTTTTAAGTAGGGAACCATTCTTGCTTCCCTGGAATGAGTTCTTTATTTTACAACCAGAAGGTTGTACCTTTTGACTTCACAACAGCCATTTCACCCACCCCTCTGATAGCCAGCTATATGTTCTCTGTATCTCTGCCCTCATTTTCTTTCTTTCTTTTTTTTTTTATTTTGTTTTTTAGTTTCTACATGTAAGTGAGATCGTATGGTATTTGTCTTTGTCTATTCATTTCACTTACCATAATATCCCCAAGATTACATTGTCACAAATGGCAAGATTTGTTTCACTTTTGTGACTGAATAATATTCCACTGTGTACCTATGAAACATTTTCTTTACCCATTCATCCATTAGTGGACACTTCACTTGCTACTCTATCTTGGCTATTGTAAATATGCTGCACTGAACAACATGTATCTTCTTAAGTTACTGTTTTTTGTCTTTGTTTTTGTTTTTCAAATAAATACACAGAAGGGGAATTGTTGAATCATATGGTGTTCCTAATTTTAATTTTTTGGTGAACTGCCATACTGTTTTTCCAGAGGCAACAACTTTTTATACTCCAGCCAGCAGTGCACAGGATTCCCTTTTCTCCATATCATTCTCGTATTTCTTGTCATTTCGGTAACAGTCTTTCTAAGGGGTATGAGATGATATCTCATGGCAGTTTTTATTTGTGATTTCTTGATGATTAGTGATGTTGACCATCTTTTCCTGTCCATGTTCAACACCTCTCTGACATTTTTGGCAAAATGTCTTTTCAGATCCTCTGCCTGTTATTTTTTTTAATATGAAATGTATTGTCAAATTGATTTCCATACAATACCCAATGCTTATCCCAACAGGTGCCCTCCTCAATGCCCATCACCCACTTTACACCACCCCCCAACTACCCTCAGTTTATTTTTAATGGATTCTTTGAGATTCTTTGCTGTTGAGTTACATGTGTTCTTTATATATTTTGGATATTAATCCCTTTTGAGGTATACAGTTTCCACTTATTTTCTCCCATTCAGTAGGCTGCCTTTTCATTTTGTTGATGGTTTCCTTTATTGTAAACACTTCTTTTTTAGTTTGATGTTGTCCCACTTGTTTATTTTGCTTTTGTTGCCTTTGCTTTTGGTGTCAAATCCAAAAACTCATCACCAAGAGCAATGTCCAAAAGGTTTTTCCCTGTTTTCTTCTAGGAATTTTATAGTTTGAGATTTTACATTTCATTCTTTTTGAATCAGTATTTGTGAGAAGTGTCAGATAGGTATCTGGTTCTCCCAGCACCATTTATTGCAGAGATTTTCTTTTCTCCTTCAGTGTCTGGGCTCTTTTGTTGAATATTAGTTGACCATATGTGAGAGTTTATATCTTGACTCTCAGTACTAATCCACTGGCTTATGTATCTATTGATAACGCTAGTACCATAATATTAAAACATCTTTGTAATAGAGTTTGAAATCAGGAAGTATAATGCCTCCAGCCATGCTTTACTTTCTTGGGGCTGCTTTGGCTCTTTGGGGGTTTGTACTTCTATACAAATTCTAGTAGTATTTTTTTCCAGTTCTCTAAGAGTTGCCATGGAATTTCCATAGGGATTGCATTAATGCTGTAGATGGTTTTCTGTAGTATGGACATTTAAGAATATTAATTTTTTCCAGCCCATGAATATGAGATATCTTCCCATTTGTTTCTCTTTTCTTCAGTTTCTTTAATCAGTGTTTTCTAGTTTTGAGTGTACAGATCTTGCACTTGTTTGGTTAAATTTATTCCCAGGTATTTTATTGTTTTTGATACCTGTGAAAATGGGATTGTTTTCTTTATTTCTTTTTCTGAAAGTTCATTGCTAGTGTATGGAAACACACCGGATTTTTGTATGTTGGTTTTGTATCCTGCAAACTTTACTAACTTTTAAACTTTACTTTAAACTTTTAAACTTTACTAACTCATTTATTAGTTGTAATGGTTTTTTGGTGGGGTCCTTAGGGTTTTCTGTATCATGCCATCTGAAAACCATTTCCCTTCTTTTTCTGATTCGGATACGTTTTTTTTTTCTTGTTTTCTTGCCTAATTGTTCTGGCTAGGACTTCTAGTACTACGTTGAGTAGGAGTGGTCAGAGGGGGCATCCTTGTCTTGTTTCTAATCTTAGAAGAAAAGTTTTCACCGTTGAGTATGATATTAGCTGTGTGTTTGTCATATATCATCCTTATTATGTTGTGGTACCTTCCTTCTGTATCCAATTTTTTGCAAATTTTTATCAGGAATGGAAGTTGAATTCTGTCAAATGTTTCTTCTGCATACATTGCGATGATCATATAATTTTAACCCTTCATTTTGTTGTTGTATCCCACAGATTGATTTGCAGATGTTTACCATCCTTACATCCCTGGATTAAATCCCATTGAATTGTGGTTTGTGATCCTTTTAATGTTGTTAAACTCTGCTAATATTTTATTGAGGAGTTTTGCATCTATGTTCATTGGGGATATTGACTTATAATTTTCTTTCTTGTGTTCTCGTCTGGTTTTGGTCAGGGTAATGCTGGCCTCATAAAATGAGTTTGGGATTGCTCCTTCATTTTTTCTTTTTTTTTTTTTTTTGGAAGAATTTCAATAGATGGTTATTAATTCCTCCCTCTTTGGTAGAATTTATTATCTGATCCTACACATTTCTTTTTTTTTTAATTTTTTTAAAACTTTTATTTATTTTTCAGAGACAGAGAGACAGAGCATGAATGGGGGAAGAGCAGAGAGAGAGGGGGACACAGAATCTGAAGCAGGCTCCAGGCTCTGAGCTGTCAGCACAGAACCTGATGCAGGGCTCGAACCCACAAACTACGAGATCATGACCTAAGCCGAAGTCAGATGCTTAACAGACTGAGCCACCCAGGTGCCCCCGTTTTTTTAATTTTTTTTTAAACTTCTATTTTGATCCTATACATTTCTTTATTGAGAGGTTTTTGATTAGTGACTCAATCTCCTTATTAGTAATCAGTCAGTTTGGATATGATATTTCTTCCTACTTCAGTCTTGGTTAAAATTTCTAAAAAATTTTCCATTTCTTCTAGGTTGTCCAATTGGTTGGTGTATAATTGTCTCTTACACTGTCTCTTATATTTCATATTTCTATGGTTTCAGTTGTAACAACTCTTTCGTCACTTCTGATTTCACTTATTTGAGACTTGTCTTTTTTTCTTGTTGAGTTTAGCTAAGGTTTGTCAATTTTATCTGCTCAAAAAACTAGTTCTTAGTTTCACTGATCTTCCCTGTTGTCCTTTTAGGTTTTTTTCACTTATTTTTTTAAATGTTTATTTATTTTTGAGAGAAAGACAGAATGTGATCAGGAGAGGGGCAGAGAGAGAGGGAGACACAGAATCCGAAGCAGGCTCCAGGCTCCGAGCTGTCAGCACAGAGCTTGAAGCAGGGCTTGAACTCATGAATCATGAGATCATGACCTGAGCTGAAGTCGGACATTTAACCAACTGAGCCACCCACGCACCCCATCTCTTTCGTTTATTTCTGTTGTGACCTTTGTTATTTCCTTCCTCCTGCTAACTTTGGGTTATGTTTGTTCTTTTTTTTCTAGTTCCTTGAGGTGTAAGTTAGATTGACATTATTCGTGTCTTAAAGAATTTAAAGCATTTATTGCTATGGACTTCCCTCTTCCGCTTTTGCTGCATTTCATTTTGTGTTTTGGTATATGTATATCTCATTTGTGTCAAGTTATTTTTTTATTTCTCTTTTAATTGCTGACTTTGATCCATTCATTTTTCAGTAGCACGTTGTTTTGCTCAACCTATTTGAGATTTTACCAGTTTTCTTCTTGTAATTTGATTTTAGTCTCATATCATTGTGTTTGGAAAAGATCCTTGGCATGGCTTCATTATTCTTAAATTTATTGACACTTGTTTTGTGGCCTAACATATCTGTTCTGGGGAATTTTCCTGTGCTTTTGAGAGAAATTGTTTTTCTGTTATTTAGGGATGGAATGTTTTGTCTATATGTCTTAAGTCCACTTAGTCTAATGTTTCATTTAAGGCAAGTGTTTCCTTACTCTTTTTCTGTCTAGATGTGTTTTCAGTGGTGAAGGTAAGGTATTAAAATTCTCTACTATGTTGTTATTCCTATCTATTTCTTCCTTTAGGTCTGTTAATACTTGTTTTATATATTTAGTTGCTCCTAAATATAGCATCCTATTTATGCTAGATGCATAAATATTACAGGTATTGTATTTTCTTTTTTGATTGACCCCTTTGCCATTATGAAATAGAGATTTTTGTCTTTCACAGTTTTTGTCTCTTATATTCCTAAAGTCTATTTTGTCCAAGTGTAGCTAAGTTTCTTTGTTTTCCTTTTGTGTATAATATCTTTTACCATCCTTTTACTTTCAGTCTTTCTTTAGAAATGAGTATTTTGTAGGCAGCATATAGATGGCTTTTAAAAACCTATCCACTCTTTGGATAGAAAAATTAGTCCATTTGCCTTTAAGTATGATAGGTATGTACTTATTGCCATTTTGTTCATTATTTTCTGGGTGGCTTGTAGTTATTCTATTCCTTTCTTCTTGCCCTATTCCTTTGTGATTCACTGGTTTTCTTCAGTGGTATGTTTAGATATTTCTCTCTTTATTTTGTGTATCTACTCATTTTTTTTTGTCATTACCATGAGACTTACATAAAACAACTTGTATTTATATAGTCTATTATATGTTAACAACTGATTTTGAACTCATTCTAAAGTGCTGCTTCTTTACACCCAGTAATTTATGTTTTGATATCACAATTTACATCTTATCTTGTGTATCCCTTGTCAAAATTAATATAGTTGTGGTTATTTTACTACTTCCGTCTTTTGAACTTTGTCCTAGTTTTAGAAGTGATTAGCTCATCACTTTTACACTATTCGATTATTCTCAATTTTAATATAGTTTTTAAAATATATTTTTATATAATATTTATAAAAATTAGCTGTACCCATGTGATGTGTCTTCTCATATGTTTTCCCTTTATTAATTGACACCCTTTCATATCAGCTTAAAGAAGTCTCCTTAACAGTTCTTGTAGATGTATAGCTTTAGCTTTTGCTTGTCTGGTAAATTCAGTATCTCTCCTTTAATTCTGAATGACAGATTTGCCAGGTAGAATATTCTTGGTGAAAATTTCTTTTCTTTTAGCGCTTTGAATATATCACATTCCCTCCTCTCCTGCAAAGTTTCTGCCAAAAGTCTGCTAGTAGTTTTCTGGGGGTTCCCCTACACATTACAAGTAAATTTTCCCTTGCGGCTTTTAAGAGTCTCTCCATGTCTTTACTTGTGTAGACTTTATTTATCTTGTGTCTTGATGTGGGTCTCTAAGTGTCCATATTATTTGAAACTCTCTGGACTTCTTGGATCTGGATGTCTTTTCCTTCTCTAGGTTCAGGAAGTTGTCAGCCATTATTTCTTCAAATAGGTTTCCTGCTCCTTTCTCTTTCTCTTCTCCATCTGTGACCTTTATTATGTGACTGCTGATGCTTACGCTGTCTTCATCTTTTTTGTTTTGTTTTCTTTCTGCTGCCCTAATTGGGTGACTTCGACTGCCCTTTCTTTGAGTTCACTGATCTGTTCTGCTTCATCTAGTCTACTGTTAAAGCCCGCTGGTGTATTTTTCAGTTCAGTTATTTTATTCTTCAGCTCATTGACTTGTATCTGGTGGTTTCTTATATTTTCTGTTTCATGTTTGAAATTCTCGGTTTTCAATTATCTACTCTTAACCCCAGTTCAGCAAGCTACTCTAGGAACGTTATTTTAAGGAACAATATTTTGAACTCTTCATCAGGTAAACGACTTATCTTTATTTCATTAAGATTTTTTTCTGAGGTTTTACTTTGTTCTTTCATTTGAAACATAGTCCCGTGACTTCATTGGGTTTGACGTTCTTTGTTTTGATGTACTAGAAAAGAGCCACTACTCGTAGTCTTGAGATAGTGGCCTCATGTAGGAAATGAACCTCATTGTTCAACCCTGCCCTAGCTCTTGGTTGTCTCTCAAACCTTTGGGATTGTCCAAGGAGCCAATTTTATTTTTCACGGCCCTCCGTAGTTTAAGGTGTGCCACAACTTATCAGTGTCCCAAAGGGGAGGATCTCAGTTAACACCTGATTAAAAACTACACCCTCAACAGCAGCTTTTAAAGAATGTAAATATATATAGTCTTGTGGAACTGCAGGCGTAACCCCCACTGGCCATTAGAATCTGGCAATCTTAAAGTATCCCCAAATGGCAGGTGCACATATCGGGGTGCCAATGTCTCTAGCTAGGGACCTAAAGCAGAACAGATGGTGACATCAAGATGGCGTTCACTGGCCTCCATCCCCAGAGAGCATCTCAGTAGGCTCCTGGATAAGTTCCAAACCAGAATCCTGCTCCTTAGGCCAAAGCTCCAGAAGAAGCAGTTAGGCCTCTTCCACAGAAAGACTGGGAGTGTGTTTTAATCTGTTATTGGTGCCCTGCCCTGGAGGTGGTAGCCAACCCTGAACTTTGTTTGTTATGTTCCCATGAGACCTGTGACTATAAGCCCTGCTGATCTCTAGAGCCAGCTGACTAGGGGCCATTTCCCTGGGCAGCAGTCACAACAACTGGAGCACCAGACATAAAAGCCAGGCTATCAGGCCTGGGTGACCCCCCCCCCCCGACACACACACACACATTGGGAGACACTGGAACTCTGGAGCATGGTGGACAAAGGACAGGAAGATAATGCCTACCCTCCAGGGTCACTGAAGAGGAGTATAGTATGCCCTCAGATGTGGGTTTATTTAGAAGCCAGCCTTGCTGGCCACAGCAAATAAGATCTCTTTCAAGGAAAGACAGCATTTCAGTTTGCTGCCTCTTGCTGTGTGATGGGAATGGCAGCCACTTAACTCCTTCTCCATTTGTTACCATCCTGGCGGGCTCTTGAGCATCAGACCCATTGGCCAGCTGTGCAGGGGACACCTGTCAGTGTTCCCTGGGCTGGAGCTGCAAAAATCAGGTTGCCAGACAAGGAAGCACCTTTCAGGGAAATACTGGTGATCCAGAGTGAGGCAGAGGGACAGTGTAAATAAGGTGCCCACTGGCCTCTATCCTCAGAGCCTATTTCTGGAGGCCTCTAGCTAGGTGGTAAGCAGATGCCTGCCCCTTATGTGAATGCTGTAAGATAAGCAAATAAGCCTCTTTCGCAAAAAGTGGGCATTTTTTGGTCTGCTGCCTCTGTGCTGTGCTCTCAGGCCAGTGAGTCCATGCATAAGTCCTTTAAGAACTGCTTCTCAGGGCACCTGAGTGGCTCAGTCGGTTGAGTGTCTGACTTTGGCTCAGGTCATGTCTTGTAGTTGGCGAGTTTGAGCCCCACGTCGGGCTCTGTGCTAACAGCTCTGAGCCTGGAGCCCTTTTCGGATTCTGTGTCTCCCTCTGTCTCTGCCCCTCCCCTGCTCATGCTCTGTCTCTCTCTGTGTCAAAAATAGGTAAACATTAGAAAAAAAAATTAAAAAAAAAAAAAAGAACTGCTTCTCAGTTTGCTGCACTCTCATGGGTCTCCAAGACAAAAGCCCTCTAACGATCAAAGTTCAGTGTTTCAGGGGATCACTTCTCAGATGCAAGTCTTAAAAGTTATGGTGCCCAATGTAGGATTTACACCCTTTGCTCCTCAAGTAGAAGCTTGGGGTTTTGACCTCCCTCCCAACTGTGGATTGCAGGCCACGGGTAGGGTTTATGATATGATTGTGTTAGTGTCTCCTACCTGCCTCAGTGTGGGTGTTTGCATTCACCCATTGTATAGGAGTTGGCTGGCTAGTTTGGCAGGGAGTTATCCCCCTAGTTTGGTGTGTCCATGGGGGAAGGTAAGTTCAGGATCTTCCCATCTTACCGCCTGGAACTGGAACCCTATCAGATGATTCTTACTCATATTTGGTAAGCGAAGAAACTAGTTGTAATAGTTTATTGCACAGATAGAATTAAGTGGCTGAGGGAGGAGTTTTAAACACAAAACTTTGGCTCTAAGTTTTATTAAACCACCCTGATTCTGATAGTGATCTCAGCTCCCGAATGGAGTTCAGCTATCACCATATCTTCTCTGTGGTGGTGTTTTTATTTTGAGGACAAATGTGATAGAACCTTTAGCCTTGCATCCATTTGTTTTATGTCAAATGATAGAATGGAGGGATTCTAAGTAATTTTAGTATAATCATTGCCTCCAGTTTGAAAATAGCTGTATTACTTTTCTAGGGCTGCCCTAACAGGTGGTTTAAACCACCAACGTATATTTTCTCATATTTCTGAAGGATAGAAATCCAAGATCAAGGTGTCCAAAAGATTGGTTTCCTCTGAGACCTCTCTTCTTAGCTTATAGATGGCTGTCATGTACGTGTCTGTGTCCTAATCTCTTCTTATAAGGACACCTTATAAGACACCTAATCTCTTCTTATAATCATACTGGATTAGAGTAGACTCTAATGACCTCATTATAATTTAATTGCCTTTTTAAAGACCCTGTCTCCAATACTGTCAGTCATATGCTGAGGGTCTGGGGGCTAGGACTTAAACATGCAAATCGGATGGGGCACACAGTTCAGCCCATAACACTAGGCTGCATGTGGATTTAAACTACAAACCAAATTGAGCTATGCTAAAGAAAAGTAGAGCATTTGTCCTGTCTGCTGATAGAGAATACTAGTCAATGGACTGATCTATTGTGGAAATGATCCAAGCTTTACACAAGGAACAGAAAATTTAAATGAGGGGAGAAATTCAAGACAAGAGTTATGAGGGTTCTAAAGGAAATACAATTGAAAGAAAGGAACAGTTACTCTCAAATCATGACTCACATCATGGCCTTGGATTTCCTTGTAACCCTTGACCTATTTTATCCTCCTTGGTCATTTCTGGAGCTTATTTATTTTCCAGAATTGGCAGTTGAAACTACAGGATTTTTTCAAATGAGAATTATGATGCGAATTATGTTCCAGTCCAAAAAAACTGTATGCTGATTCAGTATTACAGTTTAATTCTGAGTGTTAACCCAGAACCTGAAACATTAATCATTTAAAGACACCTTTTGGAAAAAGATTGTTCTTACCACAAGAAATGGCCACTTTCAGGCATAGTTGTTGTCACAAATTTCTGTGAAGTTTCCAATAGGTATTCTATTCCTGTGTCCTTCATTTTCTCATTGTGTAGTCTTTGAACTACTTTTCTTTCCTGAGTTACTCTGATTTTAGTCCTTAAGGTTTTGCTTTGTTTTTTGTTTTTTTCCTTCTGCAGAATTAAATGGTTTGGTTACTTGAACTCCTGAAGTCATCTATGCTCCCTTGATTTCTAAGACTGACTGACCATGAAGGCAGTGCTCACCGTATTGTGTCCCTCCCACTCCACAAGCCTTTCTCATTTCCCCCTCCCCTCCCAGAACCCTTCACTCCCAGAGCTGTTCCATTGAGGGTTTACATCCTATAAACGTGGCATTTGTAAAAACCTCATTTTTATTTTCTCTTGCTATTAATGCTTAATCTTCCAGAACTTTGTCATCCTTTTCCTCTTTGATGGCCGCTGTCTTAAAAGCAAGCAACCTCACATCTCTCTGTCTCTGAATCCTTTTCCCTGTATGATCCCTGGCTAAGAATTGTTAGGAGTTGGAGAGACACAAATGAAGTGGCAGCCATTACTCTCTGCTGCTGCCTGTGGTGAATGGAACTAGCTTGTCCTCCTTGTCCTCAGCTTCGTGTCCAGCCCTTCCTCATGAGTGGCAGTACTGCTGACCCATAGCAGCCCCAGGCTCCCCACCACACGTTTGGCTGAATACCCCACAAGCAGTTGGCGCCACAGATGGTAGCTTTCCTTAGGCTCTTCCTCACCTTCCCCTTATGGTGCTTCCTTTCCCTACTGGGAAGCTGGACATGCCCGCTTCTCAAATTCCCCTGCAAGCTCTGACTTGTCCACCTGCCCCAGTGCTTCTGGAAAGGCGCTGGTGACGTTCTCTGGTCCTTCCTTTCTCTCTTCTTCATCCTTACTTCCCTAGCTTCTCTGACAATCCTATAAGGTCTCATTCCCGTCAGGTGCCTTTATTCCGTCATACGCTCCTACACCTTCCCCTACTGAATGCCAGTGGGTTCAGTAACACATCTAATGAATGTGCCCTTTCTTGATGAGCTGTGTCAGAGAATGTTGTGCCGTCTCAGCAAGTGACAGAGGTAGGGGAGATAGATAATTTTACTTCAGCTCTGTTCCCTCACCCCTTTGTTCCTTGTGGCCAGATGTACTGATTTAGGATAAAATCAACTGGTGGAAGTCATGCGTGTTTCAGTGGCCGCTGAAAAGGCTTTTTGTTCATCTGATTATAACAAAGATCAAAGCAGGGACTACTTTTCGACTGCCTCGGCCAACTAAAATAATGTCTCTGTTGAAGATTAATGACCAGAGATCACACTCTGGACCAGCTGAAATGAATGATAAGTGTCCTTCATATCATTAGCAGTATAGGTTCTTAACCTGTGCATGAAAAACACAATTTAATATATTTCGCCTCGTGACCCTGTCCATTTCTAGAATTTTGAGATACTCCCCTATTCCTAAGGAAAGTTTTCTCATTAGTAAACCAGGCTTTTAGCCATTCTTACCTCACAGCTTTTCTGTGCGGACCTGATTTAAATAGAGGGGAGGATCAAGGATGGGGTGAAGGTGAGTTGTACTGAAGTCCAAAGCTGGAAAGACTCTGAAAGTAAAGCTGAGGCATGAAACAGAGAGAGATGAAGCTCGAGGGACCACAAAGCCAGGGTGAGAAGCTCCTCTGTGGCACCCTCTTGAGAATGGGTGAGCGAGGGCAGCTTAGATGGGAGCCCCAAGCAGTGGGCTGGGCTTTGGGCATAGTCCACCATGGGCTTTTATCTCTCAAAGAGTGTGAAAAAAGGACAAACGTCAGTGGAAAGCTGGCTGTGTGCCCTGAGCTGACAGGTGAGACTATCCCCCTCCACGTGTGCTAGCTGACCCGCTCTGCACCCCCTATGAAAAGATCAGGGGTCTGGTCTTCCTCACATTTTACCCCAGCCCATATCCAGTGCGGAAGCTAACCCGTTAATGACAGTCACTAAGTGTTCTTGTCGTGCAGAGATCTGTCCTTGGAAGAGGTACAAGTAAGGGATGTAAGTCAGGTGAGGCTCCAACTCATTGAAGAAGAGAGTCACATACTTTCCAGACCTGTTCAGACCACTGCCTACCCCTTATTTGTGGACCGCCAGCAGCCTTCTGCACTTGCAAAGCATCATCAAATGAGCAAACCTTTTTTGCTCTTAAGTGTTTTTGGAGCTTAATATATTAAAGACCTACAGAACATGACAAGAGGGGATTAATCCAGATACAAGTCCAATATTGCGTTTCTATAGGTAGAGTTGCCAGGCAACCATCACACTACAATACACAGGACTGTCATTAGGGATCAGCCTGCTTCTCCTGTAACTCCTTTGCTGCCGAACTGAAAAGCAGTGCGGGCACCGACGTCACTTAAAAGCACTGATCTTCCAGGTGCCCTTGCAGGCTAACACCTTCTCTTGCAGCATTTGCGGAATACTCTGGAGGTGGCAAAAATGACTCCATGGGACAGTCCTTTGCAGTACAGAAAATGCGCTCACATGATGAGAAGACGGTGACTGAAAATATAATGCAGATTATTAAACCTTGACATTAGCGATGTAAATTATTTATCATAAATTACTAGAAGATGCCAGGGATCCCACGTGGAGCAGACTAGGTGCCTTCTTATTCATACTCTGGCTGCTGTTCAGCCTCCCTCCCTCCCTGGTAATTTCATCCATACCACTCACAGGATGACAATTTTATATCATAAGAGGTCCCCTGGTAGTGGATATTAATTTATAATGGAAGGGAACAGGAGGGAGGATTTTTTTGTGTGCTCTTTCCCAGTAAAACACACAAACTGCTCCCTTGAGGCACATACGGTTATATATTAAAACATTAGTGATGGCACTAGAGTTAATAAGAGATATAATATACAATATAACCATATACAGTATATATTAAAAATCACAAAGAGATACCATAGATCCTAAAAGAAAATGCCCAGGATCAATTGTCTTGTACACTTTCTTGTGGTTAAAAGACGTATCATCGCTAAAAATATGTAGTGCATTTTCAGTGGATTCACAATTATCTGAGGTCAGATATCTGAAGACTATTTTTTCTTCCAATGAAGCATAAACCATAAAATCTTCCACTGTTGTCTCTAAACCATAATGGAACTGCCAGTAACCAAGGGATGAAATAAATGTTTCCAAAGTAATAGAAAGCATTAAATTAGATTAGTGGTTTCCATATTTCCTTAAATGGTTCCTAGTCCACATGCAAAATATCTTCCATTTGGTTCCTCAAAATGAAAAGTATATAATACAACTATTTCAGGCTATTAAGAAACGATAATGTAGGGATCTATTTAATGGAAGAGACCTTTGGATTTTGATCAAGATCTATCCATAATCTTAAGTATATAAAACTAACATTTTAAAAATCTGTCCCGTATACTTCAAAGATTTAAATATTTCGCTGAACTCATTTTCCGATGGGAAAATAGTGTTCTCTGTTTAGGACTGCAAAAAGCACTTATTCCCAGGCACAAGTTAAGTGGTTTATGAAAGTTTACATAACAAAATAATGGGAGAGTCAAGAACAAACCTGGTATACTTCATTCAAGGCAAGCTATAACTTCCTTAATAAGTCAGAGTTTTTGTCCTGTACAACATGATTCAATATTTGAGTATATTGAGAAATGATCCCCACAAGAAATCTGGTTGAGATCTACCCTCTTAGCAACTTTCAAATGTACAATACAGTGTTATTAACTATAGTCACCATGTTGTACATTACATCCCCATGACTCCATTTATCTTACAACTGGAAGTTTGAACCTTCGACCCTGTACCTATTTTGCGCATCCACTATCCACCCTGATCTCTGCATCTGTGAGCTTGGTATTTGTTGGGATTTTTAGATTTCCCACGTCAGTGAGATCATACGGTGTCTGTCTTCCTCTGACTTCTATCACTTAGCGTAATACCATCAATGGTCCATCTATGTTATCACAAATAGGAAGATTTCTCTGTTTTCATGGCTGAATACTACTCCTGTGTGTGTGTGTGTGTACATTTTCTTTAGGCATACATCTATCGTGGATAGTCTGTTTCCGTATCCTGGCTAGTGTAAATGATGCTGCAGTAAACATAAGGGTGCCTCTATCTTTTCAAATTAGTATTTTCATTTTCTGTGGATACATACACAAAAGTGGAATTATTGGACAATGGTGGCTCTAATTTTAAGTTTTCGAGGAACTGCCATACTGTTCTCCTGGAGGCTACAACAATTTACGCTCCAACCAACAGTGCACATTGCTCACTTTTCTTCACGTCTTGCCAACACTTGTTATTTCTTTTTGGTAATAGTCATTCTAACAGGTGTGAGGTGATACCTCATTGTGGTTTTGATTTGCATTTTCCTGGTCATTAGTGATGCTGAGCGTCTTTTCTTATATCTTTTGGCCATCTGTATCTTCACAATTCATATCCTTTGTGTGTTTTTGTGTTGCCTTTGCTTTTGGTGTCAAATCCAAAAAATCATCACCAAGACCATTGTCAAATAGTTTACTGCGACCAAGTTGCTGCGACCAAGATTAAAGAGGTTTTTGCCTGCTTTCTCCTCAAGGATTTTGATGGCTTCCTGTCTTACATGTTTTCCTCTAGGAGTTTTATGGTTTTAGGTCTTAAATTCAGGTCTTTCACTCACTTTGGGTTAATTTTGTATATGATTTAAGAGAGTGGTCTTAAATGAGTTTGCCCAATACCCCTTCTTGAAGAGATGGTCCCTTCCCCATTGTGTATTTTTTACTTCTTGATCCTAATTAACCAAATAAGTATGGGTTTACTTCTGGGATCTCTTTACATTGATTTATGTGTCTGCTTTTATGCCAGTGCTATACTGTTTTGATTAATACAGCTTTGTAATAAAGATTAAAATCAGGGACTGTGATGCCTCAAGGTTTGTTTTCTCCATACTGCTTTGGTATTGGGGGTCTTTGTTACTTCCATACTAAGTTGAGAAGGGTTTTCCCTGTTTCTGTGAAATATACGTTAGAATTTTTTATGGAAATATTTTTTTAATTTTATTTTTTCAATTTACATCCAAATTAGCATATAGTGGAACAGTGATTTCAGGAGTAGATTCCTTACTTCCCCTTACCCATTTAGCCCATCCCCCCTCCCACAACCCCTCGAGTAACCCTCTGTTTGTTCTCCATATTTATGAGTCTCTTCTGTTTTGTCCCCCTCCCTGTTTTTATATTATTTTTGCTTCCCTTCCCTTATGTTCATCTGTTCTGTGTCTTTAAGTCCTCATATGAGTGAAGTCATATGATATTTGTCTTTCCTGACTAATTTCACTTAGCATAATACCCTCTAGTTCCATCCACGTAGTTGCACATGGGAAGATTTCATTTTTTGATTGCCAAGTAATACTCCATTGTGTGTGTGTGTGTATATATATGTATGTATATATATATATGTGTGTGTGTATGTATATACATATATATATATGTATATACATATATATATATATATATATGTATATACATACACATCTTCTTTATCCACTCATCCATCGATGGACATTTGGGCTCTTTCCATACTTTGGCTATTGTTGATAGTGCTGCTATCAACATGGGGGTGCACGTGCCCCTTCAAAACACCATCCCTGTGTCCCTTGGATAAATACCTAGTAGTGCAATTGCTGGGCCGTAGGGTAGTTCTATTTTTACTTTTTTGAGGAACCTCCATACTGTTTTCCAGAGTGGTTGCACCAGCTTGCATTCCCACCAGCAGTGCAAAAGAGATGCTTTCTCTGCATTCTCACCAACATCTGTTGTTGCCTGAGTTGTTAATGTGAGCCATTCTGACAGGTGTGAGGTGGTATCTCATTGTGATTTTGACTTGTATTTCCCTGATGATGAGTGATGGTGAGCATTTTTCATGTGCCGGTTGGCCATCTGGATGTCTTCTTTGGAGAAGTGTCTATTCATGTCTTTTGCTCATTTCTTCACTGGATTATTCATTTTTTGAGCATTGAATTTGATAAATTCTTTATAGATTTTGGATACTACCATCATTTGCAGATATCTTCTCCCATTCTGTCGGTTGCCTTTTAGTTTTTCTGATTGTTTCCTTCACTGTGCAGAAGCTTTTTATTTTGATGAGGTCCCAATAGTTCATGTTTGCTTTTGTCTCCCCTGCCTCCAGAGACGTGTTAAGAAGTTGCTGTGACCAAGATCAAAGAGGTTTTTGCCTGCTTTCTCCTCAAGGATTTTGATGGCTTCCTGTCTTACATTGAGGTCTTTCATCCATTTTGAGTTTATTTTTGTGTATGGTGTAAGAAAGTGGTCCAGGTTCATTCTTCTGAATGTTGCTGTCCAGTTTTCCCAGCACCACTTGCTGAAGAGACTGTC
This sequence comes from Neofelis nebulosa, assembly GCF_028018385.1. NCBI lineage: Eukaryota > Metazoa > Chordata > Mammalia > Carnivora > Felidae > Neofelis > Neofelis nebulosa. Next base: position 138,463,690 of record NC_080782.1, read on the forward strand.
TTTATTCCATTGGATATTCTTTCCTGCTTTGTCAGAGATTAGTTGGCCATATGTTTGTGGGTCCATTTCTGGGTTCTCTATTCTGTTCCACTTATCTGAGTGTCTGTTCTTGTGCCAGTACCATATTGTCTTGATGATTACAGCTTTGTAGTATAGCTTGAAATCTGGGATTGTGATGCCTCCTGCTTTGGTTTTCTTTTTCAAGATTGGTTTGGCTATTGAGGGTCTTTTCTGGTTCCATACAAATTTTAGGATTGTTTGTTCTAGCTCTGTGAAGAATGCTGGTGTTATTTTAATAGGAATCGCATTGAATATGTAGATTGCTTTTGGTAGTATTGACATGTTAACAATATTTGTTCTTCCTATCCAGGAACATGGAATATTTTTCCATTTTTTGTCTTCAATTTTTTCTCATAAGCTTTCTCTACTTTTCAGTTATACATTAGAATTTTGACAGTAATTGTAGTGATACTGTAGATTGCTGTGTGTGGTATGGACATTTTAATAATTTTTGTTACAATCCAGGAGTACTGCATATCTTTCCATGTATTGGTTTATCAAGTTCTTACAGTTTTCAGAGTACAAGTCTTTCACCCCCTTGGTTAAATTTATTCTTAGGTATTTCATTCTTATTGACGAAATCGTAAATGGGATTGGTTTATTCATTTCTCTTTCTCAAGTTGATTATTAGTGTATAGAAGTACAGCATACTCTGGTATATAGATTTTGTATCCTGTAGCTTGACCAACTTTGTTAGTTCTAACAGTGCAAATATATAGTGACAGTTTTACTTCTTTCCAATTTGGATGTCTTTCGTTTGTTACCTAATTGTTCTGGCTAGGATCCCAATTACTGTGTTGAATAAAAGTGGCAAGAAAACATCCTCGTCTTATTCCTGATCTTGGAAAACAAGATTTCAGCTTTTGCCATTAAGTGTAATGTTGGCTGTGGATTCATCATATATGGCCTCTATTACTTTGAGGTACATTTCTTCTTCTGTATCATTTGGGTTGATTTATGGATGTTGAACCATCCTTGCATCACTGGAATAAATCCCATTTGATCACAGTGCATGATCTTTGCAAAGCACTGTTCATTTTACTCAGTATTTCTGTATCTATGTTCATGAGGGATATTAGCCTGTGTGTTCTTGGCTTTTGATGCCCTTGTCTGGTTTAGTACCAGGATAAAACTGGTTTTGTAAAATCGGTTCAGAAAATCAGTTCCCCCATTCTGTTTTTTAGAAGAGTTTGAGGAGGATTTGTGTCAATAATCTTTGAATCTTTGTTAGGATTCACCAGTGAAGATACCCCGGCCCTGTAGTTTGATGTGTTGGGATGTTTTTGATTACTGAATAAATTTTATTTCTATTAATTGGTGTGCTTAGGTTTTTTTTTTTTTTTTCATGACTCGGTGGTGCTAGGTTGGATGTGTCTAGAAATTCGTTTCTTCTAGGTTGTCCAATTTGGGGTGTATATTTTTCCTAGCAGCCCCTTGGAGTCTTTTATATTTCTGTGGTGTAAGTTGTAATGTGTCATTTTTCAGTTTTCATTTTATTTATGTGTGACTTCTCCTTTTTCTTAATGAGTCTAGCTAAAGATTTCTTTTCAAAGAACCAGCTCTTAGTTTCATCGATCTTTTCTATTTTCTTTTTAGTCTCTATTTCATTTATTTCTACTAACTTTGAACTTCATTTGTTATTTTTCTAGTTCCTTGAGGTATACGTTTAGGTTGAGATTTTTGTTTCTTGATGTAGGCATTTCTTGCCATGAACTTCCCTCTTGGAACTGCTTTTCTGCATCCCTTATGTTTTGATATGTTGTGTTTTCATTTGTGTATGATATTTTTTAATTTCTCGTTTGATATCTTCATTCACCCATTGTTTAGTAGCATGATGTTTAATATCTCCATATTTGTGAATTTCCCAGGTTTTTTTCCTATCATTGGTTTTTAGTTTCATATCATGGTGGAAGATCAAGATATGTTCTCAACCTTTTTTAAGTTTATTAAGACTTGTTTCGTGGTCTAAGATCTATCTTGGAGATTGCTATACGTGCATTTGAGAAGAATGTTTTTTATTGCTTTCAGATGAAAAGTTCTGTATATGTTGTCAATTAAGGCAAACACTATTTATTGATTTTCTATCTGGATGATCGATCCATCGGTTAGGGAGGGGTATTTAAGTCACACATTTTATTGTCTATTTCTGTCTTCTTGGTTAATATTTGCTTTACATATTTAGCTGCTTCTCTGTTGGGTCTATAAATATTTTCTCTTGTTGGACTGACCCCTTTATCATTATGAATGTCCTTTGTCTATTACCTTGTCCTTTTTTCTCACTTTAAAAATATTTTCTCATTTATTTTTGTTTACATATAGCTATAGAAACATATGAAGTTTTTTTGAATGTCACTTATTCACTGGTTGCTTCAATTTGTGCTTTTGTTTCCTTATGTGTAAAATGGGTATAGTATTGCCTCATAGAGTTATTGAGAGAACTGGATAAATTTTTTGGTTTTTTGTCTGAAAAGTAGAGCTACTCCATGTTCCTTTTAGTTTCCATTCGCATTGAATGTCTTGTTCTACCCGTTCTCTTTGAGTCTGTGTGTGTCCTTACATCCGAAGGGAGTCTCATGTAGTCAGAATGGAGGTGGGTCTTGTTCTTTATATCAAATCACCCTCTGTTTTTTAATTGGAAGAATTAGTATTTTTACAGTTACATAGGATAGATATATACTGACCGCCATTTTGTTGATGGTTTTCTGACAATTCTGGTATTTCTGTTTCTTTTCCTCATGTTCTCTTCCTTTGTGATTTCATGACTTTCTCTACAGTGGTATTCATCGATTCCTTTATCTTCCCTTTTTTTGGTTATCTGCTATTCATTCTTCAACAATGCAGAGGTTAAAGGCACCCCATGCTTTTGACTCCCCCAGACCTTAACTACTCACAGCCAATTGCTGACTGGCCATGCTACCAATATTAACATAGTTGATTAATACATATATGAATTCATCTGTGTATTTGCAACCCATGTTGTTCAAGGGACAACAGTATACTTAATTGTAAGTTTTATTAAGCCTCATTATAAGTGCAATCTATTTTAAGCTTATAAACTCTTAAAATTTTGCTCTCTCCCATCCACATACTGTATTTTTTCAACTTTTGTCCTCTCATGTTGATACGTGCTTGATAAGTGATTTTTAAAATGATATACATGATCCACCACCTTTGTTATCTCTTTACCTTTAATAGTATGATTTATGCTTTAATATGTCTTGTTGTTACTAATTAGTGCCATTTCTTTCAAGCTTGCAGAAGTCCTTTTAACATGTCTTATAGGTTTGTTTAGTGGTAATGAAGGCCTTTAGCATCTGCCTAACTCCTAGCATCTGGTGACTCTCTCTGTCCTTCAATTCTGATGACACCTTTGTCTGATACAGTGTTCTTGGTTGAAAGATTTTTTATTTAGCACTTCTAAGATATCCTGCCACTCATTTCTGGCCTGCAAAGATCTGAGAGTCTTTTGTGGGTTCACAGATCTTAACAAGATTTTTCTCTTGGCACTTTTAAGATTCCCTCCTTATCTTTGGGTTCATCTTATTTGAAACTGTCTGGGCTTCCTGGATCAGATGTCCTTTTCCTTCCTGAAGTTGGGGTGTTTTCAGACATTATTTTTTCAGATAAGTCTTCTGCCTCTTTCTTTTTCGCTCCTCATTCTGGGAGTCCTGTAATGGGAATGTTGAGTGTCAGTATGCTTGCCTCGTTCCTTCAGTTCCTTAAGCTGTTTTTACTTTTGTTTGTTTTTTCTTTTCTTTTTGGCTGTTCTGATTGGGTGAATTCCACTGCCTTGTCTTTTAGTTCACTGACTTTTTCTTCTGCTTCATTTAATCTGCATGGCATCCCTCTAGGATAATTTTCATTTCAGTTTGGTGTTCTTCAGCTCAGTGACTCCTATTTAACAGCCACTTCTCCCAGTGTTGAAGGAGTGGCCTCTGGTGGGAGATGAACCTCATCTTTCTCTAGCTCTTTATCGTCTCTCAAACCGTTGGGATTTTCCAAACAGCTCATTTTATTTTTAGTCACTATCAGGAGTTGAGGATGTGCCACAGCCTGTCATTACCTGCAGGTGGAGGATCTCAGCTCCTGGCCTGGGGCTGATTAAAAGCTGCTGCCTGAGTGTCAGCTTCCAGGTCATGCAACTATATACAGTCTTCTGGGGCATAAGCCCTGCTAGTCACCTAGAGGTGTCCCTTGGGTGGAATTTGCAAAAACTGAGGCACCAGACGAGTCGAGAAGTTTTCTGGAAGATACCCATAAGCCCGAGCCTGGCTAAGGGACGATGCATAGCTGATATCCACTGGCCTGTGGTACCTGAGAATGCCTGTGTAGATCCACAGATGTGCGCCAAACCTGAATCCTGACCCTCAGGCCAAAGCTGCATGATAAATCGGACTCTTTCCCATGAAAAGGGTGTGTTTCAGTCTGTTGATGCAGTACCCTACGGGTTATAGCCGGCCAAGAACTTCCTTTGATTATTTTAGTCCTGTGGGACTTAGGAAACCCCCGTCCAGCAGAGCTGGGTACCTCCTGGCTGGGAGCCACAAAAAATGAAGGCACCAGACATAAAAAATGGGGTACCAGATGCATGTAAAAGTTCTCCCGGGGGTAGATCCTGGTGCTACAGAATCAAAGCAGCCATAGAGCATGAAAATGGTGCTTTAAAATAAGCTCATGAGCCTCTTTCCTCACAGGTCCTGGGGCAGGTGAATGCTGGCCCAGGAGCCCTTGAAGAACTACTTCTGTAGCCTTAGGGACTTAGCGGATGTAAGCTTCATCAGTTTTTTTTTTTTTTAATCTTTATTTTTTAGAGAAATTGAGATCGGTAAGAGTGCAAACATGGGAGGAGCAGAGAGAGGGAGAATCTGAAGCAGGCTCCAGGCTCTGAGCACAGAACCCAACACAAGGCTCCATGTCAGGAACCGGGCATTGGTGACCTGAGCCGAAGACGGACGCGTAACCAACTGAGCCACCCAGGTACCCAAACCCCATTGGTTTTTAAAGTTGGGTGCTAGTCTCAAGAGTTGGGGCACTTGGTGGGCAATTTAAAACCCTGAGCTCCTCAGGAAAAAGCTGTGGACACTGAATTTCCTTCTGATAGTGGCTCCCACAGCCAGGTAGCCTCAGGGTCTCCTACCTACTTCCATGTGGGTGTTTTCTCCTTTGCCTCATGTGTAGGAGCTACTTGGCTAGTATTTAGGTCTTTTTTAGAGCCAACTATTCCTTAGGTGGTTGTAGGTTCATGTCCTTGGGAGGAGGTGAGTTCAGGATCTTGTAGCCATGTTGAACCAGAAATCCTATTTTCCAGGTAATAAACTGTGTGTCCTTTACAAATCTGGGCCAGCTGGAAAGTCAGCATTATCATGAGAGTAAATTCGGATAGGCCAATTATACCAACACCAAATTTGGCTACATACGGTATTCTTCTTTCCATCTAACATCTCTGACATTTTCTTTAACATTGCTTAACACACGGTAGTATTTGTTCCTATTCAGTATTTATCCTAGTCAGTGTCATATATACTATGATTGCAGCTGTTTCGTCAACAATGTGATGTGTCCCAAGTGCCCAGCACCAGTCCTCATCCGTCTCCAAAGCCTCCCTATCCCATTTTCTAATGGCGGACTGGTCAAGATCCATTCTGTGCCACACTGGCAACTTCAGACATTCTACGTGGATTCATGGTATTCTCATCCACCGAAACGTTTTCATTTCTTATAATTACCACTGTGATAATAACACCTGCTTCTGGAGATTGATGAGGTCTCTCATCTAGTGTCAGAGAGTAGGGACCCACTGTCTGTCAGCTGCCATTATCAATAATACTAATTATTAATTAAACCTCAAGCATCTTAGACCCTTCCCTCTAAGTTTTAAATGTCCCAAATGCCTCTTCTTTGTCTCCTTGTCTCTACCGTCTCTCTTTTCTTTACATCTGCCCTCAACTGTTGCACTAAACCCCTGACTTCCACTGCTTTTGCATTTCTGCTCCCTTGCCACTAATAGCTATTTTCTCAAACATGAATCGGATCGTGTAACTCCCCTTAAAAATGTCTGTCCATGGCATCAATTTCCAAGTCCTTAGTTTGATATCTAATGCTTAACAAAATGGGCTCAGCCGCCTGGCTTCTTAGCCTCACTGACTACATACAGTCCACAATGCTCCTCAATACTTTTTGTCCTTTGATACCTCAGTGCTTTGGCAAATTCTGCTCCCTGTGCTTGGAGAGCTCAACCTGCTTTCTTTCCTTGGTGTGGTAGTGATTTCCTGTTTTCCCGCATCCCACCAACATCCAGTCTATGTGCTATTCTGTTCTCTCTGGTCCAGGAGGCTGGCTGCTCAGGACTAACTTACTTGCATTGCCTCGCTTTTCCTCTTCTTGTTAAGTCCAGGCAATGGAAACACCTGTAAGAGATCCAAGGACAGGAAGATCCCGTCAGTCCTTGTGGTGGTACTGGATTCCCACTATTTACTGGTACCTTCATTACCAACTATTTGGCTTACCTTCCCAAATAGATAACCCAAAGGTAATCATGAGGAAACACCAAGTTAGGGGGTATATTTCAAAATGTAACTGTTCTCTCTCTAAAAAATGTCAAGCTCCTTTCACTCACTCTTTTCCAAAGAAAAGCCTGAGAAAATTTTCTAGATTTCAGAAAGCCATAGGAGCATACTAACTGAATGTGACTGAATCCTGAAGTGAAAATTACGTGAGAAAATGTTTTCAGGAAATACCTACTAATATATTCAGGGACACAGCTGCTTGGGTCTATGAATTACTCTCCAATTGTTCAGGAAAAGTGTAGATATATAGATATAGATATAATGTGTGTGTATACATATATCCTATAATTTCCCATTACCTTCCTTTGAATAATGGTAACTATCAATTGACAGAACATTCTATGCTTCTGATACTTTATGTCTAGTTGTCATTTTATCCATGTGTTCATCTCCAGCATGCAGGCTGGGAAGCCTGATTCTGTCCCCTCTACTAGGCAATTCAGTACCCTCTGCAGTACGATGGATACGATACATCCTCACTGTCAATATGGTAGCCAGTGGCCAAATAGGGCTGCTGAGCACTTGACATCAGGCTGGTACAAACTGCTGTGACTGTAATACGCATATAAGGTTTATCATGAAAAACCATGTAGAATACCTCAATTTTTTTTCATGTTGATTACCTTCTGAGATGGTAATATTTTGGATGTATTATTAATTTTATCCTTTCCTCTTCCCGATTTAATGTGCTGAGTATAAATTTTCCACTACACATGTAGCTCTCATTATTTCTTTTGGCTAGTGCTGGTCTACCCAGATGAGCAAGTCGCTAATTAAGCTGCTTTGCTGATTCTCATTATTCCTCTGTGACAAGAGCACCAAAGTAATTCTTGCCTTCTCCATCTCTTTTTCAAACTGAGGGTGAGGTCTACTAGGGCAGTGTTCTTGAACTTCAGTGGACAGATCACCATCAGACATCTTGTTAAAATTTGGATTCTAGGATGCCTGGGTGGCTCAGTTGGTTGAGTATCCAACTTCGGCTCAGGTCATAATCTCGCCATTCCTGAGTTCAAGCCCCACATTGGGCTTCATGCTGTCAGAAGAGGTCTTCTACCCCACCCCACCCCCACACTCAGAAATAAAATAAACCTTTAAAAAATAGATGGATTCTGACCAGTAGGTTTGGGGAGGGCCTGTGAATCAGCATTTCTAACAAGCTCCCAGGTGGTGGTCTGGGACCACACTGGATAGACAAAGACATGCCAGACTTTAATTTGATGCAGGTGTTAGCATATAAATGTTTCATTAACTGCAGGAAAATCAGTATTTTAGGAAACCTGATTCCTGCTAACCACTTCTAGTTATATCAAATAGTCATAAGAATGATTTTCCCAAATCCACAGTACGAGTTACCGCACTATTAATGAAATGCTTAGAAAAGTAAACAAACCTTCCTATTAAGAAGATACTACCGCCTTTCTGGAAGCACCCCGTATGTTCACAACCCCAGCTCAAAGTCAGCTGGCCTTCAGGTCCCCTGAATTCTGGTATTCTGGATACACTTTAGAAATTCCCACGAGATGGGGAAAAGACCAGCTTCCTCCTTTGTGCCTAGAATTTCATCAGAATTTTTCTCCATTTCAGTTTGTTTCAAATGAAAGAATGTGTTGTCGTCTTATCCATCTCTAGCTAATAGCACACCCAGGTTCATGTGGGCCAGGAACTGTGTCCTACCACAGTGTAGCCATAACCAGCAAGTTCTCTACCCTGTCAGACACCAAAGCAGATACATCAGAGCTCCACTAAGGGGGCGCAGGGCTGGCATGTCACACAGCCTCAACGATGAGGAATGTTCCATAGTATTGGGCTGAACATACAGTCATTCCCAAGGGAAAATGTAGTAAGAGGGATATTTTTGTGGACTTAACTAATAGTAGTATTACCTTCCATCACGTTGGGCTGGATTGACTCACACTGGGAGGTGATGATGCTTCTCATTTTGTAGAAGATCGAACAGATTAGATGGGAATCCACACCGGAATCCAGGACTTGAGTCCATTTCGGCCACCACCATGCAAACCTTGGGCAAGAAGCAGAAGAAACAAGTGGGCGCAGGAGATCGTGTCAGTTATGCTCTACGGTTCACTCTAGGCTTCCTGTCTTGTCCTCCCCTCAAGGAAATGCCTGATCAACACATTCATATTAAAGGAAGAATGGAATTGCTACATTCCCCGAAACATAGCAAGATGGAGGCAGGGCAGAGCACAGGAGGAAGCTTGCCCGTTACCCTGAGTTCGTGTCCCCTCAGGCAACATAAGCCAAGCCCTGTCTCCTTCATTCAGACACCCAAGCAATTCTCATTTACCAACAGAAACATCTTCTTTTCTTTTATAGTCAGTATGAAAATAAATTCACTGACGATCTAAAAATGGACTTAAGATTCTATACAGACGATACTTTTTGCTTCTTCGGGCTATTTTTTGCTTCCTAGAAGTGCTTATTAATGAGCAGAACTTTAAATAGGTATTTGCTGAAGGATGAGACCTATTTTCTCCCATTGTGTGATAGGCACAATGAGAAATTACAAGAACAACCAGGACGGGTAAGAAATAAGTGGGTGTTACTGTCGAAAATTAGCAGGCCATGAAGATTTTCATTTAAAAAGTAACTTCTTCACACTAATCATAAAGCCATATTAATTGAAATGATGTTTCCTGAGACTATCAAAACAATGTACTTAACCCAGTAAGATATGATCCATAATTGATGATGTTTCTTACCTGCCTGAAAGAATAGTTTTTCTCTTGCTAGATTTTGCCATCCCCTTCCATGTTACCGTAATGGCCAAAAGGGGCTATCGATTAGTGGGAAACTATCATTGAGCAAAAGGAAAGTAGCAGGTGACCTACCACATGAGTCGTGTGACAGACTCCCTCAGCACAGGTGAGATTCCAAATCCTGGCATGCAGATCCCTTTGAGCATCCTTCGCATGGCTCTTTGGTGTGCATTTATGAGGAACAAGAGTCCCCCTCTGTCCTACAATGAAGCTCTCCTCCCTGGAGTTCTGGAATGCCCACAAGAGAGGCCACAGTGAAACGGATGTTGGCATCAATCGTAACAAGATAGAGTTTTAAGTAGCAAGAGATGGAGACAATACTTTCAATATAATGAACCTATTTCTCAAGGTCAAGTAGCTCTATCAACATCCAGAGATCAAATTTCATTCTACCAGTACAGTTTCACATTTTTAAAAGAATTCTTCTACAAACTCCTGATTATCTGCAGCTGGGGTTCTTGCAGGGCACAGTCCTCGGAGGTTTCAAAAAAAAAAAAAAAAATCATACCTGCCGACATATTGGTCACTGACCTACCAGAATCGTGAACTCTCTTTTCTTGACCCACCCTCAGGCCTCTGCCCTGCTTCTGGGAGACAAACAGCTGGAAAGTCAACTGTCTAAACAGTAGCATAAAAGGCAGAGAGCACAAAAGAAAGCCAGGCATATTTATTAACCCAGTTAAAAGCCCATGGCATGTACATAAAACCAGAAAAAACAGAGTTGACCATAAATAAACATATGTGTACCATTTGGCCGTATCATCAAGTTCTCTGACTCAACATCAAACCTTTTCCTGGAGAACATGCTGGGGCCTTCTCCCCTCAAATGGCGTGGAAAGATGCTAATGAAAATTTTAAGTTCTTACTGGGGAGCCATCATGCTGATTATGCTTTTATTTCGAGACAGGGAGAATCCCAAGCAGGGTCCGCACTGTCAGCGCAGAGCCCAACACAGGGTTCAAACCTATGAACCCTGAGATCGTGACCTGAGCCAAAATCAGGGCTTAACCCACTGAGCCACCCAGGCACCCACTGATCAGGCTTTTCTATCTGAGCACTTACCTGTCTGTAAGAAGTAAATGACTAAGTTCTAGGCACATTGTTTCCCTTAATGCTACAGAACTGTGTTCCCTTTAAAGCCAATTGTGTCAGAATTGTGTCACTACTTACCTTTACTCTGCTTCCTCTTACGCAGTAGCTTGTGGCAAAGCTCAGTAAGTCCTTAAAAAATCAGGTAAAAATGAAAAAATTAGTAGGGTGAATTTGTACATCCAGTAAGATGGATATTTCTTTAAATTGGTGTTAAGGAAAATGCAAAAAGCAAAGGGATCAAGTCAAAAGGGGAAAAGAAGAAACGGTGAATATTGAGAGCTCAGTGCCCTTTTTGTGAATTACACACACATCACCAGGACCACCCTGGTCCGCACTTCCCATTATTAGACCGCACCGTTACCTTGTTTATACGGGGCACGGAGCAGCTGTATAAACCAAAAAACATTAGTGAACCAAAGGCTTTACAGTCTCCACTGACAACGAGACTATATAAGAAAAGACATTAGCCCCACAACATAAGGTTCGAAAAGGAAACTGGGATTCTTTGTTCATGTCCCCAGTGGGAGTAAAACGCAGTATAGAGACCACTTGATTTCATGAGAATGGCCACGTTTTGAAAACCAGGTATTACCAAGTGTTGGTGAGATAAGGACTCAGGTAAACAGCTCCTCGAAGTTATAATCGGTAAAGCAGGGGTGCCTGGGTGGCTCCGTCGGGTAAGTGTCTGACTTGGGCTCAGGTTGTCTCAGTCCTTCTCTCTTGGCCCCTCCCCTACTCTCACGTATGTGTGGCCTCCCTCTCAAAAATTGTAAATGTTTTAAAAATAAAATCAGTACAGCAGTTCTAGAAAGCAATCCACCTGTATTTGATGAAATAAACTAGCTTAAGCTCTGTCAACAATGCCACTCCTGGGGAAATACCTCAGAGAAATTTTCAGCCTGGTAAGCATCACAAAGAACGTGTTCATTGTGGTCGTATTTTCTTAGTCATCGTAGAGATTGGGCAGCCATCCAGGTGCCCACAATGAGGGGCAGAGGTAAGAAAAAGAAGATACATGTGTTCCATGGACAGTGGGTAGGAGTTAGAAGCAATAAACTTGATCCCTAGAGCAATATTAATAGAGCCTGAAAACAACATTAAGTGAAAAAGTTTTTAAAAACAGACATAGAGAACAACACTACTCACTTCCCAGGAGTGCCAAATGACGTTCCAATGACAAGGACAACAGAGGGGCAGCCTATGAGGGGAACACAAGGGACAGTAGGAATGAAAGAAGACTTTTTAAAATTAATCAAATTATTATCCTATATGTATTTTCCTCTCCACAGGAAGCAATCGTCAATGCTCAAGTTAAATCTGTATGGCCATTAGCAAAGAGCAAACTCCGGACTCGGGTGGCCTATTACTCAGCTCAACAGTGCCAGCCACCAAGATGGTTTTGGCCAGTAGTCCCTTTATGGTTAGACAAGATGCATCCAAATTACTGATATCGAAAAACACACCTGCCCCCCCAACCATCTGAAATAAAATGTCTACCCTCCCATCTTGACACTCCCATCTCCTTAATCACCTGGAAGGCGGGGCTTGCATGTAGAATTCTTGTCCTTTTCAGAGTTTGCTCTGAAACATGGGGGCCTGGAGCCGGCTCTCTACAATCCTCCCTTCTCTCTGTCCTCGGTTCTATCTTGTATTCATGCCTAGGGCTTCCCAGCTAGTACTTCAAGTTCCAGCCAGTTCTTCCCCCGCAATCACAATGGCCATCTCTTGAGCAGAGATTCTACTCTGGCAGTATAGCCCACAGTCAGGAGCAGGGTCCCTAAGGAAAGGGCTGTGCCATCCCATGAACAGGCTGTTTGGACAGGCAGTTCTGGGTCCTGAGCCTCAGTAGCACCTGGGAGGGATGGTGTGGACTCTGAGGATGCCTGTCCTCTGGGCCCTGCAGATCCCTCACCCCAGGAGGAGGAAAGCCAGAACAAGTCCCCAAGAGTGAGGTGGGGGCCCTCTTAGGTAGGCCAAAGCACTTCTAGAACACTGTTCTTATGGACCAAGGATTTGTATTCCTCCCAAATCCGTAGGTTGAAGCCCTAACCCCCAATGTGAGGATATGTGGAGACAGAACCTTAGGGCAGTATTTAGGTTTAGATAGGGACCCTCTCCCCATGATGGCATTAATGTCTTTACAAAGAAGAAAAAGAGAACAGAGCTTTTTCTCTCTACCATGTGAAGACACAGGATGGAGGTCCTTACCTGGGACAGTCTGCAGGCACCTTGGTCTTGGACTTCCAGCCTCTAGAACCCTGACAAATAAATCCCTGTGTGTTTAAGCCATCTGGTCTGTGGTATTTTGTCACGGCAACCAAGGCTGACGACGACATGTTCCTTAAGAGACTCCCCATCAACTCTGTGGGTCAGATGCATAATATAGGCCAGCAACAAGTTTCTGATAATAAAGAAAACATTAAAAAGAGAAAGCACTGTGACAATTATAACTGATTTAGCTTTTTATTTATTGGGAATTCAGACTCCCAGCATCTGGAATATCATACTTATGGGTAAATGATTACAAATAGCAGCCTAATACCTTCCAGCTTCTTCTGTACTTTATAAATAAAACTTGAAAATTATCAACATTAATTGATTTTTAAGTGGAAAAGGGAAAATGTTGGAATATTAAATTAAGATGGTTTTGGTCCACTGTTTGTCATAATCCATAATTAAACAAAATCTGTATTTTATTATGATTGCAATCTCTAAATAAAAACTGGTCTAATACTTAGAAATTTATGACAAAATTGTGATTTTTCTTCTAGTTTTTGGTAGTAAATTAGTGTGCAGTATTTATTAAATCAACAGTTATTATACCTTTTAAATATAGTTAAAGATTATGAGATTAACACTATATTAGGATCATTAATATATTCACGTAGTAAAATAGCTTAGAATGTTTTTAACAATTATGCAAAAGAAGAAAGTATGATTACCATAATCCTTAATAGGCTCATAAGTATTTAATCTGGTGAAAGGAATAGACCCAAATAAAACAAACAAAAACATTGAAAAATGCTGGTACAGCAGAAAGAGTATGAGTTTTGTGGAGTAACTTACTCCCAAAAAGTTTTAGTGCTCCATCATTGGTGAAGAACTATAGTTTCATTCCTGGAATTTTTTTTTAATGTTTATTTTTGAGAAAGATCAAGTGGGGGAGGGGCAGAAAGAGAATCCCAGTCAGGCTCCATGCTATCAGCACAGAGCCCAGCATGGGGCTCAAACTCAGGAACCTCAAGATCATGACCTGAGTCGAGATCAAGAATCAGATGCGTAACCAACTGAGCCACACAGGTGCCCCTCTTCACCTGACTTCTAACAGAATCACATGGACAAGTTAACTGACCTATCTTCCAGGCTCTACTTGGACATTGCTACTTCCCTGGTATTCCCTTTCCCCACCACCCAGCTCTCAAATGTGCTACCATAGCCCTCAGTAAATCTCATCTGCCTCTCTATTGTATTTATCACTCATGCCAAGGAAGGATCTTTGGAAGAGGTGTCTGGAAGCTGAAACTAGACTGGCAGTTACCAAAACAGCAACGGTTTTGAGCAAAGCCTAGCAAATTTCAGTATGTTATTTTCTTTTCTTTGCCGGACAGATGCAAAGAAGAACAATGTTCACAGGATTTGTTCCTACCGCCTGGCATCCTTCAAAGACCTCACGTAGATGGTCACTGAAGGTGCTTTTTTGATTAACACAGTGGTCTCTAGATATATTCATTAGGACTACTGTTGGTGGAAGGGAGTTCTCTGCCATACCACCCCCCACCCCCCGTTTCTGTCATTAAATGTGATTAGTCATTTTAACGTATCACCGGGATCTTTCAGGTCACTTAAGGACAAATTTAGTATTCTTTTAAAAGCATTTGCTTGACACAAGCTGCTTTAGAATAAACAGAAAACTGATTCCGCATCTTCCTGAATACACAACACAGGCATTAATTCAATCCAACATGTACTTACTTAGCACAGTCTTGTGCCAGGCCCTGGAGGCACAGGAGGGAACTAGAAAGACCCGGTCTCTGCCTTCGCGGGGCTCTCAGATTAGGGGGAAAGTGCACACGTGAATCAGAATGGCAGAGGCTGGACATTTGTTACCCATTTCATTCAGCAAAAAACTGAGTGGGAAAGGTGTTTTCATGACTTGTATTCAGATGTCAGAACTAAGGATCCAAAATGCAGATGTCACCAAGGTTCAGAAACTATCACCTCCCCGCTGTTCCCACAGTGCACAGTGGGCTGATGAGCCTCCTGTCTTCCCCGCATCTCCAGTGCCCACTCGGGCCACAAGGGATGACTGGGGAGGGACCATGCCACAGAGGAGCAGTTCTAGGCTAAGGGGGTCTGCATAACACCCACCAGGAAATTAAGATGAAAAACATCTGCCTTTTTCATGACTGCTTTTATAATAAATGTTCACTTTTTTCATTATACTCTAAGGCAGAAAGAGATTCTATGGCCATCTTTTCAATTTGCCTATGAATGCACTTCCTTCTCCCAAAAAACAACCAGAAGTTTGATCATGAGCCTGTTGTATTCCTTGAAGGGGAGGGAGAGAAACTTGCCACAAGCTCTACAAATAGCTTATTTCACCGCACGTACACATTCCAACTCTGTACAAGTCTTCAGAAACCTTCAAGGACCTATTATCTCCATTTATCCTTGGTTAGATTTTTCTATTTTGCTTCCTCATAAGCTCTTCATTTCCCACCCTATCATCTTTCCCTGCAGCCTGAGAGTCTTTGTTCTGCTATGCACTTGTGACAACCGGGGACGCTACACTTTCCTGGCTGCCAGCCATGGAATTTGCAACACTTTTTAGAAAAGGCTTTGGCAATTTTTACTCTTGTCATTTGCTTCACATCTGTGGCTGATGTGGGAGGAACAAAGCTCAGGCAATTTGTTCCTGCTATCTAGCTTACGGCAGTGCCTTCCAAGTTTCTGCTCGCCCTATCTGCCTCCCAGAATGTTGCTAAGTTTCTTCTCTAGCCTGGACAGCACCACTGCATGAATAAGAGGACATGTCTCATGCTTTCAAGGCTTTTTAACCCGGCCAATTGATCTGGATTCCAAACAGGTATTTTGAACATTTTTTCAAGCAGAAAATCCCATGCACTTTATACAAGTGTAGTGGCTTGGAGGTGTTTGCTGTGAAAGAGACAGGAGTTGGAGTGCTCACTCTGCCAGGTACTAGCTGTAAGACTATGGCCAAAAGCTTTAACTCTCCAAGTCTTAATGGGTTGAGTTTTCCCCCACGTGTACACAAGGAAGAAAAGCACCTGTCTCCTCATGTTACTGGGACAGTGGCCCGAGGTGGTACTTGAATCTGGCATATAATAATTGTTTGCTGAATGTTATGCAGTATTACTTAGAGACACTGGATGATCTACACATCACTGAACACCTATGGGCAAGACCCATGCCAGGCGCAATGTGAAAGAAAGAAAAAAATACTAAGTCCTGCATACGTATTATATGCCCACCCTCTCTTACATGCGTTTTTAAATCATCACGTCAAGTGAATGACTGCTGTCTTTGCAAAGCTTAAAATGGCACACATGCAGTAATCATACTGTGCAATGTGTGTGAGAAGTGCTGTACTCACACGCCGTCACAAGGAACTCCACTAAAGGGACGGAAGGAGGAGTGGAAGTGCGTAAGCCTCGTGGACCTGATCTTGCTAATGTTCATGTCTCGACCCCGAATACAGAATCGCCTCTGAAATAGGCATTCAGGAAACACCGTATTGAGGATAAAGATGGACTCTATACTTAACCAGCGATAGAAATCTAACTCAGTCTCCCTTTGAGCCAGAAAGGGAACTGCTTGACTTACGAAACTAAGAGGTTGTAAGGTGGAGTGAGGATCCATCTTGTGATATGGCTGAACCCCGGGGCTCCAGTGATGGCGTGAGAAAGCAGACACTGGGCTCTAATTTCTTCTAGGTTGGCTTCATTCTCGGGTAGGCTTTCACTCTGTGTTGGCCACTGCAGTGCTGGGCTGACAGCCTTATGATTCAGCAGGAACAACTAAAAGATCATGTTGGGAAGATTCCAGGATTCCATCTCACTTGACCAGCTCAGGGCATGTGCTCAATATTGAAATAATCACAAGGCTAGGAAGAGGGAATATGCCAACTGGGTAAGTCTGGGCCCCTTCCACGCCTTAGACCGGAAACTCAAGTTCACCATACTGAAAGCCTTTGGATAGGGTGCTAGGAAGAGGTGTTTCCCCCAAAGAAAATTAGGCTACTGATTTTCCATTGCTCTTGGATATGGCAAAATCAATACACATAGTCATTGTGTGGTCTGAATTACGGACCCTGAAGAATTGGTAGGATTTACATGAGCATAGGAGGAACAAAGTAATACTACAAGGCTCTATACTGAGATGGATGTAAGGAACCGTCACTCATACTGTGGGAAGCAGTGCATGAGTGATGAGGCATCAGGCTATGAAGCTAGGTCAAAGCTAGATGTCAGTCCATACTGAGGATAAAGCAAAATGTATCTGGTTTGGTAGAAATGTGGAAGTTACTGCAGTTTTCTCTTACTGTGTGTGTTTAACAAACCACACCAAAACATAATGAGCTGCTTAAAGCAAGGGCAGCTCATTTCAGCTCCACTTGGTTTCAGTCGGACCGCATCAAAGGCTGGGGACAGAAATAATCTCACGGCATGCTCACTCACATGTCTGGTAGTTGATGCTAGGTAGTGGCTGGACCTTAGTTGGCACTAAGGCGGGAAGAGATGGCCTCCTCATGCTTGTTTGGCTTCCCCATGTCATGATGTCTGGGTTCCAAGAGGGAGTGTCTCAAGGTACCAGGTGGAGCCATTTATGACTTAGTATTGGTTCCTATACTGGACTCCAGTACTGATTTGAAGTGATTACTGGTCCCTCTAAATTTTGTAGTTGACCTAAACTCTACAGGTCCAACGACAAGATACAGTGCTACCTGAGAGGGCAAGTACTGAAGTAAAAAAAAAATCCATGAACAGCAGATTTATGATGCTTTAGGAAAGAACAGTAAAGGATATGTGTGCGTAAGATATTACGATAATAGAGACAAATCCAAGAAAATATTAAGGGGCACCTGATCTCTTAAATGTAATACATGAGAGGGGCGCCTGGGTGGCGCAGTCGGTTAAGCGTCCGACTTCAGCCAGGTCACGATCTCGCGGTCCGTGAGTTCGAGCCCCGCGTCAGGCTCTGGGCTGATGGCTCGGAGCCTGGAGCCTGTTTCCGATTCTGTGTGTCCCTCTCTCTCTGCCCCTCCCCCATTCATGCTCTGTCTCTCTCTGTACCAAAAATAAATAAAAAGCGTTGAAAAAAAAAATTTAAAAAAAAATAAAAAAAAAATGTAATACATGAGAAGTGAAAACATGATTATAAATGTTGAGGTAATTATTATTTCTGTAGAGTAGTGACTCTTTTTTCTGCCTCCCTCTCATTTTTAAGGACCCATGGGATCACACAGAGAGCACCCAGACAATTTCTCCATATCACGATTCCTATCTCAGTCGTATCTGCCAGAGAAACATGATTCCGTCTCCCACACTTAATTCTAGGCTTATAGAAGAATGCAAAATTCTTGGTAATTGCTAGGGATTGAGTTGTGTCTATATATATATATATATATATATATATATATATATATATATATGTTAAAGCCTTAATCCCCAATATGACAGTATTGGGAGGTGGCATCAGATACTGGAGATAATTAGGTTTAGATTATGTCATGAGCATGAGGCCCTGACACGCAAAGACACAAGAAGTTTGCCATCTACAGAGCAGGAAGGAAGTTGTCACCAGAAACTAACAATGCTGGCACCTTGATTTTGGACTTGTAGCCTCCAGGAATTTGAGGAAATGGGTTTCCCCTTTATAAGCCACCTGCTATAAATTTTGGTTAGGGCAGCCCTAGCTGACCAAAGCAGTAATTAAAACTACCCTAGGGATGCCTGGGTGGCTCAGTCATTTAAGCATCCCACTTTGGCTTAGAGGATGATATCATGGTTTGTGAGTTGGAGCCCCACATCAGGCCCTTTACTGTCGGCATAGAGTCTGCTTCAGATCCTCTGTCTCCGTCTCTCTCTGCCCCACCCACACATGCACATGCTCTCTCTCTCTGTCTCAAAAATAAACATTTAAAAACCTACCCTTCTGTAAAGCCTGATGGCCACATATTTAACTATCTCTGTCCTAGTTCTTTTATAATTCACATCGGTTTTCCTAAATATTTTCTTTCCAAGTGGGAAAGGCAATGTAATAATACCAGACCACTATTATCTTCAACAGCTTTTGTTAAGTTCTCAGAATATCATTCATTTATTAAGTAATAGTAATTGTGAATTTTAGCAACATCAGTCACCAAGGTAGTTAAAACAGAAATTTCCCCAAAATATACAAGAGGAAAAGGCGGTCTCTTCAATAAATGGGTATTGGGAAAACTGGAGAGATACAATACAAAAGAATGAAATGAAATCACTATCTATACCATGCATAAAAATTAACTCAAAATGAAGCAAAGACCTGAACTTTAAGACCTGAAACCATAAAACTCAGAGAAGAAAATATAGCTGGTAGGCTTCTCGGCAGTGACTTTTTTGGACCTAACACCTAAAATAAAAGCAGCAAAAGCAAAAAATGAAAGCTTTTTTAAACTAAAAGCCTTCTGCACAGCAAAAAGAAACCTAAAAAATGAAAAAGCAACCTACCAAGTAGGAGAAAGTATTTGCAAATCTTCTATCTTACAGGGTGCTAATATCCACAATGTAAAAAGAACTTATAATTCAGTAGCAAAAAAAAAAAATCAAAAATGGGGAAAGGTTCTGAGTAGACATTTTTCTACAGAGATACAGAAGGCCAACAAACACACAAAATGATGCTCAGAATCATTAATCATCAGGTAAATGACAATCAAAACCATATGAACTATCACCTCACACTATTTAAAAAAACAAAAACAAGAATGACTAGGATCAAAAAGACAAGATATAACAAGGGTTTGAGAGGCTGTGGAGGAAAGGGAAGGCTCGTGCACATTACATTCCCTTGGTGGGAATGTCAACTGGTATAGCAACTATGAAAACAGCACGGAAGGTCATCAAAAAATTACAAATGGAACCATCATATGATCCAGCCATTCCACTTTGGGCTATCTGTATGAAGGAAATGAAAACACTAACTCAAAAATCTATCTGCACCCCCATGCTCAACATTTAAGAAACAGTTAACACTTACTCTTCTCCAACTATTCCAAAGAAAAGAAACCTTTCAAATATATTTTATAAGACCAGAATTACATCGATACTAAAAACAGACAAACATACTACCAAAAAAAAAAAGGACACTACAGGCCAATATCCCATCCCTGAGAACACAGATGCAAAAATCCTCAATGAAATATTAGCAATCCACATTCAACAATACATTAAAAGGATCCTTCATATGTATCAAGTGCAGTTTATTCCTTTGATGCAAGGATGATTCAATAGTTGCAAATCATTCAATGTGATACCTCACCTCAATAAGAGAAAGGAAAAAAAATCCTATGATCATCTCAATAGGTGCAGAAAATTCATCTGACAAAATTCAACATTCATTCATGATAAAATGTTTCAGCAAAGTGGGTTTAGAGGGACCATACTTTAACAGAGTAAAGACCATATACAACAAACCCAAGCTAACATCATGCTGAGTAGTGAGAAACTTAGAGCTTTTCCTCTAAGCTCAGGAACAAGATAAGGATGTCCACTCACACCACTTTATTCAACATAGTGTTTGAAGTCCTAGCTGCATCAGGTAAGAAAAAAGAAATACAAGGCATCCACAGTGGTCAAGAAGTAAAACTATCTCTATTTGCAGACGACATGATACTGTATATAGAAAACCCTAAAGACTCCAATAAAACACTATTACAAGTAATGGCTTATTTAAGTCAAGTTACAAAATATAAAATTAATATACAGAAATTTGTTGCATTTCTCTACAGTAATAACAAAGTAGAAAGCTAAAAAAACAATTTACATCTGCACCAACAAGAATCAAATACCTGGGGATAAACTTAACCAAGGAGGTGAAAGATGTGTATTCTGAAAACCGTAAAACATTGCTGAAAGAAACTGAAGGTGATGCAAATAAAGGGCAAGATATTCCATGTTCTTGGATTGGAATAATTAGTATTGTTAAAATGATTATACTACCCAAAGCAATTTACAGATTCAGCACAATCTGTATCAAAATGCCAATTACTTTTCACAAAACTAGAAAAAATATGCTAAAATTTGCATGGAATCACTGAAGACCCCAATTAGCAAAAGCAATTTTGAGAAGAACAAAGCTCGAAGTATCACAATCCCATATTTCGGTATACGCTACGAAGGTGTTATAATCAAAACAGTATGGTACTGGCACAAAACAGACACCTAGATCTCTGGAACAGGAGAGTCCAGAAATAAACCGACATTTATGTGTTCAGCCAATCTGTGTCAAAGTGTTGGGAAAAATGGACAGCTACGTGCCGAAGAATGAAAGTGGAACTCTCTCTTAAATTTATACACAAAGATAAACTCAACATTTATTCAAGGTCTAAAGATGAGCTTCAAAAACATAAAATTACTAGAAGAAAACATAATTAGGCAGTTACCTCTTTGATGTGAGCCTTAGCACCATTTTTCTAGATTTGTCTCCTCACAAAGGAAACACAAGGTAAAATTATTGGAAATACACTAAAATAAAAATCTTTTGCACAGCAAATTGAACTATCAGCAAAATGAAAAGGCAACCCATGGAATGGGACAAGATATTCACAAACGACCTATCAGATAAAGGGTTGATATCCAAAAACTATCAAGAACTTACACAACTCAACACCAAAAAACATACAAGAAAAAAGTAATCCAATTTAAAAATGGGCAGAGGACCGGAGTACATGTTTTTCTGAAGAACAAATCTGCATGGCCAACAGACACATGAAAAAATGCTCAGTATCACTAATCATCAAGAAATACAAATCAAAGTAAAAATGGCCAATATAAAAAAGACAAGAATTATTAAGTGTTGGCAAGGATGTATAGAAAAAGGAAACTTTGGGGGCGCCTGGGTGGCGCAGTTGGTTAAGCGTCCAACTTCAGCCAGGTCACGATCTCGCGGTCCGTGAGTTCGAGCCCCGCGTCAGGCTCCGGGCTGATGGCTCGGAGCCTGGAGCCTGTTTCCGATTCTGTGTCTCCCTCTCTCTCTCTGCCCCTCCCCCGTTCATGCTCTGTCTCTCTCTGTCCCAAAAATAAATAAAAAATGTTGAAAAAAAAAAAAAGAAAAAGGAAACTTTGGGGCGCCTCGGTGGCTCAGTCGGTTGAGGGCCCGACTTCGGCTCAGGTCATGATCTCACGGTCGGTGAGTTCGAGCCCCGCGTCGGGCTCTGTGCTGACAGCTCGGAGCCTGGAGCCTGCTTCGGATTCTGTGTCTCCCTCTCTCTCTGCCCCTGCCCTGCTCTCACTCTATCTCTCTCTGTCTCAAAAATAAACATTAAAAAAAAAAATTAAAAAAAGAAAAAGGAACCTTCATGCAGTGTTGGTGGGAGTGCAAACTGGTACAGCCACTGTGGACAACTGTAGGGAGGTTCCTGAGAAAGTTAAAAATACAAAAATTGTATCAACCAGTAATTCCACTACTGGAATTTACCCAAAGAAAATGAAACCACTAATTTAAAAACTTAACATGCATGCCTGTTTATTGCAGCATTGTCTATACAAGCCGAGATATGAAAATAACTTCAGTGTCCATCAGTAAGTGAATGGATAAAGATGTGCTGTGTGTATATAAGGAAATGCTACTCAACCATAAAAAAGAAAGAAAACTTGCCATTTGTGATAACATGGATGGACCTAGAAGGTAATGTGCTAAGTGAAATAAGTCACAGGAAGAAAATATCATAGGATTTTATTTGTATGTGGAAAAGAAATCAAACAAAACACCAACAGACGTGTAAGTAGGAAGAACAAACAGGTGGATGCCAAAGGGCATGGGGTAGGAGGATGGGCAAAGCAGGTGAAGGGGATTAAAAGGTAAAATCTTCCAGTTTTTAAATAAATAAGACATGGGATGTGATGAAATAAGACATAGGGAATTTTAATCAGTAGTATTTTAACAACTTTGTAGGGTGAGAGAGGCTAACGAGACTTATTCTGGTGACCAATTCATAATGTATATAACTATCAAATCATTGTTATATACCTGCAACTAATACAATGTTGAATGTCAATTATTCATTTAAAAACCTACTCCTGGGGCGCCTGGGTGGCTCAGTCAGTTAAGCGTCCGACTTCGGCTCAGGTCATGATCTCACAGTTCGTGAGTTCGAGCCCTGTGTCGCACTCTGTGCCGACAGCTCAGAGCCTGGAGCCTACTTTGGATTCTGTGTCTCCCTCTCTCTCTGCCCCTCCCCCACTCATGCTCTGTCTCTCTCTGCCTCTCAAAAATAAACGTAATAAAAAATATTTTTTTAAATAAATAAATAAATAATAAAAACCTACTCCTGAAATCTTTGTTGCACTATATGCTAATTTGGAGGTAAATTTTAAAAAATAAAAAAATTAAAAAAATAAAAATGTAATTTCTGCAATATATATGTATATATATATATATATGTATATGTATATATATGTGTGTGTGTGTGTGTGTATATATACACATATATACACATCGACTTAATTGTGTGATCACTTAAGCTTTTTTTCTTTACACTATTCCTCTGGCACCTTAGCACATCTGCCAATGAGGTATCCGTGAAATAATAAAAGAGCATGTTTTAGATGCAAAGAATTCCAAAAGAAAATCACAAGATTCTTTGCAGAGTAGCAGCAAGTAGGAAATCCTGGCAGCTACCCAGATTCTCTAGCAAAAAGCCACAGAGCTTTCCTGATCATTAGCAAACCCCATGGTGTCAGTTTCATCCTAACTGCAAGAAGTGAAGGGAGAAAGTCATCCAGACGAGGGGAAAATCGATCTAACAGTAAATCTCGAGTCACACTGCAAAGAGTATCAGATGTGCAGAACATAGGTGGCTGCAGTTTGGCGGAGGGGATGAGCCTTCTTCATTCTCTTCGTACTCCCTATCTGCACCTAGCTTCCTTTTAGTGTCTAACTGTTAAACCTCTTTGTTATATTCAGTGCTGTTTATTAGAGCAAATAACAAGAAATAGTATCTCAGAAACTAAAAAAAACACCTAGAGGATTTTTATCTTTTACATCTTCTGCCGAAAGTTCTCACCTTCTTCTCATTCAGCATCTCTGAAGCAGTTCAGTGCACGATGGGGATGTTTTCCCCGAAATTCTAACCCTCGTTAGAACCCAGGCTTTGCTACAGAGAACCTGCTTCCATTTCACCAGGAGAGCCTTTCACATACTGATTGATGCCCATCATACACAGCCTCTTCAGTCTTTGCTCAAACTAGCATCCTTCTAACCAGTCATGTTCTCCCCACGCTGCCCGGAAGCTTCCTGACCAACACGGCCTCCTCTCAGACCTCTGCTGTCTTCTGCACCTGCTCAGAGAGGTAGAAAGCTCTCAACAAGGAGACTCCATGAGAGCCTGTAATAATTTCCTAGGGTTTGTATGATAAATAACCACAAAGTAAAGAGCTCTAACTACGGCGATTTAATGTCTGACTATTCTAGGGGCCAGAAGTCCAAAAGCAAGATGTTGGCAAGGCCATGCTCCCTCTGAAGGCTCTAGGAAGACGTTTGTTCCAGATCTGTCTCCTAGCTTCTGGTAATTGCCAGCCTTGTCCTAGGACAACTCCAGCCTTCAGATGACATTCTCCTTCTGTGTGTGTCTCTGTCCAACTTCCCCCTTTTAATAACAACACCAGTCATATTGGATTGGGGTCCATCCTACTCCAGTATGACCTCACCTTGACTAGCTACTCTGGCAACCACACTATTTTCAAATAAGGTCACATTCAAGACAGTGGAGGCTAAGGCTTCAACATACGAATTTGAAAAACACAATCCGCCCCATAGTAGAACACTACAATAGAGAAGTCCCGATGCTGTTCAACTCATTCGGCATTGATGGGAAAGCCAAGCCCTCTGCTTTCACGTGTAACATTCCAGACACTCCTCCTCAGTCCGCTGGCCTGAGTCATGTACTGCTCATGCCCCATATCACCTCCCACTCCCTGTACCCACCTTTCCGTTTCCCAGCCAACTTGAATGGCCCAGAGAAGATGTTTGCTATCACTTTCACTTAGCCTTCATGTGTCATTTTATACAGTCCCTTTCTCCAGGTCAGCCGGCTGAGAGATTCTTTTCAGAAGGAACTTTGTGTATTTGGGCTTATTTAAGTCTAGTTTGCTCTCAACTGACAACTCAACTCTCTGTCTCTTAATTGGCCTTTCGAGTTTAAGTCCTTTTTCAAAGCTTATGAGAATGAGAGTTTTCTCAGGCAGATCGTGATTCACATTTACCATTCACAGCTTTCTCACACGGGGTTTCTATTCTCAGCACAGGTTATGTACTGCCCTTTTCCTGTCATGTTCTGTCTGCTTTTTTTTATTGTTTCTCTCTATTGTTCTGACGCTAGAGTCCTTGGACATATTATAAGCCAAGATCACTCCAACCTCTATGACTGACAGGATTACATCCCCTAAGAACTCAATTTATTTCTTCCAAGTCTCTTATAAAAGGAAATCTAATACCATGATTCACTCCATTCTCCTTCTCTTTGGTCACATATTTAGTAAACTCTCAATTTTCATCTACCTAGATTTTTGGATTTCATGTGTACGGTCAATGATCTCAGATGGCATGCTTATTAATTTTCTTTTTCTGTTGGGTTCCCATTATCCCAAAGTGGAACCCAAATGCAATTGACAAGCATTTTTGGTTTTTAGAGGGTATCTTGCCTGGTGCTGTTTCACAAGCGGATATTATAGTGAATACCTCAAAGCATGAGATACACAATGTACATTGTTTTATGTGGAGAAGAAAGTCACAGATGTATTCATGACCTTTTTCTTTTCTTTCATGGCATTCAGATTCAAACTAGGTCCTGTGTTGAGTTGGTCTTCCAGAACAACCCATGTGCTCTTGGCATAGCATGTGTATTAAAAATTCCCGTTTTCCTCCTGCGTTACGCCTTTGTGGTCCAGACTTTGATTAAAGATAACCATTAGCAACATTTGAAAACCAAAATTTCTCCTAAAAATGTATTTTCGTGCTAAGCCAACTTGTTGGGGCTCTTGGCGAAAAGCAATGGCTCAGAGGTAGGGAACTCTATGGTAGTGCAAACTGCCAAACGTGTCTAATCAGAAGTAAAATGACAGAACTTGAATTAATGATAGCATTTCCAAATATCTAAAAAATTTCATAAAACTCTATTGCACTAATGTTCAATTCAGGGGCAAGAGACTAAGCAAGGGAGAAAGTGATGTAGACAAACTTAGAATGTTGCAGTATAAATCTCAGATTTATAACATCAAAGAGTTACAACAATTTGGGCTTGCCCTGGGCAAGATGGTTATTACTTGCTAACTTAATCGGCATTACTTTAGGAAAGTAATGAACACAAGCCAGAGTTCACTTGATCTAGGAGTGAATGAGCACTATTACAAGACAAGTCGTTATAGACTAATCTTTGGGGATGTGGGCTGGAAGGCAAAGAGGCAATGGTAGCTCAAAAGACACCAAGTTAAGTAGAGTTTAAGAGAATTATATTGATCAAGACATCAGTTTTCTACCTGGTCGCTCCTATTAGAAAGGCAGAAATTCTTAAAGATCCAGGGTTAAATAGGTCTTCAAATTACTGGAGACCTAGTGTCTCTAGACTGTGGGCTCTCAACACTGCTATGCATTAGAATCATTTGAAGAATTTCTGAAAACAGAACAGAACAAAACAAAACAAAAAACAGCAATGCTCTTCTCACCACGGAAATTCCAGTGTAACTATTCTGGTTTGGGACTCAATCATCAGTACGTTTAAAGACTTCCTAGGCAGCTCCAATCGAGAATCACTCATGTGGAGTAACATCTCCCAAATTAACCAAGCCCAGGGCTGGCCCTATAGGATCCTGGATATCGGATACAAATAAAGGCCCTGTGTACAGTACATTTACGGAGCTTCTTAGGGTGCAGTGCTCATGGCATCTCACAAATATCTTAGCCTTCTAAATGCTCCGAAAAGTCCTGCAGAAAAGAAATTGCCTTTTGTGGAGTAACTTCACTTTGAAGAAAGCTGTCCAGAGTGGAGGTTTTCCAACTGTTAACTTTTACTTGCCCGTTTTCCCTACCCTCTGCCTTTGCCAAAGGTCATCCTGAACAAGTTTGAAGATACTCAATTTTCATATATGTGGGTATACAGGTTTATAATAAGGGTTATCTAACAAAAATGTTTAAGACATAGTGTATCTTTGGGGATAGTCACAAGTCCAGACTCTGCCAGATATCCCTTCTGAGAGGCACAGCGGGTCCAGTACTAGGACTGGAGAAGACCAGAGTGAGCAGGGTCTCATAATGCTGGTTTTGGGGTTGTTTCCCCTCCCTCAGTCATCAAATACTAGGGAAGCAGGAACACAAGGCTCACTTGTCAAGAAATGGGCAGTAGACGGTGCAGCCCATCAGGAGGCAACAAAGAAGTGACGGTTTGCACAATGCCTGGTGCAAATGGGAGCAAGATCTGTTTATTCCGATTTTGGAGCATGTTAGGGGACTTCTCTGGTAACGAAGATGCTGACGGGCACCATTTTTCTGCCCCCCTGCATAAACCAGAGCCACCTGTGGGAGGCAATGCTGCACAGACACTCACTACCTAACCTGCTAGTAAAGGGCCCCACCCTCCTGTGGTCACTCTCCTCCGAGCTGGCCTTCCTGGGTCTCACTAACACCAGGGAAAGCAAGCATAGCGTCAACAGGCAGTGTCAGTATAGACATCTGACTCAGACTCAACAGCAGGACTCAAGTGATACACGCAGGAGATTCCCCCGAAGTGCCAGGTTCTAGTGAACAGGGGACACTGCCCTACAGGACCTCTTCTTCATAAAGCCGTTACTTTCAAGAGAAGAAGACATAGGTGACTGTCCTAACACACAGAAACCAACACAGAGAGGTAGATAACAACGAGAAAACAGAGGAGTATATCCCAAATGAAAGAACAGGACAATATTGAGCAGATCTGAGCAAAATAGAAACAAGTCATATTCCTCATACAGAATTTACAGTCATGATTGTAAAGATACTCACTGAACTTTAGAAAAGTGTGGAGTACATCAACGAGACCCGTGACCAAGAGATTAAAAAATAACAGAGATGAACTCGATAAATGACATTAAAAACATAATAGATGGAGTAAGCAGGAGGCCACAGGAAGTATCCATGACCTGGAGGATACAGTAATGGAAAGCAATCAAGCTGAACAGGTGACAAATACCGTGTAATGAGAATAGTCTTAGAGAACTCAGTGACTCCATCAAGTGTAATAATATTTGCATTATAGGGATCCCAGAAGGAGAAAATGTGTTTGAAGAAATGACAGCTGAAAACTTCCTGAATTTGGGGAGGGAAACAGAGATCAGAATTCAGAAGGCACAGAGATCCTCCAACAAATTCAACCTAAGGAGGTCCACACCAAGATACACAGTAATTAAAATGGCATGTATGTATATATATAAATATATATATGTGTGTATATATATATATGCGTATATATGTATATACATATATATAGTACATATATATAGTATATATATATATACTATATATATGTACATATATAGATAGATAGATAGATAGATAGTGATAGAAAAGAATTTTGAAGGTTGCAAGAGACAAGAAGACAATTTAGCTGGGAAAATTGGTCAGCTACATGCAACGTGCCGAAAGAGAAAAATCTGCAGCCAAGGGTGCTCTAAGCAGCAAGGCTATCATTTAGAATAGAAGGAAAGATAGTTCCCCAGACAAACAGAGTTAAAGGAATTCATGACCACTAAACCAACCATACAAGAAATGTTAAGGGGGACTGTGTGGTGGAAATAAAAACCATAAGTAACATTAAAAAAATAGGAATCACAAAAGCCAAATAATAATAATAATAATAATAATAATAATAATAAACCTATAAAATAAGTCAAGAAAAGCACAAAATAAAATAATGTCAAATATGATACCAAATATCTGAATCATGGGAGAGGAGAGTAAAGAATGAGTTTAAAATCAAACCATCAGCTTAATATAGACTGCTATGGGTAGAAGATGTTATATATAAACCAAATGGTAACCACAAAACAAAAACTGTAACCAATATACAAAAAATAAAGAGTAAGAAATCCAAGGGTTATCACTAAAGAAAACCAGCAAACCATGAAAGAGAAAAAGAGAACGATCAGAGCAAAACCACAAAAACCACCATAAAATAAGTAATAAAATGGCAATAAATATCTATCTACCAATAGTTAGCTTGAATGTAAATGGACTAAATGCTCCAATCAAAAACCATGGAGTGACAAGAGTAGATAAGAAAATAAGACCCATCTATATGCTGCCTACAAGAGACTCATTTCAGACCTAAATGAGTCTGCAAATGGAACATTTATCATGCAAACAGATGTGGGGGAAAATAGAATAACAATACTTACATCAGAAAAAAATAGACTTTAAAACAAAATCTGTAAAAAGAAACAAGATTTAACAGTTGTAAATATTCATGCATCCCAACTGAGATAGTCACACACATAAAACAGTTAATAACAACATAAAGGAACTAATCAAGAGCAATACAGTAACAGTAGAGGACATTAACACCCCACTTAAAATCGATGGACATATCTTCCAAACAGAAAATCTGCAAGGATATAGTGACTTTAAATGATACACTGGGCCAGTTGGATTTAAAAGATATATTCAGAATTTTCCTTCCTAAAACAGCAGCATACACATTCTTTTCAAAGGCATGCAGAACATTCTCCAGAATAGATCACATATTAGCCACAAAACAAACCTCAACAAGGGCACCTGAGTGATTCAGCTGGTTACGCATCCAACTTTTGATTTCGGCTCAGGTCATGATCTCGTAGTTCATGGGTTTGAGCCCTGCATCAGGCTCTGCTCTGACACTGCAAGCCTGCTTGGGATTCTCTCTCTCCCTCTCTCTCTGCCACTCCCCCACTCATATGCACATGCTCCCTCTCTCTTTCTTTCAAAGTAAAAATAAAAGAAAAAAACCTCAACAAATTTAAAAAGATCCAAGTCATACCATGCATCCTTTCCAACCACAACACTATAAAACTAAAAATCAACCACAAGAAAAACTTCTGGAAGGACCACCAATATGTGGAGGTTAAATAACATGCTGGTAAACAATGAATGGGTCAACCAAGTAATCAAAGAAGAAATGAAAATGTATGTGGAAACAAATGAAAATGACAACACAACAGTAGAAAACCTTTGAGATGCAGTAAAACCTGTTTTAAGTTTAAGAGGGAAATTTATAGCAATACCACCCTATATCAAGAAGAAGCAAGAAAAATCTCTAACAACCTAACCTTACATCCAGAGGAGCCAAAAAACAAAAACAAAAACAAAACAAAAAAACAAAAAAAACCCTCAAAATCAGCAGAAAGAAGTAATAAAGATTAGAGCAGAAAATAAAAATCAGAACAAGGAAGTAATAAAGATTAGAGCAGAAAATAAATGATATAGAATGAAGAAAAAAAAAACAACGGAACAGATAAATGAAACTGGGACCTGTTCTTTTCAAAGATCAACAAAATTAATAAACCTCTAGCCAGACTCATAAAAGAGAGAAAGGACTCCATTAAAAGCACAAATTAAAGAAGAGAAGTAACAACCAACACCACAGAAATAGAAACAATTTTAACAGAGTATTATGGAAAACTATATGCCAACAAATTAGGCAATCTAGAAAAAATGAATAAAGTCTTAGAAACATACCCAAACTGAAAACTGACGCAGGAAGATACATAAAAATTGAACAGACAAAATACAGCAAGGCGAGTGAATCAGTCATCAAAAAAAAAAAAAAAAAAAAAAAAACTCCCATTAAACAAAAGTCCAGGATCAGATGGCTTCACAGGTCAATTCTACCAGACGTTTAAAGAAGAGTTCATACTCTTCTGAAACTATTCCAAAAAGGTAGAATAGGAAAAAAAGTTCTAAATTCATTCTATGGTGCCAGCATCACCTCCATACCAAAACCAGAAAAAGAGGCCACAATAAAAGAGACCTATAGGCCAATATCTCTGAACAACATAGATGCAAAAATCCGCAACAAAGTACTAGCAAACTGAATACAGCAATACATTTAAAAAAATCATTCACCAACATTAAGTGAGATTGATTCCCAGGGTGCAAGGGGTGGTACCATATTCACAGGTCAATCAATGTGATACCTCATATCAACAAGAAAAACGATAAAAATCATACGATAATTTCAATAGATGCAGAAAAAGAGTCTGACAAAATACATCCATTCGTGATAAAAGCCTTCAACAAAGTAGGTTTAGAGGGAACATACCTCAATATCATAAAGGTCATCTCTGAAAAACCCACAGCTAACAGCTTTCCCTCTACAGTCAAGAACCAGACAGGGATGTCCACTGTCACCACTGTTAATGAATATAGTACTGAAACTCCTAGACGCAGCAATTAGACAACAAATATTTATAAAAGGCATCCAATTTGGTAGAGAAGAAGTAAAACTTTCTCTATTTGTAGATGACATGATACCGTATATAGAAAACCCTAAAGCCTCCACCCAAAAACCTACTAGAACTGATCAATGAATTCAATAAGGTCACAGGATACAAAATCAATGTGCAAAAATCTGTTGCATTTCTGTACATTAATAATGAAGCAGAAGAGAAATTAAGAAAACGATCCCATTTATAGTTACACCAAAAATAACAAAATGCCTAGGAATAAATCTGACCAAAGAGGTGAAAGACCTATAATCTGAAAACTATTAAACACTGATGAAAGAAATTGAAGAGGACACAAGGAAAAGGCAAGACATTTGGAATCATCTTCATGGACTGAAAGAACAAATATTGTTAAAATGGCTATACTACCCCAAGCAATCTACCGATTTAATGCAATCCCTATCAAAATAACACCAGTATTTTTCACAGAGCTAGAACAAACAATTCTAAAATTTGTATGGAACCACTAAAGACCCCAAATAGCCAAAGCAATCTTCAAACAGAAAAGCAAAGCTGGAGGCATCACAATTCCAGACTTCAAGTTACGTTACAAAGCTGGAGTCATCCAAACAGTATGGTACTGGCACCAAGAGAGACACGAAGATCAATGGAACAGAAAAGAAAACCTAGAAATAAATTCACAAGTATATGGCCAATTAATCTTCGACAAAGCAGAAAAGACGATCCAATGGGAAAAAGACAGTCTCTTCAACAAACAGTGCTGGGAAAAGTGGTCAGCTACATGCAAAAGAATGAAACTGGACCACTTTCTTACACCATGCACAAAAATCAATTCAAAACGGTTAGAAGCCTAAATGTGAAACTGGAAACCATAAAAATCCTAGAAAAGAACACTGGCAGAAATTTCTCTGCAGCCTTTTTCCAGATACATCTCCTGAGGCAAGCAAGGCAAAAGCAAAAATAAACTATTGGGACTACATCAGAATGAAAAGCTTCTGCACAGCCAAGGAAACAATGAACAAAGCTAAACGACAAACTACTGAATAGAAGAAGATAGTTGCAAATAACTTATCCTTTAAAGGGTTAGTATCCAAACTGTATGAAGAACTTACATAATTCAATACCCAAAAGCCAACAATCCAATTAAAAATGGGGAGAAGACATGAACAGAAGTTTCTCCAAAGGAGATGTCCATATGGCCAACAGATGCTTCTTAAAAAGATGCTCAACATCACTCATCATCAAGGAAATGCAGATCAAAACTACCATGAGTTACTGCCTCTCACCTGTCAAAATGGCTAAAATCAAAAACACAAGAAACAAGCATTGGCAAGAACATGGAGAAAAAGGAACACTCTTACACTGCTGGTGGAAATGCAAACTGGTGCAGCCACTCTGGAAAACAATATGGAGGTTCCTCAAAAAGTTAAAAATAGAATTATCTTACGATCCATGCATCACACTACTGGGTATTTTACACAAAAAATACAAAAGCACTCAATCAAAGGGATACACGCACCCTTATTTATAGCAGCATTATTTGCAATAGCCAAATTATGGAAGCAGCCCAAGTGTCCGTCCATAGATGAATGGATAAAGAAGAGGTGATATATAATATATATGTATCCATGATATATGGATATATATATATATATATCACATAATATATGCATTACATATATGTATCACACATATATGTGATACAAAATGTATGTATTATGTGATACATAAACATATCCATATATCATGGAATATTACTCAACCTTCAAAAAGAATGAATTTCTCCCATTTGCAACAGCATACATGCATCTAGACAGTATTGTGCTAAGCCAAGTAAGTCAGTCAGAGAAAGACAAATACCGTATGATTTCATTCATATGTGGAATTTAAGAAACAAAACAAAGGGGCAAAGGGAAAAAAGAGAGAAGAAAACCAAGAAATATACTCCTAACTATAGAGAAGAAACTGACAGTTACTAGAGGGGGGGGTGGATGGGGAGACAGGTTCAATAAGTGTTGGAGATTAAGGAATGCACTTGTGATAAACAGTGGGTAATGTATAGAATTATTGAATCACTGTATTGCACACTTGAAACTAATATAACACTGTATGTTAACTATACTGGAATAAAATAAAATTAAAAAAAAAACACAAAAAAGCAAAGAAACAAGCACTGGGGTAAAAAGACGTAAACTCAGTGTCATTTGCTCTTATTATCAGAATGCACTTAAGCAAAGGATCAAATTTGCATCCCAATTCACTCTTCTATAAAATGGGAATAATACAGTATAACTCCAAGGGCTGCTAGTAAGACACAATTAAAAGCAATACTACATTTAAAATCTCTATAATCCAGATATCCGTGAGAGAAGTTAATGTTGGGTTTACCATCCCACTATATCCAAATTTCATCTGCGCGATATATTATTTCTGGAAATCATCTAAAGGTAATCAGTCTATCCATTCTGTCTGTCCAGTTGCTAAAAACTCTCAAGTCTGCTCCTGCATTAAGCTACGGCATCAGAAAGCCATGTGTCTGCATCACACTGGACTTACCCATGTATTTTTTTTCCTCAATTCCATTTTGGGGCAATGCCATCAGCTCACACGGACGGACACTGGGAGTGAGATGCCTCCCGACACCTTCCAGCAATTTTCCCTGGAGATGCTGGTGAGGATTCTGCTTGGTATTCTCCAAAGTCCCTTGTCTTTAAGGGGCCTCAGAAGAGCAATCTTTCTTAGAGGCAGGAAGAGCTCTGTTTTTTCCTGAGTACCAGGTTTGTTTTCCTGTTAAGGACACCCTAAGACGTAGAGCCGATCGTGTGTGGCCTTCAGTGCCGGTTTCTGGGAGAGCCCAAGAGTGAGTATGTGTTCCATCTCTGGTGAGCGTCCAGAACACGGATGTAAGCTACGACTCACTCATACTCCCCACCCTTATTGTTCTCAGTGCATCGTTATTCTTTCCTATTTTAAGTGGATTGAATCTCGTATGTATTGTTTAACTTCCTGAAAGCATTTTCTAAAGATAAATAACCTAATATATAAATGCATGCAGGTACTTGGCAACAGAGCTTAGCTTCCATTTGCTTCTACCACAGGTTCCCTCACACCCTGCTGAGTTTGGAAGAATTGCATGGGGCCTCATGGCAGGCTGAACTGACGGAGGGTCGCCAACCTTGACACCACCCCCTCTCCAGCACTGGAGGATTCTTGGTGTAAGAAATCTCAGAAAACCTTGATTACTCCCAGGCCACTCCAAGGACACATATGATGGTAAAATCAGCGACAAAGCCCAGAGCCCCAGGAGCCTCCGTTAACAATTACTGCGTGTTCTGATGACTCAGTTGAAAAGCAAATTGCCTAAAATGATTCCTTACCAATCTGCTATCGAATTATGTGGGGTCCCTACGTAAACTAGCCACCTTCCTCTTGCTCATTCCACGACATACACTTATATGAAACACGACATACACGTCTCAGGCCTGCATTCAGCCACATGCCGCCCTCATCAGATGCCACAGGCTAACTGCCTCCTTCAAGTGCCATTCAGCTAAACATATTTTTCAACAAGTGAGTTCGCCTCGCCATCAACAGAGGAAGGCATTTTCTTCTTAAATCAAACACATATGCTCCCCATTGCGTGAAAATATGAGTTTATCCTGGGTGCCACGGACTTGTGCTAAGAAAGTTAAGCGTTTCTTTTTACTGTCCATGTCAGTCTTTAATTTATAAATAGCAGTCATTTTTTTTTCATTATTTAAACAACAGTATCAAAAGTACAGTTAGTGGCTATGCGCACAGTCAATATACATTTGGGGTTGAGATCCTTACTTCCAATTTAGGAATGATCCCTGAAAGACTGGCATAACCTGACTGCCTACCAACTGCGGATTTGCTGACGTGTAGTCAAGTTCAGGAAGGGCAACACCTTCTTCACCTCCAGATATATCATCTGGCAGTTCCCAAACAATAGAATGCCCAGGGCACTCAAGTTCATAACAGGGTTATTTTGGAGTTTGAGCACATCCCCAGGGCAGAAATGCCTGATGGAGACTCAGAATCTAATACTGGGCCGTGGTAGTCTAATGAGACAGACCTCCTTCAGTCACTCTGGCGTAAGGTCACAACGGTCTCTCTCTCAACAAAGCAAGTTGACAGATGTGAAAGAGCTCACTATAAAACATGACACAATTCAACATGTGAATTTCTGACTTCTGTTACCAAACACTCCTAGGACCCAATGGTGTGCTGGTAAATACTTAACATCCGGTTCTCTAGAAGAATTCGTAAGAAACAAGCTCTGATTCACATCATTTGCCTATTTCTGTGAGATAAATACTAAATACTTCTATGATTTCAGGCTACCTTTATGATCCCACTGAATGTGGAGTTGGGAAGGGATGTGTCCAGTCAGCTCCCACCAGCCAGGGCTGGCTGCAGCCTCCCCTGCTGGGAACTCTGCCCCTCCACCCCCTCAACCCCTGCCCCAGCTCAGCAGGCAGGGTTAAGCATGGAAGAACAGAATTTCTGTTCACCCATCCTGCCTAGCAGAGCGCCCCCCTTTAAGATATATTTATATCCAGACTTTCCTGTTTGTCTCTACCTGCTTCTTGCCTCAGATCATCACATTCTTACCCTCTGTAAGGATACTTCTGCTGACTGAACGGTGAGGTGAGATCATCCCTTGCTTGGGAAGACTCTCCCCTAGCTTTGTGATGCTGTTAAGTACTTGTTAATCCTAGACACACTCCCTCCATCCTGTAGGCACTAACCCTGAGGCTTCTGGTGGAAAGGTTTTTAGGGAGGAGGCTCTTGGTCACCCTGAATGGTCGGAGGCGGCACATCACTCCCATGACAAGTGTGGAAGCCAATGAGTCCCATCCTCTGGGGGTTGTGCACTGTTCCCTTCTATCATTATCCACCCCTTGGCCCCTCCTCCATGGGCCAGACTTCCGGAAGGGACAAGAATCTCGTCTTCTCTGAACTTTCACCTTTTTTTTTAATTCCACAACTTTCTCAATAAAGCTGTTTCTTAACCTCAATCAGTAGTAAATTCTAATATTTTGTTCCCCTAATGCAGCCATTCAGAACTGTCCTGAGGCCTGGGGCCTCTATTAATATAGTTTAAGATATTTCATAACTTTTATCAGACATATTTAAGAGGACATGCCATCCATATATGTACTACATATATATGTGTAAATATGTATATATATATATACACACACATATATACACATATATATAGCATATATATATGTGTATATATGTATATCTATAGTATATATGTATATATAGTATATATGTGTATATAGTATATATGTAGTATATATACATATATAGTGTATATATACTATATATATAGTATATATGTATATATATAGTATATATTTGTATATATAGTATATATATAGTATATATTTGTATATATAGTATATATATGTGTATATACAGTATATATGTGTGTATATATAGTATATATGTGTGTATATATAGTATATATGTGTGTATTGTATAGTACTATATATATAGTATATATATATATATATTGTATATTGTATGTGGACTGTATTTGTGAATTTATATTTTGTATTCTGTATTTGTATATATTGTGTATATTTGTGTTTTGTATGTATACTATACACATTTGTTTACTCATGTATTGTATACACACTAGATGTATATTGTATATATGCCATATGTAAACAATATACATACTCCTAAAACTGTATCAGCACTAAAAACTCAAGTTTGAAAATGGGGTATATGGTCGCACTCTCACAAGTGACTTAATTAACAGAGGCCACAGATATCTTTCTCTCAAACTCCTGGGGTCCTTATGCCTTCTAGGCTGATATTTGCCTATGTATAGTTTGTGGGCCTGCAGAAGCCACAAAAGTCAGCAGAGATAGACTGACTACTATTCTCATTGTCCCTCCCTTCTCATTTCTCATCAAACAGATTCTTAAGCTGGAGACAAGACCCCTTAAGGAGACCTGAGGCTCCTCCTGGCTGTCCTCCTCCCGATTAAGCTCTCTATAATATGACTGAATTCTCAGATTCAGAAACAATCCCATTAAGTACATGTCCATTGTTTTTCTTTTTCTAGTAACATCTCCATATCCCACCACCCAAAATGTGAGGTTTCTGTACTAGGAAGCTTACGATACAACCTGGTCCCACTGATTCCTCTAAGCTACCAACCCAAAGATCCAATATGAACAGGAAGATGGTTTAGATCTTCCCTGATGCAAACTATCCAATTTTCTAATGTCCTCTGGATTTGAAGTAACCGAATAACCCATCATTCAAATTGGGCCCCATGAAAAATGAAATAAGGCACTGAAAGTAAATAATTGAAATACAACCTGTACAAACTGAGACTGTCCTAAGAGACATATGGTCTCCTGAATTACCACTTTCTCACCATGGACTATCTTCAGTCGTGACCTCATGCAGAAAATTTCTGCTGGGATCAGCCTGATTGGTTTACCCAGGAAATAAGAACCCTGGATCTCTAGGTAAAACTTCTGTTTTTGAACTTTGTGCTCCCTTAATGACTCTAGTATCACTGTCTTTCTACCTCTACAATTCCTCTTTTGATCATTGATGCCATCAGAGAATAGACTTAGAGTTGAGGCATACCTTCTTCCCCTGCCTTTTCTATGTCTCTATCCCAGAGTGCCAATTCCACCGTGGAAGCATGTTTCAAAAGCACAGAAATGTTAATGACTACAGTCCTGAGTTCCACTATAGAAGAACCAGGAACGGTCCTTTCTGGAAGAGGCAAGGGAAGAAAAGGATTTGCAATTAGTGACGTGAAAAAGACTATGGGGGAAGCATTTTTGTTAAGTAAGATCTGGAGTTTAGTTTAGGAAATGTTAGGAGATGAGTGACAGGATGTGCATCTAGTCTAGTGACGTACGTTTGGAAGTCAACAAAACAAAGAGGGTTTTTAAATTCATTAAAATGTTGGATGACATGTAAGGCTGGTTCAGTATGCAAAAATCAGTAAATGTAATCCATCACAGCAACAGACTCAAGAAGAAAAATCCTATGGTCATATAAATAAACGCAGAAAAAGCCTATGACAAAATCCAACCCTCATGATAAAAATTCTCATGATAAAAATGGTCAATAACTAGGAACAGAGGCGAACTTGCTCCACTTTATAAAGAACATCTACAAAAAAAAAAAAATCCGCATCTACCATCATATGTAATGGCAAGAAATTAGGTGCTTTTACCCTAAATTTGAGAACAAAGAAAGGATGCCTCTTCTCATCATTCCTATCCATCATAATGGAAGTCCTAGCTAACATATTTAGGCAAGAAAAGAAATACAAGGGAAATTGTATTTTCAGACTGGGAAGGAAGAAATACAACTGTCTTTGTTCACAGATGACATGACTATCTATGTAGGAAATCCTAAAAAAAATCAACAACAACAAGAACACAAAAACAGATATAAACTTCATGGAACTATTAATTACAGCAAAGCCGCTGGATACAAGGCTAGTATATCAAATTATATTGTAAATACTTACATGTAAACAGCTTTCCCAACTATCAGTGATGAACAGGTAGAATGTGAAACTAAGAGCACAGTATCATTTACAGTAGCACTAGCAAACGAAATGCTTAGGTATAAATCTAACAAATTATGTCCAAGATCTATATGAAGAAACCTAAGAAACTCTAATAAAAGAAACCAAAGAATGAAGTAAATGGAGAGAGATGCCATGTTCATGTATAGAAAGGCTCAATAATGTTAAGATGCTGATCCTCTCCAAATGAATATACAGATTCAGTGTGGTGACAATCAAAATCCCAGAAAATTATTTTGTAGACATCGTCAGACTGAGTCTAAAGTTTATATTAGGCGGGGGAGGGGTGGGGTGGGGCGGTAGGGAAGGGCCAGTATAGCTAACACAATACTGAAGGAAAAGAACAAAAGTCAGAAAAGTGATGATGCTACCTAACATCAAGACTTACTATAAAGCTACAGTGGTCAAGACAGCATGATAATGAAGTAATAGATAAACTGATCAATGGAACAAAATAGAAAGCCCAGTAATCGATATGCACAAATATAGACAACTGATCTTTAACAAACGAGCAAATGGAATCCATTGGAGGAAAGCTAGTCTTTTCAACAAATGGTGCTAGAACAATTAGACGTCCATATGCATGCAAAAAATAAGGAAAAGAAGAATTTAGAAACAGCCCTCATACCTTTCACACCGTTTCATTCAAAATAGATCAGAGCAGAGACCTAAATGTAGAATTTAAAACTCTAAAAATTCTAGAGGATAGCACAGGGAGAAATCTAGGTGACCTTGGGTTTGGAGGTAAGCTTTGAGCTAGAATACCAAAAACCTAGCTATGAAAATAAGAAAAACAATAGTAAGTTGCACTTCATTAACATTAAACATGTATCCTCTGTAAAAATAAGAGGACAGACTAGGAGAAAATATTTGTAAACCACGTATCTGGTAAAGGAGTGGTAAACCAAATATATGCAGAGTTCTTTAAATGCAACAATAAGCAGCAGTACTTGAAAAGGTCACTTGAATGGATGTGGATATGGAAATCACCAAGAACTGTTACTCTTCCTGTGGCACGTACTGGGAGGTGAGGCAGACTTGCTTATGTGAAAGCTATTAATGTAGACACATTCAACTCCTGAAAGATGCCATTTCTGTCACACAAGCTTCGGAATCCCTGTGGCTTGACTGCTGAGAAGTAGATATATTTTGCCTTGTATGCTGTGCATTTCAGGAGCCAAAAAAATGATGACACATTTCACAGGGGAACAGGACCAGGATCAAGGTTATGGAATTCAACAAATATGAACTGTCAGATGCTAGAGGATTGGCTTAGTAGTAGAGACCTCAGGGTCAAAATACTCAAGTTTCCCTGGAACCAGAGATTCCAATCTCAAAAGCTTCAACTCAGTCCTTCACCCTTTGAAGGCAGATAAATTGGGTAGCACAAAATTGATTGGCTAGGGTCTTTGAGATGACACCTTAAGACCAAAAGCTCCATCTGCTTTTTCAGGACATCAGGTAATTCGTGGCTTTTTTAGGAACAAGAATTGACAATAAAAAACTTGGCCAAAGAAAGACATTGATTTTCCTCTGGAAAATATTCGCATATAAGTCAACCTACAAAAGTAAACAGGGAGAGCAGTAATACGGTATCGAAGCGAAGAAGTTCTATATTGCTACCTAGCTCAATAATGCATTATCAATGTGTATGTGTTTGTGTGTATGTGTGTGCGCACACACACATATTTCATATGGAGAAAAATGTCAACCCTGAATGAGGGAGATGTCGGTTTCCTTTTTTAAGGTGAAGACAAACAGGACTTCAAGAAACAGAATCAACCTAGGTATTTTCATAGTTACTCTCATCATTCTCCTCTCATAATTCACTGTAGGCAGGAATCCAACAGAATTAGTTGTCCTAGTTATTTTTCAACATGGTCTTAAAATACAATTGTCCACTGAGGGAAATCCATAATCTGTAATGAGTACAATTAAGAGAATCAGAAATTCCAACTGCTTGCATTGGCATCATAGCTGATTAATATAAAACTGAACACACCTGGGACACCTGGGTGGCTCAGTCAGTGGAGCGTACGACTTCGGCTCAGGTCATGATATCATGGTTCGTGGGTTCAAGCCCCACGTCAGGCTTACTGCTGTCAGCACAGACCCTGCTCTGGACCCGCTGTCCCCTTCTCTCCACCCCTCCCCAACTTGCACTCTCTCAAAAATAAACACTAAAAAAACAAAAAGTGATCACTTTGGAAAGTGATCATTTCCAAAGTGCAGAAAACAAGTCCAACACATGGAAATATAGGCAAGTTTATCACCAGGTTAGTAAGCAAATATTGCACTTATAAAGGAAAACATAACTAGGTATTAGGCAAAAATGTAGGTAAAAGCAATTGCTGGGTGTGAGCATCAGGAAAATATTCCAGATTGCAGAGAAGAAATTGTAGGCAATAATGGCTTGTCTTGCACATGGGTTTGTGCATGTTTTGAAATGCATTACTAGACATGAACCAACATACCACCCACCTATACAGACCCTTTCAGGAATTTCTGTGATAAAAGCAGAACAAGGTTTCCAAGTAGGACACAGCTGCAGACCTATAAAATCATTGACCAGTAAATGAATATTTTTAATGATGTCAAGTATAGTTGTCTTCTTCCAAAATTCCCAGTGTAGAAAAGTCTGTCACATACTCATGCATATTCTTCAATGAAAATGTTTTTCCCCAACACGGGAGGATTAAATGCTGGCCCGGGCTCAGTGCTACTAAGTGACCAGTTAAAGATGCTCTGCCTTCCTTCCATGTACTAATTTATATCTGGCAACGGTAACTGAATTCACAGTCTATGGATTAAATGTCAGCTATGAAAGTTTAGATCTGTCGGAAGTGGTAGTTATTGCCATATTATACAGTTTTTATGAGACCAATAAGGGTAGTCTGTATGGGGGTAAAAAGCATTTGGAGGTGATTAAATATGAAAACATCTCACCAGACTGAGAATAATGAATGTATTTTTATCCTTAGTCATATGTGGCTATTCAAGGTATGAGTTGTGACCATGTTCTATTGTTCTCCTGTGCTCTCGTATGGGCTCTAAATTAGAGCTAAGGAAGTTTGGCAGGGACTGGAGACCCTCTTTTAAGATAAAATAATACTTGATTCTATCCATGCAAATGGTGCTGTGCTATTTGGTCCTTAATTCTTTAGTTCTCAGATGCTAGCTCACTACTCCCATTATGATGCTTAGAGCGCTAAAACTCCCCTTGATGTATTATGATTGAAGGGTCCTGAACTAGGGAAAGACAAAAGACTTAACCGCAATGTTGAGTGAATGGGACAGCCACTGGAGTGTCCTCAGAAACAACATTTTCAGGCAAGGTAGAGAAGGGATTTTATGCCCTCCAGTTACATTTTTTAAATCTAGACGGAATGGTAACTCTGTTCTGTTAGTGCCTAGTTCTCCATTGGTGGTAGAGACAGACACAAAGAGAAGACAACACTGTGTAGTCACTGATTATCTTTAGTTTACATTTTTGCTAAAAGCCAACTTATTTTCCCAACATCTGTTAAGTTCTAGCAAGGCAATATTCATCCAAATGTTATGAATGTGAAACTAAAAATGACAGCATTGATGGAATTAAGCTGAAATTGAAAACACATTTTGGACCTTCCAAGCCCCTTGCCTGTTCTTTCAACCCAACAGTCAAAGTAAGTTATTCTTTGGCTCCATTTCAAGTAACTTTATATACGTTCTTAGGGAGCAAAGAGGAGTTATTTGAACTGGCCTTTTAAAAAATTCACTGATTAAACACTCAGAGCAATGCCAGTTCTACATCCTAGAATATTCCCCTAGCCCCAGGCTGAGCTAGTAGCATTACTCAAGCTTTCTTGCCTCTGAGATGATGGTTGATCCATCTCACAGAAAACTATCATCAGCTAACTATCACTGGCATCACCCGTCAGTATCTCAAAGTCGCATATTAATGAAAACTTTGGCATTCGTAGATCAACATTATCACAGGGCTGTTATTAGCCAAATTTGAATTGCTTTGAGAAATGTAAAACTTGCTTCATAAAACATTAATTGCAGCTTCTTCAACTTTATCTAGAAATTCTATGTGATCAGGCTCTTGGGGGTGTCTTCTCTTACAGCAGCCAATTCTTCAATTCTTGGACCCCAAAAGGCTATCTAACAGTTTAATTCCATGAGGATACTACTCACAGCGCAGACTTAAATGGTTAAGAATTAGTCTGACAAAGCTGCTCCCACAAGTCCAGGACCACCTTCCGACGCACTGGTGTTAAATGGCGGGTTCCCATGACCCTGTTCTCAAGTTCAGTACTTGGCTAGAACAGCCTACAAAACTCAGGAAGACATGTTACTTGTGCTTACTGGTTTATAATAAACCAGTAAGGTTCTTCACAAATGAAGAACCAGATGAAGAGGTACATAGGGTGAGGTCTGGAAAGCTCCAGGAACTTCCATCTCTGTGGAGTTGTACGCACCACCCCTTTCAATACATGGATGTGGTCGTCAATTCAGAAGCTCATAAAATCTCACTCAAAAGTTTTTGAGCTTAATCCAGATCTTAATCCAGATCCTCTCCCTACCTCCTGGAGGTAGGTGGATGGGACTACAAGTTCCATCTCTCTTACCACTCAGGCCTTCTGGTGATGAGCCCCATTCTGAAACTACCTAGGAACCATACCTTCAGTCATCTCATTAATGTAAGCTCAGGTGTGATCAAAAATGTCTCCTTATGAGGGGCGCCTGGGTGGCGCAGTCGGTTGAGCGTCCGACTTCAGCCAGGTCACGATCTCGCGGTCCGTGAGTTCGAGCCCCGCGTCAGGCTCTGGGCTGATGGCTCGGAGCCTGGAGCCTGTTTCCGATTTTGTGTCTCCCTCTCTCTCTGCCCCTCCCCCGTTCATGCTCTGTCTCTCTCTGTCCCAAAAATAAAAATAAAAAACGTTGAAAAAAAAAAAAAAATGTCTCCTTATGAACACCCAAAGATACTTCTCAGAAAATTCCAAAGGTTTCAGCAAGTCTGAGCCAGGGACCAGGGACAGAGACTTAAGGTATTTTTATTCCTTCTTCTACCACAACTCTTCATTTAATAACTATTCGTTTCATAGAATGAATAGGTATAAAACTATATGTATAACTGTGTGTATATAGTTATTAAATGAACCCTGATTTACCTGCACAGCGTGTGTTTCAGGTCTGGGGA
The DNA here is from genome assembly GCF_028018385.1 of Neofelis nebulosa. Taxonomy (NCBI): domain Eukaryota; kingdom Metazoa; phylum Chordata; class Mammalia; order Carnivora; family Felidae; genus Neofelis; species Neofelis nebulosa. The sequence goes on from NC_080782.1 coordinate 138,507,660, forward strand.
TACAGTGGCGGGGAAAAACAATACCATAATTGCCCTCCACCCACTGAATTCTAGTGGTAGAGGGAACTCACATGAGCCAAATAAGCACAGTGGGAGAACATGTAAAGCAACAAGTGTGTCATCAGATCTCTGAAGGAAATGATGAGCGGTACAGTGGCTGGATTGGCTCCCCAAAGGCTGTGGAGTTGGGGAAGTCTTCCTCAGGAAGACGGCTTTGAGCTGAGTTCATCAGACTGAGAGGTTAAGGAGAAGGAGATAGCCTGAAGAGGCTAAAAGCCAGTTTGAAGAGGAGTTTGAGCTACGGACAGGGAAGATTGCGTTTTCTGAAAATGAATCCAAGCGGGTGCTTCTTCAGATATTACATCTTCATTAGTATGGCCATAGGTCTTTTTACTCATTACTCTGACACTAAGTAATTTTAATAGTATCAACAGTCGCGACTTACTTACAAGGACTCACTGAGATCACGGAACTAATCTGAAATATGTTCCTTCGGGTCCAAGAGAAAAAGGAACAGGGCTCCGAGTTAATGGACTCTGCGTTTCCACCAACTGTGCCTTGGTTACCAACATAGAATGAAGGTGTGAGTAAGTGTGTTAGTCACGACGTTTGCAGTAACAAGTCCTCAACGACAGTCGCAAAATAGCTTACGCGAGAAGGGAAAACATTGGCTCCCTCTTCGTTCTCTCCTTTTGGTTTTTCTTCACGTTGGATTCATTCCTAGACAAGCTCTCGCTAGACAGTGTCAAGGATAGCCTGTGGCAGCTTAAAACTTTATAGCTTGCAGTGCCCAAGGAAATGGAGTCGTCTTTGCTGAAGTCTGGCCAAATTCTCAGCAAAGGTTCTCACTGGCCTCTAATTGGTTCACGTGGCCATATGGGAGCCAATCACTGCGGCCTGAAGAATGGAACCCTCTGGGGACCAGCGGAAGGAGCGTACCCACTCCTGGGGCTTAGGCCATGGAGCCATCTGCTCGTATCCTGCCCAAACAAAGGAAGGACGGTTTCTGGAAGGAGACGATGCCACTCGACAGATAAAATGCTTGAATGACCGCTATACTGAATTTGCCATCTTTTCAAGATTAATGTTCAACTACTCTAAATTTGCTGAAGCGACACAAGGCAACATGCATATTCTGAGGCTCTTTACAACCAGGCGTATGTTTTGATTTCTTGAGAAAGCTCTAATGGCCCTTGCCAACACACTGAATGGCAGTTTGCATTTCCTGTTTGTTCTGTCATGAACATAATGTGCATCTCGTCTCTCCTCAGTTTACACATCTCCGTGTTTAATTGGCCACTCGTGTTTTCCGACCATCGTCCCCTTCTTTTGCAGCACACCAAAAAGGGAGATTTTACCCTCGTACGCTCATCCAAAGACTCTCACGTCTCAGAATCCCTAATTGGTTGGCGCTGCTAAAAACATTAGGTTTCCAAATGGCCACAACAAAGATGAAGAGAGGACAAAGGAATAAATGCTCTCTGGCTGCACCACCCCTTTGACCAAACATAAGTGAGGAGGTGAAAATTGCCTTTGGGGTTAGCGCCAGGACTGGTTTCTGTCTCTCAGGGTCCACGGAGCCCTGGCGTTTCGAAATCACCCTCACTTCCCAAAACGCACTTTATATGCTGCTACTGAAACCAAAGTTTTCTGAGAAAGCAGAGAATGAAAATACCAAGAAAGCATTCAGTGATTTATTTTACATTACAAAGGGACCTCCTATTGGTAACAATAAGGGATAATTAATTAAAACCTTGAAAAATCGTCCTTGTTCCATGTTGTTCCACTGAATTATTTATCACCACATCATCAACCAACCCAAACACAACCACAGTATCTAAGAAGTAGCCTTCCAGCTTTGATTTCACTCTCCCCACCCCTCCCAAGCCCTAACCACCCCCCTGCAACCGCCTCCCTCCCGGCCCCTGAATCCTGTGGCCTCACGGACATTTTAGTGCACACCACCATGGTTTTTAGTAGTTCCCTTTTAAAAACTTCAATGGCTCTTAACTAGCAAAATGCAGTCCTTTGCATGGGCTTTCAGTGGCTCTGAACCACATAAAAGAGACCATATGACTTCGTTTCTCAAAGAAGGACAGATCATCCCCAAACAGCCCCGGGGAACCCACGGAGAAGCTATTCCTGACCTCTGCCTGGCATTAAGTCTCCCTCCACGGCTTTGTTATTTTTGGACACTGAAATGACAGAGTTACACACCAAACTCTCTCTGGCAGCAGGTTAATTTAGCGATATTAGCTGCTGAGCTCCCACGTCACCCAGCTCGCCACCTAGATGCTTAAAGACAAGTCTGGGGCTTCAGCTCCTCCCAGGATGGCCTCCTAAGTGCAGACCATTAAAATGACACAAGGCCAGTATTATGACAGAGGCACCAGCTCTTGTATCAGAAGCCAACAGCAAGGTTCTCACCAACAAACGACCAAATACATGCCACTTCCGATGTCCTTTTTTTTTTTTCTTCCCCATCCCGCAGTTTTCAGGTTCTACCCACACATGAAGGCATTTTAATACAACTAGAGATGCCGGGGGGGGGGGGGGGGGGACCACACAACACATTATGCAAATGCAGTCACAAATGTAAAATGATAAATTAGCAAGCAACTATTTAATTATTACTGTGACTAATTCCTGTAGAGGGTGCCACGGCTAATGAACCTGAACTTGTCCTGGGTGACTGCAGTGTGCCGTTGCAACGTTTCCATTTGGTTTGTTTGCTGCCTCTGCAGCTTGGTGAAGTACAGAGCATCTGTTTAATGAGCTCCCACTTCATTACAGAGCTGCGCCACTCACGGAGTCATTCTCCTTAAGCATGCAGGCTGTGTACTGTGCTGTTGTTTTAAAGCAAATACTAATTTATGATTACCTGTCACATTAGGCCATTGAAAATTGTACTCACACTGGCTCCCATGAGCAGAATGCTAATGAGCCGATTATGGACTACGGTGGTGTCCCTCGCTTATAATCCGCGGACATAAATTCCAATCCCCCTACAATATGGGCTCTGGAACAATAGACGCTGTTTGAGAGGACGGGCTGGAGAGAGAAAGGGGTGGTGAAATCATCACATGTAAACGCACAGACGCTCTCAAAGGCCGACAAACGTGGCAATGACCTAATTCAATGTGCAGGGAGCGTCAGAAACACCCGTCACACTGTGTCATGTACGGAGGAAGATGAAAGAATGACTCCCCAGCTAGTCACTCCCTGCCATGGTCATTATCTAATTGAAGTCTGATGCCCAGGCAAGGCGGATCCTGACACGGGGACTGCAAGCCTCTGTCGTACGGAAAAAAAATCCTGTAGATGTGTCCTAAGATGGTACTTGCAGAGAAAATTCCCATCAGTAACACTTTGCCAAAATGCAGCTTTTCATTTCCAAGCCTAATATTTACCTGCAGCCTTTAGCACAATGCACTTTCACCAGTATTTTTTAATTTCTCCATTACAAGCATGCCGTTTGCACTTTAAAATACAGTATTACGCAAAATGCCTCATTAAGCCCGTTTTGTTTGGTTTCTTAGTTTGTCCCCTGTCATTTGGCTCCCTAAATTAAAACTATGGGAAGATGCGACTTTGCCTTTTTATTGGCTGTCTGCTCAGTTTGTTTTTATAATCCTGACTTCATTCTGCCTGGGGACACTGCGGTTTGTTTCCCAGGCTGCTGCCCTCGGTGCACAGAGTGCTACCCAACACCACTTTGTTAGAAACGTGGGCACCGGTGACAATCCGCGCTTATGAACAACGCTCCCAACATCCAACATGAGGCCCCGCACCACGACAGAGGTGGCCAAGGAGCATTCGCAATTTCCCCCACACCGATAATCCTTAGTTAGAGCTGCGATAGGCGGCTGGGCTCATTTCTGCAACAAGGCAGCCATGTGCCCTAAATAAGAACACCAAGATGAGTGCTGTTTTCGACATCTGCTCCCCCAGCTTGTTTGTTTGGTTTTTTTCTTTCTTTTTTTTTTTTTTTTTTTGAATCCCCGTTGAGAAACTGTAGCTTTCCTCCTCAGAGAGTTTCAGACATTGTTCCTCTCGTTTTTCTATGTTTAGCTGCCCAGGACCGACAACTAGACTAAGAGAACGGAAGAAAAGAAAGACCAAAAAAACCAACGTCCACCTGTGACACGGTTAAAGAAAGAAGCAGGTGTGAGGAAGCAGGAGTCCTAGTCTACATATGCCTGTTCTAACTCCTGACCAAACATTGCACACCTCCACCGCACCATCTCTCGGATTCTGGGTGACATTTCTCTGAACAGGGTGGTATTTATGCCTTATGTCTTTCTCGCTGCAGGGAGTAGAGCAGACCCTCGACAGACAGGAGGAGACCTGGCCACTCACGGTCCAGCCACCGGGCAAAGCTCGGACTGTGGTCTTTGCCACATTCACCTTGAGAGGAAGAACAGGACCAAGTGTGAACTTTCTAGCTCTGCTATTCTGCAACTCTACCTTCTTAACAATGATTAAAGGAGCCCTAATCAGCATGGTGTCCGAGACTATTACATTGCTAATATTACTTTTGACTACCTTTCAGGTTTACTCTAGCAAGACGAAAACAGCACTTGAAAATTAGCGACGTTCCTCGGGGCACAAAGGAAGCGACGTGGCTTCTCATTTCAAGTAACGCCCAGTTTACCCCACGGCTTCCTCGACCCACTGTTTCTCCAAAGAAATCGAGTGTAAGTCATCTTTGTGCTACACAAGTCTGACTCTTCCTAATTACAAATTATAAATTATTGGGCAAACTGGCATATTGCTTTTTTTCTCTAACGGAGCCTGAAGAATCGAGATACCCAGTTTTTCATTTTATTGTCTTAATACCGATACGACATGAAAAAATTGGGGTTATTCCAAAGAATGTTTTTCACGGTACCGATATTTAAACTGCAAAAAATGGAAGCAAATTAGTTAATTACTGTCTCCCATTGTATGGGTGCTAACAAATTCCTTTTCCTCACCTATAATGAACTCCCAGTGCTCGCCCAGACGGGGGAGGTGTGGGCAGCAGCGTGGATTTTCTCTGTACAAGTAAATTGCTTTTCCTGATTTACACCGGGATGGGGGGTGGATGTGGGGAGGCAGAGTGCCTATTTACACACTGGATAATCCAATTTGCTTATTTTGCAAAACAGTTTCTTTCCCCTTATTGGCAGCACAAAGCATTGTGCAGGCTCTCAACTGGAGTGAAAAAGGATAGGCATTAGGTACAAGGCCACACAATGACTGTGCTCCATTTAGTAAATGCAGCAGGCCTCACTGAAAAAGAAGGCCGTCAAGCAACGTTGGGAGAAACGTTTTGTTTTATGCTTAGAAGAGGTCTATGCATTAAATGCCCACAACGATGACTAATAGGGACGAGAAATCTCAGGGAGAGGTGGGAAAAAAAAAAAAAAGAGAGAGACTTTAAGTTTTCATTTGGGGTCTCATAAGAGACTTGCCAAATAGGATTTTGCACATTTGCCCAATTCCCAAAAGTCATTCTTTGGAGCCTGGAAGAGAGCTCACGGCTGTTAAATATTCTTTCATGAGATGAGTCAGATAAAACACATCCAGATGTGTAGATACAGATGAAAATGCAGAAATACACATATCCATAAATCAATACCAAAGGCGTTTGGAAATAGCTGAACAAGACCAGTTGGAAAACGAGGGTGTGAAGGAGGGACAGAGAAGGGCTTTGGGGGTTGGGGGGATGGGGACTTCTCAGGGGCCTTGGTTTACTTGTTTTCCTTAGCTCCCCAGAGAGGTCACATGCAAAATCCTTCTCCGAGCGTTAAACCCCTGCTTTCACACTGCAGTAGGCTGGGAAAGAGAACTCCACCTCTTAAAAATGTGATTTTCATGAGAAAGGGAAATCTGCAATGGTCAAGTCGGGCGCCCAGAGCTTTCTACGCAGGCAGTGACCCTGCTGTCACGGAGTCATCGTCATACCAGCCAAAGCAGCCACAAAGACAAGAAGAGAGCCTGGAATGTGCAAAGACAAAAGTGACCAGCATCTCCGCTCCCAGAGGGACCCGCCAAATAGCACGCGATGGCAACGCTCTAGCCTTCCCGGCCATCATGGGATCCTGTGAATAAGGAAAGTGACAAGCAAAACTAATTGCAGGCGGCAGTTGATGAACATTCGCCCGTGTTAAGAGCCACCACCAAGTGTCTGCTTTCTCAAGGCTCTTGGGAACAAGCTAGGCTGATGAAGGGGGCTCTGATCACAGATTCTGTGGGTCCATACGCTCACACATGGGCACACATTACAAAGCACAGCACTATCTGAACGCTGCCATTTTACGTTCCTTCTGGATTCATGTCTTATTATGTAGCACGCTCACAGAGAAGTCAAAATGCCAAGTTTGAGCGTCTACTCAACCATGTTTTGTGATCCGATGCTTCCTGGGAATAAAGCCCGCAGAATGTGACAGTCAGACCCGGTCCTTAGAAACTAGTACGAAGGCAGGTGTAGACACATTGGAAGGCTGCAGGAAAGGTCCCGTGTTCCGAAAACAGTCCTACTCCCTCAGAACCCACCGCCCCTCCTCCCCCTTTGCTGGGCAAACAGTCACAGTTCTCGCTGACATACGAGGCAAAAGGCAACGTTTGCAGACTGCAGGCTTCTCCCTCTGTTAGATCGGCCCCTCCTGCCTGGCACCCAGGAGAACGTCCACCCGTCATGTGATTGACACGGGCTGGCCTCCAGGCCCCGGACCAAGCCCAACTGTACCGGGGTCAACAGAGAGGAGATCCCTTATCATATCACCGCGATGAGGACCCTTGCGCTCATCAACCTTTCCCTAAGTTTTCTTGCACCATTACTCGGAGCAGCAGCCACGCCAGCAGCAAGAGAGGAAAAAAGCGCGGGAGGCTTCAGACGAGCTCAGAAACAACCGGGGTTGTCGAGGAGGGAGAGAGAGTCCCAGGGAGAGCCGGGGAACTCGTTCTTACTCCAAGTGTTCAGACATGCCGAAGTAATGATCCTGGCCACATGTTAGCAAAACATTAGAAACACTTTGGTAAGCAAATAATTTAATTACAGGCTTCTCGGAGGCAGTTTCTCTTGCTTGACCCCTGACCTTTCCCATCGCGGGGCCTCAACTCAGCCTGGGATCCACGCTTCCTATTCTTGTCACAGAATCTCTCCATCTTGTACCATTTAATAGAGTGTGCTCCAGGTGTTCTGTGGTGAATGAATAGTTATATTACTACCTGTCAGACACAATCACACTCTATTCATCATTCTCGGCTGGCTGCATGAAGCCCAGCTTCCAGCGGCTCCCTCTCTATTTCCTTGTTCAAACGTCTGCAGTGCTTTTGGCCCATCTGTCAAGACTGTCATTTAGAGGGAAAACAGTATCAGCGCTTTAAATATATGGAGTTCTCTATTGAAACAGTGCTGTGATTGAACTGTCAGTGTTCTCAGTATCACAGACAGTAATTCACGACTGGTCAGGGCTCCACTGACATCGCCATTACCATGGGGGCCCCGAAGGGTCACGCTGAGGAGTTTTGCTTTACAGTTGGGTCTATAAATAGTGCAATTAACCTCTCAAGAATTACAAAATGCTCTTGAATTCTTTTTACGTGTGCTTCGTGCTCGCGCACTTTAGAGCAACGGGAAGATGAAGGAGAAGAAAACAAAAACGTCCAAAATTGCCGAAACACGTGCCACGTGAGTGGAAACGTATATATTGTTTGGAAAGCAAGCATTTGAAATGCGTGAATATATTTTAAGCCCCCCTTTGCCGTTCTGGAGCAAGATAACATATGCTGAGGTTTCTGAAATTAAAAGGTTTCTGCATCCGAAATAATATATGATGCATGGGAATGAAAGGGCTTCTGTTCAGCCTTATGGAAAGGAAGCGAAGGTTTTCAGTTCTCCGAATTGTTACCTATCCAAAGCAGAGGGGTTCTCACGGCTTCCAGCCCCAGTTTCTCAAGCAAAACACCTGCATTCCCAACCATACTGGGAGAAAACACTTTGAGGAGCCAAATGCTATCTCTAAATCTCTCATCTGAGAACACAATCCCCAAAACAAGAGAATTTCGGATGCTGGTCAAGCGGCCTTCAGATGACTTCCCTGCATTTGAAAGGCTCCCATCACTGAAAGGCTTTATCATTTCTTCTTCAGGAAATCCAAGCACTTTCTAAAAGAAGCACAGAAGGCCAGCAAAGCCTCAGAGACAACCCCACACCCCAATCTCTGCTTTCTGCAAATCCTAGTCTGTCAGGCCACCGCCCCGCTTCCTTTCTGGAAACCCAAATAGTAAGACAAGCCTTTTCGGGATCTCTCTACAGACACACTTAGGCGTGTACATCTCCTATGCTCACATGGAAGTGATTCAGAGTAGTCACTTGGACGGCTGCTGAATGAGGGCACTGGGTTTTACTCTTTATCCCAGGGAACGTCTCCTAACACAAGAGGGTACGGGGCCGCACGGATGCCTCGCAGATGAGCGTGTGATATGCTTTCTCTTCTGCAGGATCATTTCAGCACGAAGAGCGTGGTTTTGTTTTGCTAGGTACCACATTGTTCCACGGACAGAGCCAACGAGCATTTTTAATTTGCGAACCAAGTTATGTGGCTAAAAATAACCATTGATTTCTGTCACAGCATTTGTCTTGCTTCAGAGGTAATTTTACCCACTTTTTTTCCTTAAGGGAAGGAAAGGGATGCGATGTGGGGCAGGGGGTGGGGGGCTTCAGCAGAAGAAAGCCACAGACCTAGCAACTGGTCCTTTAGGACACCTACTTATGTGAACCATCCTCTAAAAGCACAGTAACACATCATTTTCTTAAACATCCTCATCACCAAAAGAGGAGGATTAAGGCGGTATTTCAGCCAGCTTCCATGCTTGCAGGAGGCAGAGAGAAGAGCAGAGAGCTATAAACCTTCCCATTAGAGCTATTTTCTGGGAATGGCTCTCCCACCAATCCGCAGCTATGCAGAAGTAAAAGCCTTTGCTTATCACAGCCACGGAACAAGGATAATTAAGAGGTAATTTCTTCCAGTTAGGGTGCACTTTCCTTTTCGGAGACAATCATAAAAGGCAGACGGAGGTGCCCAGGAACCCCGTGTTGTCATTGTTTTCATCTTCTGTGACTGCGCCCTTCTCTTCCTGCCCTCAGTTGGAAAGCAAAAAAAAAACAAAAACAAAAAAAAACAAAAAAAAAAAAACCTTTGCTTATTATAGAAGCAGAGTAAGAGAGTAAGTGCTGGTCTCATCCCATTAACTGTCATATTACCAGGCTCGGTGCCATCACATTGGAGTTTCACTGAGCATTCAGAACTGCTTAATTATGTACAGTAAAGACAGTCTGCTGAGACTTTCCTTCTTGATTAATATGGGAGGGGGAGGGGAGGTGAAGGGTCACCTCCAAGGCTTCCTCCTGCCTTGCGCCCAAAGTGACTCGGTGTGACAAAGGCTTTTGTGAGTTATGAAATAAATTAAAGCGCCTTTGGGAGGCAAGATGCTCGCATCAAGGGATGAAGCTACTTTTGATTTTGCAGGCTAACGGCAGATATCTGCCCCCCCCCCACTCGCCCTGTGTTGGCATTACACTCTATAGTACATTCCTTATAAATTACACCACCCCGTGTTAATTACAGTGTGCTGACAGTGCTTGTCATTACCAGGCCTGCTACAGGCTTTGTGCGCTCGGACTGTAATAGCTGTTTGTTCTGAGGAATGTGGCAGAGCTGCCTAAGTGGCTGAGCCGGGTCACTGCGAACATCCCTCTCTCCAAGTCTCTCACACTGGCTCTATTTTTACAGCCTTAATCCCTCCGCTCGGCCTCAGCGCCCGGCCCCTCCCCCCAGTCAGGCAGATGTATAGGTTACAGTCTAGAAGCACCAGGGCATTCACTGAGGCTCAATCAACTGAGGCGCGCATTGTGCTCCGCTCATTGTCGGCCTTTCAAAGCCTCCAGCTGAAATGCTCTTCTCTCCTTTGTCCGACCTCTGGAGGACAAACAGGACCTGCTCTCATCTAAAGGGACAGTTGGAGGTTCCTGCCCCAAAGTCTAATTCAGCAGTCGGGCCTCAGGCAGGAAGCTCTGTATTCCTGTCTGACAGCCTGTGAAGGAAGAGGCTAGAAATTCGGAAGCCAAGTCACGACCCAGGCTTCTCCTCTTCTTCCCCAACTAAGATGCTGGGTCAGACATTTCTAGAATCACCAACAAATACAAGCGTAGAAATCGGTCTTTTAGCTAGAAAAAAAGACATTAATAAAAAAAAAAACCAAAAACACCAAAAACCCACCTACCATTCAGTGAACACCTACTTATGGGGATCAAAGGTCAGGTTCTGGAAAAACCATGATGAATACAATATAGCCCCTGGTCTGCAGGGCCTCAAAGCCTAGGAGGGGAAGCAGAAGGGTAAGTAAGTAGTTCTAATTCTGTGTGAAGTACAATAATAGAGGTGAAAACTGAATTTCTCTCTACCTCCCCAACCTGTGGGGTCAGGTGTGGTCACTGTTATTATTAACAGTAATAACTCAAATTTCTTCTGCTTTATGCACTCACGCATTTCTTAGAGTCCCCAGACAAGGCCTCCTCCTATGTGCTTCTCAGAAATTCCTATCCTGCTGGTACTTTGACTGCTGGGTCAGGCATCATGGCGCCAAAAGGTCATGGCTTCTGTCCCCTTCTGTCTTTCGAGTGGTCCTCTATTAGAGGGTTACCAAGGCAGTGCCATTCGGGCTGCGGTCTCTTCTAGGATTTGTGGTACAAGAGCCTACCCTGTTCTCGAAAGGAATCAGAAAAAAGATCCACAAAGGGCCAGGCTATGAGACAGACCTGAGTGAAAAGTCACTTTTCCCCGATAGTGCCACAACCAAGCCTTTCTTAACTGTGACACGCCATGTTCCCGCTGCCGGACTCCTTTCTCTCTCGAGGTGACTTTTCATACCAAGTTCCTTTGTCTTCCTGTCCGGCGGCTGGGCCTACTCCCACGGTGGATAGGACATTCCAGACACGCCTTTATCCTCCTTGGCCTCCAACTCTGAGACAGGTGTGTACAAGGTATCTTGAGACACTCACATACTGCATCCCCCCCCCGACACACACACACCCTAACCCACGCCACGCCCACCGAACATAGGAAGAGAGACTGAGATGGCTGTCACCATCTCTACAAGTCAGTCGTGTGGTGAATCAGGTCAACCAGTCAATCAAAGGCTACTGACTTAGGGAGATAAAAACCGCCTTCCGTTCACATGCCAACACAGAGTACGTGCGGGTATATACAATGCAGAGAAAATTACTTCCAAAGTCAAACGAACTTAACTCAAAGTTTATTTTCTCAACCGAGCCACTGTACCACATATTCCTTGACCTTTTGCCCAGATTTTGGAATCTAACGCCAGTAAGTTGAGATACCATTGTCTCTTTTAAGCCTCATCCTTACAGAAATAATAATAACTATTATTAGTCCAGAAGCTTACTATTAAGACAAAATAGAGTCAACTCTGCCAGAAGGAAGAAATCCCTTAAAGTCATTCACCCATCACCTCACTAGGGACTTGAAAGCTCTTTTCGATGCCTGCCATTCATGCCAAGGGGAACAGTTTGAACATCCAAATGTCAGCATGAAGATATTTTCTTCAGTCTGGCTTGTTCTGTGCACTTTACAGCTTCAGCCTGCGTGAGTGTTACTATAAAAGCCAAAGTGTGCCTAGTGTCTTTGAGTGACTTCGAACATTTCCAAGGATAAGCCTATAATGGACTTCGGCTTCACTTGCTGACTCTTGAATTATCACCCCAAAGTAAGCCACAACTCAAGTGTAAACACTGCTGTGTGTGTTTGTGTGTGTGTATATATGTGTGCAATGTGCACACATACTCCTTGTGTATGCACTCATCTATAGATAACAAGACACAAATTTATGACTGTACATTATGAAGCTTCCCTGGAAGACAGAAGATCACATAATACACATTAAACATGCCATATGAGGCGCACCTGGGTGGCTCCGTCACTTAAGCGCCCGACTTTGGCCCAGGTTGTGATCCCCTGCTTCCTGAGTTCAAGCCCCATGTCGGGCTCTGTGCTGACAGCTCGGAGCCTGGAGTCTGCTTCGGATTCTGTGTCTCCCTCTCCCGCTGCCCCTCCCCTGCTCACACTCGCCTGCATGCCGTCTCTGTCTCCTTCTCTCTCAAAAATAACTAAGCATTAAACATTTTTTGTAACAAGAGATTTCCAAAGAATGCCATACTAAATCATGAGTTACATAGTATGACCTTTATCTTGGCTTCTTCTGGCAAACTGATACATTTGACCTTCATCATTTCCTTACAAAACTTCTTTGCATATGGAACAGGGTTTCTTTCTCTCTTAGTTTCCAGTGTTGTTGATAAGGATAATGGTAATGTGTATCATGAGAAATAGCGAAATCTTTCCCTGGAAATTAAGAATTTTGTAGTCCTACAAAATAGCCCCCAATCCCTAGTCGGGAGGCTCCTGGAGCCACTCCCTAGTGAATACGTATTTAAGTGAACCTTCCTTCCATTAATTTTTCCTCTCATAGTGTTGCCCTCAACTACCTCAAACAACTCGAGCAAATTGGACTCAAGTGTCTTCCTATACGAATTTTTTTTTTTTTTCAAAGACCAAGATCAGTTTTCAAAGATCCATTATCGGTAGGACCCATTTTTGAAACTTGCGCACACATGCAGCTTTCTGTCTTAGCCTCTGAACTCCCGGAAGCCCCTCCGCCATCATCTTGACCACCCAGCACCGGCGACAAACATTCTCGGGCCCTTGCAGAGGCCTTGTTTGTATCCAGTTGGGCGCAAGGACCCCTGAGCCACAGCAGCACTTACCAGGCTTTGCAAAACTGCTGTGGGAAACGCAGGGCCCACGACTCCTTCCACGTCTCCTCCATGCAACTAGCTGCCTCAACGTCACATACAGTCTAAGTGCCTCGAGGCCCCTCGGCCAGACCCACCTGCGAGGACCCAGCCCTCTTGTCCAGAGATGCTGTAACACACCTGGAGGGCAAGCTCCGACCTCCGGTGTCAGCATTATTAACCACAGACAATTACCTTGGCACGACGGCTTGGCGGTCACGGGCTCTGTGGGACGGAGAGCTGAAACGGGCTTTTGTTTCTCAAGACAACTCACGCGGGGCGTTTTCCTTTCAGTTACAACCGGGGACTAGAATTAAGTGACTCGGGGGCACGACCTCAATCATACTGCAATAATGAGGTGTTTTGGGCATCACGTCAACAAGCACCAGCCATGAGCCCGCTTTCCAAAGAGGGCAAGTCCAATGTGCCTGAAGACCTTGCTGATCCGTTCTGCTGCCCTTTCCTGTTCCCAAGGACTAGCCCATGCCAGTCTCAGCTCTGCAGAGCCCGCCCTGGGCCTCGCACACTACTGCTCAAGAATCCCGGAGACGTTTATCTACACCAAATGACCAGCTCCGTGACTGAAACAGGACGGTGCTGTCAATCATTTCTTTCGCTCCGCCCAGGAGAAAACTGCATTGGAACTAAGCGTTTCTACATAATCCACGAGCTTGTCTGACAAGTACCACCAAACGTCTTTTCTTTTTTTTTTTTTTTTGAGCTTCAAACTGCATTTAGCTCAACCAAGAGTCAATCCGTTTCCACATGTCGTGAGCCAGGCACAGTTCCATGCGATAACTCCGAGTACGTAAGATATCCAAGAAAATACGTGGTTTTAAAAGCAACTTATTTTTTTAGAATGCTGGACCCCTTCAGTATTTAACAAAAATTTCTACTGTTCTAAGGGAAAAGAAAAAAAAAAATCCTGACAATAAAAACGAGGAGCAGACTGCAATCTAGTTTTGCCTTTTAAATTTAAATATGTGCCCAAAGCTGAACATGTGGTAATCTGAGCTTGCTCCACACATTAGGCTTCTCGAGTTGGAGTCTCCAATTTTTATCTCGTGGCCATGATTTTGAACCTGTTTCACAGCATTTCTTGGTCTGGGGTGACCACGTGCGCAGGCATCAGCAACGCCACACCCATGAGATATACTCAGCCAGCCCCCGGAAGGCTGGGAGCATCACATCATCTGTTCCAAGCACTCTGAATACAGACAATTGCGGCCAATCAGATAACACAAGGCAAAACTACCCCCCCCCACACACACACACCTTTTTAACTGACACATAACATTATATTATTTTCAAGTGCACAATGTAATTCCCTTTTACAAGTAATGAGAGCCAAGAAGGGACACCAGAGAACTATGTATTTCCTGGTAGAATTGTTTGCACCTTCTTCTTGCAAATCACAACTGCCAAAAAGGCAAATCAGACATAGATGATTGTTTGTTTCGTTTTGTTTTTCCCTATCAAGATTTGAGAGCAACAGCCTGGCTTTCTCACATCCACTGACTCCAGACCAGGACTTTTCTGTGCAGAGGCAGCAAAGGAGAGCAGGCAAGTCTACTTAGAAAAAGTTCGCCAGGTCATTCTAACATTCCAACTCCCTCCCTTCCCCAGGAAGAGTCCTGGAGTCGATGGACCATGAGAATGAATGAGTTGACACCACTGGTGACAATGAGGTTTAAAAGGGGAATCATGGGGTCTAGGTTGGGAAAGCAAAGGGGAAGGTCAAGTTTGGGGAACGCTTGATCAATGAGGAGGACAAACTTACTGGACAATTATAAAGAGATTTCTACTTAGCTCTGTTTGTGGGATGTATTGGGTGTGTCTAACCCCCCCCCCTTTCTTATTATTTTCCTAACTTTACAATAGGAAAGCAGAGGAGTCTACTTTGCGGTAATAACTGACCAGGGGAAGAAGAGGTCAGTGAAGGTCAGAGCTAATGTTTCCAAGATACGAGTTTCTAGAGAGTTCTTGTTACTCAGTCCTGCCAAAACCTCCCAGAGGATGTAGTAAGATTTCAACTGGCAAGATAAGGGGTGCCTGGGTGGCTCAGTCGGTTAAGCATCCGACTACAGCTCAAGTCATGATCTCACAGTATGTGGGCTTGAGTCCTATATCAGGCTCTGCACTAATAGCTCAGAGCCTGGAGCCTGCTTCAGATCATCTCCCCCGCTCTCTGCCCCTCCCCCACTCATGCTCTCTCAAAAGTAAACAAATATGAAAAAAAAATTAAACTGGCAAGATAAAACACAGAATGCCCAGTTAAATGTGCATTTCAAGTTGAAAACATGAATAACTTTTTAGCATAAGTAAGCCCCTTGCCATATTCAACATTTTAACTATACTAAAAAGTATGTGTTGTCTCGATGAACTTTACATTTAATTCAACACCTTGTACTTGCATTAGCTAAATCTGGGGGACTGAGTAAAATAGATCCTGAATTTACCAACTAACACAAACCGTTAATTGGTGAGATTTTTCTTGCAATCCTTAGGATTCTAAATGGGAAGCTATTTTAACAAGTAATTTACATCCTTCTGGCCAGTCAAGCCTATGAGTGACTAACCTTTCTTAAACAAACCCCAAGTGTCAGAAGTCATTTCTACTTTGATCTAGGTTGGACTGTACCCTGAATCAAAAGCTCCCTTCAATTTAACTAACAGGATGACAGCCAACAAGGCGTTAACATGATCTGTGGCTCTTTGGCAGTGGATTTCCTGCCAGCAAGTTTCTGAAAAGTTCCATCATTTTTGTCACGTTGCTGGAACGGGCTCTATCTGGTTTCCTCATTGCCCTGACTTGTAATTTAAAAAAACTGTTCCTAATCTGCATATGTAGTGAAACTCATTAGAAAGATAAATATGATTTCTGTACCAACTGGCAATAAATGGAGCACAGCATTATTTCAAAGTGTTGTTTACCAAAGTTGGGGAATGTGGGTTCCTTGAAACATATGTAAAATGTAAAACCCTCATACAGACATTAGTTGATGTGGGCTTTATGGCAAAACAATTAGTAATATCTTCACCCCTAAAATATAGGTTATACTAGCTCAATGACTACACCAGTCATTCTCAACCCATGGTACACTTTGGAAGGACCTGGGGAGTTATAAAAAGAATACTAATGCCTGGACCACAGATGCATTAAATCCAGATTCCCTCAGGTGCATCCAGGGTTCAGCAAGAGCTCAGAACCAGAGCCATAGACATTATAGACACGCACAATTATTTGTTTCAGATGAGCTTGACTGAGGGAGATTAGCCATCCAAAAATGGCCACAGCTACCAATCGTAAGACAGTTTGTTTCTAAATGTATAGGTATTAAGAAGATACTGAACACAGGAGAAAAAATATACTAGAAGTATTCAATTTTCAAGTCTATTTGGGTTGTTTTTTCCTTCACAAAGTAGCCTTCATTGTTCTTGACTTTTAAGAAGGTTTTAAGTTTGAAAGCTTCTGAATTTTGAGCCATTTTATATCCCACCTATCAAGAATGCTCAAGGTTTACCATTCATTGTCTAATACCTTACTTTACCCAATTAAGCCTTAATATCATGTAAGTTTTAAGATTTCACATCAGCCGAGATGGGCTATCAGAGTATTATTATCTTTTTTAATCCAGTCTCTTGTGTTTACAGGCAAGGGAAACTTATTTTGTCTAAGGCAGCATCAGTATCACCTGGGAACAGACTGTCAGCCTTGCTCCAGAGCTACCGTAATGGAAACTCTGGAAATCTGATTTCCTACGCTTTTCGGCGTTTCTGAAGTTCCAGAGTGTACATTCTTGCGTTTGTACTACCCGATTCTTGTTTTTCCCCCTCAGTAGTCTTGCGTTGTGTTGTCCTAACTTCTAGGAATGCCCAGTTCAGTGCTGGGGGCCTTGGGGGTGGAATGAAAGCATCTTGCCCCCTAACACTTCATCATCCCTGAGTTGAGCTTCATGGGGAGGCACCCTCTGGGAGTATTAAGAGAGGTCCATGCACAGACTCTATGACTAGATGATGGAAGGTGCAGCTGTATAGGACAGAGCTCAGTTGGTCCCCAGATGGGGACCCGAGCCCCATCTTCACGAAACCAGTGCAGGCCAAGTTTAGAGAAACCTGGGGGACTCTGTGAGACCCTTGTATGGTCATTAAGGGAGGAGTGACCGTATCTAGCATTCTTCAGAAAAACCACAACGAAACCACCATCGTTCTGTTCTTTATTCATGTCCCTCTTCTGCTTGGGGGACTCCCCTTAGACTCCTTACACCTTTCCTCCACTTTTAAGACTTCTCTGAAGACTCCTTCTCCTCATCCACACTCAGCTTCAGTAAGATGAGGCAACTCCTGTCCACACTCACACTTAACACCTTTGCTGCCCATTTTCAAGCAAAAAGTGTTTGCCTCTACCACTCGCTTCAAAATTTTTCAAAACCGAGGACCATACCATAGTCAATACTCAGTAAATGTTGACCGACTGCATGAATTACAAGTAAGGGGTCAAAGAAACTTTGGGGTGATGACTACAGAAATCAACATTAGCAACAGTCACATGCTCCAGCATCATCACCTACTATTTGTCTTTACAAATAACAATTTATCAGACACCAGAAAGAACGGAGTATGATCTTCAACAAATTTAGAATTGGTAATTCCCAGTTCTTTGCTATTTGCCTCAGTGGGGTACTGTGTCACCTTCATGAGGTTTACGTTCCAAATTATGGTTTTAAGAAATAAATTATATAACCACTTGAATGAAGGAAGAAAAGGCTTCCTAATGTTAGCATTTACTTCAAGATTGTTAAACACAATTTTTTAACCAAGTATCTCTCAACCATATGTTCAGTCGCATCATGCAAAATGTTTAATTTTCTTCCATAACAGAATGAACTTTCATAAATGTAATATGCTTAGTACTGATTACATATTACATTATACAAATGTAATATTAATATGCTTGAAATATACTGGAGAATACTTACATTCATTTTCATAGAGAAGAGTGAGAGTGACCACTGTGAAAAAAAAAAAAAAGAAAGGAAATAGGTTAAAAAAAGGAATAAAAGGGCTTTCCATGAAAGACAAGAGAGGATTGATTCAGATCTCAAATTCCAAGATTATAGATTGTTCCTTTCTTGGAGGTATTTTTAGTGTTTACATTTCCATTTGATTTTTTTAATACATTCCTCTCCTTTTTTAATACATTCTCCATCTTGTCATCTATTTTTCTGAACGTATTAATCACAGTTATGGTAATGTCTGTGCTTGAGACTTCCATCATCTGGGACAACTATGAACCTATTTTTATAATTTGTTTTCTAGGTTTTTGGTACATGTGGCAATTTGTGATTAACAGATTAACACTGCATAGGAAAGACACATGAAATACAAATGGAAAAGAATAGCTCTAGAAATTACCTTGCTTCCAGGTGAGCTCACCCTAGCCTCTCCTGAGCAGGTGAAAGGGAGCCTTTTATTTTAATATAATCAGGGACTGGGCTCACCTAGCTGCTTCACATCTTTTGGCCTCTGGTTTGCCTTCACTTCTAGCATGTGGCTCTTCGGAGATCTCAACAATGACTGGGAGTGTTTAGTGTTTACTAGGTTTCCTCCTCCTTTTCAGGTTATGTTCCCCAGTTTATGGGTCCCCGCCCCCTTGGCAGAGTGAGAATTTCAAAAATTTAATTCAACCTAGCCTCTCACCTCCTGCACTTGAAGAACTTAGCAAATGCCTCAACAGGACAACTACTGAGCATAGGTCTCCCTTTTCTGCAACTCATTTGATCTAGGGTCTTGCCCTATAGGTCTTGGCTGCCTGAGAGCTCTCTGACGCCTTTAACGGGATTTTCTATGGATCTTGTACCCATTCATTCAAGAGATAAGTCAAAGCAGACAAATTGGAAAATGTAAAAGGACCAATAATGACCACCAATATGGCATTCTGTATAGATTAGCATCAATATAGATTTCAGTGAGCATTCAATAGAAGACTCAGACTCAACACTTGTGGCAACTGTTTTTATAGAAGGGAGGGACCTTGGCAGGGTAATTATAAAATACATCAAAAGTTAGGAGCAGGGAAAGAAAAGGGACAATAAAATGGTAAAGGTTTCATAAGAAAATATTCTAATTTTTGTAATAAACAATCAACTAGCCCTGACTAAATCTGAAACAGACAAAGGGTGAAAAAAAGGACTCAAATTTCTGAATTTACATAATCTTGCATCTTATCCCTAGCGAGATCTATTGGAATTGATACAACCATTTGCAATGGAAAAAAAAAAAAATCAAGTTTCATCAGTTCTTTTGCTGTCATTCTTGTTTTACAGTTTTCACTTACATTCAAATAAAATTAAGTTCAGGAATTTTATTGTTCACATTTCAGACTACTTGGGCCTCTTCATCTTTCTGCCTGTATCTCCCCATCTTACTTTCTATTTTGTGTGTCCATAGATTCATGGAACGATGATGACCACATAGTAAAAGCATTTATTTCAACGTGGTACATTGGATGTCCCCCCCCCCTTTTTTTTTTCTTTATACTTCTCTGTATTTCCCTGTCTTCTAAACAATGTGTATTATATTGATCTTTGCTGAAATGGACACTGTCTTTTCCTGTCCTCGAGTATTAGTAAATCACGAACCCTAAGTTCCCCCAGCAGACTCTTCTTTCCCCTTCAGCACAGGGATTTTTGTCTTATTTATTATTCTTAATGTTTATTTATTTTTTAGAGAGAGACAGGCAGACAGAGCATGATTGGGGGAGGGACAGAGAGAGACGGAGACACAGAATCCGAAGCAGGTTCTAGGCTCTGAGCTGTCAGCACAGAGCCCCACTCGGGGCTCCAACTCACAAACCGTGAGATCATGACCTGAGCCGAAGCCAGATGCTTAACCAGCTGAGCCATTCAGGCGCCCCTCATTTATTATTCTTGCATCAAGTGCCAGGGCAGGCACAGCCCAAATATAGAAGGTACTAAATAAATAGTTGCGGCATAGAAGTTTAGTTCATACTCTTTGTGGAAGCTGAAGCTCGAATCCTAAGACAACAGACTGGGTATCCTCAGTTGTTGAGGAAGAATTGGGGCTCAAAGAAACTAAGGGAAACGTCTTTGCCAATCCTGTTTCCTCTGAGCTTTAGCTAGTATAGTCACCGATGGGCATCACACATTTGCTTCTCCCTCCTCAGTACCTCATCTCACTGACTCTCAATATGTTAAAGAAAATGTATCAAACTCAAGAAGTGGAAATCCAGCTGAAGTCATTAAAACAGCAAATGGGAGTCTACAATGGCACTTGACCCTGCACTCGGAAAGACAAAAACACTATAAACCCAAGAGCTAAAAATAGGCAAGTGACTCCAAGTCCTCAATCTCAATCTCCAAGATTACCTGAAAGTATTTCCTTGGAAAACTTGAACAAAAGGAGCTCTGTCACTGCCTGGAAGAGGCACGTACAAAACGCAAAACCCACTACGATAAAGCCAAGAATCTGACTCTTCCATGTACATCAGCTCAGAAGATGTACTAATACTTTCTCCATCGGAATTTATACACCGTTCAGAAATGCCTCCCCTCTTTGTCATACAGTGGTTCTACCTCTTGAATTCATTTGCCTTGTTGTTTTTTTTTTCTATCCTGCACCACAGAGACTTTTTCCTGAACAAGATCATATCTCTAAGTTTGCTTTCTTAGATTTAAAAATCCCCGCTGTCCATCTATTTCTCCAATCCATGTACGAGAGCACTGTTTTCAATTTCCCGGGGCTCCTTTGACATGGGCTAGAACTATACACTCTCACATCCTTCTCCAGCTCTCAGAACACCAGAAAAAAGGAAACCGAATGATCTCTGTTCAACCCACTCATCACCCCTTTCCTAGAAGCAGTGCAAACTACACAGGTACACAGTACAAATTTTAAAGAATGAAATTTGGTAAGAAATATGCCTAATGTAGCAACAGAGGTCATTTCTGGGTCATGAAATTAAGAATTAGGATCTACATGATTCTCTATAGTCGGTATTTTCTGATTTTTTATCTACAAGAAACATCATTTACTTCTTTCCTTTAAAAAAAAAAATACAAAACATGGTACCACAAGGTAATATATTGCTTACGCATATGCTATTGTATTCAAATCTTGGATGAAATGAATCATTTTAAGGAAACTGTGAGTTTCAAAAACTTATTTAAAAAGGTTAGAAAGCGGGGCGCCTGGGTGGCTCAGTCGGTTAAGCATCCGACTTCGGCTCAGGTCACGATCTCGCGGTCCGTGAGTTCGAGCCCCGCATCGGGCTCTGGGCTGATGGCTCAGAGCCTGGAGCCTGCTTCCGGTTCTATGTCTCCCTCTCTCTCTGCCCCTCCCCTGTTCATGCTCTGTCTCTGTCTGAAAAATAAATAAATGTTAAAAAAAAATTTTAAAAAAGGTTAGAAAGCTCAAACAATAGTAAACAAGGGGAAACTGCAAACTGTCAAAGAGTCGTCTTCTCCATTCTTCACCATCATCACCAACAACAAATAAGCCCAAGTTGATTTCTGTCAGTAAATCAAAAGGAAAAAAAAAACTGCCCATGTCATTTTAACTGTTACAGAAAATAAATCAGGCTATCATTAATCTAAAATCTGGAAAAGTTAGCAAACAAAAAGGTAACAAATGAAACTTGTTTGTATATTTTTGGTCAAAAATCTACTTATGAACAAATATTTAGCTAAGAAAGCATAAAGTCAGCAATTTAAAAAAAAAAAAAGCTAGGTTAATCTAGTGAGGTTTACTAAAAATGCAAGAGAGATCAGTGTTAGAATGTCTAATTGTACTAATCACCAAATTAATAATTCAGTGAAGAAAAACTAGAGAACAATATTTATGGTGACCAAAAAATATTAGATGTAACAGTTGTCAAATTTTAACTTAAAAATTAATAGAAAGGACATATATATAACTCAGTCATTTAAGGTATCATGATACTTACACTTGAAATACCATTAACTTTGGTGATACTAATCGGGACGCCTGGGCGGCTCAGTCGGTGAAGCGTCCACCTTTGGCTCAGGTCATGATTTCACTGCTCACCAGTTTGAGCCCCATATCTGACTATGTGCTGACAGCTTAGAGCCTGGAGCCTGCTTCAGATTCTGTGTCTCCCTGTCTCTCTGTCCCTCCCCCACTCATGCACACTCACTCTCTCAAAAATAAATAAAAACAGGGGCGCCTGGGTGGCTCATTCCATTAAGCGTCCCACTTGACTTCGGCTCAGGTCATGATCTCATGGTCCGTGAGTTAGAGCCCCGCGTCGGGCTCTGGGCTGACGGCTGGGAGCCTGGAGACTGCTTCGGATTCTGTGTCTCCCTCTCTCTCAGCCCCTCCCCTGTTCATGCTCTGCCTCTCTCGGTCTCAAAAATAAATAAACGTTAAAAATAAATAAATAAAAATAAATAAATAAATAAAAACATTAAAAGTTTTTTTTTTAAATTGGTGATAGGAAGAATGTTTTAATTTTTTTAATGTTTATTTTATTTTTGAAAGAGAGAGAGAGCACATAAGCAGGGGAAGGGCAGAGACAGAGAGGTACAAAGGATCCCATGTGGGCTCCGTGCTGATGGCAGAGAGCCAGATGCAATCCTCGAACCTTAAGACCATGACCTGAGCCGAAGTCTGGCACTTAACTGACTGAGCCACCCAGGCACCCCAAGAATGCCTTTAGATAACAATATTCTGGAAGAACTATCTACTATAATCAGACAAGATAAATAAGTTAAAGTATATTTGAAATGTGGAGTTAAAAATATTGCTTAAACCTAGATGGTTAAGATGATAAGCTAGAAAACTAGGGGGGAAATGAGAAATCAAAAGAATTGGTTAGAGTTAAAATACAAAAACTACTTATTTCATACAGATAATGGAGATGTACAAAATACAATAAAGCTTATCCACAATAGCAACAAAAATAATACATTTTATAATGAACTTACAGGTGTAGAATGTATGTTTACACAATTATTAAAAGTGAGGAACATAAAAGGAAATTGGATTTAATGTAAAGATATACTTTTTCTTAGAGTTTACAGTATATTGGAAAAAATGTGGATTATCCCTAAATTAAGCCTAAATTTAATACTGTCCCAATCAAGTCCCAATAGAATGTGTCCCAACACAGCAAAGTTACCCAGAGTAATACATATAATATCCACACACAAAAAAACCAAAGTGATGATAATGTTTGGGAGAACACAGAGAAATGCCTTTGTAACAGGTATTAAGACACGGTAAAGCTAATATGTGAGTCTTCTGCGTTCACCTAAGACGGAAGAGAAGGTATCAACCATACCCTCTCACTGAACAAGAGTAAAACCATCATCTATGAGGCAATTGTTCTTAGGAATCCACCAACAGGCAGCCCAAAGTTGTGATCTCTGAGAAGAGAGACCAGGTGAACCCCCTGTTACCTTGTTTTCCTGCTTTAGATCCCTTTCTGGACCATGGGACAAGAAATGCCGCCCAAGCAAAGTAGCATGAAGTTCTGCAGTTCTAGTTGAACTAGAACATGTTCAAGTTCTGGCCACACCAGAATAGAAAGAACTCCCTGACCATGGTAGATGTGCATTTGAGACCACAAAAGGTCATGCATGAGTCATGACCACAGTCTACAGTAGGACTGGGATTTACGATCAAGAGCAAAACCCAAATGGACACACACAAGCATATCACAAAACAACACCTAAAAAGGCCAAGAAGACGTGCTAGGAATTCGACTGCCTGCATGAAGAAAACTCAACATCTCTCCCTTAAATGTACGATTATAATTTCCAGCTTGTACTAAAAAAACTACTGGATAGAAATAGAAAAGAAAATAAGGCGCAAAATTAAGAAATAAAATAGTCAACAGAGGACTTCCTGTTTCCAGGCTAGTGTGTGGAGAACCTAAAAGTCTCTACTCCATCCTAACAAGTAAAAAGCTGAGCAGACTGAAAAAATCAACAACGCTTCTTAGATCCATCACCAAAGCGAGGTCATAGGACAAACTGCTGTCCTGAATATAGGACAGACAAACATGGATATACAGAATCACAACTTACTAGAGCAGAAAACCCACAAATAGAAATCTTCATGGGAGCCAGTGCTGAGGAAGGGAAAACTCAACTATAATTAATGAATCTCCAGAGACTGAGTGTAGACAAGACTGAGGATTTAAAAAAATAAAAATCAGGGGGTGGGGGGCTCCCACAGTGAGTTTTATGTCCTGGAACCCTACCAGGTTTTCACAGTAAATATTCAAGAAAAATCTTCTTGGGCTTCTGGCAGAAGAAGGGGGGAGAAGTCATTTTTAAATATACCAGAGTTTTTTGTAACTCTTAATAAGACCTTCCCTTAAAATAAACTATCTACCAGAGAAGAACCTTTTGGAGTTTTGTCAGAGGCTAACTAACCTAGGGGAAGAAAACACCCAACTCCAGCTGGCTCTAGCCTTCTACACGTGTTAAAGAAAATATGCAAGGAAAATCCCTCTACCTTCTGCATGGAGGAAGGGAATTACCAAGCTCCAGCACCCTCTAGTCATTTGGTTCCACCTAAGTCTGGGAAAAAACTGACAGGCACTTGTGGAGTCCAGAGCCCAGGGCCACTGATGCCCTAAAAACCCTAGACATTGTCATAGGACAATATAATTACTAAAAGCCTGTTTACAAATGTTCCTTTCAGTCAGTACATTATGCAACAATATTCACAATTGCCTCAAATGCCAATGTATAAATACACCAATTAAAAGATTATTAGGTGAATCAAATAATAAGACCTAACTACATGCCATCTGTAAGAAATCCTTTTTAAATATAAAAGACACATATAGATTAAAAGTAGGGATGGAAAAATACATACTATGATAACACTAATTAAAAGACAGCATGAGTAGCTACAGTACTTTAACACAGCAGATTTCAAAACAGGGCAAGTTATGTGGGATACAGATGGCATGATATAATGATAAAGGGGTCAATTCTCCAAGAGGACCTATCAATCTTTAATGTGTATGTGCCTAACAACAGAGTGTCAAAATACATGAGGCAACAACTGATAGAATTGCAAGGAAAAATAAATGAGTATACTATGATAGTTGGAGACTTCAATACACTCAATCAGAAATAGACAAATCCAGTGGGCAGAAAATCAGTAAGGACAGAGTTGAACTTAACAGCATAATCAATCAACTGGATGTAACTGTCATTGATATAGCACTCCACCCAAAAATCATCACAACACACCTTCTTCTCAAGCTCAGTTGGAATGTTCACCAAGATAAACCGCATTCTGGGCCATACAACACACTTTGACAACTTTAAAAGAATAGGAACTATACTATGTCTGCTTTTCAGAGCACAAGAGAATTAAAGCAGAAATTAGTAACAGAAAGATAGCTGGAAAAATCCCCAAATACTTGGAGACTAAACACACTTCTAAATAAAACATGGGTCAAGAAGCAATTTCATGAGAAATTTTAAAACCTAAAATATGATAATAAAAATACAACTTACCAAAATTTGTGGAATTCAGTGAAAGCTGTGTTTAGTGGGAAAGTTATGGCACTGAATGCATATATTAGAAAAGACAAAAATTTTAAATCAATAATCTAAGCTTCAATCTTAGGAAACTAGCAAAAGAAGAACAAATCAACTCCTAAGTACAAGCAGAACAAATAATAAGAATTAGAGAAGTCTACAACATCGAAAACAAAAACTCATTAGGGGAAAAATATCAATGACACCAAAATCTAGTTCTTTAAAAACAAAAATCAGTAAAATTGATAGGCCTACAGCCAGATTAAGAGAAAAAGAGGTGACACAAATTATTAAAATCAAAAATGAAAGAGGGGACATCACTACAGGTCTCATTCATACTAAAAAGTTACTATGAGCGAGTCTATGTACCAAATTTAGCAACCTAGATGAAATAAATTCCCTGAAAGATAAAATGTGCCAAAATTGACACAAGAAGAAACAGACAATATAAATAGGCTTGTATCAATTAATGAAATTAAATCAATAATAACTTTCCAAAAGAGAAAGCACTTGGCTCAGAGGCATCACTGGTTTTATCTATAAAAAATTTAAGAAATTATACAAATTCTCTACCATCTCTTTTAGAGATTGAAGCAGTGGGAATATTTCCTCAGTCATTCTATAAGCCCAGCATTATCCTAATACCAAACCTGACCAAGATACTAAAAGAAAACTAAGAAAACTACAGACCATTATTTCTAATGAACATAAACGTAAAAATCCTCAACAAAATATTGGTCAATCAAATCCAACAATGTGTTAAAAAATTATACATCATAACCAAGTGAGAATTATCCCATGTACGCAAGCCTGGCTCAAAATTAAAAATTAATGTCAGTTAATGTCATTCTTCACATGAACAGACTAAAGGAGAAAAACTGCATGATACTATCAATATGTACAGAAATAGCATTTCACTAAATCCAATACCCATTATAAAAACTCTCAGCAAACTAAGTATAAAAGAGAACTTCCTCAACTTTGTCAATAACATATACAAAGAAAAAAAAATCTACAGCTAGCATCACAGTTAATGGTAGGAAAATGGAAGTTTTCCTATTCATACTAAGACCAAGGCAAGGATATCCCTCTCATTACTCCACTTCAACACTGTACTTGAAATGCTAGTTGATGTAATCAGACAAGAACAAGAAATAAAAGGCATACAGATAAGAAAAGAAGAAATAAAACTGTCTTTATTTGCAGACAACATTCATCATACATGTAGGAAATACCAAAGAATTAAGAAAAATAAAATGTGGAAATTAAGGGATTACAGCAAGTTTTCAGGTTAGAAGATTAATATACAAAAGTCATCCACTTTCCTATATACCAACAATGAACAACTGAAATGTAAAATAAAAAAATACTATTTACATTAGCACCCCAAAAAA
Organism: Neofelis nebulosa; assembly: GCF_028018385.1. Taxonomy (NCBI): domain Eukaryota; kingdom Metazoa; phylum Chordata; class Mammalia; order Carnivora; family Felidae; genus Neofelis; species Neofelis nebulosa. The sequence goes on from NC_080782.1 coordinate 138,534,458, forward strand.
TTAAATACTGAGGTATATTTCTAACAAAATACATACAAGGTCTATGTAAGGAATACTAAAAAACTGATGAGAAAAATCAAGCTCAGTGCAGATCCCAATGCAGGACTTGACTTCACCACTGTGAGTGGAAATCAAGCGTGTGATGTTCAACCAACTGAACCAGCCAGGGGCTCTAAGATCCTATTTTGAAGCCATGATGCTGAACCAACTGGAGATTCTCATGTGAAAGAAAAGAAGGAAGGCAGGAAGGAAGGGAGTGAAGAGGAAAATTATCAATTTAGACAAAGACCTTACACATTTCAGAAAAATGAGCTCAAAATGGATCATAGACCTCACTGTAAAATGCAAAGCTATAAATTTTTTTTTTATTTTTTAATGTTCATTTGTTTTGAGAGAGATACAGATAGACAGACAGCACATGAGCAGGGAGGGGCAGAGAGAGACAGAGACAGAATGTGAAGCAAGCTTGAGGCTCTGAGTTCTTAGCACAGAGTCCAATGCAAGCCCAAACTCACCAGCCATGAGATCATGACCTGAGCCGAAGTCGGATGCCTAACCAACTGAACCACTCAGGTGCCCTAAAGCTATAAAACTTCTATAAGAGAACATAGGAGAAAATCTAGATAAACTTGGATTTAGCAAGGACTTTTTATATACAACACCAAAGGCATATTCCATGAAAGAATTCCATGAACGAATTAGTAAGTGTAAATTAAAATTTATACTTCTCTGCAAAAGACAATCTCAAGAGAACGAGAAGCTGCATACAAGAGAAAAATATTTGTAAAAACACATCTGAAAAAAAGACTGCAATCCAAAATATACCAAGAATTTTTCAAACAGTAAGAAAATAAAAATCTAATTCAAAAAACTGACCAAAGCCGTAACAGACAACCCATCAAAAAAGACATACAGATGGCAAATAAGCATAGGAGGTGCTCCACATTGTAAGTCATAAGGAAAATAGACATTAAGACAACAGTGAAATATCACTACACACCTATCAGAATGGCCAAAATCCACACCAAGATGCCCCAAATGCTATCAAGGAAAGGGAGCAACAGATACTCTTGTTCATTGCTGATGGGATTGCAAAATTGTATGGCCACTTTGGAATACATGTTGGTGGTTTCTTACAAAGCTAAACATACTCATACCATATGATCTAGTAATTGTGCTCCTTGGTACATACTCAAATGAAATGAAAACTTATGTCCACATGAAAGACTTTCCATAAACATTGTAACACTTTCATTCATAATTCTCAAAACTTGTGGAAGCCGCCAAGCTGCTCTTCAGTAGCTCATTGGACAAATTATGGTACAGCATGACAATGAAATAGTCATCTCTAAAAAGAAATGAATTATCAAGCCATGAAAATACATGGAGGAAACTTAAATGCCTGTTACTAAATGAAAGAAACCAATGTGAAAAGGCTATAGGCGACGTAATTCCAACTATATGACATTCTGAAGAAAATCAAGACTACAGAGAGGGTAAAAATGTTTAGGGATTGCTAGGGGGTGGGGTTGGGGAAAGGATGAAGAGAAGGAACATAGAGGATTTTTAGGGTTCTGAAACTACCCTGTATAACACTACAGTAATGGATACATGTCATTATACATTTGTTCAAATTCCCAAAAAGTAGAATATTAGAAATGAACCCTAATGAACTTCAGGTGTTAGTCATGTGTCAAGGCAGGTACACCAACTGCAATAGATTTAAGGCTTTGATGCAAGATATTCATAGTGAGGGAGGCTGCAAATGTGTAGGGCATGGATCTATGGCAACTCCCTATACTTCCTCTCAATTTTTCTGTAATCTGACAAGAGCTGTAAAAAATAAATTTTACATTAAAGGGGGAAAATCGTCAATAGAAACAGACTTCCAGATGACATAGAGGTTAGAATTAGTAGAAAGGGGCTTAATAGCTAGTACTATCAAGGAGTTAAAGACATAATGAGCTAACAGAAAGGAAATATCAGCAGAGAAACAGAAACCATAAAAAAAGAAATAAATTGATGTAAAAAGTTAACTAAAAAGGTTAATAGAGGGTAAGAGACTGCATATTACAGAGTCAATAAATTTGATGACAGATCACTAAAAATTACTCAATATGAAGAACAGAGGTTAAAGGATGGAAGACAATAAGCAAAGACTCTGAGGTTTCTGGGACAATGGCAGTTTGGTACATTTCATTGTTGTCCCAGAAAAACCAAAAGGTAATATAAACAATCTTATGAGAAAATAATGGCTGAGAATATGGAAAGTTCAATTAAAAATATCAACCTTCAGATTTAAGAAATTCATCAAGCCTCAAACAGTAAAAACAAAAAACCTATGACATAGGCACATATTTTCTTTATCTTTTAAGATAAAATTTTAAAATCTGAGAAGATAAAAGAAATTACTTGCAACAGAATATAGACAGGCATGCTATTTGTCATCCAAATGATGGAGGTGAAAAAAAAACAGCGTAATAACAACTTTGAAGTGTTGAAAAAAAATGTGTAAACTCATACATGCATATGCAGCAAAAATAACCTTCAAAAATCAAAGTTAAATGAGACCATTTTAAAACAGAAACAGAAAATTGGTTCTCAGTAGACCTAAACCACAAGAAAAGGTAAAGATATCTCTTCAGGCTGAAGGGATGTGATGCCAGGCTGACATTCAGACCCACAGGAAGGAAACAAGAGCACTGGAAATATAAGCATATTGGAAAACATAAAAGATTATCTATTTTTTCCATTTTTGAATTGTATTAAACGCAAAGGTTTGAGAGAAAAATAATAATATTGTATTGTGAGAGATCATATTAGATGTAGAATTAAAATATGTCATTAACTGCACAATGGATAGATGTGAACATAATTATACTATTGTATGGTTCTTTAAGTAAAATAGTACAATATTAATTTTAAGTAAATCATAATAATTATACATATGTTAATCTTGAAATAAAGCAATGGGAACTTACCAAGAAGTATAGCCAAAAAGTTAGAAAAAATAAAATGGAGTCAATTAACCAATCAGGACTAAAATAAAAACAAAATACCAACAAGAATCAAATAGTTTAAAATCATAAATCTCAATAATTGCCTAAAATATAACTAAACTACATATTCCATTTAAAAGCAGAGAATGTTAAAATGGATAAAGAACAAAAAAGACCTACCTATTATCCTCTCTATAAAAGACATTCTCTAAAGATGCAGAGAGTTGTTAAATAAAATGTTGGAGAGAATATTCCATGCAAATAGTAAGCATAATAAAACTAGTGTGACTATTGATAAAGTATTGATAAAGTAGACTTAAGACAAAGAGCATTACAAAAAAAGGGCAAAGAGTATTACTAAAGATAACAAGAGGATATCTGATAATGCTGGTATTTTACTGATGAAAGATAATATATCAAGAAAAAAATAAATCTAAATGTATATGCACCTACTAACAGATTCAACTACATAAAGCAAAAAATGACAAAAATGAAGAGACAGAAAAATCCACAATTATAGTTCAATATTGATCAGAAAAGTACAGAAGTTACCAAAGATTTAAACAAAATTATCAACCAACAATACTGTAAATGACATTTATGTAACACTACATACAGCAACCTTCTTTTCAAGAGCATATGGTAGACTCAAGTTCAACCGTGTCCTGAGCATAAAAACTCCAATAATCATCATTTGCTATCTGGCAGAATATGATCTCCAACAACAATGAAAGTAAATTAGAAAATAGTAGCAAGGGCATTCTAGCATAGTTCCAAGTATGTGGAAATCAAGGTACATATTTCTAAACAACCCATAGGTCAATGAAGAAATCACAAGCAAAATTAGATTATATGTTGAGATGAAAAGCAATGGAAACATTATGTGCTCATTTGTGGGATTCAACAAAAACAGTACATTGAGTGAAGCTTATGGTTTTAAAAACAAGTTTCAAATAAGACCCATCCTAAGAAAACAGAAAAAAACACGAACAAATTAAATGGAAGTGGAAGAGATAAATGAAAGAAAAAAACAGTCAATGGGAAAAAAAAATAACAAAGCCAATATTGGTTCTTTAAAATGACTAATAAAATTATATTCCCCTAGAATGACTGATGAAGGAAAGAAGGTGAAAAATCAAAATAACAATGTTCAGCATGAAAGAGACACATCACCACAAATCCAGCATGTATGAAAAGGAAAAAAAATTAAGCCAGTGCTAATTTGTGAATTAGGCTAATTTCTTTAAAAAACACACCTTACCAAAACTGACACAGAAGAAACTGAAAATATGAGTAGCTCTTTATTAAATGAAAACATTCACGCAACAACAACAACAACAAAAAATGGCTAAGATGGTTTCCCTAGTGATTTCTATCAAATATTTGAGAAATCATATCAACCTCACTCACAGTATTTCAGAAAATAAATGTAAAAATATGTTTACCAATATTCATAATGCCAGCATTAGCTAGATACCAAAGTCAGACGAAGACATTTCTAAAGAGGAAGAAACTACAGACCATACTACCTCATAAGCAAAGATGTAAAAACCCTTAACATGAGCAAATTTGATTAAGCAATACATCAGTTAATAGAATATAACCTAGTGAATTTTATCCCAGGAATCCAAGTTGGGCTTAACTTTTCAACTATGAAGGTAACTCATTACAGTAAGAGAACACAAGAGAACAATGACATTATTTTCTCAACAGATGGACGAAGACCATTTGACAAAAGTCAACATCCACTTGTGAGAAAAATTTTAAGTCCATAGGAGCTGAAGGGAGATTCCCCGACCCAATTAAGTGCATCTGCCAAGAACCTATGCTAAAACCACATTTAGAGGCACAACTCTAAAGGCTTTCCTCCCTAATATATCAATGAAGAAAAAATATATAAAAAATTACTCCGTTATCTTTCAAATTCCAAGGATCTTTACCATAAGAATTATTTCCAGATTTAATATTATTTTAAATCCAAGTAAAACCATTGAAAATATTGATATAAAATGTAAATGAATGAATGAATGAGGTGTGACACAGCCCTTTCTAAGAATTAAATGAAAAGAAGAATCTCTACAAATAATGCATTTAAATTACATAAAAAGATCAAAGTCTTGAACAGCATGGATACACACACACACACACACACACACACAGCAGCTCTAAGTATGACAAAAAGCTCAAGGATACATGAACATGAGCTAACAACATATCTGCACTGCTTAATTCTGTAAATCCATAAGGAACTCTAATTTTTTTAAGTTTTTTTTAATTTACTTTGAAAGAGAGAGCATGCGAGCATGAGTGGGGGGTGAGGGGGGGAAGAGAGAGAATCCCAAGCAGGCTCTGCACTGTCATCGCGGAGCCTCATGACTCGAATTCACAAACCATGTGATCATGACCTGAGCAGAAATCAATGAATTATTAAGCCACCCAGGGCCCTGATAAGAACCTCTGCCAATTAAAAAACAAAACCAAGGACAAAAATATTGTACCTCATAAAATGATCAAGAACATGTTTTGTTTGGTTTTTAATGACCAACATTTTCAAAGATACCAACCTCAGTCACAATGAAATACATGAAAAAAAGCAAGTTGTCTATTTTTTTTTAGGGAGAGGAAAGCAGGTAACACAACTGTAGAAAAGATATGAAAGGGTAACTAAGCTCAGTGACAGACCAGGTATGCGAAAATGGGCAGTCTTAGAACTGTTGATGGGAATATAAAATTGCAAAACTTGCCTAAGAAACACTTTCACAGCAAAGACATAATAATAATATAGCTGTCGTTTATGGTGGTTTACCGTCCATCGGTCACTTGGCAGTCACATCAAGTGCCCTGCATCCATCGTCCTGTCTTGTCTCCACCACAAACTTAAAGTGTAAAGGGTTTTCTTTTTAGCCCTATTTTTAAAATGGCAAAACTGACACGAAGCATTAAGGAACTTTACTGAATTAACACAGGGTAGGCGGCGGAAATGAATTCAAACCCAGGCAGACTAATTCCAGGGTCTGTGACCTTCACTAATTATATAGTTATATCCTACCCTAACATTTAAATCCACGTAGTCTTTAACCCCGTTTAAAAAAAATTTTTCAGGGTTGCCTGGGTGGCTCAGTCAGTTAAGCGTCGAAGTCTTGATGTCAGCTCAGGTCATGATCTCACAGTTCGTGGGATCAAGCCCCATGTCTGGCTCTCTGCTGTCAGCATGGAACCTGCTTGGGGTTCTCTCCCCCTCTTTTTCTCTCTCTCTCTCTCCCCCTCCCTCTCTCCTCTCTGCCCTTTCCCCACTCACACTTGCTCTCGCTCTCTCTCTCTCTCAAAATAAACAAACATTTAAAAAATAAATAAATAGGGGCACTTGTGTGAGTCGGTGGGTTAAGAGTCTGACTCTTGATCTTAGCTTAGGTCATCATCTCATGGTTCATAGGATGAAGTGCAAAGTCGGGCTCTGGGCTGACAGTGTGCAGCCTACTTAGGATTCTCTCTCCCTCTCCGTCTGCCCCTCACCTGTTCTCTCTCTGGCTTTCTCACAATAAATAAATAAAGATTTAAAAACTAAGTAAAAATTAATTAATTTTAGGCAAGGATGCAAAAGGGAATGTATCTTTTTCACCCTGTTAGGATGTTGATTCAAGTATTATTCATCTGTTAGTGAAACCCCAAAACTTAGATATCCATCAATATGGTACTAGTTAAAGAGATGGGGTTGATATAAATATCACCATATTATACGGCTTTTTAAAAAACTGGTAAAGGGGCGCCTGGGTGGCGCAGTCGGTTAAGCGTCCAACTTCAGCCAGGTCACGATCTCGCGGTCCGTGAGTTCGAGCCCCGCGTCAGGCTCTGGGCTGATGGCTCGGAGCCTGGAGCCTGTTTCCGATTCTGTGTCTCCCTCTCTCTGCCCCTCCCCCGTTCATGCTCTGTCTCTCTCTGTCCCAAAAATAAATAAAAAACGTTGAAGAAAAAAAAAAACTGGTAAAAATAAATAAAAACCTAGCAAAAAAAATAAATGAGAGTAAAGTTAGCAACTCAAAGATAAATTCCTAACATTCTTTCTCATAAAAACAAGTTACTAAGCAAATTTATCATGATCTCATGTATCTAAATTCCAGGCCTATAGGACAGACACGTATATTGCAAATAGGTAGATATGGTGAGATGTGTGAAAACAGATCCACCAAAATTTTTGTTAGCATAAATATAGGTGATTGACTTTCCTTGAAATTTTTGGTTTGAAACTTTTTACAACATACTTCTAGTTAAAGCCTATCACAGCATGGGCTTTCGAGTAAGATTCCATTCATATCACAGCTTGCGTTGCCACGTTTTTTAATCCCTCTCATCTTCAGATTCTTCTCTTATTAAAATACAGATAATAACACCTAACACATAGGCCTCTACCACACAGGGATAGTAAATACGACCTCTAAAATGCGAATCCAGGGTTCACTAGTGAGTTCAATAAATGGTAAAGCCATTTGGCTCCAAGAGCTTTTCACACATCCTCGTCAAACTTCCAAAGCAAATGCAAACAGCAAAATCCGTCAAGAAAAACAAAAAACAAAAAAAACCCTTCAGCATCCGCATCATGAACTCTGCACACAGAGGTCAAATCAAATCAGAACAACACAGCCCCAGCTATTTCTCCCCCAGTAGACTTCAGATCTCCACGTGCAAGATGAAGATACACAGAAAACAGGGCACAGGGCTCCTGCCCGGAAACTGTGCGCTGTGGGGCTGAGCCACGGAGGAACCCTGTCTGTCAAGTATTTGGCTCACCTGCTTCCATATGTTGTCTACTAACAACCGAGCAATCTGTGTTCCTGTATGCTGTGAGTCATCTAACATACCCACATCGCACGCGTGCCAAATAATGAAATTTTCAGAGGATGCAAATTTAGCAATTTTAACAAGCACTGGCAGATCCGATTCCTTAGTAACCTGATGCAGTGTTAGAAGAAAACAGAACCATAAAAGACAAATTCAGACAGTGCCTAAATGGATTAGGAGCAGTTGCAGGGCTCCACTGGTCTCTCTCCTTAGTCAAAAACTCTCATTAAAATAAATGAGCCTGCTCATTTGAGAAGAAAAAAAAAAGAAAGAAAAAAGGTTTGGGGCATCGAGTTGGAAGAGCAGTTCATTCCCACTCATCAAAAGGAGCAGAAATCCTTATCCTACAACACCCACAGCTGCACATCACACTCAACCCATCTCTCCCTATTAATGTTCTTATTAAATGTATTCTGTCCATCGGTGTTCAAGTTCGTCTTTTCCATTCTGAAACGCGACCTTACTTTTCATGTATGAAATGATTCAATTTGTTTATCTGCGTCTAATGCCAAGTTGAGCTCAAAGGGAGGAAAAACATTTGGATTCTTGCTTTGCGGTCACCTAGTAAATTTCAAATTCTCCCCATACCGTGAACACTGCAGCTGGTCTGGTGCTGTTCCTTTCCTTGCAATTCCAAAGCTTCCGGTACTGTTCACATCACTTGGGGCACTGCCGAGTGCCACGTAAGATCTGCTTGCAATGTAAGAACATGTGGGGAAATTATGTGTTTTTGTCACACCCTATTAAACGGTATTCAAAACACAATGCCCCAGAAACTAAATTGATTGTAGGTTTTATAACCCTTTTCAGGGTAATGGAAACAATTCAGGACCATGAAAGATCCGCATAGCTAGCCGCAGCTGTCGGAATCTTGGACCGCTCAGCTCCGAGGTCCTGTCCTGGCTTTGCTGGCCACAGTTCAGTGGGATTCCGTTCTTCCAGATCTTTGACAAATCACTCCAGGTTCATGGCTACCAAGTCTTGCACATTTCATGCAAAGGAGGGGTTTCTTGGAATGCTTCTGAATTGTGTTAGAGGCTGGGAAACGTCAACAGGTACAAAGACAGTTTCAAGCCACTGTGATATCATTCCACGTATAGTACATGTGTTTGCTCTTTCAACACATCCAGCCAAAGCATGCGGATCCAAGCTCAGAAACCAGGAAGCACAGAGTTAAGGGACACACAACTTGTGCATTCCCCTAGCTGTCATACTCGTGTGACTCTTCCAGCCTACCTACTGAAGCCGCAAGCCTGGGACCCAACAGCAAGTTGGAATCAAGAGGCTGTTTTCATGTTTTAAAAATAAAAAGGAGCGAGTCGTCTCTTAGGCTGCCCGGTAACCCTCACCTTCTGAGCTGCCTGGCCAGGCAATGCCTTGATCCTGTCACCTATCGTAAGCGATCGCTCACTCAGTCATTACCTGCGCTGCATGCTGCTCCATCAGAAAAACATCTGTGAACATTATTTGACAAATTGATCGCTAAATGAGCCATTAGCTGAAGGGGCTTTCAGATTGCCTCTAGGAAGCCAGAGTGGCTGCAGAAGAAAAATGCTTACAGATGCAAAGCAGTGATTAGAAATGGAGAAAGAACCCTTATATCAGCGCTCATGGGACGGCGAGGGGGCCGGTGTGGGAAAGGGGGTGGAGAGGGGGCCATAAACCATGTCTTGCAAGAAAATCCACCTTCTCCAAAGGAAACTGTTTATTAGAAGCAGTAGTAAAACTGCTTAATTCCCTGGGTGCCTCAAGGGAGAAACCTAAGCCTTTGTGAACTGAAAGAGAGCGAAGGGAGCCTAGCTGCTGGTGTGCTTGTCAAGAAGAGAAAGCTAGGGGGGCGCCTGGGTGGCGCAGTCGGTTAAGCGTCCGACTTCAGCCAGGTCACGATCTCGCGGTCCGTGAGTTCGAGCCCCGCGTCAGGCTCTGGGCTGATGGCTCCGAGCCTGGAGCCTGTTTCCGATTCTGTGTCTCCCTCTCTCTCTGCCCCTCCCCCGTTCATGCTCTGTCTCTCTCTGTCCAAAAATAAATAAAAAAAAAAAAAAAAAAAAAACGTTGAAAAAAAAAAAAAAGAAGAGAAAGCTAGGAAAACAACGTTAGTCATTTTACCATCCGCGCTTGCCAAGAGCCGACAGGTGTGCAGTTTACTATTGTTCTGACACGCAGCCAGATACCGCCAGTTTAGAATTCATCCTCTCCTCCAGTGTGTGGGAGAAAACAGCTGTCTCCCTGGCTCAGGATCCGAGGAGAGGCGAGGGGGGAAGGGTGGGGGTGGGACAGAGACGGGGAAACAGGGACACAGACTCTTCTCCGTTAACATCACTTCGCAGGGCTTTGTTTGATTCACCAACTGAAAACACACAATCTTCCGGAGCAATGCATTCCATATGGGTAGGTTCCCCCCAGGGGGCTCCAAAAATAGCCCACCAACAAGAGATGGAAACTTCACTGTAAATACACGTGGAGAGATGCGTAGGTTACGACCGCCAGTAAGAAGCGGTCACACACCACAGTGCTTACGGGAATGTCTTTTATAAAGCCCGCAGGTTTCGTATTGCTGACAGATGTTTGTGATTTAAAAAAAAAAAATCTTAAGTAAAGAAAGGTTATTTTGATCCAAAATGATGTGTTTCCCTGTCTCGCACGGAATGCAAACTATGTCAGTGCCCAGTTGCCTTGAGACGAGAAAGGAAACCCCCCCAAATGTAAAGAGTGCCAGATGCGGTAGGTTGTAAGACGTTGAGACTGTAGTCGACAATGTGCCTTTTGGGCTGAGGTATTAAAGGCTCACGCGGTGTCACCAGATATTCTCCTCTAACAAAGGACAAGAACCAGACATCTGTGCTGAGTCTATGGCTCTCTCGAATGAAAATTTGGTGACTACCAATAAAATCTATGCGGCTTATATTTACAAGGGAGAAAACGTATCCCTTACAACAAGGCATGCAACCTGAGAAAAGCTGGCTTTCTCCCAAAAGCCCAGGTATTTTTCTAATAAAAGCAGCAGTCAACTTCAAGCAACCCTAAACTCATGACATAATGGCCCAGTCACACACATAACCCCTTAGGCTCACACTGTAACTCACTAACCCAATCCCGCAACGATCACATAAGCTCGAGGGATTGAATTACCCACCAAAACAAGCCAATTTCAAGTTAAGAACAGAGTCTGCCATCACACGGCCCATTTTGGGGGCAACAAAGCTTAATCCACTTACTTCCTTTACCGAACCCAGACATTACAGTTCACGCGCCCGGTAAACACATTCGTAAGAGTTCACATACTTTCTCTCCAGGTTCCGTGACAGAACCGAACCTGGTTCTTCACGCGGCGGAGCCCGGCTGGCTCTTTACAATCTCGCCTTTCTAGGCATTAAGCACCAGGGCAGATGAGAAAGAGGAGAAATCGTGGAGAATGAGGAATGGCAACGAACAAATCCTTTTTCTGTCGTTGAAATAACTTTGTAGGCCCAAGATGGAGCCTCTCCTGCCCAGGGTGTCATCTGAGCAAACCGAAAAACTGGGATTTTCCAGTTCCTGTAAACACGTTGCCCGACCAGAAACGCATCATATGTAGGCAGCCAGTCTCCTGATGCCAAGCCAACTCTGGGCTTAATCACCAAAACAAGGCTGACTGCTGGCCCCAGCCAATCAGATGTTCTCGAGTTGTCTCCTCCTTGTTAATCATTCTTTATCCTCTAAGAGCTTCCTGCCTTCTCGTCTATTTTGTAGTCCTCTGAAGGAGACTGTCTGCTTCATAAAATGTTTCATAAAGTGTGTTTGCATCATCCAAATTGTTGTTCTTCATCACTTTTTTTCCACACTGTGAAATATTTCCTTATTTTACATCTCCCTTGAGGCCCCGGGGCGAGGTCTTTGGAAACTCTTTCCATACAAGATCTCCTCAGAGGGAACCATCAGGAGGTTGGTTGAGAGAGTATAAATTATGAAAAAGAATAAATTACGGTAAGTGGTAAATAACCCACTGAGTGTATGAAATAACCTTTCAAATGAAGCATTTACATGCTTTAAAACATTGTCACGCACTACTGCTTTGGGCCAAGACAGAGTTACAGGGAGCAGATTTACTTCCTGTTAAAATTAAATACAAAATGGAGACCAGCTCTGAGAATTCCCAGAGCAGAAAGAACCATTTAAGCCACATAAGCAAAACTAAATCTATCTTATTTCATGAACGTAAACAAAACATCAGTTATTTCTTGTAAATGCCTCTGACAATCATAACAGAAACTTAAATCATCTTCCTAAAAAACGGTATGAGATAATCCCTTTTAATCAATCCTCTGCCATCTGGAAAACCCCCATTGTAATGACCAATCATTGTAAAGGATAAACAGCTTCTTCATTTTCACGTTCCAGGCCAGCCTGTGACTTCCTGCCTCTGAGCTTCATGTCGGTGGTTGAATCCAAAGACCCCCAGTTTGCAAACTGCTCTTATAGGCCCAACAAACCCTCCTAAGTACAATTTGTTGATTTGATGGCTTAGTGTTGCTCTTTCTGAATTTTTGCATTAGAAATGGATTTAATTCTGCTCTTTCTGAATTTCCTACATTAGAAGCGGAACCCAGAGAAGACTTCCCCAACAATTCTGATGCCAGTGAGCAAGCAGGTGCTGTTTAAGAACCCACTGAGTTCACTGCTTTCTTACCCACTCTGGAGTTGGAGGTCTGTCTTAGATTCGGACTCTGCTTTCTTTGTTTTGAAATTTCCGCTTGGATTGTGCGTTCTTGTATTTTGCTTGTTGAGGCTTTTTGGTCAGTCACCCTATTTTGTTCGAAAGAGGAGAAACCACATGATTCCCTGTGTTGTAACAGCTGTTAAGGAGCAAGATCTCTCGCAGGGAAGATGTCTTAGGGAAGCTAAAAGAAAGATGGTTTCCACCTGGTCTACAACTCCTTCTCCACTTCCCTCAAAAACTGCTTCCTATATGTGTGTCGACTTGGGACCCGGATCTTATGCCTTTTTGGAAAAATGGGTGAACTTTTGGATAATTGAAAATGGTAGTAGCCACTTTGGGAAACTTTCACTTCAGATAATCCACCGCAAGGGGAATCCTTGAAAAGAAAAAAAATCTCTGGGAAACGATGGAATCCTTACTTTCTTTGATTCGATGGCAGAAGTGGCTGAAAGACAAAATGACTCCTAGGGCGCCTGGGTGGCGCAGTCGGTTAAGCGTCCAACTTCAGCCAGGTCACGATCTCGCGGTCTGTGAGTTCGAGCCCCGCGTCAGGCTCTGGGCTGATGGCTCGGAGCCTGGAGCCTGTTTCCGATTCTGTGTCTCCCTCTCTCTGCACCTCCCCTGTTCATGCTCTGTCTCTCTCTGTCCCAAAAATAAATTAAAAACGTTGACAAAAAATTAAAAAAAAAAAAAAAAATGACTCCTAAAACAGCTTCTCTAAAAGAAGCCTTAAGGACGTAGGTGACCTCTGCTCGGTCCACCTTCCAGAAACACAATTTGCGTCCAGCTATTCTTTTGAGATTTGTATTATTGTACCTGAGACATGGCTACACATTTTTTAAGGTTTCATTTATTTTTTGAGGGGCGGGGGGTGCTTGTGTGTGTGAGAGTGGGGGGGGGGGGCAGCGAGAGGAGCATCTGACAGGCTGACAGCAGGGAGCCTGTCAAGAACCCCTGAGATCATGACCTGAGTCAGAGGCTGAGCCACCCACGTACCCCAAGATGGCTAAAATGTCTAAATGAAAGCTACAAGATCTGTTTGTGTCTGTGTTCATGTATATCTATGTGTAAATGTACTATGTATGTGTGATACTTTTTAAAGAGTTCTATTTAACTGGCTTCAAGAAAAATCAGTGCTTGCTTGGATCGACTGAGTCTTCCTAAAACTCTGAGAAATGGGGAAAGTCACCCAAGTGTTTTGCAAGTTCACATGATCTGAGATAATCTTTGATAAATAAAAGCTGGTTTAAGTTTGTTAGTTTAAGGAAAGTCGGCCTGTCTTCAGAGTTGTCAACTTGGAGTGTAATGCAAATATACAATTCTTTCCACCTGTGCTTATTAGTCAACTTAAGCTCATGTGATCTTTATGTTATAAAATGGGTCAACAAGAAAAGTAACCTCATAGTTAGCTGTTTGATGTCTAATCCAAGTATAATAGTAAAAAAACGTTTAATTCAAATAGATGTAAATAAGATAAGCTTATACCGAGTTAAACTAAATAATGCATATTCACTGACTACCTTGGTCATTTCCAAGAGAGACTACAGAGGGACAATTGCTAAACATAAGTTACTTTTGGTTTTTAAATTTTTTACAGAGAGACAAAAGATATGTGGGTCTATCAACAAACATGTGTTGTGACAAATATAAAAATTGTACTATGAAAAACATGTATCTCTAAGAATTATATATTTCATAATTATACATTTGTAAATTTGTTGACCTACTTATAGGATGCTAATATATAATAATTCACTACTGCCTGCTAATTTCACTATAAATATTATTAATAAAGTTAATAATAATTAAAACTACGAGAAACTTCTCTTATTAGAGCCAAAGGAAACCACTGTGAATACAACGTATGGGAAGAAAATAGGATGTATTTTTATATGAAGAATATGCAAGGAATATAGGATGTGTTTTTGTGAAGGACAAAGACAGTAAAATCTAAAATAAAATTGCTACTTTTTCCATATTAAGAAAGGAATTACTAAGACAAGATCTAAATGGGTATAAAAAGTTGCAGAAAATCTGTGGAAAGAAATGTTATGAGGTCAAAGCTGGCCAAATTTAATACATGTATTTAAAAGGATATTTTTAATGACACCAATAATGTGCCAATAAAAGCTAGAGTTTCATTTTCTCTCTGTTAAAGCCACAAAATTTCTTAGATTATTGGTCCACACTTAATAAAAGATGATAAAAGGTTTTTCTTTGTATTTCATGTAATCTGCCTAGGAAACAAAGATTCTTTGTCTTATGAAAATATTTCCTGCGCTCCACATTGCCTTTATCGAGTCTTTGATTACTTAGAAAAACCTAGCCTTTTCTATTTTAAAAGAGCCAAGGTTTTTTTTTTTTACAGCTATGTAACTTTCTGTATTTGCCTGTGAAATCTTTTAACTGGCACTTTGGTTGAGTGCATAACCAAGTGTTGTTTCACAGTGAACTGTGATCCTATTTGGTCCAGAATTTTAAATCTTTTGACATTTAAAAAAAATTTTTTTTTAATGTTTATTTGTTTCAGAGACAGAGAGACAGAGCATGAGCTGGGCAGGGGCAGAAAGGGAGACAGAATCCGAAGCAGGCTCTAGGCTCTGAGCTGTCAGCACAGAGCCGGACGTGGGGCTCAAACTCATGAGCTGTGAGATCATGACCTGAGCCGAAGCTGGTCACTCAACTGACTGAGCCACCCAGGTGCCCCATAAATCTTTTGACATTTTAATTTTTTTTTTTTAACGTTTATTTATTTTTGAGACAGAGAGAGATAGAGCATGAACAGGGGAGGGGCAGAGAGAGAGGGAGACACAGAACCGGAAGCAGGCTCCAGGCTCTGAGCCATCAGCCCAGAGCCCGACGCGGGGCTCGAACTCACGGACTCACAGACCGTGAGATCATGACCTGAGCTGAAGTCGGACGCTTAACCAACTGAGCCACCCAGGTGCCCCAATCTTTTGACATTTTTAACAAACTTTTCCAAATCAAATTCTGAATGAAGTATTTTTGACATTGAACTAACTGGAATTTTCTGGAGGGTTCCTGGAAGACCTCAAAAGAGTTGCTCTTTTGCTTTATAAAAAAGAAATGTTAATTGATTTAGGCTTATATGATATGTGAAATTGCATGGGAAACAATGTCAAGTGAAAAGGAAAGTTTAACCTTAAATTATACTAGAAATCATATGAAGTTCTTAAAAATCTGGCATGTCCTAGTATAACCTTATCAATACATAATTCCATAGTATTATTTTACAATAGTCTATGTCACAAAAATGTTATTTGTTTCTCAGTTGCATCCTTTTCTCGGTGAACCCTCCCCAGCTATTTAACCAGGATGTTGTGAAGTCTTTGGTCACTTGGTTACTGGTTGACTCTTGATTCTTGTCTAAAAGCATTTGTAATTGACTATAGGCAGATGTGCTTCAACTTCAAAGACATTCATGGAAACGACCTTGACAAGTACTCTATAAAATGCAGGGTTCTGATAATTTTATGACAGTAACATTGAGCTAGATAGGAATTTCTAACACTCTAATGGAGGGCTGGCTTGAATCATTAAGCTACTAAACCATGATCAAGCAGAACAAAAATTGATCACATGAAATTTGGGTAAACTGACCAAGATGATTATAATTTTTATGACTTCATTTAAATTACTGCTGGTTCTTTAATGTTTTGTTCTCCAGATTGAATGGGTGCTTTTTCTCCTCTCTTTTAAGCCATCTATAACTTCCAGCAATTTGATAAAATACGCATTTGTAAGCGAAAGCTGAAACATTTATCTTGTTCTCCCTACTGGGTCTGTCCAGAATTTAAAAATTCTTATTAAATACTCTTGGTTTTCATATGTATGTATTTACATAAGTTCAGTAAGTATCTGTTCTCCTGGTAACAGGACACAATTAGGCAAGTCCTGGGATGGCTTCCTAGCCTAAAGAGACTTTACAGGTTTAACCTGAGATTTATTCCCACACAATTTTTAACAATTAATGTTGACTTTATTGAGTCAGTAAAGCCTCTTGGTTATTACCAAAGCTTTGCCTGAAATGTCACACTTGAGAATATATCACAATTCTTAGTATATTTATATAAGTGATCAAGCCAAGTTTAATAAAAGTAGACTTATCTTATAAACAAATTAGTTTCCTTAAAAATGATTAAAAGTGGGATGACTAAAGACAAAATTGTGTATCAGTGGAAAGCTATATAGTATGCCTATCAAATTCTCACTATCTTAAGTGTCTTTTCAAGTTTTGTTATCTTAATACCTTCAGAGAAATCCCAACAGATAATATATGGACAAACTTCATGCCTGTTGCTGGATGGGCTCATCAAGCATGTTCAACAGAACACCAGATGACATCATCAAAGACCCACACTATAAACCAGGAAAATCCCATCAGATGAAAACTGCCATCTTACTTTCTTACTTCTACTATCTATAGATGCTTAGAACTCAGATATAGAAATTTTCCCAACAGGACACTTTCTGAAGTGAAAAATGGAGTTTAGAATTTACTCCATTAAAAATGTGTTTTTCTTTCGTTTTCATAGAAATGTCTCATTAAATTATCTGATTGCTCACATAATATAGAAGTCTTATTTAGATGAAAGCTTATCTGCAACACCGGCTGCTCAAATAAAGCATCCTTGTGTTCATCCTGTCCTAAGTAATCATGAGAATAAATGATTGCTAATACGTCACGTTGCTTCTATGTAAATAACTAAAAAAACAAAACAAAAACAGATTGACTTAAAAAAGCAAAAGGCAAAATCTCATTTTGATTTTAACCCATTTTAGTTATTGAACTGGTTAAATCTTAGCTCCTGGAAATCTCTACTCTGGGGAATTTTTTTTCAGTCTTCATTATTCTCTTTATAACCATATTAATCTCTCTAGTGTACTGTATCTTTACAAGGGTTTTAAATGTCTTTCAGCAGCCACTCATACAACAAATGATACTCATCAGGATTAGACAACCTGAAAGAACTCAGTGGTCTGACTACCCATGTCCATGATGTTGGTACATCTGTTGGTAACAGCAATTACATGACCCTCTGTCCCGAGAACTCAACCAGAAGAAACAAGGAGCATGAAACTCTTTGGCATCAAACAGTGGGAACTGAGAGTAACTCTGTACTAGTTGGTCATACTCTTAGCCTCTTGAGGACGTGACTAAAAGTGAGAGATGTTTTGAAATTAAATACAAAATGGAGGCTGGACTTGAGAATTCTCAGGGCATAAAAAACCCATGTAAGCCACATAAACAAATTATATCTATCCTACTTTGTGAACATAAAACTTCACTTCGGTAATTTCTTGTAAATGCCTCCGACAATCATAAAAAAAACTGAAGTCGTCTTCATAAAAATGGTATGAGATTGTCACTTTTAAACAATCCCCTGTTGTCTGGAAACTCCCATTGTAATAACCAATCATTGAAAAAGGGTAAACAATTTCCTCATTTGTACTTTTAAGCCATCCTATAAGTTCACTCCCGGGAGCTTGGTATCAGTCTGTGAACTTTAAAGCTGCCAGTGTGCAACCTATTCTTATATGCACCATAAACTCTTACCAAGTACTATTTATTGACTTACTTAGTTGTTAAACACTATTTACTTACTTATTTTGTTATTAAACTATTTCTCGAACATTATTGTTTGAATGTTGCTATATCTGGATTTTTGACACCACCTGCTTGTGACAGGTAAAACACCAGACAAAATATGAAACATCAGGCTTTAGTCTTCAAATAATAAATTCCAAGTGTGACGAGGAGAGCAAGTAAATATGACAGTAAGTGTGTTAGAAGGAAGTCAACACTTACTGTTTTGAGAGACATAAATGTGATCCATTGCCTAACACAGTCTCTGGCACATAGAAAGAGTTTAACAGATAGGTGTTTGTGGGGTCCATGAAATTTCATCGCTAACAAAAAATGACAAAATAAAGTTTTCTCAGGATCCATCAAAGTGGGGCCATTAGATATAAATAAGAGTCATCACAGTATTGAGAGGAAATGATGGTGTTAGTCACAGGATAAACAGGTGGTTCAGAGGTGAGAAGGAAAGTCCCGGGTGATAATGATGACGGTACAGGTCAAGAAGGCAGTGAGAGATCTGGAGAATTCATGAGTCAAAGACGGTATGTTTTAAAGCCAACAGATTAAAATCAGCCAAGAAAGACAGTGCAAGTGTAACCCTGAGCACTTAATTAGAAGTTCCTCTTAAGGAAAGAGGGGGAAATGGCAGGAATGAGTTTAAATATTTCAGAAATTTAAATAATTTAATAAGTTAATATGTCCTGTTAAAAGTTAGTAAGTCTCAGGTAAGTTTAAAAAGTAGAAAGGACTCCAAAGAACGGGACATGATCCTCCTCCCTGCACACCCTCTCCTCAAGAAGAAAAGTTCTCAGGCCAAGAAACATGGCCACGTCCCTGGAGATGAAGTCAAAACACCAAACGATATTTTGTTTTCCGCTTGTCAGATGGACAATTGTTTTAAAGTATTGAGGTTAGAGTGGAAGAGAGCCAAAGCATAAGAGACTGTTAAAAACTGAGAACAAACTGAGGGTTGATGGGGGGTGGGAGGGAGGGGGGGGTGGGTGATGGGTATTGAGGAGGGCACCTTTGGGGATGAGCACTGGGTGTGGTATGGAAACCAATTTGACAATAAACTTCATATATTGAAAAAATAAGTAAATAAATAAATAAAGTATTGACCATATCAAGTGCTGGTGAGAAAGTGGAGAGGGGAGTCCTTTCATATATTTCTGGGGGTGGGGTGTGAGATATACCTGGTCCAGCCACACCAGAGAGCCACGGGCAGGTTCCACTTAGCGCGCAAATACGCATATTCCACAGTTCAGGGATTCCATTTACTAGTACACCTGACAGAAACTCTTCCATACGTTCTTAAGAATATGGAATGAGGCAGTCTATAGGCATGTAGCAAAACACAATCAGATACGTGGCTTGGACAAAGAGCCACTTCCCAATGTAGTTTATAATAGTGGAAAATGGGCAACTATATCAATGCCCATCAATAACTAATATACAAATAAAGCGTGGTGTATAATTCTAGGACAGAATTCAATTTAGCAGTTAACAGGAAAGAACATGATCTGCATACACCAACAAGATTAGATTTTTTTGAAAACACAGTGTGATTTTTTTTTTTAACATTTTATTTATTTTTGAGACAGAGAGAGACAGAGCATGAATGGGGGAGGGGCAGAGAGAGAGGGAGACACAGAATCGGAAACAGGCTCCAGGCTCCGAGCCATCAGCCCAGAGCCTGACACGGGGCTCGAACTCACAGACCGCGAGATCGTGACCTGGCTGAAGTCGGACGCTTAACCGACTGCGCCACCCAGGCGCCCCCACAGTGTGATTTTAAAATGGGTAGAATGCTATGTAAAGTAGGACATCATTTATATAAATTTAAAATCACCAAAATCCTACTGTTTATAGTTGACGAGTGATAGACATGTACATGAAAGCATAAGCAAGAGATAAGAACGGCACCAAACTCATGATAGTGGGTGCTTCAGGAGAGTCTAGGGAAAACAGGTGTTGATTCAGAGACCTTTAGCTCTGTGATATTTTATTTCTTACTTAAAAAAAATTTTTTTTAATGTTTACTTACTTTCGAGAGAGAGAAAATGACAGAGAGTGAGCGGGGAGGGTATCAGAGAGAAGGAGACACAGAACCCGAAGTAGGCTCCAGGCTCCATGCTGTCAGCACAAAGCCCGATGCTGGGCTTGAATCCATGAACCTAGAGTTCATGACCTGAGCCAAAGTCAGATGCTTAACTGACTGAGCCACCCAGGTGCCCCGTCTTTCTCTTTTTCTTAAGAAATAAAATTGCACAGGGGCACCTGGGTGGCTCAGTCAGTTAGGCGTCCGACTTTGACTCAGGTCATGATCGCATCATTCATGCGTTCAAGGCCTGCGTCGGGCCCTGTGCTGACAGCCTGGAGCCTGCTTCGGATTCTGTGTCTCCCTCTCTCTCTACCCCTCCCCCACTTGTGCTCTGTCTCTCTCTCCCCCCCACCAAAAAAAATTTTTAAGAGAAAAGATGAAAATGCCAACATTTATTAAGCCTCAGTTGTGGGCCTATGTGTTTGTTATATTTGTATTGCCTTCCATGTACAAAAATTTTTGAAAGAGAAATCCATAGAAGGCAAATCATAATGAAAGAAAAAAACTCAGAATCATTTTGGGATAAGAATTCATGAAGCTGTTCCATTGGTTTGGAGAACAGTTTATATCTAGAGCCAAAGTATGATCCCAACGAGACAGAAAGTATGGGATTTTTTACAAGTGTGAATAAGGCAGGAAAAATATATATACAACATCTGGCCTAAATGAGGTATATTCAGAAATCCCCAAGAAGGGAATTCCTAGATTCCCTCTTGACACAGTGGAAAACCTACTGTAAGCCCCAGTTCGTCCCCTTAGTGCTCAGGGTTGCTTCCCTTTTCACGTTCTCAAGGAACGTTCTATTTCTTTCTCTTCTTTCCCTCCTCCATAGTTAATCTCTCACACCCTACCTGGGATCATCTCCATCAACCCATGAACATGGGCTTGTGTGTCCCCCTTTCAAAAATTCTCCCTTGACTTCAACTGGCCTTCTGGCAACTGCCCTCTTTCTATACTTCCTTTCATAGCCATTTGTAACCTTCTTTGAGCTCACTGTCTCCACCTCCTCACCTACTATTCATGCATTCTTGAGTAGTCCCTATCCTGCCACTGGAATGCTCTCATTGCCGACCTCAGTGAACACTTCTCTGTCTCCATCATACCCAACCTCCCCTGGCTCCATTCTCCCTGAAAAGGTCTCGTTCAGTCTGGCATCTTAAATGTCTCCAACACGCTCGTGATGCCCAAAGTTTATTTGCAGTCCAAGCCTTAATCCTCCACATTTGCTTATGTGGAACTGTGAACTTTATCTTTCTATGTGGTTTGTGGTAGGTGTCAAACTCTGTTCCCCACCCCCCATGTCCCAGTTATCTCCAGTCCCACAATCCCCAAAAGTGCTTAAGTATGTGATCCTTCCCTTTTGATAGACCCCATGCTCATGACCTCTTTAAATTCTGTCCTTTGTGTTTCTAGCATCTGTCTAGAATCCCTTCACTCCCTTCCATCCCTTCAACCCCCATCCTGATCCAAACTACCCGTATCCCTGCTCAGATCATTACAAAGGTTCTCTGACTTGTGTACTGTCACCCCTGCCCTCTACGATCTATCTACCATCCACGTCACAGACACAAAGATCTTCCCAAGGTACAAATCATGTTACTCCAAACCCTAAATCTTTCAAAGCTTCCCATTAACCTTAGAATAAATTCTGAATCCTTTAAATGGCCTCCATGGCCCTGTGTGATCTAGTTACTGATTTCCGTCCCAACTTCAACGTGCACCACCTCTTAACCTCCCTTGCCACATTTGTACCTCAGTGTCCTTTCTGTTCACTGAAGGTAACAATCTCTCTCGCCTCCTTTGTATCTGCCAATGCTTCTCTGCCCTCCTCGTAGGTCTTCCCATCACTGGCTTCGCGTTATCTTTCCTATCTCGGATCAAAGATCGCCTACACGGAGGCCATGGGTACGTATTGTGGACACTGTTTCCTCCCTGAGATTCCTCAAGATTGTGAGTTGTTTTGTATAACTGAATTGGATGATACCGTGTTCAAGTGAATAGAATAGAGAGAAGGCAGGGGAACATGACTTGTTGGACGCAGTAGTTCTCAACCCTGAGTGCACATTGGATGCAAGAATCACCCAAACCAACTGAACAAGTATCTCTAAGAATCCAGCAAGGGAACCAGTCCTTTTATGACCCATTCCCCCTCCCTAGGCCAGTCAGACATGCCACCAGGGTTGAGGGTTAGTGACTTAGTGAAGATCACTAGTGTCCTAATTCTCTCCCCTTTGATCAACTGTATCCTCTTCAGCCTCTGCAGAGTCACAGTCACCTTAGGAACAATTTTAAAGGCCACTTCCCAAGTCACAGCCTAGGCACTTGGACCAGAGGCCCTGAAGATGCTTCCTAGGCATTGGTAGTTCAAACCCACCCCCAGGTAGTTCTGATAGGCTCTCGTGGTTTTCTTTTGCGGCTGTTTGGAGATCGTAAGTTTCTCCTCCTTGAGCATGCAGACCACAGAGGTGAGAAATACTCCACTCAACTTCTGTCCTCATTCTCTAATGGAATCCTTTTTCTCCCCCAACATCAAGGCAGATCTAACATCAGAGACCATCCATTACTGGCTTTGGAACATACAAAACCGTAGCCCTATTTGTACACTCTCTACCGTCTCCATTTGAAAGTTTCAGCAAGAGTTTCCTGGTACATATATGGTTGCCTTTGCTGCCTCAGCTAAAATGTACATCAAAGGGGACCATTCAGTAAAAGATTAACTCAGCAGGCCCAGGATGCTCAAACCCTGCACATATCAGAGAGAGGCCTGTCCTCAGGACTGGCTCTTGACTCACTCCTGGGAGATGAACTCTGAGCCTTGGAATATCTTGCTTGATGAGAGTGTTTTGTGTGCCTGAGGCCTTGGGCACCGTATCTGTTTGACCAGAGAGCTTTTGCTAAAATGTGTCTTATGGCAAATGCTGGTTTTTCCATGTCTGAGACGCCCAGCCATGCTATATCATTTTGACCTCTAGGGGGCAGGAGATAGCCTGAGTAGCTAAGGTCACAAAGGTGCTATATGTTATGACTGACCCCCTAATGAAACACACGGACACCAAGGCCATGTGCCATGTAGGTAAGGTTGCCTACATGGCAATATTGCACACGTGTTGTCACACATCATTGGGAGAGGTGAGCTGCTCCCTGTACATCTCCGCGGGGAGGAGCCCTCTAGAAGCTAGCGCCCGGTTTCTCCTGAACTTCACCTGTATGCTCTTTTCCTTTGCTGATTTTGAACTGCATCCTTTGTAATACACCATAAATGTGAGTTCTCTGAGTCCTTCCAGGGAATCATGAAGCCCGACACTGGTCCTGAGTCCTGATAACTCCTTGTTTCAACCATGTGGCCCTCTGAAAGTTTGTTCTTTAATTGGTTCTTCATTACTTAGAAAATGCTTTACTCAGAGAAACAATGATACAGTGCGATTCTTTTCTAGGTCGCTAACAAAAATACCCATCCCTTTAAATCATCATGAAGTAGAAATTAATATAGAACAGGGTTATTTTCTTCAGTAACCTTCATTTGACTATTACCACGGCTTATTCCGCCTTGTGTTCTTATGCTCCTTACACTTAATTCCTTAAAAAAATATTGGGGCGGCAGGGGGGGCACCAATTGGTGGCTCAATTGGTTAGGCGTCCAACTCTTGATTTCAGCTTAGGTCGTGATCCCACGGTTCACGGGATCAAGCCTCATGCTGGGCTCCACAATAACACTACAGACCCTGCTTGGGATTCTCTCTCTCCCTCTCTCTCTCTGCCCCTTTCCCACTTGCACGCTCTTTCTGTCTCAAAAAGGAACAAACTTAAAAACGTGCATATCTTGACTGCACCAACGATTAACAAAACAACATTGGCAAGCCAGCCTGGGACCCTCAGATTCCTTTTTTAATCTGATTTAAACATGATTTCTTTGGGGAAATACATTGCGTAACAGACAGGACAAAAGGCAGACGACAGGTCAAGGAACTCTTACCTCCAAACACCTCCTCCCACTGTCAGGGAGTTACCAGTAGCCACCGTGCCTCCATCAAAAAAGTGCCAATTTGTTCTGGTTGTAGCTCTGTGATGCTGACCACTGAGACTTCGGGCCACCGGGCCTTACCCTGCCCAATAGGAAAGATTATCAGTTAGCAAGAAACAGAACTGCTTTGCCATTTCTTTCTTCTTCATGCCTGCAAAACATATTCCTCTCTCCCCAGTTCTGGGTGAGTCTACATCAGTCATATTTTATATGCAGTTATTTTATGTGCAAGTCAGATACCTGAAACTCAGATTTACAACGAACTGCGTCTCAAACTTAATATCAAACTATGTCATTGAGGGGCGCCTGGGTGGCTCAGTCAGTTAAGCGTCCGACTTCGGCTCAGGTCATGATCTCACGGGGTTCGTGGGTTTGAGCCCACGTCGGGCTCTGTGCTGACAGCTCAGAGCCTGGAGCCTGCTTGGGATTCTGTGTCTCCCTCTCTCTCTGCCCCTCTCCCACTCACGTTCTGTCTCTCTCTCTCTCAAAAATAAACATTAAAGCATAATTTTAAATATGCAATTGATATAAATTCCCTCTGAGGGCTTTTCTCATGATTAATTCATAATTCTGAAGAAAACTCACAAGTTCATGCCCACCTCATGAGGCATATGTGAAGCTCTTGAAGGCCATCAGACACTAATTCCTGAAATTGCCCTTTAATTTCGCTGGAGCACCTCCACCCAGGACTCCTAGGAGTTCATAGACGAGTCACAGATATTTTTCACACTCATTACTCCAATGGCCACAGAGAATGGAGTGATGCACTTTGAAGATGAAGAAGGGACCTTCTTCAAGGAGGAAGCCAAAGGAACAGAAACAGCCACTAGAAGCTGAAAAAGACAGGGAGACCTATTATCCCCTCACAGCCTCCAGAAGGAACCAGCCATGCCGACACCTTTGATGTTAGCCGGTGAGACTGATTTCAGACTTCTGACTTCCAAAACCTTATGAAAATAAATGTACAGTGTTGTAAGTTACCAAGTTTACAGTAGCTCCTTATAGCAACAACAGAAAACTAATATGCCGTATTGACAGGCCCAAAGCTTCTTCTGGGCGGAAAGAAGCATTAAATTCTGTTCAGACTGGGGCGGGGGAAGCTCTGAAAAAAACAAAGATTAAACTCATTCATTCAAAAGCTCTTTTACACCTAGCCTGGCTTTCAGAGGGCTTATCTTAATTTAGAGGTAAAAAATCCCAGGAAGGAAAAAATAGCATTTGGTAAATTTTTAAAATTATCACTTATCCTAAAGATATTTGCCATGCCTAGAGACAGTCTTTGTGGGGCAATTGGCCTTTAAATAGAGAAAATAATGATCCAAGTTTCAGATTCCTGCATTAGGGTTTATTACATGTAATGTCTGGGTTATATTAAACTCCTGGAAATCAGGGCTTATAATAGAATAGCTGACAGACCCTTAACTTTAATAGCCTTTCCAAGTACTGCAATAGTGAGCATTACTTTTTAATGTCATAAAATGATGGTTAAAACACTACAGAATTTTCTCAAGACAGATAAGCAGGTGTTCAAGAGAGCAGAACTATTTAAACTTCATTGATTTATGGTCTATCTTATATTGAAGGCCAAAAGTTTTATTGAATTCCCACAATAGATACCCTGAACTTAATTTTCCAAAATAGGAGGACTAGTTCAGCGTCCCCCATATGTATTAATTTCTTCATTTGAACACTCGCGCTTCTGTGTTTTTCGAAGTTACTACGTGTAATGAAATAGAAGCCACAGCCAAATGTAGAATCACTTACTCTTTTTATTGGTTGACTTTTCCAAGCGCATTGTGTATAATAAAACCCAATGCATAGCTACTAAATCATATAATCTAGGAACACAAGCCCCCCACTAATCATTTAATCTGCACAATATTTCTGTCACTCTTTATAATTGTGAATATGACCTAGCTTCTTATTTAGCGTGAAAGAATGTCAAGGCATTTGTCAGAACCCTTCTCCCTCCAGCTGCCTGTTCAGCCCACCCCAAATCCAATATCTCCAATCTTTATGCTGCCTGACGGAAAGTAAAGTGGCTATCAGAAAAACCCCAATAAACTATCAAACATTTTATATGTGTTAGCATTTTCTGCTGGTTTACATAAAAATCAATACTTTTATAATGGTAGGACCCAACCCTAGTGATTTAGTGAAAGTGATATTTACTGTGGAATAAAACAGAAATACCATTAGCTCTCAAAGCCAAATTACATTAGAGAGAGCTAGAAGCAAAATAATTACTATTATTTAGACGTGTGGCTACCAAAGCATCTGATATCCCAACTTATCTTTAGCACTGACTGTAATAGCAATAAATTCCTTTTCTGGAAAAATGGTTGGAAGGCGAGGCAGGCAGTGCTTGAACAGATACATGGCTCACAGTGCATTCACTCCTTTGCTTCCTTCTTTATGTGTCCAGGCTCGGATAACATGAGTCAAACCTAGAAAATAAAGGTGTCAGAGCCACACCAAGAATAAAATGGCAATGTAGTCAATGATATTGCAATAGAGATGTATCTGGACAGACGGTAGCGACACGAGTGGTAAACAGAGCATAATGTATAAACTTCTCAAATCACTGCACTGTTTACCTGAAACCAATGTGACATTGTATGTCAACCACACTGAAAAAAAAAAAAAAGAATAAAATGGTAATATGTGATAAAAAAACTTAAAAATTTAGCCAGTAACAGTTCAGGGAACCTAAGAGCACTCAGTTTAATCAACATATCTATGTGACATCTACCTGTGCGAACAAGGGTGAAACCATTCGAAAATTTTATCAAAGATGTGTCGCTTTAAAAATAAATGTCAATATAAAGTTGTTTAAAACTGATGCATTCAATGCCAGCGTGTACTTTGATATACTTTTGACAAAATCATTTATAACATTTAGTCAAAATCAATGTGTTTCATTGAAATTTCTCATAGTTCATTCAATTTCAAATATCAAGGAATGTGACTGAAAGGGAAGCCTCAATTTTTGAATACATAAGAGAAGTTACGCAAAACTACGTAACTTTCTTCTTGGTCACATCGTAAAACATATGGATGGTTAATTTATACACAGTGTGTATTTATTATTGTTTATAAGATTCTGTTTTGGGTTTGTTTAAAACATCATTCACCACAAGTAAGATCAAACTGAACTGTCCTCACAGAAAGAGACGGTTGATGGGACACCCAGGTGGCTCAGTCAGTTAAGCGTCTGACTTCATTTCAGGTCACGATCTCACAGTTCGTGAGTTCGAGCCCCTCGTCAGGCTCTATGCTGACAGCTCAGAGCCTGGTGCCTGCTCGGGATTCTGTGTCTCCCTCTCTCTCTGCCCTGCCCCATTCTCTTTCTCTCTCTCTCTTTCTCAAAAATAAAGATTAAAAAATATTAAAAAAAAAAAGAAAAGAAAAGAAATAGCGAGTTGTTTGACCAGATGCACTTAAGCTTATTCTCCCATCTGCTTTGTCCAGTGAAATGTGTGTTTCCAGAGCAGTGAGAAGACCACAGCTATGGGGAGCTGGAATTCTACCCCTCTGCCTCCTCATCTGTTACCCGAATACTCTGCAAGAAGGCCGATACGGTTTTGCCGCATAGAAATATTTGTTTGTTAAATCTTCCACCATAACACCCCTTTCTTCTACAGGCAATTTCTATCATCAACTGTCCTAAAATAATCCTACAGCTTCAAAATTGTGCTTGGATACTTACTAACAAGAGTTTTCTAACTCAGTTAACCTTCGACATGCTTTTCCTCTGAAGTGAAATATCAGACTGTGACCATCAGAAGTCTCTTATTCTTTTAACATTAATGTGGAATTTCTAGGGATGGAAGAAGGGCTACCTTGCCTTTTCATTTTGAAATATAGAGGAGAAAGTAATGAAAGGCCACATTTGCAATTTATCTAATTTGAAATGTCAGGTAATTATGTAATAATTCTAAAATTAAATGCTGAGGTTATAGGCTCATGCTTTGGAAGCTGATAATTATATGGTTGTCCCAGACAATCCACATTGATAAAAGGAAATTTTAATAGCAAGTATGCTACAAGGGTGACTTTCTTCTGTAGCAACCTTATCTAGTATTTTCAAGACAAATAGGAAGATAGAAAAATAGAAAGCTGATAGATAGAAATCAAAATACAGGTATATGAATGTTATTATAAACTGTCACTTGAATCAATTGGTTGAGAAAGACAACCATATTCCTCTGATAGAAACAACTGTTGGGTTTTTTTTTCTTTTTTAGGAAACTACCTTAATAACCCGATAACATCTGAACTATGGGCCCACGATAGAAGGACAAAGCTAAGGGGAAAAAAGATTTAAATTCCTCTGTGTAATGAAGTAAGAGAGAATGTGGAGTTATCCACCAAGGCTTTGAGAAAGGAGTTGGAACCATAAAAGAGGAACCAGGAAGAAGGGTCAAGAAGGAGGAACTAGGCAACATGGCCGAGAGCCAGGGTTCCAAGAGGGGCATTGCTGCACAAGAATTGTACACAAATTTCCAAGAATGATATTACAGCTGAAAAATTCTTTCTACCTATGTGGTATGGCTTCTTTACTATTCCCTAATCCTTTAGCAAAAGGCTGTTCTAGGCAGGGACACTGGCAAACTGAGCTGAGCCCCAAGGAGTAGCTACACGATGGATCCAGGAAAGAGTAGTGAAAGCAACGAGTAAAGCGAGCTAATAACTGATGGGAGACAATCCCCACCTCCCACACGGACAACAGGAAGTTGCATCTTGCAGGGGTGCCAAGAGGGGAGGGAGAGGCTACATCCTGCCATCTAGAACGAAGGTCTATTTAGTCAGCAGACAAGGAAGCCATGTTGGCAGAGAAGAGAGTTCCAACAAGAACCTGAACTCTGTCTTTCCCTGGAGGTGAGAAATGTCTGGGAGTGTCGGGAAAACCAGGAATGCAGGCATGAAAGAAACCAGTCCCATTGAGGAACTATTTGGGGAACGAGTGTGCCTTTGACTTCTTGTCAGCATAGAAACATGCTCACATCCCTACCACTTAAACACACACACAAACACACTCCACTCTATCTAGGCTTTAATAACCATACTGATTTGCTCCTCATCAGAGTCCTATATTTTAGAAAAGTTGCCTACAAAAATCTCTCCGCCTCCCCACCTTACATCTTCTTTTTAATCCATAGCAACCAGCTTCCGTTATCATTGCTTCTGCAAAACTGATTTCAAGAAGTTCACAAAATGACCACCTTTGAAACTCCATACAGTGAGTATCATTGAATCGTTGTCTGTTTTCACATAAAGACAGAGACCTAAACAATTAATTTTGAAAAATAAAAAAGTTACTGATCAGGGGTTTCAATTTAACAAGTAAAGACAATTTCTAATTTACATAATGGGTTTCTTTTTTAAAAAACTGACACTAACGGGGCACCTGGGGGGTTCAGTCGGTTAAGCTTCGACTCTTGGTTTGGCTCAGGTCACGACCTCACGCTTTGTGATTTCAAGCCTTGAGTCAGGCTCCATGCTGACAGTGTGGAGTCTACTTGGGATTCTCTCTCCCCCTCTCTCTGCCCCTTCCCTACTGGCACACGCATGCCCTCTCTCTCTCAAAATAAATAAAGACATATTTTAAAAAATGAATCGCCAAAGAGATATTTGGACTAAAATATAACTTTGGAAATCATGAGAGTATAGAAAATCAGTGGAAACATGTATATGATGATAGAGTCTCTCCTTTCCTGTATTTACCTTCGTCATGTGAAACTATAAGAATGTAACGTGGTTGACGAGGACTGAAGACTCTCCAAGTCTTGATGAGGAGAGAATAAAAGGGACCCAGTTGGAGCTTCAGAAGTCATGTGAAGGCTACATTGCAGATGCATCATCTACATGCATCTATAAACATTGAGAGAGAGGGGCCAGAACTAACTAATAGAACAAGTGACCTCAGAAGAGCCAAAGACGATTCATAACAAAAAGGAGAAGTGTTTAAAATATCTTATTGCTGTCATCAGATCTTTGAGAGTACATTACATCCATTACAGATAAAATACAATCAAAGCCGAGGCTCTTATGACAGGAACAATCAGTAGACAAGAAAATATTCCTCCAAATGAACACTATTGGTATCAAAATTAAAAATCCAATAGAAGTTCTGGAAGAAAAACCTGAGCAAATTTCCCAGGATGTAGAGTGAAAAGGTGGAAATGGGATGGATGAGAAAAAGCAGTTGAAGACATGAACTATCGATGCAGGAGACCCAACATCCAAAGAGTTTACTCAAAATGCGTTGAGATGCTCCCAGTGACTTCTTGATTTCTTTGGAGATAAATAATGTGATCATCCTCATGCACCCCCACCTAATCAGCTGCAGAAACCTGTATTTGAGTTCAAATCAATAAATTCAATCCAATGCACTAACTTTAAAGTTCTTTGGGTAAAGCCCCATCCTTTTGATTTCCTCTCCTTCCCTCTGGTCCCCCAAGATGGCAGCTGGAGGAGAAAAGGTGTGACACATCTGTGGCTTCAAGGCGGCATGAGACAGGACAAGACAGCTCTTCATATCCATGGGTGTAGCATCCCCAGACTCTTGTTCCTCTCTACTGCAGATCCCCGGGATTGGGGGATCCCAGGACTGCCGGTTGTTTTAGTTGACCTTATTGTGTCTCTGAGTATTCTAGAACATGCCATTGTTGTCTATTCCTGGTCTCTTTTTGGCTAAGTAAGGGCCAGGCTTGCTGGTGCTCCCCAGGTGGGGTGGCCTCACTCCAGTTCTAAAAGGCATGTGGAATTCTCTGAGTCTCCTCTTTGTATTATTCCTGGTCCTCATAGCTTGGCTTACGCTCCTGGGGCTCCTCACCCCTTGCCACAACAGGCTGGGCTTGCAACTCAGCCAACTTCCATATGTCTTCTGGGAACTCAGTATTGTTCAGAAAATAAACCCTGGCGACCTCATCCAAACAATCTTGGGCCACTGAGCTTACCTTACTGCTGCCAACCCCCAAAGTGTTGCCTTCCCCCACGAAGTTTATTGAACACCCTGTTCTACTGGCCCAATCAAGGAATAAGCATTCACCTCAACTATTTAACATAATCTCCCCAGTGTAGCGAAACCCCCAGAGTACGTCTTCCACCATTGTCTCCTGTATTCAACAGTCAACCTCTAGGAACCAGAGGTACAGGTTTGGGGCATCCACTCTTTCTAGTTGAACTCTTCTTTGCCCTGTTTTAGGCATATAATTCCCTACGGTCTCATCCACCCCACCTGCCTTTTGATGCATTAGAGAGATAGGTAAAGCAATTTACAAAGTCTCTATCTCTCTCAGAGATCTCCAGATTTCAAGCCTGTCATTCTGCTTTGACTTCAAGTATCCCTTGTAAGTATCAGAAGCTGAATATCGTCTCATTTTTGTCTCTTTCCATTTCTACTGTAAAAATTCTAATCCTACTCCCCTAGGCAAATTGATACTTCAATTTAACCAGAGAAAGGGCCAAATGGGAGAGAATATTAATATATTTAAAAATACAAACCCCTCTTAAATTAACATACTCTCTTGAGAACCTAAAAGATTTTCTTGAACTTTAATGGTTACCTCTGGAAGTACAGCTGGGGGAGTGAGAACCGACTGGGGAATATACAGTTGTAATTTTTCTTATGCCTCATCATATGCATCACTTTAATAATGTATTTTATTTTATTTTATTTTGAGAGAAAGTGAGAGTGTGAGCACAAGTGGGGGAGAGGGAGCGGCAGAGGAAGAGAGAGAGAGAAACTTAAGTAGGCTCCTCACTAAGCACGGAGCCTGATGTAGGGCTCGATCACACGACCCTGAGATCATGACCTGAGCTGAAATCAAGAGTCAGGTGCTTAACTGACTAAGCCACCCAGTTGCCCCAATTACTTTAGTATTTTAATTAAGACGATTATACCATGGGGAACTGGGAAAATATCCATCCTATACTTTGAGCAAAGAAGATCCCTTTGTCCAACAAGAGTCACTTCTTCCATACCAGAAAGATGGTGGTGGTAGAAACTGGCAAACAACCTCGGTGTTCAGTGGAAATAGTGATTTCTCGGGAGATATTGATCACAGGGGAGGTCACGTGAGCATGGTGAGTAGACCCAAGGCAAAGACCCACAGAGCCTCTTCTTGAGTACAGCTGGCATAATATCCTGGCCTCATAAATAGGGGGGACACATCTCTTGGCATTCAAGCTGGTAAGGACTGCTGCTTCTATAGTTTGAGTTACATTCCACGCTTCCCTCTAGACTGATCTCCAAGTCCCCTGGTTGTGATCCCCTCTACCCTTATTTCATTCACACCTTTATCATTTCTCACCTCACTCAACAGGCTGTTTGCCATTTCATGCCTTGTCGCCAGCTCTATACCTGCCACCCTCATTGGCAGTGAAAGAATAAATGAACAAACGGCTACTGATTTTGATTCACTAAAATCTATTCGGGATTCTCCAGCCTCATGATCCTCCTCATTACTCAATCAAGAAAAATAATTTTCATTATAAAGCATTTCTTCAGTACTTGAAACTTTGTTTCCCTACTACAAAGGCAAAATTTTACTTAATTGGTAATATGCATATTTTAAATCATGCTAGGGGCGCCTGGGTGGCTCAGTCAGTTGAGCATCCAACTTCGGCTTAGGTCATGATCTCACAGTTCGGGGGTTCGAGCCCCACGTCGGGCTGTGTGCTGACGGCTCAGAGCCTGGAGCTTGCTTCAGATTCTGTGTCCCCCTCTCTCTCTCTTCCCCTCCCCTACTCACACTCTGTCTCTCTCTCAATAATAAATGAGCATTTAAAATTTAAAAAAATCATGTTAGCATATTTTCAAGCCTTACACATGCCATTCATTAAATTATTTTTTTTATTTTTCATTTTATTTTTATGTTTATTTACTTTTTGAAAGAAAGAGAGAGATAGAGGCATGAGCAGGGGAGGGGCATAGAGAGGGAGACACAGAATCCAAAGCAGTCTCTGGCCCTGAGCCGTCAGCACAGAGCCCAACACGGGGCTTGAACTCACAGACCGCGAGATCATGAACTGAGCTGAAGTCGGATGCTCAACCGACTGAGCCACCCAGGCGCCCCTAAATTAGTTACCTCAGTACATAGATATTTCTGCAGTTTTCTAGATCATTAACTCCCCCCAAATAATTCATTTGACCAATTAATATATAATTTGAGGAAAGGGAAAAAAATACATCCCAACCAATTGTTTAACTGGTGAGATAAATAAAACAGCTGCTTCTGAAGAATTATAGTATATACCTCACAGATATAGAGTATATACCTTATCTTGTTTGGAAATAAAATTATTTCTCTAAGTCTTTGCTAAATAGTAATGTTTTACAGCGAAAGAGTGGAATGACTTTATAAGAGGACAGGAAATAACTCAGCAGACTTTTGAATAAAAATATACTTTGAAGGTGGCTTAGAAATTATTGTTCCAGCGGCACCTGGGTGACTCAGCCGGTTAAGCATCTGACTCCTGGTTTTAGCGCAGGTCATGATCTCACGGTTCGTTAGTTCGAGCCGCACGCCGGGCTCTGTGCTGACAGTGCGGAGCCTGCTTGGGATTCTCTCTCTCTCTCTCTCTCTCTCTCTCTCTCTCTCTCTCTCCCTCTCTCTCTGCTCCTTCCCACTTCCTCTGTCTCTCTCAAAATCAATAAATAAGTATGAAAAAAACCCAGAAATTGTTATTCCATTAAATTCTGCCCACCCCTGCAGGTACACAACATCTTGCTCTCCAATCTCTTGAGCAATTGGATTGCTCATCCAATCTCTTGCTCTCCTCCCCCTGCTCTCTCTCTCTCTCTCTCTCTCTCTTTCTGAGGTCCATAACTCCACATTTGGAATTCCCCTGTGAATTTAAGAAAGAATTCTCAAAAGGGCTGGATTTGGGGAATTGATATTATCAGTAATATTCATAGAACGAAATACATAGAGGTGTTTTCAGAGCTACATCCAGCTACAAAATTAGTCACTAGACTTGCTGGCAAATTATCAAATCATGAGTCCTGATTACAGAACAGAAATATAACCTTATTGACTCATTACTCACAGAGAAAAGGAATCAAAGGCTTTAAGCTTCCCTGATGAAAAGGTTTTTTTCCATACTCTATTCAGTTTCAAAACAATATTTGGCCAGGTGATTTTTTTTTTTAATCTGTTAGTATGATAGTTCTTATTTTTACAGGCCACCCTGACCAATTCTTTTTTGCCAGCACAGGAATTAACGAGTACTTGTGATAGTTAACGGCTCTCCCAAACAATCAGCAAAGCGGACAACTGTAGAGTAATTTACATGCCTTGAAATCTCTGACCTACAAAACCATGAGTTCATCCAACTCTGACATCATGAAATAATACTATTCTTTTTATCAGTGAAATCATTTGGTCCCTTCTAAACCCTACCCTCCCACGTTTGCCATCAAGTATTCTATGAAACGTGTGAATTATTACAAAGAGATTTTCTTTAAAAAATAATTAGAAGAGTAACATGCAAGCTCTTTTGCTCTGCCATGCAAATGAACCTAGCAATTATTGAATTAAGCATGGCATTCTTTTCACCTTCCCTGAATAGTCTAGATGAGGCCGTCTCTTCTTCAGAGAGGAAAATCCAGTTCAGAACAATGACATCCGCTGATCAATATGTGGGTGAAGAAAACAAAAAACAAAAACTCTGAGACTTAAAATACATGAACTGAATCATCTGACGCTTGAAATGGAATCATCTAAACAGAGAAATAGCAATTCTTATGAAAATCTAGTCGGTTTGAAATTGGAGCTGAATCAGGTACCTTGCTGTAACTTACTGAGCATTTGTCTTGAAAACTAATTAGAAGATCTGGAGATAGTACTTGGTATTCGTAACATGTCCCGGAAGCCTTTGTGTTAGTTCTTTCGATTCCAACCTCCCATTTGGAAGCAATCCAGAATCTAACAATCAGACAAGCTTGACTCACCAAGATTCACTTTCTCCATGTATATCACTCAGTGAGAACGTGAGAGCAATAACGCGGTGAATGGGGTGAGAGACAGAAAGTAAGAGAAGGCATTCTATGACAATGACAGTAAAACAGCTCTCCCTCAAGAGTGCATTCAGCTCTTTATAAAACAAATGTGTTGTTCCTCTGCTTTTGTGCACAGATATGTCTTTAAACAGGCAAGAGAAACCACACCGAGTAACTGGAAATCAATCATGTCAACATCACGCTCTGCTTATTTCTAAACCACCGGATGGAATTCGGCTAACCTAAACTTGACGGCATGTTCGCATAACAGCTGGCAACATGAATTTAAAAAAAAAGGCGGGGGGGGGGGAATCTGAGAGTAATGAAAATGAAAATACAGCCGATGACATTGCTCTAAGTTTTGACAGACGTTTTGGGTCAGCATAACATGTGAGCTCAGAAATGAAGTTCCAGCCATGTACCTTTCAGAAAAAGACTTCCTGTATAAATAAAGTTGTTATAGAAAATGACTAGCCCCATCATACCCTAAGCATCTTGGCCAATAAGAAACTGAACATTAATGGAAACTGACTATTCCTTACACGTCGCCATGAGCTAATAGACGAAACATCCAAGGCATCTGGAATTCCTTGCTCTGCGATGGGCTGTCATACAGTTTATCATCCCGGGACCCATCTGACATGGCTGGTGCTCTTAAAAGCCCCAGTAATTCTGCTGCTGAACTAAAATTCCATTTGGAGCAGCAGAAGCAGCATCTGCTGACCACCAGGACAGGTGGAAAGAGACTGGGCTTGAACAAAACTACTTATCACGCCCCAATAATATACGCAGAAGACGAGAACAGGACGGGTGCATTATTTTTAAATCGTGTCTGGCCAGCATGTCAGTATTGATTGAAGAATCCAGCAGCAGAGAAAAGAGAGTCAGGTCCGCATTCAGAGATGAAGGGGCAGTTATCCACTCTATTTCTTGTCAACTGGCTGGACCAGTCTCTAGTTTTTAGGACAAAGAGCAATAGAAATCGTGAGCATCTTATATGGTACCTCCAAAGAAAATGTCACCGCCACCCCCCCCCCAACAAACACTGAAAACAAAACAAACAAACAAACAAAAAAACCCCAAACAACCCAAGAAAAACGAACAGTCTTCCCACCCTTCACGTAGAAAGGCAATCTGATGTGAAAATGTTTTCTCCTAAGTGATGGAATGTGCAGTCGTGCACCAGCAACCGGGTGCTAAATATCAACGTGCCTGTTCTGGAAGAAACCGCGCTGGGGTTGGACAGAGCGCACTGGTAGAAAGAGAGGCGCTTCAGTCCATGAGGGGAGGCCGTGCACTCCATTTCAGAAGACGGGGGTTTATCTTCCAGCGTAGGCCTTTGATGTGATTCATATGCTAACAATATCAGCTCTTCCTCACAGTCCTCAATACACAGGGAATAAAAGACATCATTTGCTGACCTGAGGCTCCACGCTTTCCGTCCAGCATACGGATCAACAATCTGCATTCAGCTTCCACAGCTAAGCCACCGCATAACCTTTAAATTGTTCTTTTAGCACTTGAAGATTCCGGTCACAATAATTTGCCGTTTTATAGAATAAAATGATGAAACCAAGTATTCTAACTGTATTTTCCCTCATTCCTAAAATGTCGCTTCAGGGCCCCAAGGGCTCCTTTCATCTCACCGGAGCGTTGGCATGTGATGTGATTGTTAACATAGCTGGCCACCAGATGAAGTGAATTATCTAAACTGCCAAAGTTCCCACTTTCTTTCCAATTTAAACATCAGTTTAACACAGAAACTGAAGGGTATTATGAAAGCTTTAATATGAGCCATTTCAGACATGAGAACAGAAATTACTGGAAGGGTTTTGCAAATAGCTACACAAATATGCAATTTTTGAACCTAAAGATGAGTCAGGAAAACGAATGGAACAACAGCGTGTCCATGGTACGTGCTCTAGCCAACAGTGATGGAGAAGAGCCTCTTTGTCTCACATAAACATGCTTTTCAGAACAGGGAAGGATTTGACCAAAGAAAATAACCTGGGTGAACCTGTTAGGTCATTAACTAAATACGGTGATCAACAGCAAAGTAAAGCCTTCTGATTTAAAACATTTCGAAGTGCATTGTCAACGTGGACCGTCTGGAATGTTTTTAATAGTCTCCGCCGGGTTATTAGGGGCCTTTTCAATAGATGACTCACTTTTCTCATGGAAATGGTTTTCTCCATCCGGATCACTAGCTGTTAACAGAATGCGCAAGCATATGTCCTGTATATCTCTTTGAAAATGAGACCACTTCATAGCTAATTCATGACAAGAGAAACTGATGCTTTCTCACACAAAACAGAACACTCCCTAGTATATTCCACATAAATTAAAGCATACAAATTTCAACCAAAAGGATATGAAGTATTAGCAATCTTTTTAAGCCTTCACAATATAAATGACATTAACATGCAAAATACATAAAGAGATGTATTCCAACTCTACAAATTTGCCCTTATCAAAATATGAGAGTGGAAGACTTGAAATAATATTTGGGAAGTCATAATTAACTAAGATTTGATAACACGGAAGTTGAATACATACGATTTTGCTAGCCAAACACATTCCTGAAAGTTAACAACATTATTACAGGTTTTCCTCTAGAAAATAGTATTACTTAGAGTTGATTCATGATCTAGATAGACGGATGATAGATAGATAGATAGATAGATAGATATAGATGATAGATAGATAGACAGATAGATAGAGTTAGCCCTTTTGTCTATACAGAACGGCTCCAATCACCATTTCCACCTTCAAAGTATAATTTGGGAAAGTGCAAGACTATTAAAAATATATGCATTGATTGAACAAAACATTAATTACACTCTAGATAAAAGTAAACAGGATATTACCATATAAGGATTGCATGGCTCTTCCCATATGGATTGCACAGGGAATATTATTGACAAATCCAGAACAACCATATGCAATGCTCAATAGCAATTCCAAATATACAATATGAATACAGTGTTTAATACATTTAAAACAAGCTGCACACCAAATGATCAAGCAATTTACCGAAGATTAGCATTTAAGAAACAACACTACAAATACCATATGCACCTGTTAATGATTTATTGTTTACATTGGCGACATTCATGAGATTGATCTTAAGTTAAAAACAAGTTTTAAGAAAATTTTCTCGCCCAGCTCTCTTTGTGGTAAATTAAAGGAAAATTATAGTGGCGTCTGGGTGGCTCAGTCGGTTAAGCATCTGACTTCGGCTCAGGTCATGATCTCATGGATCGTGGGTTCAAGCCCCACATCAGGCTCTGAGCTGTCAGCACAGATTCTGTTGACCTGTTTCGGATTCTGTGTCTCCCTCTCTCTCTCTGCCCCTCCCCTGCTCATGCTCTTTCTCTCTGTCTCTCAAAAATGAATAAAAGCTTTAAAAAATGTTTTTTAAATAAAGGAAACTTATAGAACCAACCTGGCCAAAAGGACCTTTGAGATCATGTAATTTCATTTTAAATGGAAAAACTGAAGCCCTGAAATGTCAAGTTGCTCGCCCAAGATTACAAAGTCCAGAAATGGCAGAGTCCCAGGTCTCCTGGTTCCCAGGCCAGGCCCAAAATGAAAGCTACCCTAATTTGCTCATATTTACCGAAAACACATATATATTTTTAAATCTTCTTAGGCTCCTCTGTTGTCCAACACATCATCTGCAAAAACATCCAACTCTGGGTCTGACAGTGTAACAAACCGATCCTTCCCCAGGGTGATTTCACTGACAATGACTCACACTTCCCTTGGACTCACTGGGGAACACAAGGAGGTTGACCTCAACAGAAAAACAGACATGGCTCCATGAAAGTCATAACAGAGACTAAAAGTGTTT
Organism: Neofelis nebulosa; assembly: GCF_028018385.1. Taxonomy (NCBI): domain Eukaryota; kingdom Metazoa; phylum Chordata; class Mammalia; order Carnivora; family Felidae; genus Neofelis; species Neofelis nebulosa. The sequence goes on from NC_080782.1 coordinate 138,573,577, forward strand.
AATCCTAAAATGGGTTCCATGGAGAACGCCTTAAAAAAGGATGTTCTGTTCTTCCTCCAGAGCATTTTGAGAAACGTTCCAAACATATGCCAAAGCCTCCTCCCCTCTGCCGCCAGCCATAACTGGAAAGTGAAGAGGAACAAGCCTAAAAATTAAAGCGGAATGTGTTGCTCTCAAGTACACACTTCAACATTATGTAGCTCTCCAACCCTCCCCCCTTATAGCCCATCTGCCCCCAAGAAGAGCCTCCCCCCGGACCTACCACTCCTGAAAAGTGTTAAACTACATCACTCAAGTGAAACTCCAGACATATACCCAGAAATAAAATATCAACTTTAAAGAAATCTGGCCACTCAACATGCACTTTTTTCCCCCAACAGAACCTTAGGAACTTTCTCAACACTGAAATGTCAAATATCCAAACAGATTCTTAGTAGATTAAACCAGGACGGTAACTGTTTCCTCTTGAATGTCGTTTTCATTTCAAGGCAAACACAGCTCCAGCGTAGGACGTTGCCTCAAAGACAGGATGATGATAGGAATTCAGGCTGTTCAAAATGAACACACTTGAACATTCACACCAGGAAGCCTCCAGTTGGGGATGTGGGAGGGAGAAAGTTAATTTTTACAGTATTACCAAAACAGACCATTTTTATGTTTATTACACAAGGACTGGGTCTCCTATGGATTATGGAAATTGGGGATCCCTTATAAGGCTTAAGAGAACTTGTCATTAAGTTATAAAATCATTCCCCAACCATCTCATAATTCGATATCCAATATTGTTCATAAGGTTCTGAGTGCCATCATTAACCAGATATATAAAAGGACTCTGCTCCCAGATTAATCACGCTAACCCCTTCCCTGGCTCATTAAACCCTATTTTTCCTTCGAGCCAGTCATAGAAAAATTATCCTGTGTTATTTTAACTTTCAGTAAGGCATTTTGAATACATTCAATATAGTACAAAGAAATATCTATAGGAGCCAAGCTACATATTATCTGTGTTGTTGTTCATTGTCACTTCGTAAAAAAGAAAGAAAGAAAGAAAGAAAGATCAATAAACCTGAGAGTGTAGGGATTATATGAGTAACGTATGTACCCACCTTGTCCACTAACATGTTGTAATAGCTACACAAACCAAATTTAATATTAATCATCATTAATGGGACACTGACCAGCTTACATACTGGTGGCACTGCCATCTATGCAATGAGATTTCCCAGACCAGCAATAGCTGTTGAATCTCTCTTTGACATGGCATATAGTTACTACACTCTGGATTTCTTTTTTTTTTTTAACAGATTATTATTTTTTTAAGTTTATTTATTTATTGTGAGAGACAGAGACAGCATGAGTGGAGGAAGGGCACAGAGAGAGGGGGGAGAGAGAGAATCCCAAGCAGGCACCATGCTGTCAGCATGGAGCCCGACATGGGGCTCGAACCCACGAAACTGTGAGATCACGACCTCAGCCGGAAAACAAGTGTCGGACGCTTAATCAAATGTGCCACCCAGGTACCCCTACACTCTGAATTTCCTAAAGTCAAAGTCCACAAGGCAACAGTGAAATTATAGGTCTGGATTTAGCCACATAGAATGGCTAAATACTCCTTGGATTCAGACACCTGGGAACGGAAAGGAACCAGGCTCTCGTGAGAGTTTGGTTACAAGTATCTTCTCGGTGCATTCTCCAGATCAGTTGTGATACACCTTCGGATCGACCATACGGGATTTCCTCAAAGAAATATTGACCAATAAGCATTGCCTCGTCATGGAGAAGTGGCAGTTTAGGAAACTTCTCTGAAATAGGATCTAAGAAGAGAGCTATTATGGATAAACATGGATTCTTACTGCCACCTGTGCTTGGGTTTGACGGATGCAACATTGCATCAAGACAATTTGTTCTGAATATTGTTATAATAATTCACTTCTGGCTGTCATGGGAGATAGAGAAGAGATGTCTCTAAATTCACCAAATTTCTTGGCAAAAGAGAAAAAGGAAACTAGTCAACCTGAATGGTCTGTATATAATTATCTACCTCCTTGCTGCTTGAAGTGTGTGTCCAGGGATCAGCACTGTTACCATCACCTGAGAACATGTTAAATGCAGAATCTCAGGTACCACCAGAGTTCTCAAAGAAGAATCCATTTTTTAACAAGATCCCCGGGTGATTTATGTGGACGCTGAATTGTGAAAAGCACTGACGTAGTGGTATTCATGAAGGTAGACCAAAGAGAAGAATTAAACCCAATGTATTATCTTTATATCTTTCCTGTGTTTCATGGAAAATGTCAACTTGATACATATCGTATAAAGTCCCAGGGCCGAACGAAGGATCTCCTTGACACCACTCGAGAAACCTGTTCTCTCAGATCCTCAAATCGTCAAATATTTTGAAACAGATAATAGAAGGCAGAGAGTCAACAGATCCAATCACTAGCTCTCTCTTGCCTGCATTTCTGTGTCCTTGGGTCAATCCATTTCTCTTTCTGTGTCCATTCTGTACTTGCTGTGCCGGGTTCTTGGGAATTCAAAGCTGGACAAAACAGACATGGGCTCTTTGCTTTAGTTCCTCATACATAAGCACAAGCAAAAATGAGTACAGATATAAAATTTCATGGAAAGTTTGAAGAGCAGGAAGCAATGGCTGAGTGTGGTGCAGGATATATGGTTGCTATTCTGGGGAGATAACCCAGCGTGAGAAGACTTGTATGATTTGTTCGGAAGTTTGATCTCAGGCAAAGGGGAGCCCCTGCTAGAGGTTGGGGATGCGAATGACACGAGAACGAACGGAATTTTAGAGTTATTTCCCCGACACCGATTGAAAGTCCATATTTAAGAGAGAAGGGGCTTAACACAGGGTATCCAGTTAGGAGGATATAGAAGTAAACCAGTGAAGAGAAGGTGAGATCCGAAAGTGGGAGAAAGGGCTGATGTGGGAATAGTAGGGCTTCAAAATGAAGGCAAGTGTGTGTACAGGGAAAGGGGTAGCAGCGGGGCGGGTGATGAGTAGAAGAAGGAGGAGGTGTAGACAAGGCCAAAGTTTCCAGGAGAAAATACTCCCTCTTTTTTTTTTTTAATGTCTACTTATTTTTTTTTAATTTTTTTTAGCGTTTATTTATTTTTGAGACAGAGAGAGACAGAGCACGAATGGGGGAGGGTCAGACAGAGAGGGAGACACAGAATCTGAAACAGGCTCCAGGCTCTGAGTGATCAGCACAGAGCCTGACACGGGGCTCGAACTCACGGACCACGAGATCGTGACCTGAGCCGAAGTCGGACACCTAACCGACTGAGCCACCCAGGCGCCCCAATGTCTACTTATTTTTGAGACAGAGAGCGGGGGAGGGGCAGAGAGAAAGGGAGACAGAGGATCCAAAGCAGCCTCCTTTCTATCAGTGCTGAGCCCTATGAGGGCTTGAACTCACAGACTGTGAGATCGTTACCTGCAAGGTCATGACCTGGGCCGAAGTTGGACATTTAACTGCCCGAGCCACCCCTCCAAGTAGAAATTTCTAGCAGGAGTTGAAAAGAAGGATGAGGCTGTTAAGTGGGAAAGAGAACACGGTAGGAGGAGTGGGTTCTGGAGCAAGAAAGGACAAGAGATCACCAACCACCAAGCATGGGAGCTTTGAGAGATCTGAGGATATTTTAAGGGTGATGCCGGGAGACAGGAAGGTATGAGGATGTGCTCCTCAGGCAAGATGACAGATCAAGGACAAACAGTAAACCCCCCTAGCTAGACTCAAAATGGAACAAACGTGCTGACAGTGTGAAGAGCCCAGATCTGGAAGGCAAGACTTCTGACGACGGCGTGTGACATTCCAGGAGGAACAGCAAGAAGTCCAGTTAGCGAAGGTTCTTTCAACTCTAAGAAAAGCCTGCACCTTTAAGACGCGAGGGAGAGGACACAAAACCAGAGCCACAGAGACAACGGTCACAGCACCAAGTAAACCCTCCACCAGCTGCCACGGAACAAAACGTGCTCCATAGATAGAAAGGGGGACGGCTAGAAGGGTTTTCTTCTATCTGTATTCTGTTTGATGGTGACTTGCGTTTTTGTCATTTCTAGGCTTGAGAGGTAATCATCGCAGTGCGGCTCAACTTTATATTTCTGTGGGGTCACAGAGTGTCAGATGCTCTCGTCTCTCTACAAATGATGAAACATGCTCAGAATGCCCAAAGCCCCCATTTCCCAAGAAGGGGCCCTGTCCATTAGCTCTCACTATACTGATGTGTACATGTCCCTGTGAATACTAAACACACACGGACCTCGCTGAATACCAATCACTGTGCAGCCGGGACACTGGGGGTGGTGGTGGGGGGGGGGGGGTAGAATATTAGAATCCTTGGCCTATTTGATCTAGAGATTCAAAGGGAAACTGCCGAACTGCAGAAAATCAGATCTGATGAAGCCTTAAATGCTGCATTTTATTTAAAATCAGCACTATAGATATAAGTCAGAGCAAGACAGACATCATATGTTTTCACTCATACGTGGAACTTGAGAAACTTAACAGAAGACCACGGGGGAAGGGAAGAGGAAAAAATAATTTCAAACAGCGAGGAAGGCAAACCATAAGAGACACTTAAATACACAGAACAAACTGAGGGGGGAGGGGGAGAGGGGAAAGTGGGGGAGGGGCACTGAGGAGGCCACCTGTTGGGATGAGCACTGGGTGTTGTATGTAAGTGACGAATCACGGGACTCTACCCCCAGATCCAAGAGCACACTGTATACACTCTATGGCCGCTAATTTAACAATAAATTATATTTAAAATAAATAAATAAAATAAAATAAAATAAAATAAGTACTATGGCAGTGCCTGGGTGGCTCAGTCAGTTAAGCATCCGCCTCTTGATCTAGTCAGGTCACGATCTCACGGTTCATGAGTTATGAGCCCCGCGTCAGACTCTGCGCTGACAGCACAGAGACTGCTTGGGGTTCCGTCTCTCCCTCTCTCTGCCCCTTCCCCGCTTGCACTCTCTCTCTGTCTCTCTTTCAAAATAAATAAGTGTTTAGAAAAATAAAATGAGCCCTACAGTCGGTAACTTGAGTGTATTTCCCCTTGTAAATCAACGACCCAAATACACTTGCCTCTGGCAGAAGCAGCCCCAGCCTTCCTGTCCTCAGAGAGAGAGAGTTTAAGGCGCTCTCCCTGGGACATCAAATTCTGATTCAAGGACTTGGCGGCATTAAGTGACTTAAGCGGACTTAGAGAAATACGCCAGTTTTATCTCTTGCCTACCAGCATCAGGAGCCGGCTTGGGCTGTCCCAAGTGAGAAACGGATATTTTGTCACCCACCACAAAAACCCATTACAGGTACCAAAATACTGAGGATAGTTCTGGTGGGAGATCTAAAGAAAGGATGGCCCGCGTGTGTGTTTGCAAACACACACACACACACACACACACACACACACAGTAAAGAGGAAGGGGAACCATGACAAGTTCTAAGGGCACAACGTGAGCCAGAGTTAGCGCCTTTTGCCTACTATCCATGACAAGGGACAGTGAGGAGGCGGGAACAGACAAGGAAGCAGAAGGAAGCATGAAGGTCAGCGGGGGGTGGGGGACAGAGAAGCAGATTGCGGCACAGTGCACTTGTCATTAGTTCAGAAGTGAGCGGTCATGACAGGTGAGTGTGCAAATGGCAAGTAGCTTGAACTCGTTCAGATAAACGCTACGTGTGAAACGAAGTGCCGAGGTCAGCTACGAAACTGGAGGAACTCGTTTCCACGGAGACTATTTCTCAGCCTGACATTAAGCTAACGCAGAGGCAGCAAAGGAGCCTTCCTTCCCACTCCTTCTGTCTTCCGGCCAACGTTGCCGACTGGTCTGGTGTAGAACCCTGGAGAGAGAGGGCGGGGGGGGGGGGGGGGGAGGGAACCCATGCTGGAAGGAGTGTGTGCATACAGAGAGAGATCTGGAGTCCTGCCTGTCCGGTTCCTAACTAACTGTGGTACCTCGGGTAACCCACTCAGCACCCAGCCTCATTTTCCGCTTGTCATGGTGAGGACTCTGAGGCACAGGGAGGTTAAGTAACGGTTTCGAGAATGTGAAACCCGAACAGGTTAGCGTTAGAGTCTGCGCTCCAGAAATGATGCTCTGTTATCAAAAGGGTCTTGGAACAAATCTGTTCAACTTCTCCATTTTACAGATGAGAAAACTGAGCCTTTCATTTGTGACGCTCTCTCTTTTCTGTCACACAGATGGCCAAGACAGTCAGCCCATTGAGGGAACCCGAGAACCTTTTTGCATCAGAAACACTCCCCGGCGTCACATGAATAATCTGGGGCTTGCCCTGAAAGTGCTTGGCACATTTTATCCACCCACTTTCTTTTGCAGAAAGTGCAATGAGTCGTGTTATTTATTCATATCGGCTTCATAGCAGGGAAGGCATCTTAGTAAGAAAACCTGATGAATTTGCAACTGATGGTGATTGTTTTTATGCTTAATATAAAAGAATAGGAAGAGAGGAAGGGAACGAGATTTAATCAAGCAGTCACTCAGCTTGGCACTGTGCGCACTATGAATGCTGGCAAGCAACTTCTGGTCCTCACGGCCATGGAAAGGTCCTGGGGCCAGAAGGGTCTAGTAAGAGATAGTAACAACAAGATTCTTGTTTCAGAGGCTATAAATAAATTTTAAAAAAAGCAATTGTATTGTTTAGTAACATTTAGTTGGCTGCCGGGAGCTAAGACGGACATTGTTACTGAAATAGAAACCTGATTACCACAGCCTTTGGAACTCACTCGAAATGTGTTGCTATTCATTGCTTTGGCAGGTAGTGACTGGCAAGCTTCCTTGGTACCAGGGCAAGTTTCTCCAGACTGAGCGGGCTGATTCAAGCTATAGGAACTTTACCCAAAACTGGCACCCACCCGCCCCACCAGGAGGTTCTCAACTTTGGGGGAGAATTTGCCTCAGGGCACCATGTAAGCAAAGGGACAGAAAGAAGAAACGATTCCATCTAAAGAGCTGTCTGTCCCAGAACTTCCTTGGGGTAAACAATTCCAAATAAAGGAGTGTCTTCTTCTTCAAGCCTTCTCCTTCCCCCGCCTTAATATCAATCAGATCCCCCATAACAGCAGCACTGAATTTTCTAAGATGCAAGTAAGGATTCTCTAAGCAGAGACGCCAAAATCCAACTAGAGAACCTCAAGCGACACTTCGTGAAAGAACGAAGACTCCATACTCCCTGAGCAAACCTCGCGTGGCGCCTTCACACGCAGGAGCCCAATCTCCCCGCTCACCCAGGCCTTAACCACGTTACAACTCTGCAGTCTCTTTCATCATGTTGCTCTGTCCTAGCCACTCACCTCGAGGGGACTTTCTCTCCACTGAGCCCGTCCCCCTAAAGCTTCTGGATTCCAGCTTAGGGGTAACAGCAGGGGCGTGGCTGAAGCAAGACCACAGGAATACGATTCACCCAGGCGACCAGGTCCCCACCAATGCAGAAGCAGCCAGGAGGGGCATTGGCAGGGACACCCCGCCCGACGGCGCCCCGTCTTGCGCACTGCTGTGCCCTGCGTCTCCCACCAAGACCGGAGCGTTGCCAAGTGCTGACTCTGCCGAAGCCCAAGACCTCAGCGGGATAAGTGTGATGGAGTGATTGATTGAAATTCAGAGCGCTTTGCAGAATGATTTGTTTGACATTCCCAGTAGGAAACTCTTGTTTGTTGAACTTATTATTCATTCATGTATTCATGAAAAAAATACAATAAATGCATAATCTCTGCATAGTGCCTCAATGATCACATTGAAATGAACCCGGAGCTTTGCAGTGCTAAGCAAGGTCTTTAGCCTGCAACAGAACCGTTTTACATCGCAATATCATTAACTGTGCCTAGAGTTTACATTATGCTTATAAATCAGCAAGGGAAATTTAACCTGCATTGTAATTTAAGGTTATACAGAGAATCAGACATTAAAAATGCATATGCATAATAATAACTCCTTGCGTGACTTTATTTATTTATTTTTTTTGGTTTTCCTCTTACTGAGTGATTCAACAATTACTGCGTTGAGATGTAACTGAGTCTGTTCAGCTAGTGTTTGTGTTTTGACTTTTTGACAAGTAGAATACAAGCCAGGGGAAATGCAGAAATGATTTCCAACCTCCTTGGGTAACTTGGGGAAATGGCTCTTTAAATAAGTTATTAGAGGAGAGGGAAGAACCTGCTCCAGTACTGGGAAAAGAGGAGCTGTCAAATGTTGTGTTTTAAAACAACATATGACAATGGGGTGCCTGGGTGGTTCAGTCGGTTGAGTGTCCGACTTCGGCTCAAGTCATGATCTCACGGCTCATGAGTTCGAGCCCCGCATCGGGCTCTGTGCTGACAGCTCAGAGCCTGGAGTCTCTTCAGATTCTGGGTCTTTCTCTCGCTCTCTGCCCCTCTCCCGCTCACACTCTGTCTCTCTCTCTCTCTCAAATATAAATAAACATTAAACAATATTTTCAATAAATACATAAATCACATGACCGGGGTCCAACGCAGTAAGGTCAGAGTGTTAGAGTGGCACATTCTTGGTCTGGTCCTTAATGCTTATATTTGCAGCTGCTATGGGGACGGTCGCGGTTTCTCCTAGGGCCAGAGAGTGCAAGGAATGAAAGAAAGGACCCTCACAGCATGGTGACCTCCTTTCAAACGGCAATGTTCCTGCTGGTCATTAGAAGACAAAAAAGAACAGAAGGACTACATCACACAGGCTCTCACCCCTGCGTCTTCCTCCCTAAAGATCTCCTTTATTCTCAAATACCCCTAGTGAACGGTTCGATAGAGCATATTCTTTTTTTAAAAATTTAATTTGCCTGACTTTCCTCCTGTTCACATGGTTAAGAGTCACCTGCAAAGGTCATAACCCACGCTAATTTCAGGGCTGACTAAGCCAAGAAGAGAAAACTGTCACCCGAAAGTGCTCTCTGAAGCCTGGGGTAGCCAGGCCCTCGAGGTCACTGGGGACCCTGATCATGGTCTAGCGTTTGATTCACGTCCCAGGAATTTCCATAGAGCCTGGCTCACTTACTAAGGACCTCGCATCGACTATGCATCCTGAGCCGACCCCAGCCAGCCCCGCACAGGCACCTCTACCCAAATTCTTCATCCATATGCACCACACCCCTCTTCAGGACCCCACCTCTTGTCACGTTGCAGTGTGATCCTTTTTAAAATTTCTCTTTCCCCACCCCTGGCCACTCACACATATTCAGAGTCAATTCCCACCACACAGTCCTCACTAATGTATTTTGGGTCTGTCTTTCCATTTTCAAACGCCTCGTCAAAACTAACCTGCATTCTTCCGGACCTTCAGCAACAACACTCCAAGAAGACATCTCTTACCTCTAGAAGCTGCACACATCAATATACCCACACCTGCTGAAATAATCTTCTCCAAAAAGTCTGGCTGTGCTACATAATTCTGAAGCTTACAAATACTGCATTGTTTCTCATAACCTACTGTTTCCATTCAGAAATTTCTTCCCTAGGGGCACCTGGGTAGCTCAGGCCATTAAGTGTCCAGCTCTTGATTTTGGCTCGGGACATGATCTCACAGTTGTGAGATCAAGCCCCATGTTGGGCTCTGTGCTGACAGCATGGAACCTGCTTGGGATTCTCTCCCCCACCGCCCCCCCCCCCGCCCCTCCTCCACTCATTCTCATTCTCTTTCTCTCTCTCTCCCACAAAATAAATGAACATTAAAAAAAAAGAAATTTCTTCCCTAACTTTTAAGACGCTTCTCACAATTCTTAACCACACCCCCTTCTTTTACGTCATTATTCTCCACAACTTTCCATCCTTGCCCACATGCCTGTGCAGGCGTCGTCTCTCCTCCCATAACACTCTCTTCTCTCTTTAGCCTTTCCATTTTCCTGAACTTCACTGAAAATACTCATCTGTTTGGAAAACTTCAAAATGTATGATTTGAGAAGACAAATCAAATAGGCAAAAGTGTGGCAAAGGAAGCAAAGAAAAAACATCAAACAGATCTTAAAACATTAGAAATGAGAAAGGATCACATGGAGAGAAATAGAGAACATTTTCTAAATAATGAAGGAATGATAGATTTAAATTCATAGGAATAAATTTTAAAACACAGATGAAATGAGGGCTCAGTCAGTTAAGCATCCAGCTTCGGCTCCGGTCATGATCTCACAGTTCATGGGTTTAAGCCCCACGTCCGGCTCTGTGCTGACAGCTCAGAGCCTGGAGCCTACTTCAGATTCTGTGTCTCCCTCTCTCTCTCTGCCCCTCCCCTGCTTGCACTCTCTGTCTCCCTCTCTCTCTCTCACAAGTAAATAAACATCAAAAAAAAAATTCATTAAAAAAAAAAAAACACAGATGAGATGCAAAAAAAGATCAGCAAAATAAGTCAAAAAGGAGAGATCGAAAATCCAAATATATCAGTAATAATAAAAGTTATTCAAAGGCAGGTGAAAGCATCAAACCCATCCACCTCCTGAAACATCTGATGCAGTTACCTTCATGGGAAACCTAATACACTATGTATCAATTCTATGTTTTTAAAACCATTCTGGAACATGTTACAAAATTTTAAATGCCTTAAATAACTTTACAAAGTACCAGAATTGATACTCGAGTCAAAGAAAAGTAGGATATAAAAATACTCCAGGGGGGCCTGGGTGGCTCTATGTCGGTTAAGCGTCCAACTCTTGGTTTTGGCTCAGGTCACAATCTCACAGTTTGTAGGATCCAGGCCCCCTTGGGCTCCCTGCTGGCAGCACAGAGCCTGCTTGGGATTTTCACTCTCCCTCTCTCTCAGCCTCCCGCACACTCTCTTTCTCTTCCTCAAAATAAATAAACTTAAAAAAAAAATACTACAAGCCAACCACACTTATGAATGCAGACACAAAATTCTTTATTAAAATGCTAGTACAATTATCCAAAAAAATGTATTAAGTGGGTAATATATTATAAAAAGTAGGATTTCAAATATCAATGGAATTATCGGCAATGGAATTCAGTATAACAGATTTACAAGCCAGGAAGTAAACTGTCACTTCTGCAATGAAGCAATAAATGGTAATGGACTAGCTCTCCCAGGATAAATAAATAGAAAACTGGGAATATTCCAAGAAACAACTGCTTTCAGACTTTGGGTAATAAGTAGCACATAGCTGTGATCCCCGAGGAGAGGAAAAAGTTGAAGTAAGCCCTGTGGTCACTCTGTCTTTCTGCCCGAAGGCACTTTTTAGAGCATAAAGCATAGAGTGGGACTGCAAGCAAATCGCAAGTAATGAGTAATGTCAACCTCTACCAAGCCAAGCAGCAAGGAAGTGTAGGGAAATTCTCACCTTTACGATCTCGAAGCCCACACAGAGCCAAGAAATTTCAAGTTCTGATAAGTCATAGTGAAGAGACCTCGCTGAGAGCACAGTATATTGAAGAAAGATCCCCAAAGGGTTATGCTTGAATAGTAGGACTACTAGTCAGTCGCTCACTCCCCCCTAAATAAAGGCTGCGGTGGGCCCATGGCAAGAAGGCTGAAAATAAGCCCAGAAAAGATAAAGGCGGAAACAAAATTTCATACCTTTTAAAGGAAAACACAAAAACCAAGATCTTCAACACAATGCCTAACATCTAATATTAATATTAATATTAATTAATATTATTGTTAATTATTATTATTTATAAAAATAAATTCCAAATAATCATTTATTTAACAATGGATATGTATCTAAACACATATAAATGAATGTGTGTATATAAATACATATATATGAAGCTAATAGAATGAATTCATAAACCTAATGCAAAATATATTGAATTACGTATCTTACATCAACAGATGATAGTCATAGAAACATATAAGTATTTATAGGGAATATGTTATACTTATAATAATGCAATAAATTCATAAATAATAACACATATAATATATACCATAACATGAATATAAATGAAAATAGAAAATGTTTTTAATACTCTTGTGGCAGAAAAAGCCTTTCTAAGCAAGGCATAAAATCTAGAAATTTAAAGGAAAGATGGACAGCTTTGACTAGTTAATTTTTTAAAAGCTTATATAATAAAAGATGGATAAATGAGATTAAAAGACCAGAAAGACACTGAGAAAAATGATTGTGGCATATATAATAGGCAAAGATCTCCTACAAACTACTGAGAAATAAGATGACCCAACAAAAGTGTGCAAAAGCATAAACAAAAAGTGCCAATTCATAGGAAACAAAAGACTCAAACAGTCAATAAACAGGAGAAAATCATAACTGCATTGCTTATTAGGGGAAGTCAAAATAAGGTAAGTCGTGTTTTATTTTCACCCTTTAGTTTTCACAGCAATGAAAGGAATTACTAATATCCACAGTTGACAAGACTATGAGCAAATGGGCAATTTCACAGAAACTCAATGAGTGCATAAATTGTTACTGTTTGGAGATCAATTCGGTACTATCTACTAACATTCAAAAATGCGTACGCACTTTGACCCAACAATCGTACTTCCAAGAATCTGTAACACAGGAACGTTCTGACATGCACACAATAATAAGGCAATGACTCTGCAGGATGAAAACTTTATGTTCAAATCCTGCTTCCGACTCTAGTCAGCTGCGGGACCCTGGGAAAGAAGCAGTATCTCTGAACCTCGGTTTTCTCATCTTTAAAGTGGGAACCATAACAGGACATAGTTTACAAGTTCACTGCAAAGAAACCATCCAATAATTCCATCCTCGTTTAGTAGAGCCATCATCCCATCTTCAAAACTCCCCAAGGGGTCACGTGAGATTTCCCCGGGGGACTGTGTTACAGCTCAGTCTCTCACGCTACCAAATCCTGCTTCTTTTCCTTCCTTCCCAGGCGTTGACCCCAAGCACATGCCCTACTGAATCCTCTAAATGCTCGTCTCAGAGTCGGCCTCTCCAGGAACCTAACCTGTGACAGTGTCTGACGTAAGTAAACCTACATTAGCTAAAGATCCTCTCTTGTAACACCCTACTTTTTTTCCTTCATAATTTGTAAATAATAAATAATAATAAACTTGTGGTCATTTGATATTTCCTTGGCGAGACTGTAAGCGAAGCATAGATTCTGCTTTTGTCTACAATGCTCATATTTTATCATGAAATTTTAAAATTAATTTTGATTTTTTTAGTATTGTGTTAAAATATTATTTATCTTGATTACTGAGTTTTTTTGCTGCCTCCTGAAATTTTGTGCCGAAAGCAAGTACATCACTTCATCTCATCCTGGTCCCAATTCGGACAGAACCCATATCTTTTTATCATTCTTTGTTTCGTGTTTTGTGTTCATGTTTACCATATCCACGACAATGCCTGACATACAGTAATCACTCAATAAAATAATGAGTGAATGAATGAAGGAATTTACTTGCAAGGTTTTTCACTGCAATGCTGTTTGTGATAGGAAAAAAAATGTAAATCAATAAATGTAAGTTTCAATTTATGATATACCTCTGGTATGTAAATTTTTCTTACAAGAATGAGACCCCCACACACTCACATATGCTAACATGAAAACAGCTATGATACATAATGACAAGTGAAAAAGCAAATTGCAAAATAATACAGAATGACACGATAGATACATACATACAGAGAAAGATAGAGACAACTGAATGGATATATAGTATGTTATATACTGAATGCTAACAGAAGTTACCTTTAGGCGAGTGGAATTGTAAGCCCGAAGAAGGATGTGAAGGGAAATTGATATCCAGGAGTATACGTAGTTCTAAAGTGTTTAAGCTTTCAAAGAACATGCAATCACTTTAATTTTTTTAATGTTTATTTTTGAGAGACAAAGACAGAGCACGAGCAGGAGAGGGACGGAGAGAGAAGGAAACACAGAATCTGAAGCAGGCTCCAGGCTCTGAGCTGTCAGCACAGAGCCCGATGTGGGGCTCGAACTCACAAACTGTGAGATCATGACCTGAGCCCCAAGTCGGACGCTTAACCGACTGAGCCACCCAGCACACCAATCGCATTAATTTTTAAAACTTCAGGGGCGCCTGGGTGGCGCAGTCGGTTAAGCGTCCAACTTCAGCCAGGTCACGATCTCGCGGTCCGTGAGTTCGAGCCCCGCGTCAGGCTCTGGGCTGATGGCTCGGAGCCTGGAGCCTGTTTCCGATTCTGTGTCTCCCTCTCTCTCTGCCCCTCCCCCGTTCATGCTCTGTCTCTCTCTGTCCCAAAAATAAATAAAAAACGTTGAAAAAAAATTTTTTTTTTAAATAAAAATAAAAAAAAAAAACTTCAAAAACATTTCAGAAAGCTTTTTCATCTCCATGGAGTGTTCCTTAAGGGAAGATGACCGAATACACTTACTGCAAGCCTCCTAGCATGGGGTTAACAGACCTCTACTTGCTTGCAGGATGCACTGTAAGGTTCCAGGGATTCACCTGTGTGCAGATCCTGTCTTGGCCATCAGAATGAAAATTCCATAGAGGCTGAGGCTGATAGTTCTTTCCAATTATGCCTTTCTAATAATACAGCTTAACGCTATTCTACCCAGCGTGGGACTGACTTCCTTGTAAACGCGAGGCCATGTGGGTCTTACTCATTGTATTTGTATATGGCATACTAATCTGCTACTGTGGGATTTCTCTTTCTACACACACAAGAAATGAGAGTGAGTACTCAGCTGAGCCAAAGTTCTCAAAACAACTACAGGCCAGGAGTAGAGGGAAGATGGCGGCGTAGGAGGACGCTGGGCTCACCGCGCGTCCTGCTGATCACTTAGATTCCACCTACACCTGCCTAAAGAACCCAGAAAACCGCCAGAGGATTAGCAGAACGGAGTCTCCGGAGCCAAGCGCAGACGAGAGGCCCACGGAAGAGGGTAGGAAGGGCGGCGAGGCGGTGCGCGCTCCACGGACTGGCGGGAGGGAGCGGGGTGGAGGGGCGGCTCGCCGGCCAAGCAGAGCCCCCGAGTCGGGCTGGCAAAAGCGGAGGGGCCGGACGGACTGTGTTCCGACAGCAAGAGCGACTTAGCGTCTGGGAGGTCATAAGTTAACAGCTCTGCTCGGAAAGCGGGAAGGCTGGAGGACAAAGGGAGGGAGAGCTGCTGAGCCCCCGGACAGCAGAGCTCAGCTTGGCGGGGAACAAAGGCGCTCGCCAGCGCCATCTCCCCCGCCCATCCCCCAGCCAAAATCCCAAAGAGAACCAGTTCCTGCCAGGGAACTTGCTCGCTCCGCGCAAACACCCAACTCTGTGCTTCTGCGGAGCCAAACCTCCAGCAGCGGATCTGACTCCCTCCCGCTGCCACAGGGCCCCTCCTGAAGTGGATCACCTAAGGAGAAGCGAGCTAAGCCTGCCCCTCCTGCCCCCGTGCACCTTGCCTACCCACCCCAGCTAATACGCCAGATCCCCAGCACCACAAGCCTGGCAGTGTGCAAGTAGCCCAGACGACCACGCCACCCCACAGCGAATCCCGCCCCTAGGAGAGGGGAAGAGAAGGCACACACCAGTCTGACTGTGGCCCCAGCGGTGGGCTGGGGGCAGAATCAGGTCGGACTGCGGCCCCGCCCACCAAATCCAGTTATACACCACAGCACGGGGGAAGTGCCCTGCGGGTCCTCACCACTCCAGGGACTATCCAAAATGACCAAACGGAAGAATTCCCCTCAGAAGAATCTCCAGGAAATAACAACAGCTAATGAACTGATCAAAAAGGATTTAAATAATATAACAGAAAGTGAATTTAGAATAATAGTCATAAAATTAATCGCTGGGCTTGAAAAGAGTATACAGGACAGCAGAGAATCTCTTGCCACAGAGATCAAGGGACTAAGGAACAGTCACGAGGAGCTGAAAAGCGCTTTGAACGAAATGCAAAACAAAATGGAAACCACGAAAGCTCGGATTGAAGAGGCAGAGGAGAGAATAGGTGAACTAGAAGATAAAGTTATGGAAAAAGAGGAAGCTGAGAGAAAGAGAGATAAAAAAATCCAGGAGTATGAGGGAAAAATTAGAGAACTAAGTGATACACTAAAAAGAAATAATATACGCATAATTGGTATCCCAGAGGAGGAAGAGAGAGGGAAAGGTGCTGAAGGGGTACTTGAAGAAATTATAGCTGAGAACTTCCCTGAACTGGGGAAGGAAAAAGGCATTGAAATCCAAGAGGCACAGAGAACTCCCTTCAGACGTAACTTGAATCGATCTTCTGCACGACATATCATAGTGAAACTGGCAAAATACAAGGATAAAGAGAAAATTCTGAAAGCAGCAAGGGATAAACGTGCCCTCACATATAAAGGGAGACCTATAAGACTCGTGACTGATCTCTCCTTTGAAACTTGGCAGGCCAGAAAGGCTTGGCACGATATCTTCAGTGTGCTAAACAGAAAAAATATGCAGCCGAGAATCCTTTATCCAGCAAGTCTGTCATTTAGAATAGAAGGAGAGATAAAGGTCTTCCCAAACAAATAAGAACTGAAGGAATTTGTCACCACGAAACCAGCCCTACAAGAGATCCTAAGAGGGATCCTGTGAGACAAAGTACCAGAGACATCGCTACAAGCATAAAACATACAGACATCACAATGACTCTAAATCCGTATCTTTCTATAATAACACTGAATGTAAATGGATTAAATGCGCCAACCAAAAGACATAGGGTATCAGAATGGATAAAAAAACAAGACCCATCTATTTGCTGTCTACAAGAGACTCATTTGAGATCTGAGGACACCTTTAGATTGAGAGTGAGGGGATGGAGAACTATTTATCATGCTACTGGAAGCCAAAAGAAAGCTGGAGTAGCCATACTTATATCAGACAAACTAGACTTTCAATTAAAGGCTGTAACAAGAGATGAAGAAGGGCATTATATAATAATTACAGGGTCTATCCATCAGGAAGAGCTAACAATTATAAATGTCTATGCGCCAAATACCGGAGCCCCCAGATATATAAAACAATGACTCATAAACATAAGCAACCTTATTGATAAGAATGTGGTCATTGCAGGGGACTTTAACACCCCACTTACAGAAATGGATAGATCATCTAGACACACGGTCAATAAAGAAACAAGGGCCCTGAATGATACATTGGATCAGATGGACTTGACAGATATATTTAGAACTCTGCATCCCAAAGCAACAGAATATACTTTCTTCTCGAGTGCACATGGAACATTCTCCAAGAGAGATCATATACTGGGTCACAAAACAGCCCTTCATAAGTTTACAAGAATTGAAATTATACCATGCATACTTTCAGACCACAATGCTATGAAGCTTGAAATCAACCACAGGAAAAAGTCTGGAAAACCTCCAAAAGCATGGAGGTTAAAGAACACCCTACTAACGAATGAGTGGGTCAACCAGGCAATTAGAGAAGAAATTAAAAAATATATGGAAACAAACGAAAATGAAAATACAACAATCCAAATGCTTTGGGACGCAGCGAAGGCAGTCCTGAGAGGAAAATACATTGCAATCCAGGCCTATCTCAAGAAACAAGAAAAATCCCAAATACAAAATCTAACAGCACACCTAAAGGAACTAGAAGCAGAACAGCAAAGGCAGCCTAAACCCAGCAGAAGAAGAGAAATAATAAAGATCAGAGCAGAAATAAACAATATAGAATCTAAAAAAACTGTAGAGCAGATCAACGAAACCAAGAGTTGGTTTTTTGAAAAAATAAACAAAATTGACAAACCTCTAGCCAGGCTTCTCAAAAAGAAAAGGGAGATGACCCAAATAGATAAAATCATGAATGAAAATGGAATTATTACAACCAATCCCTCAGAGATACAAACAATTATCAGGGAATACTATGAAAAATTATATGCCCACAAATTGGACAACCTGGAAGAAATGGACAAATTCCTAAACACCCACACTCTTCCAAAACTCAATCAGGAGGAAATAGAAAGCTTGAACAGACCCATAACCAGCGAAGAAATTGAATCGGTTATCAAAAATCTCCCAGCAAATAAGAGTCCAGGACCAGATGGCTTCCCAGGGGAGTTCTACCAGATGTTTAAAGCAGAGATAATACCTATCCTTCCCAAGCTATTCCAAGAAATAGAAAGGGAAGGAAAACTTCCAGACCCATTCTATGAAGCCAGTATTACTTTGATTCCTAAACCAGACAGAGACCCAGTAAAAAAAGAGAACTACAGGCCAATATCTCTGATGAATATGGATGCAAAAATTCTCAATAAGATACTAGCAAATCGAATTCAACAGCATATAAAAAGAATTATTCACCATGATCAAGTGGGATTCATTCCTGGGATGCAGGGCTGGTTCAACATTCGCAAATCGATCAACGTGATACATCACATTAACAAAAAAAAAAAGAGAAGAACCATATGATCCTGTCAATCGATGCAGAAAAGGCATTTGACAAAATCCAGCACCCTTTCTTAATAAAAACCCTTGAGAAAGTCGGGATAGAAGGAACATACTTAAAGATCATAAAAGCCATTTATGAAAAGCCCACAGCTAACATCATCCTCAATGGGGAAAAACTGAGAGCTTTTTCCCTGAGATCAGGAACACGACAGGGATGCCCACTCTCACCGCTGTTGTTTAACATAATGCTGGAAGTTCTAGCATCAGCAATCAGACAACAAAAGGAAATCAAAGGCATCAAAATTGGCAAAGATGAAGTCAAGCTTTCGCTTTTTGCAGATGACATGATATTATACATGGAAAATCCGATAGACTCCACCAAAAGTCTGCTAGAACTGATACATGAATTCAGCAAAGTTGCAGGATACAAAATCAATGTACAGAAATCAGTTGCATTCTTATACACTAACAATGAAGCCACAGAAAGACAAATAAAGAAACTGATCCCATTCACAATTGCACCAAGAAGCATAAAATACCTAGGAATAAATCTAACCAAAGATGTAAAAGATCTGTATGCTGAAAACTATAGAAAGCTTATGAAGGTAATTGAAGAAGATATAAAGAAATGGAAAGACATTCCCTGCTCATGGATTGGAAGAATAAATATTGTCAAAATGTCAATACTACCCAAAGCTATCTACACATTCCATGCAATCCCAATCAAAATTGCACCAGCATTCTTCTCGAAACTAGAACAAGCAATCCTAAAATTCATATGGAACCACAAAAGGCCCCGAATAGCCAAAGTAATTTTGAAGAAGACCAAAGCAGCAGGCATCACAATCCCAGACTTTAGCCTCTACTACAAAGCTGTCATCATCAAGACAGCATGGTATTGGCATAAAAACAGACACACAGACCAATGGAATAGAATAGAAACCCCAGAACTAGACCCACAAACGTATGGCCAACTCATTTTTGACAAAGCAGGAAAGAACATCCAATGGAAAAAAGACAGTCTCTTTAACAAATGGTGCTGGGAGAACTGGACAGCAACATGCAGAAGGTTGAAACTAGACCACTTTCTCACACCATTCACAAAAATAAACTCAAAATGGATAAAGGACCTGAATGTGAGACAGGAAACCATCAAAACCTTAGAGGAGAAAGCAGGAAAAGACCTCTCTGACCTCAGCCGTAGCAATCTCTTACTCGGCACATCCCCAAAGGCAAGGGAATTAAAAGCAAAAGTGAATTACTGGGACCTTATGAAGATAAAAAGCTTCTGCACAGCAAAGGAAACAACCAACAAAACTAAAAGGCAACCAACGGAATGGGAAAAGATATTTGCAAATGACACATCGGACAAAGGGCTAGTATCCAAAATCTATAAAGAGCTCACCAAACTCCACACCCGAAAAACAAATAACCCAGTGAAGAAATGGGCAGAAAACATGAATAGACACTTCTCTAAAGAAGACATCCGGATGGCCAACAGGCACATGAAAAGATGTTCAACGTCGCTCCTTATCAGGGAAATACAAATCAAAACCATACTCAGATACCACCTCACGCCAGTCAGAGTGGCCAAAATGAAGAAATCAGGAGACTATAGATGCTGGAGAGGATGTGGAGAAACGGGAACCCTCTTGCACTGTTGGTGGGAATGCAAACTGGTGCAGCCGCTCTGGAAAGTAGTGTGGAGGTTCCTCAGAAAATTAAAAAAGGACCTACCCTATGACCCAGCAATAGCACTGCTAGGAATTTATCCAAGGGATACAGGAGTACTGATGCATAGGGGCACTTGTACCCCAATGTTTATAGCAGCACTCTCAACAATAGCCAAATTATGGAAAGAGCCTAAATGTCCATCAACTGATAAATGGATAAAGAAATTGTGGTTTATATACACAATGGAGTACTACGTGGCAATGAGAAAGAATAAAATGGCCCTTTGTAGCAACGTGGATGGAACTGGAGAGTGTGATGCTAAGTGAAATAAGCCATACAGAGAAAGACAGATACCATATGGTTTCACTCTTATGTGGATCCTGAGAAACGTAACAGAAACCCATGGGGGAGGGGAAGGAAAAAAAAAAAAAAAAGAGAGAGAGACGTTAGAGTGGGAGAGAGCCAAAGCATAAGAGACTGTTAAAAACTGAGAACAAACTGAGGGTTGATGGGGGGTGGGAGGGAGGGCAGGGTGGGTGATGGGTATTAAGGAGGGCACCTTTTGGGATGAGCACTGGGTGTTGTATGGAAACCAATTTGACAGTAAATTTCATATATTAAAAAATAAAAAATAAAAAATAAAAAAAATAAAAAATAAAAAAATAAAAAAAAAAAAAACAACTACAGGCCATACTTAGACATTCTGCAAGTTACCTTCCCACAGAAGTTTCTGGGCACCAATATCACTTATGCTAAAACCAGTACAATATCGTAGGACATCAACTTACTGCCAAGCTCTAAAAGAAATGCCTGTGACACAACATTCAATCAAATAGGGCGTGAAACAGAGGCGCCAGGCTGGCTCAGTCTGTGGAGAGGGCAACTGTTGGGCTTGGGGTTGTGAATTTGAGCCCCACATTGGGTGTAGAGATTACTTAAATAAATAAACCTTTAAATATATATATATATGTTTATATTTATATATTTATGACATATTATATATATATATGTATATATATATATGGTGTCAAACAATCTCTTCTATCTGTAAAATTTTCCAGGAAGTATTGAGTCATATTAAAGAGGCAACGATAACAGATGACAGATTTTAGTGTGGTATCTTGACCTTTCTTCTTCCACTTTCTGATTCTGGAGGTAGTTCTACATGTTCCTTGAGATCTTGGAACTCCCAGGGGGAGTGAGTGGGTTGATGGCTACGGGCATGTCTGTGAAGACCTGGAGATGAGAAAATTACCAAAAGAGCCCCAAAGAACCAAGGCCAGGCTGACCTTTATGTTTCTCTTTGCAAATTTCCTAGAACTTCCACCTGTCTTGAATTACAACGTGATGTATTTTTTCCAAGTTGACTTATGTTTGTAGGCAACTTGACGTGAATGGAGTGGGTCCTGACATGAGTTTAAATCTCTAAATGCAGAGAGATTTGACGTAACTCAGAGTCTTGCTATAACATTGCCCGTTGACCAGTAAATTTGGAGATCAATTACCTTTAAAATTTCACCATTCCCAGGCTTGCCTTCAGACTTAGACAATCTTCTTACCTACAAATTTGACTGCAAAACTACTCAGATTCTAAATTTCTAAAAACTCTAAAAGTGGAGAATTGGGAGGAGGAAGAGTATGTTAGAAAAACTAAGTGGGGGGGGGGGCATTTTAAAAATCTGGCATCTGAAAGTTGTAATCCTAAAAGCTTATTTTAAATTCCAGCTAAAATGAATCATCTTTATTTAATGCTCCTATTAAAAATGAATGGAATACAACTGCAAACACGTTAACATTAACACAGATACTTAGGAGGCAAAAAAAAAAGTCACAATTTTCTGGTTTACAATGAAATAAAGACGCTTCGAAAAAAAATTTTTAAGGAAAAAGTGTTACTTGGCACAAACCATGTATTCGTTATCCATCTGTCATCACTTCACTTACTATTTTTCAAGTAATGAAAATTCCTCTGTGTATTCTACATTTCTTTTCTTGAAGGTCATTGACAGTGCAGATGATAAGTCAATACAATCATAAAAGCACAAAGACAACAGATAGCATCTCGCATACCATTTAACAGCCAAGGTCCAATTCTGTTTGGAACCTCTTACACCCAACGTTGCTCAAAGAAATTCTAGTTCATTTGAATAAGATTCAGTGCATAATCAGGCTGGAAAAAACAGAGGAATCGGACTTAAAAGAGGTGCCAGCTTAGTTCACAAACTGGAGAAATTCATACTTATCAAACAAAAAGGTTGAAACGCCATGTTTGGGATCAATTATGTTTTATAGGAGCATATTCCAATAAGGCTAGGGTTCTACATGAAGGTCGAAGGTTGTTGCAAGCATCTCTTTCCCTAGAAAATTCCAAATAACAACTGAGATATTGAAGCTCTTCATCCATCGGTAAGACAATAAACTCAGCAAATAGGATTATAAATAATGCACCCCAGAAAACGTTTCAAAAATCTTCTTCCCCGCTCCCTCCCTGCAGAACCCTCAACTTCAACCCTGAGGAGTAAGGAGCGACATCTATCACGTCACCAGAAACAATTCTAAACGCAAAATGATATGCTTCTGGAACAGCAAATCTACGCCTCCATGCATGGCATTCGTTATGGAAGCATGATGATGCAAAGAATGAGTAAGGACTTTGGCTTCAGAGAAATACGGTTTCCTTTGCTTTTCACCTTCCTCTTTTCCAACAATTATTTGCCTTTGTGAGGCCTCAGTTTCCTTGTCTGGAAAATGGAATAATAATACCTCACAACACTTGAGGGTCAAATGAGATGTCCACACACGAAAGCACAAAACACATTGGCATCACCTGAGGTTGCTCACCAGGGCTACGTCTTCCCGTTGGTTTCCTTTTCTGCGATTGTGTCTTGCCACATCACAGCATATTTTCTTCACAGCAAGGGTACCAGCAGTGCGAGAAGAAGCTTCACGCGTATGAGGCGACATCTCAGATTTCTAACTTGGTGACCTATGAATTACCAAAGAGATGAACAGTCATTCACTTCATGAGGACTCAAGCCTTTGAGACCAAATTAACATTTATCTGTTCTAAGCAACTCACTGGATAAATTGTTAGGGAATGTTGAGAGAAGAGAAACTGCTGTTAGACAAATATGATTTTGATCAAATGAGCTAAGCTTCTAGGATTTTTGCTTTACGATTTAGGCAGAAATATACATGTCAGTGAATCAGCGCTGGGTACCTTAATGTTCTGTTTTGGGGATTCCTCTGCAAAGGGTCCATCCTTATAAAACCCAGGGTTTAGCCTGCTACTTAGAACAAAGTATCACAACGACAGTTAAAATATTGAAACTCCCCATCCATCAGGAAGATAACAAATACCACCAATAAATTCATAAATAATACAAACCAGAAAACACTGCCGTAAATCTCTTCCTCTCCCTGTTCCCAGTGAACCTCCGACTTACTTCCCCGAGGCATTTGAAAGAGTGACCGGGGTATTAAAAATAGAGGTGTAGCAAGGTAAGCAAAAAAGAGACAGCTGATCGCTCGGAAAAAAATAGGCGTCAGCACTTACCAAAATAGTATCCCAATGAGTGCACAAAAGGAAACTTTTGCAGGGTCCTTGGCTTTATGAATACTGAAAAAAAAAAAAAAAAAGGAGAGAGAGCATGTATTAACCAATCACACCCCCCGCATTAAAAGCAGCTGGGCTGAGGAAAGACGAGTCATGGCCAAAATAGTAAATAAGACCTTTTCAAGCCCAGCACCCAAAGTCTATCTGACACAAGGGGCCACAGCATGCTACTTGAAATGATGTGCTTCCTGCCTAGGAAATGATATGGATGGCCGTACCTGACTGCGTATAACAGTGGTATAATGGCAGGCTGTGAAGGCTGCTTTATTTGGTAATTGTTTGGAAATAGATCTCTGTACTAGCTACATAATTTCAAACAGGGATGCTATATCATCTGAGGGCTTCAAGTTCTATTCACCTGGAAAATGTAATCTACAATGAGGGGGGAGAAAAGTGTATAACAGCACGACCGTGATGTCTCTACGAGGCGAAAATGCCGACAGGAGGAACCGCACGCTGATTTAAGTGCTGCTGTCCGCATTTGCTTCCTTTGGCCCCCAAGGACCAATACACTCTTCCAGGGAAGCAAATTTGGGTCTTACAGACAGACAAAGCTCCTAGAACTGATTATTCAGTCAAGTCCCCAGGAACTCTTAACACATTTCATAGTTTTCAATTTGAGAGAATGGTCCTACTTATCCAGAAACCTCCCCTCTGTCCCAGAAATAGAATCCATCAACAAAAAAATATCACAACAGCCAAAAAAAAAAAAAAAAAAAAAAAAGAAAGAAAAGAAGAAGAAAGAAAGAAAAAGAAAAGAACAAAAGGAGAATTAAATGTCTGGCTATTTACTTACTGTTTTCTCATCCAGCTGTCCATCCAAAAAAAAAAAACAAAAAAAAAAACAAAACAAAAAACATCATTACTTAGTGGGACCATTCTTAGCAGTTGCAGTAAATGACTCAGTAAAATGTTGCTGAGTTGGGGTCTCAGATTCTACCGATTCTGATAACCAGCTTCACAGAAGAAGTCATCCCTGGACAGTTTGTATTTAGAAAGCGGAT
This sequence comes from Neofelis nebulosa, assembly GCF_028018385.1. NCBI lineage: Eukaryota > Metazoa > Chordata > Mammalia > Carnivora > Felidae > Neofelis > Neofelis nebulosa. Next base: position 138,598,181 of record NC_080782.1, read on the forward strand.
CTAAGACAAATGTACTAAAACAGCTGGAGAGGGGCGTCTGGGTGGCTCAGTTGGTTAAGCGTCTGACACTTGGTTTCAGCTCAGGTCATGATCTCATGGTTTGCGAGTTCAAGCCCCACATTGGGCTCTGCGCTGACAGTGTGGAGCCTGCTGGGGATTCTCTCTTACCCTTGCTCTCTGCCCCTCCCCCACTCACTCTCTCTGTCTCTCTCGAAATGAATAAACTTAAAAAAATTTTTTTTAGAGAGCTGGATACGAAAATTCAAGTTGTTCATATGGGTTTTACCTCTGATATACAAGTTCCGATATATCGGGATACTTGAAATTTTCACCATGTCTTCTGACATTGTCACTTGGAATTTAACACCTGTATTAATGTTATCACTGGTCCTAATACTCTTGACCAATGACTCAGACAGGGCTATAAGAAGAAGGAACCTTAAAGAAATTGTTATTCTTTAAATCTGACATATACACCTACTCTGCCAATTTCTGCAAGCATTTAAAAATTTGAAGCACATAGAAAGAAGCAAAAATGAAAAACGATAGGTACAAAGCAAAGGGAAAGGAAGCTGGTTAATCATTGAATGCTGATCTGGGTCACAAGAAAGTTAGTAGAGACCAAAGGAAAGATTCAGTGGACTGAAGGGAGTTTCTACTTTATTTCGCTTCATATACTCTGTTCCCTTTGCGTTCCAGACACTGCCCTAAGCCCATGGGTACAAATGTGAATGACTCCAACTCCTTACTCTCAAAGACCTCTCAGTTTACTAACAGAGAGGAGATAAAACACAAGCTTTTGCAAAACCCATACGAAGAGTATTGCAAGGGGACCATCCATGTAGATAGGGATGGAGACAGGAAGGAAACCTGACTCTGATGCCAGAGGACGCTGGAGGGGTATGAAGGTTTAAGCAAGGCTCAAGCACAGAGGAACTCATACTTCTCCCATCACAAGGGAGAGGGAGATTCTGCCTGAGACAAGTGATAAGGGGATCAAATGATGTCATTTGCAGCAGTGGATGAACAAATATCTCACCGTTGACCTAACCTCTGTGGCCACAGTAGCATGACCAGAGTGCCTGGGAACAGGACGGGAGCCCAGGGCTCTGCATTCCCAATCCACCCTTTGCCACCGGGCCACTGAAACAGGTGTATCATCAGGTTTGGCCACAGCACAGTGAGGTGCCTTCTTTCGTGCCACACAGTACATGAAGGGATGTGCGTCTATGGGCACCCAGGGGAAGTGGAGAGATTCCAATGGCCAACCCCAAATGCCATTTAGACTATGATGCCAGAGATGTGGTGCTAATTTCTCACACATCATGGCGGTGATCTCACTGGGTAGAAATGGTTTATTAAAGCAACTCTTTCCAACTCAAGTTTTCATCTAAGTTACTTATGACAAACCTCTCTGATTTTCCTCAACGAACTGAATTACATGAACCGATCACTGTTTTTTATTTCTCCCTGCATTTTATATCAACCAAGGAAGCCTCCATCAAGTCATGGGCAATAGAGTACAAACTCAAAAAACCTCCAACTTTAGATATGAATAAAGTCCTGAAGGAATACATCTATGGCGATTCCTTGTAAGATTATGAGTTTTGTCATGGAGCACACTCATGATCTGCCAATAACCCTCCTCCAAGACCACTACTGTAATAATATACTCAGTTATGGTCCCTATAAAAGGCAATAGGGAGTGGGGATAAAAGTCATGTGGCATGCCCAACCAATCAAATTTTACCATGTATCCTCTCCCGTCAGATCTGAATGTTATCACTAAAATCTATTTGTAAAAGCCATAGTAATGGGTCCTGTGGCATCCATTATTGTAGTGAAACTATTTCTCTTTTTCACAAGAAAAGATGGGGTTTGTGTGAGTTTTGTTCTCATATGAAGCATTATAAGGTATCCATGAACCTTCAGAGACATGAACTGCCTTTCAGAAAAAACACAACAGTGAACACCCCTAAACCCCCTGATTTAAACTTAAACTCCTCTTGCTTAGAAATCATGCTTACTGGGGCGCCTAGATGGCTCAGTCGGTTAAGCATCTGACTCTTGATTTCGGCTCAGGTCATGGTCTCATGGTTCATGAGTTTGAGCCCCACACGAGATTCTCTATCTCTGTCTCTCTCTTCCCTTCCCCTGCTCACTCTCTCTCTCAAAATAAACAAATAAACATTTAAAAAAAAGAAAGAAAGAAATCATGCTTACTTACAGTCTACCCTGGAAACACCATTTATACTTTGATTCATTCATCAATAAATTTAAATAGCTACTATGTATCAGGCATTATTCCAGATATTTGGGATATATCAGAAAACAAAACAGACCAAGATCTCTGCCACCACATTCTAGAAAAACAACTCTGGGTTTAGGACCAAAGTGACATTACAAAGAAATGATGAACCCATCAATAAATAGTGCTATCCATCTGGAATAAAATTAGATCCCTACCTTATACTGGACATAAAAACAATAACAGAAATTTTCAGACTAAAATGTAAAAGATACTCTAGTAGGAAAGTAGGAAAAAAGTAGGAAAAAAATACTGAACTATAAGACAAGTAGGAAAAAAATACTGAGCTAGAAGACAAAGCAAAATCCATGTTGTTCTATGTGACTGTATAATAAATCAAAGCTTCTGCAAAGTAGGAAAAAATACTGAACTAGACGACAAAGCAAAATCCATGTTGTTCTATGTGATTATATAATAAATCAAAGCTTCTGAAAAAAAAAGCAAAAACAAAAAGAAAAACAAAAAGCACAGCAACAAAAATCGAGCTACAGGTTGGAAGAAGATACATAATCAGGAAAGAATTTGTATCCAGAGTGCATATAGCATTTCCTACAAATTAATGGGAAACAAAGATTAAAAGCCTGATTTTTAAAATGGGAAAGTAACATGTGCAGTAATTCATAAAAGAAAAAATCTGTGGAGCCAATAAACTTACAAAAAAGTCATCAGCCCCTAAAGTTACAGGGACAACACCAAATAAAGCAGCAAGGAAGGGTGCCGGGGTGGCTCAGTTGGTTAAGGTTCTGACTTTGGCTCAGGTCATGGTCTCATACTTCCTGGGTTTGAGCCCCGCGGTGGGCTCTGTGCCGACAGCTCAGAGCCTGGACCCTGCTTCAGATTCTGCGTCTCCCTCTCTCTGTCCCTCCCTTGCTTGCACTCTGTCTCTCTCTCTCTCTCTCTCAAAAATAAATAAACTTTAAAAAAAAAAAGCAGCAAGATGTAATTTCACACCCATTAAGTTGGCAAACATTTTATTTTATTTTTATTTTATTATTTCACTTCATTTCATTTTAAAGTTTATTTATTTTGAGAGAGAGAGAGAGAGAGGAGAAGAAGAAGAAGAGACAGAGAGACAGAGGGAGACAGAGAATCCCAGGCAGGCTCCACACCAGACAGGCAGAGCCCGACATGGGGCTCGATGTCATGCACCATGAGATCATGACCTGAGCCAAAAGACACTTAACAGACTGAGCCACCCAGGCGCCCCGTGTTGGCAAACATTTTAACTTCTGAGGATACCAAGTGTTGATGAACATGTGGAGCAGCAGGACCTCGCCTTCCCTTCTGAGGAGAGAGGAGACCGCACAGACACGTGCCGAGCAAGTGGGCAACATCTAGCAAAGAGCTGGCATGGGTGCTCGAGGAGAGCTGGCTGTGAAACTTCTTTGCACACTGCGTGTCAAGAGCAAATGCTGGGGAGCGAAGTAAACGTCCCATGAGCAGGACATTTCAGAGATTATAGCACATTCAGCAATGGAAAACTGCGGCCGTTAAAATGAATAAACTTGGGTCACCTTTAATTGACACGGAGAGCCTTGAGAAACACAATAGTTTTAAAAAAATGAGTTGCAGTAGGAAACAAAGAATAATGATAGCATATCCTTTCAAATTCTACAAGAAAAAGGGCTAAATATTTATAGAGGTTTAGATTAGGGGCGCCTGGGTGGCTCAGTTGGTTGAGCATCCAACTTCGTCTCAGGTTATGATCTCTCAGTTCATGAGTTTGAGCCCCGCGTCGGGCTCTGTGCTGACAGCTCAGAGCCTGGAACCCGCTTCAGATTCTTTGTCTCCTTCTCTCTCTGCCCCTCCCCCTGCTCACGCTCTGTCTCTGTCTCTCTCAAAAATAAAAAGAAACATTAAAAAAATTATAGAGGTTTAGATTTGTATACAAGTATTTCTAAAAACCGTTAACATGAAAGACATTAAATTCTTGGGTGTGGGGACTGGGGAATAAGGTTAGGGGGGGAGTGTAGTGCTGTCCTCAATTCTAACTGTAATGTTTTGTGTCTTTAAAAGTATCTCAAGCGAATATCACACAAATCTTCAGATTTAATAAATCTGTTTAGTAGACATGTTCATGCTCCCAAAGGTAGCCTCTGTCCTTGTCTACAAATGTGAAATATTTCCTAATAACATTATTGATATTTGAAGAAGAGGGAAAATAAAATACAGTTGGGTGAAATTGTTCCCCTGTACCTGAAATAAGGGAAAGAGAACTTGAGACCGTGCATGCTCGCTCTCTCTTTGATAATAAAACAAATTAAGAGTGCCTGGGTGTCTCAATCGGCGAAGCGTCTGTCTGTTGATTTCGACTCAGGTCATGATCTCACGGTTCGTGGGTTTGAGCCCCACATCTGGCTCTGCACTGACAGCAGGGAGCCTGCTTGTGATTCTGTCTCTCTATCTGCCCCTCCCCCACTCACTCTCTATCTGTCAAAATAAATACAAGTAACCTTGAAAAAAATAAGAAAATAAAACAAATTAGGGGCGCCTGGGTGGATCAGTAGGTTAAGCTTCTGACTTCGGCTCAGGTCATGATCTCGCAGTTTGTGAGTTTGAGCCCCCCATCGGGCTCTGTGCTGACAGCTCAGAGCCCGGAGCCTACTTTGGATTCTGTGTCTCCCTCTCTCTCTGCTCCTTGCCCTCCCTCACTTGTGATCCCTCTCTCTCTCTCCCTCCAAAATAAATACACATGTAAAAAGATAAATACAAAATAAAAATAAAATAAAACAAATTAAAAGAATTGGGCCATCCTCTTTCTACTTTCTACTCCCCACCCCCCACGTTGACATGTTGGCTCGTGTCCAGTCAGCCCAAGGACCATTTGGACCTACAGAGAAGCCCACTTGTAGGAAGAGCCTGGGAGCCGACAAGTAAGGGTCCAGTAATGCTCGACCTTGCAATTAACAGGGAATACAAGTTTCACGGAGCATTCTGTCTTCCGGCACCCTTTTAATTCCTACCATTGTGGCAATTCGACAAGAAAGAAAAGAAACATAGTATGATCTTGGCCTGAGAAAATAAACATGGAGATCATTTTTGCCAGGCCATCGAAGAGAAATCACAACATAGTAAGAGTACATCAGTGCTCTGCTATCTTCTTCCTCCCAGAGATGCTCCTACCACTACCTTAAAGTATTTGTGTCCAATGGTTTAATCTATTCACTTTAATTTCTACAGCTGATAGGTACCTGTGTCATCTTGTCTTAGGCATTTCCACATTGCTTCCTTTGACAAACGATCCCACTCTTACAAAGGTGAGGAATTCAGCCCAATCTTATTTTCCACGTTGTGCTGATCTCGGCCAATATAACCTAGGAGTTTAAACACAAATTACTGTTTTACTACATTTTTATGTTATACAGAGTATCTTTCAAGGATGATTTTTAATGCTCAAGGATTATCTAGATAGTTCTATATATTTAACTTGTATAAATGAATAATATAGTCTTTTTTTTACTCAGACCTCCTCAATTTTTACTTCTTCTTTTTGACTTTTGATCATTAGGAGCTGTGCCTTCCAAACTTTAATGTACGTACGAATCACCTAGGGATCTTGTTAAAATGCAGATTCTAATTTTGGTAGGTCTTGGGAGGGGCTTGATATTCTGCATTACTAACTAGCTCCCAGGTGGATCTGATGCATCACTTTTCATCACCAAGGAGCTCAAGTACATTTTTCAGTGATACTCAAGTAGTATGTTTTCTGCGTCTTTGCATATTTGAGAATGCATGTCTATTGTTTATACATGTGAATAACGTTTTCACAGTTAGCAACAATATACTTGAAGACAGATTTTTCTCACAAATATCTCTTTAGTAGATGCCCTATTATCTTCCAGGGTTCTGCCTTGCAGGGAATATTAAGACTCACCTTATTTGAGCCCTTCAAAATGCAGCACTAACTTTTTTCCTGCCTGAGAGCTTGCAAGAGATTTTCTTATATCACAAGAATTCAAAATTTTGCCATAATAAATCTTGATGTGTTTCTACTTTCATTTCATTTGGTGAAGACCACAGTGAGCATTTTTAATTTGATATTTAATTTTTATAACGTTTATTTGTTTTTGAGAAGAGAGACAGAGCATAAGTGGGGGAGGAGAGAGAGAGAGAGGGAGACACAGAATCTGAAACAGGCTCCAGGCTCTGAGCTGTCAGCACAGAGCCCGACGCGGGGCTCAAACTCACGGACCGTGAGATCATGACCTGAGCTGAAGTCGGACACTTAACCTACTGAGCCACCCAGGCACCCCTTAATTTGATATTTAAAACTTTTTTTCATGCTTATGAGAAAATTTGTAGTCAGCACTGATTAAGACATGTGCCCTATATTTTTTTATTTACTTATCAAGGATATTTGTTTTCCTTTAGTTGGATCATTTCCCTTATTCTTCACACTTATTGATTTCATCACTTATAGCTGAAGATTTTAATATAATTGACAGAACTAGACAGAAAGACAGTAAGAATCCAGTAACTTGAAGAGTCTGAGCCAACTTGAGGTAAGTGACCTTTATACAATGTGTGATAAACGTCCTTAAAATGAAATATGTTAGAACCACGAAAATGACAGATGTATGGCTATATTTTCTTTTTTTTTTTTTTTTTTATTTTATTTTTGAGACAGAGAGAGACAGAGCATGAATGGGGGAGGGTCAGAGAGAGGGAGACACAGAATCTGAAACAGGCTCCGGGCTCTGAGCTGTCAGCACAGGGGCCTGATGCGGGGCTCGAACTCACGGACCGCGAGATCGTGACCCGAGCCGAAGTCCGCGCTCAACCGACTGAGCCACCCAGGCGCCCCTATGGCTATATTTTCTATATTTGCCCACATCAATGAATCTTAGAAGCAAAGTTGAGGAGGGGGAATGCATTTCATAAAAAAGTAACTTCACTATAAAACTGTTTTCATAAAAAGAAGCAAAACTAAATAATATATTTTTTAAGATATATATATGTGTATATATATGTATACACTATAGTACTATTTACTATATATATATGTATATGTATGTATATACATATATGTATGTATGTATATACATATATGCATATATATGTATATATGTATACATACATATACATATATATAGTAAATAGTACTATAGTATATACATATATATACACATAGTATATAGTATATACATATATACATGTAGTATATGTATATATATACATGTATATACAGTATATACATATATATATAGTAAATAGTAAGGAAAAACAAATAAGAGGAATGCAACACAACTCAGTAGACTGTCGACTTCGAGAAGAAATGAATACATGGTATATTTAATTCTTAAGATATTCTTAAGATATTGCTTCTTTATATTTAGTTCTTAAAATTCTCAGGAACTGTGGCTTGACCTATTCCCATCCCCTTTCCCTATGCAAAGAAACAGAAAACTATAGCCAATACACAGGGCAAAATAACAGTCATCAGAAAATGATCTGAAGGGGCCCCCAAAATTAGACTTACTCAATAAAACTTATACATTAGCTAGTATAAATATATTCAAAGAAAAAAAAATAAAAAAATAAATATATTCAAAGAAATAAAGAAAACCATGTATAAAGAATTAAAGGATAGGGTCCCTGGGTGACTCAGTTGGTTAAGTGTCTGACTTCCGCTCAGGTCATGAGCTCACAGTTCACGAGTTCAAGCCCCGCGTCGGGCTCTGTGCTGACAGCTCAGAGCCTGGAGCCTGCTTCAGATTCGGTGTCTCCCTTTCTCTGCCCCTTCCCCACTCATGCTCTGTCTCTCTCTGTCTCTCAAAAATGAATAAACATTAAAAAAAAATTTTTAAGTAAACGCCAGGGGCACCTGGGTGACTCAGTCGGTTGAGCATCTGACTTGGGCTCAGGTCATGATCTCACAGTTCGTGGGTTTGAGCCCTGTGTGGGGCTCTGTGTTGCCAGCTCGGAGCCCGGAGCCTGCTTCAGATTCTGTGTCTCCCTCTCTGTCTGCCCCTACCTCACTCATGCTGTCTCTCAAAAATAAATAAACATTTTTTTAAAAATTGAAGAAAAAAAATGGGGTGCCTGGGTGGCTCAGTCGGTTGGGTGTCCAACTTCGGCTCAGGTCATGATCTTGCGGTCCGTGAGTTCAAGCCCCGCGTCGGGCTCTGTGCTGACAGCTCAGAGCCTGGAGCCTGTTTCAGATTCTGTGTCTCCCTCTACCTCTGACCCTCCCCCGTTCATGCTCTGTCTCTCTCTGTCTCAAAAACAAATAAACGTTAAAAAAATTTAAAAAAAAAATTGAAGAAGAAAAAAGAATTCAAGGATCAAGAGAATGAGAAGACAAACCATCATCTGGGAGAAATACTTGCAAGACACATAGCTAATAAAAGACTGTTATCCAGAATATAGACGAGGAACATTTAAAACTCGACAATAAGAAAAGGAACAACCGAAATGAAAAATGAGCACTGCTATAAACATATGAAAAGATGCTCCACATCACAGGTCATCAGGGAATGGCAAATCAAAACAGTAAGAAGCGACCACTGGACACTTAATAGAATGGTAGAAATCCAACACCCTAATAATACCGAACGCTGGCAAGAACGTGGAAGCAACAGCAACTTATTCATCTGTTGGTGGGAAAGCAAAAGGGTACAGCCACTTTAGGAAAAACAGCTTGGAAGTTAATTACTGAATGCAGCATACTCTTACGATGTGATCCCACAGTCACCCTCCTTGGTATTAACCCACATGAGTTGAAAACTTTTGTCCACACGAAAACCTGCTTTTTTTAAAAATATATATGCTCAGAGCAACCTTAGTCATAATTCCTAAAACTTGGGAGCAACTAAAGATGTCCCTCAATAGGGGACACGAATAAATAAACCGCGGCACCTGCAGAAAAAGGCATATCGTTCAGCACTAGAAAGAAATGGGCTACCAAGGCATTAAAAACATGAAGGAACCAGGGCTCCTGGGTGGCTCAGTCAGTTAAGCGCTGACTGTTGGTGTCAGCTCAGGTCATGATCTCCCAGTTCATGAGTTCAAGCCCTGTATCTGTCTCAGGACTGACAGCAGAGCCTGCTTGGGATTCTCTCTCTCCCTCTCTCTCTCTCTCACTCCGCCCCTCCCCCACTCACACTCCCTTTCTCTCAAAGTAAATAAGTAAACATTTAAAAAAAGGATTAAAAAATAAGAAAAAAACGTGGATGAATCTGAAATGCATGTGACCTTCTGGGAAAGGTAAACCTGTGGAAATAGGACAAGGATCGGGAGAGGGATGAAAACATCGAAGACAGGAGTTTCAGGGCAGGGAAACTATGTATTGATCCTATAACGGTGGAATACATGTCAAAATATAAATCGGTCAAAACCCTATGAATATACAACACCAAGAGTGAAACCTAACGTGAAGTGTGGCCACTGGGTGGTAATAATGTGCCTGTGTTGGTTCACTGAGTCTGCCCTCTGGTGCAGGATGTTGAGGGTAGAGAAGGTTGTTTGTTGGGAGAAGTGGGCAATATATGGATACTCTGTACTTACGGCTCAGTGTTGCCGTGCAACTGAAACTGTTCCAAAAATTAAGTCTGTGTATGACACAGACAAAAAGGAATTAAAGGAGAGAAGGACAACAGTGTCTCACAGAAAAAAGTAGATATCGGTAAAGAATAAGGCATTATAAAAAAAAGTATCAAATAGAAATTCTGGAGCGGGAAAGCACAATAACTGAAATAAAAAATGCAAGGGAGGTGGTCAGCAGCCCATTTCAGGCGGCAGAAGACAGAACCAGCAAACTTTATCCAATCTGAGGAACAAGAAATAAAAAGAATGAAGAAAAATGAATTGAGTCTCAAAGAGGGAAGGCACCAGGCATACTAACATAAGCCTGATGGGAGTCTCAGATGGAAAGGAAAGAGAGAAGGGGGCAGAAAGAATATACAAAGAAATGATGGTCCGGGCGCCTGGATGGCTCAGTTGGTTGGTTAAGCATCCAGCTCTTGGTCTCAACTCAAAACGTGATCTCAAGGTCACGAGTTCAAGCCCCACTTTGGGCTCTGTGCTGGGCATGAAGCCTACTTTAAAAAAAGAAAGAGAAAGAAAGAAATGATGGTTGAAACATCCCAAATTTGATGAAAAAGATTAATCTACCACCCAAGAAACTCAATGAATTCCAAGGAGAAGAAAAACTCAAGGACATATACATCTAGATACATCACAATTAAAGTGGTCAAAGACAAAAACAAAGAGAAAATCTTGATAGCAGCCAAAGACAGATGATCCAAGATATACAAGCAATCCTCAATAAGATTAACAACAAATTTCTCATCAAAAACCTCAAGACAGTCCACTGACATAATCAATGTGTTGAAAGAAAAAGACTTCAATATCCAGAAAAATGACGCTTCCAAACTGAAAGAGAAATTAAAACATTCCCAGATCAATAAAAACTGAGAGAATTCATCCCTGACAGACCTGTCCTATCAGAAACACTGAAGGGATTCCTTCTAGTTTAATGACAGAACACAGGAGAGTAACTTGAATCCACAGGAGCAAATAGAGAACATGGGTAAAGATAATTACATCAGAGACTATAAGAAATATAAATACATTGTGGTAACAATGTTCTTCTCCTACTTGATTTATAAGACAGCTTTATAAAGCAATACCTATAAAAAGGGTGATTGGCTTACCACATGTGAAGATTTCATTTGTTTGGCAATAATGGCACAAAAAGTGGGAAGAGAATAAAATTATGCCAAAGTAAAGTTTTGTGTTCTGTTAAAGTTAAGCGGGTACCAATGCAAACTAAATTGTTTTGAGTTAGGACGTTAATTTTAATCCCAGAGCAAACACTAAGAAAATAACGTTAAAAAAATGGTTCAAGGAATAACAAGGGCACACACTGGTAGAATGGGATTTTTAAAAAATATGACCCAACTACCTAAACCATACTTTAAACAAAGACCCAAAAAAAGTTGACAGGAAAAGAGGAGAAAACAATACCATGCAACAGGAATCGAAAGAGAATGAGGGGCGCCTGGGTGGCTCAGTGGGTTGAGCGACCCACTCTTGAGTTCGGCTCAGGTCATGGTCTCTTGGTTTGTGACATCTAGCCCCACATCAGACTGCACCCTGGGAGTGGAGTCTGCTCAAGATTCATTCTCTCTCTCTCTTGCTCTCTCTCTCGCTCTCTCCCCCCAAAAGAAAGGAAAGGAAAGGAAAGGAAAGGAAAGGAAAGGAAAGGAAAGGAAAGGAAAGGAAAGGAAAAAAGGAAGGAAGGAAGGAAGGAAGGAAGGAAGGCAGGAAAGAAAGCGAGAAAGAAAGAAAGAAAGAAAGAAAGAAAGAAAGAAAGAAAGAAAGAGAGAATGGTTATAATAACATCACACACAATATACTTTCAGACAAAATTGTTCATAAAATATCTTAATTTCACCAGTAAGGCAATCAAAGCAGAGAGAAGTTAGGTAATTTGTCCAAGATCAGAGAGCATATAATTGAGAGGTAGGAAATGAAATTTTGGAAGGCTGGCAACCAGAGACAACAGGAACTTAAAGAAAAAGACCTAATCCTTGGCCTCTGAATTTCAAAATGAGTGTTTAAAATTCATGTTGTATACCAGCACTTGGCAAACCTTGGCCCCTTTCCTGTTTTTGTAAGGCCCATGAGCAAAGACTATTTCTTAAAATTTTAAATAGTAAAAAAAAAAAAAAAACTGAAGAAGGTTTCATGACACGTGAAGATTATATTAAACCATTGTCAGTTCTATATACTCTGTCAAAACCAAAGCTGAATATTCTCACTTATCATACTATACAGCAGTTCCAGGGCTAGTAGAGAAAAGTTTCATTTCTATTTTTTGAGCTCAAGACCAAAACCGAAATTGTTCTGAATGACAAGAACTACCTTCAACCATGATTATCCAGCACTGAATGCCCTTTGAAATTAGTTTTGCCAAAGACTCGACAATGTTGTTGAACATAAAAGCTTTCCTTTAGATTTTTGGCTTTGGCTGTGACAACCGAGATGGTGCTGGAGTGACCTTCCTATGGAACACAACCCTGAAAGCTGGACGACATACTTTAAAATTATTCCAAGGTGTTCTAGATAGCAGATGCAGGCAGTATTGAAGGATTTGCTTTTTCCCTGAGAAAAGGAAAACACAGGAAATAAACTCTGTGCTCACTTTGGCTTTTTTTTTTCCCTAAGGACATTCAATTCACAGAGCTGAGGAAAAAATGGTACCTGGGCTAAAACAGCGGTCTTGCTGGGCTGACAAGGCAGGGGTCCAAGTCAGGGCAGCCACAGAAGCCAGAACATAAGGGCAAAGCCCCAGAGACCAGGAGACGATAGAGAAGAGAACCTCAAAATCTGTCAACAAATTCCCTTTCTGTAGTCGGCCTATAGGCTTTATTAGTACGAATTATATTCCACACACGTGCACGCACACACACTTATACACACACACACATGCACACACATGTACACACAATAGAAAACAGCAGCTGGGAGGCTAGAAAGTTAAGCACAGAGGTGCTTCCTGGCCTGAGAAACAGGTGTTGAAGTTCAAGGGCTAGAATTTCTATATACTTCGAGAGCTGTACCCACGGTCAAGGGCTACATCCTCGGAGGAGGGGAAAAACATCTGAGCCCTAATAAACACATTTACAGGAACAAAATGACCTGACATACTCGTCCCTGCCAAAAAAACAAACAAACAAACAAACAAACAAAAACCACCAAAAACCTTGGTCCACTTCGCTGTGCATGGTCTACTTGGGTATATGCTCTATTAGCCATCATGTGCAGGTAAAAATTTCATAACCAGCTCTCCAAAGGCGACAACAACAGCAAAACAATCTGGATTTGCAGCATTTGCCAATCTCTATCACGCACAGACACCCACCGTGACCAGTTTTACACTAGCGGTGTGACATCACTGACCACCGATTTGGGGAGAGACAAGCACTGTCACTCTAACTCTCACCAGCTGGCGTGAGTGGACCCCAGCACGGTCTGGAACCGCGCGGCCCAAACCCTGCAGTTAGTTCATATCTTTAAACTCAGCAAAAAGGAAGGAATGACTTTAAAAACCCAAATATGTCTTGCAATTTGGCATTTGCTTGAATATTTGGAAACGTTGAATTAATCTGAATGCCTCTTTTCAGAGATGTTCTTTTCTGTAAGGTCAGACCTACAATAGGACAGTATTCTCGAACATGATTTCTTCTTATGAAGAATTCTTATACTACAGCATGAGTCTCTCTCATTCGAAAACAAACGGAGGAAGTGTCTTAAACACCAATGAAACGTTTTTCTATGGATTTACCTTAAACATATGCCGATTAAACGTAGTTTGGTTCAACAAATGCTGATGGAGGGTGTGCTCGATTTAAGGCACTCTGTAATGCAATGAAGGGTTTCCCATGTCTTCAACTGTGCTTATCAAAACAAATATTCAACACTCTAAAAGAAAAGTTGTTATAAGGAAGTTCTTATACTTCAGGATTACAGCGAAGTGGGGGTGGGGGGGGTAAGACCCAAAGCAAAGAGCAGGGGTATAATAACGCAGGTCATAAGGTTGAAAGGTTCGAAAAATGGAAATGCTGGCCTCCAAGCCTCCAGCTGGTAACCTCTTAATGGTGTGTGAACTCAGTTCGAAGCCACCTCCGTAATGACCCATGACCGAAAGGGGACATGTTTCCATTCTGGCTTCATGAGTTTGGGATCCTACTACCTTATTTGTGGCTCTCCTTCTCCACCAGGGAATAGTTAGCCATGTTCTTTTGGGCTATTTGCCTATGTCTAAGTCACCAGGTTTCTAGTACTTAGGAAGAGTATGATTTTTCCTCCTGAAATCCTGGCCTTATAATGAATTTACTCCATAACATAGTGTCTCTCTGAGGAAGAAAAATCTTATTCTGGTGGAGGTGATGGCTTGACTTCCCTATGTATCTTAATGTATAAAAACATATTCTAGGGATGTCTGGGTGGCTCAATCAGTTCAGCGGCCAATTCTTGGTTTCAGCTCAGGTCATGATCCCAGGGTCGTGGGATCAGGCCCTGTGTCACGCTCCACACTGAACGTGGAGCCTGCCTGGGATTCTCTCTCCCTCCACCTCTCCCCGGCTCATGCTCTGTCTCACTAAAATAAAAAACTAAAGGGGCACCTGGGTGGCTCAGTCGGTTAAGCATCCGACTTCGGCTCAGGTCATGATCTCACAGTTCATGGTTCAAGCCCCGCATGGGGCTCTGTGCTGACAGCTCAGAGCCTGGAACCTGCTACGGATTCTGTGTCTCTCTCTCTCTGCCCCTCCCTGGCTTGTGCTCTATCTCTCTCTCTCCCTCAAAAATAAATAAACATTAAAAAAATTATTAAATTAAATAAAATAATAAATAAGTACATAACATCTATCCTAATATTAGATGCTCTATCCTGCTGAAATGTGGCATTATGTTTGCCTTTAGCTTCCATGATTTCTTTTGTGCTAAGTTCTGCTTAGATTTGTTGAACTTAGTTTATCACACGTAGCAATATGGGAAAGTGTACTCATTTTTTACTGCAACTGTAGCAAATTACTCTAAATTTAGCAGCTTAAAACAATACAAAATCTATTATCTCACAGTTCTGGACATGCAAAGTCTGAATTGGTCTCAGCGGGCTAAGTGTGGTGTCAGCAGGGCTGAATTCCTTCTGGAGGCTCTAGGGGAAAATCGTTCTTTACCTTTTACAGCTTCTACAGGTCGCCTGCCTTATTTGGCTCATCCATCTTCGAAGCCACCGATGACCGTGGGTGTTTCACACCTCATATCAGTCTCATAGTGACTCTCCTGCCTCCCTCTTTCACTTACAAGGACTCTTGGAATTACACTGGGTCAACCAGGATCAACCAAGATAACCTCCCCATCTCAAAGTCAGCTGATTCGAACCTTAATCCCCATCTGCCATATAATGTAACACATTCACAAATTGCAGGGATAGAGACGTGGACATTTTAGGAGGGCCATTATTCTGCCTGTTGCAGAAGAGGATGGGGTCACAGCTAGAGAAAGACCAAAGAATATGCAGAAAGCTTTTACAAGTTCGTTTGTTCCCAAAAAGGTAATGACACACTGCCGCTACAAAACTATAATACACAATTTGTAATGGTCAGACCCTCTCTCCTCTGTGTGACTGAGGTTCACTCCCTCTGCGAATAGAATAGCCTTAGGAGTGTCCACATTCTACGATAGAAAGCTGCTTAATCTTTTGACTCTACCGCAAAAGTTGCTCCATTAGACTTGAAAGTTAAAACATGAAAGCCACTCATTTCACAAGAAAATAGAGGACCAAAGAGGTGTTATGATTCACTTACATTTTCATACTAAGTAAGTCGGAGGCGGACCTAGAAACCAGATCTTTCAGGGCGTCTGGGTGGCTCAGTCAATCGAGCATCCAACTCTTGATGTTGGCTCAGGTCACGATCCCAGAGTCATGAGTTCAAGCCCAACATTGGGCTCCGCTCTGAGCGTGGAGCCTGGTTGGGATTCTCTCTGTCTCCCTCTGCCCCTCTCCTACTCATGCTTGTGTGTGTGCACTCTCTTTTTAAAATTAAAATAAAATAAAATAAAATAAAATATAAAATAATTAAATAAAATAATTAAATAATTAAATTAAATTAAAAAATAAAATAAAATATAAAATAAAAAAGAAACCAGGTCTCTGAATCCTCAATTCAGAGCTCTTTTCCTGTACAAGGCCACATGCTGGTGACTGAGGGTCTTCAATAACTTTGCTACTTGTCAGCATGAAGGAGAAGATGAGTGTAGATCCCATCACTCTTGAAAATGAAAATGATCCCATTCCCTCCAGTGTGATAAAAACCCATCCCACTATCATCTCCATGCTAGCATAAGTGGCTGAGACGATTTATAGGTGCAAGGAAATCGAGTAGACCATAAATTAGTTCCTAACGTTCCTCTGGCAAACAATGCTGATTAGCTGACACCACAGTTCTTCCAAATGCCCTCACAGAAAAGAGTTGAGAAAATACAAATGCTCTTTTTTTTCTTACACCATCCAGTGAGAAATAAAAAGAATTCTGCCAAAGGGATCAATGGTGTGCTGTGAAAGCTCTTGCCTTCATGATAAATGGACAGTCAGACCTAGGTTGTGAATTCCTTTTTATGCCTACTTGGAGGACAAGAACTTTTTTGTTTGTCTCCTGCTCTATTCCAAGCATTAGGAAGTACCTAGAATACACACAGATGTTTCTTGGAATAAATAAATAGTGTTGAACGATGCCAGGAGTCACAGCAGCTATTTGAAAACATAGAGGGAAAATCAGGCAAATCCCAGAGATGTCATCCTTGACATCACTGGGCCAGTGAATTAACACCAACAGCTGCCTCCCTCCCTTGTTATGTGACAACATTTAATTCTACTTCATATTCACTCTGTGTCTGGTTGTCTGTTACTTGCGGCCAAAAGCATTACTTACCTGTAGAGTCACGTTACGGACTCCACAAGTCTGCAAATCAGACCTCTGAAAACAGCTGCTGCTAGCAAAGGGAAAATTTATAGGGTGAGGGCAATGTTCAAGATCTTGATAGAGGTTCAAGTGTGCAATTTTCAAAACTCAGCAAATGTACACTGAGGATTCGTGTGTAATTATATCTAATTTTAACTAAGAGAATAAAAGCTGTAAACGAACGTTGAACACTGGTTAATGACATGCACACTGGAGTTTTATACATCAGGGAGTGTATCGTTATCTGCAATTTACCTTGCAGGGCATCAAACGATAAAATAGGGTTGCCTGGGTGGCTCAGTTGGTTATACGTCCAACTTTGGCTCAGTTCACGATCTGTGCTGAGAGCTCGGAGCCTGGAGCCCGCTTCAGATTCTGTGTCTCCCTCTCTTTCTGCCCCTCCCCTTTCATATTCTGTCTCTCTCGCTCTCAAAAATAAACATTAAACCAATTTGACAATAAATTTCATATTAAAAATAAATAAATAAATAAATAAACATCAAAAATTTTTTTAAGATAAAATAGATTGACCCGAGTATTGCTATACAATAAAGCAAGTACAATAGAATGTTAGAGACAAGGAGTGGGTACGTGGGTATATCACTCTCAACTTTTCTGTAAATTTGAAAATGTTTGCAATAACCCTATCTTATTAATATATGGGCCAGACCGGGAGGAAATGATGTTTTTGAAATTTCTATTTGTGAGAGACAGAGTAGCTCTCTGACTAGGGGTAGGAGGAAAGAACTTTTCAGGAAAACATCTCCTCAAAGTGTGTAGCAATCACAATATTAATCCACATCTAATCAAATTCTTGACAGCAATTTCTTTTCGAACTTGACAAAATTAATACTAAATTTTCCTGAAAGAATGAACAGGTAATAATGCTAATGAATTCTGAAAAAAATAAAGTAATATGGAAGAATTTATTCAGCTGTGTATTGATACAAAATAGAAGGCTAGTAGGGAAGAAGTTAGCCTGACTAAAACTTAATATACTCCACTTCTGGAATTATGGTATATATGATATATCATTTAAAAGCATCTAGGAACACTGGATTCAGTGTAAGTACCAGCACCTTAAGGGCATAGGTGAGATATGAGAAAAGTAAGGGTAGTTTCCAGAAGTCAAACCCCCAGAGCCCAAATGAGAACCACCCACCGAGCCCTCTCCATCTGACACAGTAGAATACATTTGACCAATGGCAAGTGTGAGAACAGAGACACCAAAAGGAGAAATTTTAAAGACAAATTATTGCATTAAGTAGTATCACAAATATTTGAAAACAAGAACAGCTTCATGGGCAAGTGCACTGGTGATCATCTAAATAAGTAATCTCCAAAATATTTGGAATTACGGTTTGATTACGAAAAAAAAAAAAAAAACAACCCACAATCGATCGTGCCTTCTGTAACTGTCACTTCTCCGAGGAGACAGAACCAGTGGGACAGAGAGCTATAGGTATGCATGTCATATGTATACACCTATGCAAATACATATATGTTCATATACACATACATAAGGAAAAGGATCATTATGAGAGATTGATTGGGTCACACAACTGTGGAGGCTGAAGATTCCTGTGACGTGCATTCGGCAAGCTAGAAGCAGTCTGTTTTGTCACCTATCCGGGCATCCTGCAGACCAGTCAAGTTGACGAATACAGGCAACCATCACACCTTCTAGATGCTTATGTATATACTATGTACATGTACTAAGGGTTAACAAATTATGTATATTATAAAAACATATCCAGAAATGTACGTTGAAAATATCAGTTTGGATGTGGCCACACGTGCATTTGTACCTCTTCTAACAGGGATTATCTTGAGCACCTTCTGGGATACTCATGCTCCCCTCCCTCAGTTTGAAAACAATTGGTTGAGAGGCGCCTGGGTGGCTCAGTCAGTTGAGCGTCTGACTCTTGATCTTGGCTCAGGCCATGACCGCAAGGCTCCTGAGATTGAGCCCCACATCACGCTCTATGCAAACAGTGTGGAGCCTCTTGTGACTCTGTGTCTCCCTCTCTCTCTGGCCCTCCACCACTCATTTTCCTCCCCCCCCCTCAAAATAAATAAGTAAACATTTTTCTAAAACGTGATCCTTTAAAAAACAAACTTTGGGTTATTTCAAATCTACATGCTTTCAAATATTTTTGCTATTTTCCACCCACTTCATACTTTAGAAGATGTAGCTGTTTTCATTTCATTTCATTTCACTTTTTAAAAAAAATGAAGGTAAAACATAATAATTTGTTACCTTTTACAGAAAATGAAATCCTGATAATCAAATGAGAAGAGGAAATGGGGGGGGGGAGGGTTGATTTTCTTTTTTCTTTTCTTTTTTTTTTTTTTAACTATGTGTTTGTGAATACATAGAAAACTCCCAGTCTTCTTTGCAGTTGCGATTCTAAAACAGTCTTCTTATGCCATGGGCACAAGTCTGGACTGGAGCTAGGTTGAGTGACATACTCAAAGGTTCCCATTCCACTGAATCCACACATCTGTAGATCAAATATAGCCCATGGGCTACAGTTTCCAGTCTCCTCCTTTAGCTGCTGAGGAAGCCACGTTTTGCAGATAATGGAGACAATAACCCTTGTGTAACAAAAGGGTCTCATTTTTATTTATTTATTTTGGTTGGCAAACTTCAAAATGTGTTGCGGGGCACCTGAGTGGCTCGGTCAGTTAAGCGTCGGACTTTGGCTCAGGTCATGATCTCACCGTTTTTGAGTTCGAGCCCTGCATCGGACTCTGAGCTGACAGCTCGGAGCCTGGAGCCTGATTTGGATTCTGTGTCTCCCTCTCCCTCTGTCCCTCCCCCACTTCCTCTCTCCCTCTCTCTCTCTCTCTCAAAAATAAAATAAAAACATAAAAAAATTTTCAAAATGGGTTTCATGTTCTTAATCAAATGCTATCAAGTGTAATTGGACATCTCAATAAATTCAGTGCAATCATGATGACTATTGCTTTCTGAACTCATCCCAGATACCTATGCTTCTTGAGTTCATGTGTAAATTCCACCTGTTCTTGCCCCCTGTCTCCTTACAGCTCCAACTCTGCAGGCTTCTCTTGTTATAAGAGTCTTTGCAGACAGTGTGTCTGATTACAGGACTTCTTCCACCAGCCAGAAATCTGGACCTTCCCAAGTGACCATAGCTTAGAAAACGCATGCCACCTTACCGTAAGTTGTCATGCATCGGCCTCAAAGGAGAATGCGAAAGGTGCTCCTATATGAAGAGTGCAAGGGGCTGTTCCTTAATTTGGTTATTGATCAAATTCTTGGTTCTATCTGCCTGTCGGGTATAATAACCAATATGTGAATGTGGGGTAGGTAGACTATCACTGAGGACTAATCCTCAGAATATTCATGTAACAGCCCAGAAGATACCAGTATTTGAGTAGAAAACTCATGGCCCCAAGCAGAAAGCCTTATCCAGGTGACAGTAAGTCCATGAAGGCATTGAAAACTGAACTTACGTGTATGCAAAGTGAATCTGTTTCTACCTGGAGATTAATAGATACTCTGGATTCTGATTACACATGACTCAGTCTCCAATTCTAACGCACAATCTCTAACACCTCATTTCACTCTGTGCCTTGGAATTTCAATGAGACTTCCTTAACATGACTGTAATGTCAGAAAGCCGGAATGAGCACAGGCCAACCCCTAAAATGAAGATAACAGCAAAAGGAACAAAAAGCAATGCACATCTCGCCAGAAATGATCACGTATCCTTAAAACCAACTTTTTACTTTAAAGGTTAAAGCAATTTTTTTTTCTGTTGCATGAATTACGAAGATCCTAGTTCCAATTTTCACTTATTTTTATTTTGCCAGGTTTGGTCTCAAATTGCATGGTATTGATGTGAACACACTAAGGGACCTAACATGAAATTCAAGCATCCGTAAAGCATCATAAGCAACAAGCAAAAAAGAACGAAATCAAAAACAAAACACAAAAAACAACAAACAAAACCCTCATGATCCATTCCCTGAATTTCTAGAACACGTAAACAGTAAGCAATTATAAAGCCAGAGAAGGCACCTGGGTGGCTGTAGGCTGCGTGTCCAACTCTGGATTTCAGCTCATGGGATCCAAGAGCCGTGGGATCAAGCCCTGTATCGGGCTTTGCTGAGCATGGAACTTGCTTGAAATTCTCTCTTTCTTTCTCTCCCTTTGCCCCACTTCCTGCTTGTTCTCTCTCTCTCTCTCTCTCTCGCTCTCGCTCTCAAATAAAAATTTAAAAGTTAAGTTAAAAAAACAAAAGCTAGAAAATCCTCTCTACATAGTAAAACTTAGTCCTGCTGGGAATTTCCACACATCTGTACACCCCACCTGACAAATTAAAGACCTAGAACCTCGATGTAAAATCCTACAATGGGCAAGAAAGACACACAATCGGGTGTCATTGGTGTCATTGAAATGTATAGGTTCTTAGGACTAATAAATTGGAACTTTGACAGACATATTTTGGTATTTTCCTCTCTTCAGTAGAGTACTATGTTCAGAATCAAAAACCCTCCAAAAAGTATTTTATATTTATCAATTTTGGAATTTTGTAGTAAATAAAGTGCCTCTTTATATACAAAGAGCAGACTCTTTGAAGGGAGTCCATTTACAGTGGGCCCCAGCCATGAGATGGGGAGACTGTCTACTGAAAAATATATTGTGTCTGTAAAAAGCTATGCCCATAGTTTTTAAGAACCAACGGACTTGTGAGTCTGTTCTGCACTATCTACAGGTCTTCTATGTCTGAATGGCATTGATAACCAGGCTCCCCTTCCCACACTGCAATGGTGAGTAAACTAAGTATAACATAACCAAGCAGGAGCTAACACGAGTGGGATCAAGTAGGTCCAAGCAAGGCCAGTGGCTGCATTTCAGGTGGAATGATCCAATATCAGACTATGCGCCTCTCCATGCCAAGATACAAAGGGCAGGCAAGCCATTTTGTTCAGTGAAATGGGATCTTTCCTCCTCAAAGGGAGACTATACCATGGGGTAAATACATTATAGGGTCGGGGTTTCAAGGAAGAAAAAGGATGCTTTTTCTAAGTGCTAGAAAACAGGGTGATTTAGAAATATGTGAAAAGCCTAAAAGAACCTGGCTGACTCTTCCCTGACGGAGGAGGAGAGCCACAAATAAGGTAATAAAATTCCAATTTCATGCAGTCGATGCTAGAGAACGGAAAGATTTCCTGTTTCTGCTATGGGTCACCATGGGGTGGTTTCGAGAGCCATCACCATGGAGTTCACCCAACACAACAGGAACAACAATGAAGAATTGGAATGTCAGTACTGCAAATCCTTCATGGTAGCTCTTTATATGTGTTATTTGCTTAAGATATCTTTCTTTTCTGGGCAATTTTGATAAGTAAATGGCTTGTTTCTCATAAGTTTCTTCTATGGCTACCTAAGAGCTTGATAAGAAATGAAGAGGGGAGCCTGGGTGACTCAGTCAGTTAAGCATCTGACTCTTGATTGTAGCTCAAGTCACGATCTCATGGTTGTGAGATCAAGCCCTGCATCGGACTCTGTACCAAGCATGGAGCCTGCTTGGGATTCTCTCTCTCTCTCTCTCTCTCTCTCTCTCTCTCTCTCTCTCTCTCTTTCTCTCTGCCCTGCCCTCACTCATGTCTCTCTCTCAAAATAAATACGCATTAAAAACCACAATCTCAAAGAAAAAAGAACAAATGAAGAAAGGTAAATCTCCTCCTTACTAACCAAAGTGCTTTAAATATAGCACATGTTCCATAAATACTCATGGAACCAAACTTTATGTAATCAACACCTGTTTGAGGCAAATACATGAAAAAGTTATTCATCAGGATCCCGGACACATCGACTGTTTGACTTTGAAAGAGATTTGCTCCCGCTCTAGTCCGAAGAAGGTTGAACTCATGAATATTTATATAAGTAGCACTTATTAGGGGGAAAAAAATCTACACAGAGAGCAGATGACAGGGCTCTCAAAATCCTTACCCTTCCCTCCCTCCACAATCTCCCACACAGATTGCATCTCACACTTCTAACCCGCTGACTTTCTAACCTCCCTCCCTGTGACATTGAGCGTGGATTTTCTCTCACAACTCCAATTCAGCCTTCTTGAGGTGTAGGGCACTGACCACCGGGGAGAGAGAGCCAAGGATGGCCCAGGCCCTGTGTAGCTTGGGTTCCATCCACTGATGGTCTCTACCAGGTAGATGTGTTGCTTGTGATGCGGGAGGCAGACAGGGGGCACACGGCGTGAGCTTCTGCTGCTTCCTTGCATTGCCAGGAAGAGCTATGGAGTGTTTAAATTTTTCTGTAGCAGGAGAAATAAAGAACCCAGGGTCTGGTCCTTAGCATTGTGAATGTTCATTTCTTATGAACAGGTCTTCTATGTCTGAATGGCATTGATAACCATTAATGAAGACCTCTTCATTTCTTATCAAGAAGAAGCAGGACCAGAGCCCCTGTTTTCATGGTTTGGATCCTGTCTGAGGTGGGAGAGTCCAGAAACAAACATCTGCATGGCAGATTCCCCACAGAGGTGCAGATGAGCCACTGTGATGGGCAGTTCCTGGCACCGTTCTGATTTAGTCTTGGAAGCCCCACCAAGACTTTGTTTCGGGCCCTCTATTTGGTAAGCACCTCATTAAACATCTTCTGCTTAAACTAGCGACCAAAACTCTTCTCTTCGTGTCTTTTTTCCTTCTATGTTTTCTTTGATGTTCAATAGTTAGGCAAGCTAAAGGGGAAAAAAAAGATTTGTCTAAGAAACTCTAAGCATTATATGTCAAGACCTAAGCATGGACAACCATAGCACAGAATTTTTACAATGACTCATAAAAGAGGAAGGATGGGGCATATGAAGTAATGATGTCCCTGCTACACAGGACCCAATAAGCCTTTCCAGGGACCAGGAGAGGAACACTGAGCAGAGGGCAAGACAGAAAGTATCCAGGGGCTCCTGGGTAGCTCAGTCGGTTAAGCATCCAACTCTCGATTTTGGCTCAGGTCACGATCTCACGGTTCGTGGGTTCAAGCCCCATGCCGGGCTCTGCGCTGATGGCACAGGGCATGCTTGGGATTCTCTCTCTCTCCCTCTCTCTCTGCTCTTCCTCTGCTCTCTCTCTCTCTCTCTCTCTCTCTCTCAAAATAAATAAAAACTAAGAAAAAAAAAAAGAAAGTACCCAGACTCAAAGTTCCTCACTCACTCCTCAGAAGGTCAAACAGCAACAATAAAAACCTGTGGGAGAAAGAACTACCCGGACAGTTCAGCCCTGAATTCACAAATATCGGGGCTGCTGCCTCTCCTCTCCTAACCTAGGATGACAGCAAGCATCTTAGAAAAGCGCCACCTTCAACACGAAAAAGTTAGAGTAGCGATAGCTGAGCACAGGTAGGCATAAGGGCAACTACTATGTTCTACACTAGGGTGATACGGGAAAAGTAATCAACAGTTCTTGACCCTTCCCACCATTTGGGAAAAATAGTAATATGGGAGTTGGGGGGTGGTAGGTAAGCAGAAAGATGTCTGAGGTCAAGAGAGGGATAGCTGCCAAGGGGAGAGTTTTTCAGTTAAAGGCAAAGTCCAATTACCACCCTGCCACCCCTGAGGCCAGTTGGGTCAACCACACATCAGTGGATGCCAGGTCAGGAAGTTCAGGGAACAGACACACCAAGTTTCCACAGTAACAGAGACTGGTGCCCAAAGTCCAAACAGGACGAGAAAATTCAAGTAGATGCCAACAAGATCATGTATGACTTTCCTGATGCCAGAATCATACATAACCTCTTCTGTGAAAATAGATTTATTTCTATTTTCTAGAAGTAGAACTTTCTAGAGATAGATTTTTTTCTATTTTCTAGAAAACATTTGAATTGAGCTAAGTCACGGATTGGACCGAGAATATATGACTAGGAAAGAGTAAGTGGTCAGGTCAAGGCAGACTGGGAGACTCAAGGACACTGTGTGCTTAATTACAGAAAACAGAATTTTCTTGTAGAAAAACCCATCAGTCATTATGTGTAAATTTTGACCCTACTCTAAGAGCTAGAATTTATTGAGTGTTGGCCAAGCACCAGTCATTGCCTAGTTAAATGCAATAAACATTATTTCATTTAGATCTTGGTGTGGCCAAATAGCTTCATTTTCCAGGTAAGGAAACTGAATCTCACAAATATTAAATAACTTATCCAAGGATGAACAAAATTATATATATGACAAAGATATGCTAAAACCGTGATCTACAGCCAAACAGTATTTCACAAAATACCTCAATGAAGAGTCAGTTACTTCAAATGTTTCCTTCCTTCCTCATCTATCCACCAGTCAGATACTGCAGAGACAGATCGGAAGGTTGTGGGTTGGAAAGAAAAAGAAAATTCAGCTCATGAAAAGCTATTTTCTTCCCATACCTGGAGTTTGCTTTTTTGGCCTTTTTCTTTTTTTTTTAATTTTTTTTTTTAACGTTTATTTATTTTTGAGACAGGGAGAGACAGCATGAATGGGGGAGGGTCAGAGAGAGAGGGAGACACAGAATCTGAAACAGGCTCCAGGCTCTGAGCTGTCAGCACAGAGCCTGACGCGGGGCTCGAACTCATGGACCGCGAGATCATGACCTGAGCCAAAGTCAGATGCTCAAACGACTGAGCCACCCAGGCGCCCCTTTGGCCTTTTTCTTAACAATACCTCCAACTTAGGAGAAACCAACACTACATAGACAAAGAAAAAAGGAAAAAAGGAAAAGAATGTAGGTATTTGGATCTGGACAGATGGCAATTGCTATTAGACACTTCTCACACCTCCTTCCCAGACCCAATTCACTCCGTGGCTATTTTGCATAAAAAGGGCTGGCTAAGAGATATTCTTCAACTCTCAGTCCTGAAGCAAGAATTGTGAAATCAATGTACACGTTATTTTAACAATTCTAATGCAACATGGTTTTTGGTGGGTCATAAAACTGAGTCTAAAAGAACTTGCCGGTAGCATTTCCTTTTCCTGCCGCCCCTTAGGCCCGGACACATTGTTTCCCAAGATTCTCCATTAGAACCTACAGAATCATTTCTAGCCCTTCACAGTTCAGAAAGTCATTGCTCACCGCCCCCGAATCAGACCACACAGGTTTACAGGAGAGACACCATGTGGGACACTCTTGCCCCGCCCTGTCGCCCAGATTCCATTCTCTCCTTCTGTGCCCATCAGGCTATCCCTGAAACTCAGGAGGCGGGGGGGGGGGGGGGGGGGGGGGGCCTCCAGTTGCCAGCTCTGACTCGGAGAGCTAGAGTTGGCTCAGGCCTGACTGGGAGCCCAGAAACCCAGCTTCCCCAGCCAAGCAGGGCCTGACTTCTTTGCTGAGAGCTTCTGCGGCACAGCCAAGGCCACTGAACAGGTTCTGGATGGTTGTCTCCGTAACTTGTGTCTCCATGACAGTCTCCATAACTGTCAGACGGCTGAGCTGGGAACCCCTCCCAGAGGACCAAAAGCATATTCCACTCCGGCTTCTATGTTTCTTTCTGCGTTTATTTTAGCATTCAAAAAACCAGGAATTCCTAAGCATGTCTTATTTGCTTATGTATAGCCCTAATGCAGAGTCTGCAATACAATAAGCACTCACACAATGTTTATTTGAAGGAAGGAAGGAAGGAAGGAAGGAAGGAAGGAAGGAAGGAAGGAAGGGTAGAAGCAGTCAAAAAAGCACGCATAATTATGTAAAAATACATTTAATTTAAAAATAGCTTTTCTTCAACCTGCCATCACTGCCCAGCTGCCAAGGAATGATGCCCAGTGCTTCCCAAACTTCAATCTACCTAAGAGGCACCTAGAGATCTTATTATAATACAGGTTTGATTCACTAGGTCTGTGACCGTGCCTGAGTTTCTGCATGCCTAAAAAATCTCCCAAGTGATTCTGTTGGCTTAGATCACATTTTGAGTAGCAATATACTAATCAGCATCAACTGATTGATTATACCATTATTAAAATCTTATTGAACGTCTCAGGTAAGACTAACTTAGCCTATGATTAATAAAATAACCTATGTGTCTGGGCACACAATAGCAATCAATAAAAAAAAATTAAACCATAATTTCATCAGGGGGCGCCTGGGTGGCTCAGTTGGTTGAGCATCCAACTTCAGCTCAGATCATGATCTCATGGTTCACGGGTTCGAGCCCCACATCGGGCTCTGTGCAGACAGCTCAGAGCCTGGAGCCTCCTTTGGATTCTGTGTCTCCCTCTCTCTGCCCCTTCCCCAGCTCTCGCTCTCTCTCTCTCTCTCTCAAAAATAAATAAACATTTTAAAAAATCCTTTAAAAAATAATAATAATTTCATCAGGAAGAGAGTAAATTTAGTTTATAAATGGGACAAGGAAATGGACCCAGTAATTCAAGAAGAGAGTTTACATGGAAAGTCTTCTCATTACTATGATACCTGTCAAATCTTCACTTTTAAAATGTCTTCAGACTAAGGTATAATTCTTTCAAACTTCTTTGCAAACTTCAGTTTTAGGAAAATGGAAAAAATAGTGAAAACCTGATCATTATCCCAGAAGAGTTTTTAAATGTTAACATTTGTCATTGATAAAGACAATATATTCCCATCGATAATTTAAAAGCGTGACTCTAGAAGAAGATACCCATTTGTTTACAGTGGCCTTAGAACACTCTAGAACATAGTAGGGTACATACTGGCTTCTAGAAATTAAATAATCACAGGAAAGCCTCTGCTTAAACTTTATATCCTGGCAACAAATATGTAAAATCACGGCCATGTACCTGATTAAGAGCTAGCATGTAAGTGAGAACCTTAATATGACTTAGCTAATAAACATATAACCTAAAACACAGATAACCAAGTTGGTGGTATTCCCAAGTTCCTAACACAACCATCATCAACCACCCATGCAAGGCCTTCATCTTGTTTTACTTTATTTTTGCTTATTCTCAATCTCCACTCCCAATCCACCCCTCCATCTCTAGGAAAGCACTATAATGTGTTTAACATTTTTCTTGGATGACTTAGGTATATTTGAAATACAGCGCTGTTTTGTTGTGTGTTTGTTTTAAATTTGTCTAAGTCAACTATGTTATAGGTCCTGTTACCTCACATTTTCCTCTCAACACCATGTTTGAAAGATTTCTTTCTCTGAAAAGAGTTCCTAATACTATTTCTGATTTGTTACCTTTGTCAGTATCCACAAGATTTCAGCCATTTATTTCCCTAAAGATAGATACCTAGGTTGTCAACCACACCCTACATTACAAATAATGCTTTCTCGAACATTCTTATACATGCCTCCTCAGGGACCAGAACACAAGTTCCACATGAGTGGAATGAATGTATCATGAGACCCACACGTACTAAGTTAAACTAAGTATCTCCAGATCGTTCGCCAGATTAGCTCTTTGAGCCTATTGTCTCTGCTTTATCCATTGTTCTGGGTTTCCTCTTTCCTGTAACATTTTAAAAAATAGTATGGATATTATTCCTTGCCGGTTTTTCACTTCTCAGATAATATTTCTTAGCCAATTCCCTATAAACTGACTTTATTGATGGTGCCCTTCATGGAATAGAAACTTATAATTTTCAACGTAGTCAAATTTATCATTTTTTAAAAATCTTATATGCTTTGTAATTTTGGGGGTTTAACGAATAATTCTTCCACCACTCAGAATTACGGAGATAGTTTCTGATATACTCTTTATTCACTTTAGTTTTACCTTTTATTCTTAAGGCTATAATTAATCTAAACTGTATTTTTGAGAACTAATTCTATTTTTCTCTAATAGTGCTCTGTTTGCTCACTTTCATCTAATAAAGAAACCACCCTTTTCTATTAGGTCCCCCTCCTACACACATCGGATTCTAAAGCAAACGTGGACTTTTTTGGAGCACTTATTCTAGTCCACAGATCTATTTACATGTCTCTGCACCGTCCTGTGTCATTTTTACGGCTTTGTAGTCATCTTACCTTTCAAGATTTACGTACATTTTTCTGAAATAAACTCAACCACATTATGACATTTTTTAGTTACTAGATTCAATTTACTAGCACTTGGTAAGAATTTTTGCACCTCTTTTCATATGTGAGAGCCACGGAAAATTATTCTTTCTTGAACTATTCATAGCGGATATGACTCCCCTCTTTTCCCTGGCTAACAAAGGAGAGACTATAACCGAGATAGAGCCCTCGATGTCAAGGGAAAGTAAGTATCGCTCTGACCCTAGAAGTTGAATTACAATTGATTTCATCCAGTCAAAGGAATTCAGCTCACTGCCACCAGTGATTTCTCTGGGTGTCAGTGTAGGACCCGTTTCTGGTGAAGAGACATAAAAGGACATGTGCGTGGGACCTTCCCTTCTTCTTGGACAAGTAGCTACACTTGGGGAAAGCCTCACCCTGCCTCTTCCTTTCCTCGTGAAGTGTGAGATTGTGAGGCTCCAAGTTACAGTATGAAGTAACAACCATGAAGATAAAAAGGCAATTATGAAGACGGTAGAGAAGGCAGCGAGAAAGAAACCAGGCATCGGACGGCATCAGCAAGTAAGTGAATCCATTCTGTCAACCAGAAGGACTATCGTTTTTGTTATGTAAGAAAAATAAACCACTATTTGTTTAAGGATGGCTGTTTTTTGTGACTTGAAACTGCATCCTAAATGATACACTTTGTCTTATTGTAGGTTTTCCCAGAGGCAGACCCTAACATAAGGATTCAAGATGTAAAAACCCTATGTAAAATGTGTATTAACAAAGTACAAAGGTATACAAAAAGGACAATATATCAAGATGAAATCTGGTTTATTCTAGTAAGATGGGCTGCTGATTGAACATTTGAAAATCAATGTAATTCACTACATCAAAAGATTGAATTAGAAGATCACATGATCATCTCATAGATGCAGGAAAATGATTTTATTAAATCAAACATCTATTCATGACTTTAGAAATGCTACTATACTAGAAATGGACAGGGAGAGCTTACTGTATAAAAAAAATCTGTGAATCCTACTGCAAAATTATACTGAATGGCAAAATTCTGGAAGCTTTACCTCTGAGAATGAAGACAAGATATGAATGTCTACTGCCATTCTTTTTTTTTTTCATATAGATTTTTTTCAGTTTATTTATTTATTTTGAGAGAGAGGGAGAGAGGGTGCACATGAGTGGGGAAGGGGCAGAGAGAGAGGGAGGGAGAGAATCCCAAGCAGGCTCCACATTGTCAGCACAGAGCTCAGTGTGGGCTCAAACCTACAAACCGTGAGATTATGAATTGAGTCGAAACCAAGAATCAGACACTTAACCGATTGAGCCACCCAGGCACCCCTTCTGCCACCACTTAATCTCCACTGTCCTAGCTACGACCATAGGGCACGGCAAGAAAAACATGATAAAAAAGACTGGAGGAAGAAAACCAAAATGGTTACTTTTTCCTACTTGGCATAATAAGTACATTAAAAAATCAAAAAAGACTCTGCAAGAAAAACATGATAAAAAAGACTGGAAGAAGAAAACCAAAACGGTTACTTTTTCCTACTTGGCATAATAAGTACATTAAAAAATGAAAACAGACTCTGCAGGTAAACTTCTAGAATGAATACAAGAAGTCAGAGCAATCACCATATTCAAAATCTGTTTCAGGTCTAAAAACTAGTAACAAACAGAATTTAACTTCTTAAAACTGAAAGAACATTTATAGTAAGATGTTCGAGTCACCCAACGGCTTGGAGTAAATCTAATGAGAATGACGTAAAATCCTACAATATACTACTGAGTGAAATTAAAGAAGACCTAACTAAGTAATTAGTAAGATGTGGTATGTTCATGGCTGGTGAACGAATGCTGGAAAGCTAGCCATTTCCCTGGCTGGCCTATAGATTCAATGAAATTCCAAACAAAATCCCAACAGCGGTGTGTGTGGAAATGGGCTAGCTTAAATGTTATATGGAAACTAAAAAAAAAAAAAAAAATTAATAATAGCCAGGACTTCTTGCAACAAAGAAACTGGATAACTTCTATGACTGGATACAAAGCTCTTTTTATGAAAACAGCTATGTATTCGTGCAAAAGTAGACAAAGAAACCAGT
Source organism: Neofelis nebulosa (assembly GCF_028018385.1). Taxonomy (NCBI): domain Eukaryota; kingdom Metazoa; phylum Chordata; class Mammalia; order Carnivora; family Felidae; genus Neofelis; species Neofelis nebulosa. Next base: position 138,629,036 of record NC_080782.1, read on the forward strand.
GTAAGAACAGAGAGTACCAGAGTAAGGCAGCAAAACAGGAAGCCCCAGACCCTGTTTTCCCCCACAGAAATGGCTCAACAACAGTACATGCACTGATTGTCTTTTGTGAGAAACCTAGAAACGAATTAAGAAAACACTGTACCCCACAAAAGCACAAAACCAGCCACCCTGGAGCCAGTAGGAAAATTCATGACACTCGCTCACCTCATTCTTCCCCCTACTCAACATGGCACCATCAGGAGAAAACTCCCAGCTCCCAGCTTCCTTCTGGGGAGTAAAAAAGAAGACCGACACATATTATTGTCTAACATTCTGACTTTTGGAGGAGCTGCCTGAGGGACCAGTTTCCACAATTTGAGCACTGACAGGAAAGAGCACCAAATCTGGGACCAAGGGAAAAAGGGTTTGTGGCACTCACTTGCCATATTCCCTTCCCCAGCGCAGTGTGGAATGCGGGAGAAAATCACCCAATTCCCAGCTTCTCCTGGGAAGTGAAAGAGTAAAACATAGGTCCAACATACTGTCCTTTCTGGGGGCTTCCAGCAGGACCTGTATTGGTCTCCTGTGTCAGAGAGCTGATAGGACAAAACGTACTCTAGATACCCGGGCGATGCTGAATGACAAAAAGAGCTGGCCAGCCTGACGATGTTCCTGAGGACCTGTGGTAGAGTTGGCAAGATGATCCAGCTCCACGACCACTCCCTGAGGAAACAGAAGAGCAAGCACGTGTCCCAAATTCTGACTCAAGGCTAAAAGGAAAAAAAAAAAAAACGACCAACCAAAAATACCATATCTAGCAAAACTTCACTTCAGAAATGAAGGAAAATAAAGGTGAGGGAGTTCATCATCACTAAACTTGCCTTAGAAGAAATGCAGTTTTGGGGTGCCCAGGTGGCTCAGTGGGTTAAATATCTGACTGCAGCTCAGGTCATGATCTCGTGGTTGGTGAGTTCGAGCCCCACATCAGGCTCTCTGCTATCAGTATGGAGCCCACTTCAGATCCTCTGTCTTCCTCTCTCTCTGCCCTTCCCCCACTCATTCTCTCTACCCCCTTTCTCTCTCTCTCAAAAACACATAAACATTAACAACATTTGTTCTAAAGAAATGCAATTTCATCTTCATTGATTCACCCAAGAAAAGTGTGTACTTATGTGCACCAAAAGTCACAGAAAAAAAATAATTTCTGTGGCAACATTACTTAGAATGGTTGACATCTGGGGAAAAAAATCAAATGTCTATAAAGAGTAAAACGAATAAGCTACAGTTTATATAACAGGATAATATACAGCAGTAAAAATGGACAAAATTATTGCTACACACAGCATCACAGATGAACCTCGTAAATGTTAACATTAGGTTTCAATAGCCAGACACAAAAGAGTAATTTATGATTCCATTTTCATAAAATTTGAAAACAGCTGAAACTATGCTATGGTACTGAAACTCAGTGGTTACATTTGTAAGTAAGGGTGACAGGAAGAAATTATAACACAAGGAGAATTTCTGGAGTTTGGTTATATCCTAGTTCTCAGTCTGAGCGGTAGCTACAGGGGTAGGTCAATTTTGTCATAAGTCATCAAGATACAAACTTAGGATTCGTGTATTTTCCTCCAAGCATGTTAAGAAAGAGGCATGTACTAAAAAGTATCTCTGTTTCTACTGAGAGGAGTCAGTCTGCTTGGTGATCATATCTGCCGTCTGACCCAGGATAACCACTTTTTTCTTTTTATTGGACCCACTCTGTGTTTTGTTGCTTTGTGCTTTTTAATTAAGTTTTTTTTTTATTTTGATATACAGTTGACACTTGCATAACATGGGAATTAGGGTGCTGCTCCAAAGTAGTCAAAATTCCACGTACAACTTTCGACTCCCTCAAAACTTAACTACGAATAGCCTACTTTTAGCCAGAAGCCTTACCAATAAACAGTTGATTCACGTGTATTTTGTATTTTACATGTCTTATTTACTGTATTTTTTTATAATAAAGTAAGCTAGAGAATAGGAAATGTTATTTAGAGAATCGAAAGAGAAAATACATTTACAGCACTGCACTTACAAAAACAAAAACAAAACATGTGGAAGGGGACCAATGCAGTTAAAACCCATGTTGCTCAAGCATCAGCTGTAATTTTGATTAGCATGCAGTTATAAGAAATAATATAGCAATGTCTCATGATCCCTTTACCTACCTTCCTCCAACGGCAATATTTTGCAAAACTATAGTACAACATCACAACCAGGAGCGTGACGGTAATATCACCAAGATAAAGAACACTCCATCACCACAAGGATCTCCCCCGTTGACTTTTATAAATACATCTCCTTCCCTCCCATCTCAACCCCTAGCGCCCCCAACCTCTTCTTCATTTCTATAGTTTTGTCATTTCAATAACGTTAGATAAATGGAATCATACATTATGGAACCTGTTGGGATTAGCTTTATTCACTCAGCGTAGGTCTCTGGAGATTCACCCGGGTCACTGTCTACCAATAGTTCTTTCCCTTTTACTGTAGCGGAGCATTCCACAGTGTGGATATCCCACAGTTGATTAACCATGTACCTGTTGTTTCCAGGTTGGGACTGTTATAGAGAAAATTGCAATACACATGTGTACACAGGTGAACATAAGTCTTCATTTACCTGGTTCCAAGGGACAAGAGTGCAATGGCTGTGTCATACGCTCGGTGCATGAGTAGTTTTCTAAAGAAACTGCCAAACTATTTCCCAGAGTGGTTGGACCATGTCACGTTCCCATCAGCAATGTACAAGTAACCCAGTTTCTCCCGCCTCTCATCGGGCTATGATGTTGTCACTAGTTTTTATCTGAGCCATTCCAATAGGTGTGCAGTGATATTATCCTCGTGGTTCTGGTTTGAATTCCCCTGTTGTCTACTGATGTTGAATAATTTTTCATGTGCTTCATTTGCCATCTGTGTATCTTCAGTGAAACGTCTAGACCTTTTGCCCGTGTGATAATTGGACTGCTTGCTTTTATACTGTTGAGTTTGGAGACGCCTTTATAGACCCTGGGAACCAATCTTTTGCCTGATGTGCGGTTCACTGGTCCTTTGTCACATACACGGGTTTTCTTCCCCTCGGTACCTTCTTTTAATCTTTCTAACAGTCTTTCACAGGGCAAACTTTTCAATTTTCATAAAGACCGATTTATCAGTTTTTCCTTTTATAGACTGTGTCTTAGAGTCAAATCTAAAACCGTTGGCCCAGCCCTGGATCTTGAAATCTTTCTCTTATATTTTCTCCTAAAACTTGTTTCAGTTTTCTGGTTTACATCTAAGTCTGTAATTCATTTTAACTTTTTCTTCAAGTGTGAGGTCTAGGTTCAAGGTTTATTTTTTTTTTAACTTAACGGATGTGCAATTGATGCAGCACAATTTGGTGAAAATTCTGTTTTAGGTCTATGAACTTGCTCTGGCATGTTTGTAAAGACTCGGTCAGGCATGTTTGTGCGCATGTCTGTGTACTCTATGCTGTTCCAGTGATCTGTATGCCTATCCTACCCCTAACAGCACATAATAATGATTATCGTAGCTACACAGTAACACTTGAGATTGGGGCGATGGATTCCTGCCACTCTCTACTTTTTCAAAAGCATTCTAGATACTTTAGTTCCTTTTTCTTTCCATAAAAGTGTTATAGACTCTTGTCCCGACCTACAAAAAATATACATATCATTGGCATTTAGACAGGATTTCTATTAAAGCTGTTTATCAATTTGGGGAGATCTTACACCATCATTTGGTTGAGCCTTCCAATACAGAAACACAGATCTTTCTCCGCTTTGGTAGATCTGTAACTTCTTTCACTGGTATTGTGCACTTTTCAGCACACAAATCCTGTACAAGTTATGTTTGATCTCGCTAAAGCATTTGATCCTGGTGAGCAATTGTAGATGGTATTTTAATTTCAGTGTCTCTATGTGTTCTTTGCTAGTACATAGACATATAATTGATTTCATATGTTTATCTTGTATCCTGCCACGATGCTGAACTTAGCTTTTAGGTCTTCTATTTTACTTATTTATTCCCATTCTTTTTCTCACTTTTTGAATGCTGAAGTCCTTAAGAATATAAAATGTGCTGCTTTTGTAATATAAGTATCATAAAAAACTATCTGTGAACTTCTTGGAAGTCTAATTTCACTGGCCACTGACTGATTATTTCCAGGTATGTTTTATTTTGTGGAGGATGTGATCTCCACTTTAATGACACATTACCGGCAGAGACTCACTGTAACCTGATTTATGCTGCTTGTATGATTTTACATTTTCTCCTAAAGCACTCCAGGAGTAGTACTGTCTTAGGACTGATTTTTATGTCAATTAAGAATGTACACGTGCATTATAGTGTACTCATAATTATTATTTGAGAAGTATTTTTCCTCTATGAAAAGAATTTTTTTCCTTCTATGCTGGTGAGTTAACAAAAGACTAGAAAAATGCCATAAGTTTTCTAGTCCATTTTGCACTCAGGGTATAGATCCTTGAAGGCGTAAACTTTAAGCACCTCCGAATTCAAAATTCCTACTTCATTTGACATGTTTGGCTTCATCATTTACACCAAGTCCTTTGGTTAATAAGACTAGTATCCCATCTCTAAGGTAACTACAACATCAACTCATATTTGTTTCTCTGGTTTTCAGCATCACCACCTACCTCCGTTTTGGATTCCTAATGATTACCTTTACTTTCTTAGAGCTTAGTTACATATTTAGGATGATTTGTTATACTTTTCCAGACGATTCAGCATTTTTTTTGTAATATGAACATCTTAATTCTATTAAGATAGATGGAAAGTGAAATATTATTGTTTTGATTACACTATTAAATTCTTGTAATTAACAATTTACTTAGAATTTATCATCTAGGCTCCTAACTGAAATAGGCTTATAATTTTATTTGGCTTTGTAACCAAGATTACAAGAGCTTCTATATGAGTTGGGTGGCTTAACTTTTTCTATTTTCTGGAACAATCTGCATAATATGGAGACTCTACCGCTTAATTTCTTGGTAAAATTCTTACTAAGTATTTTGGATATGAAACTTTAGTAGCAGGACGTCTTAAATCTCCAATGCAGTTGATGTTTTTTAATGATTATCAGTCTATTCATATTCTCCTTCCTCATATCAGCTTTGCCATTTTCAAAAATCACTCATTTCCCCTTTTTGAACAGTATGCATATGTTTCTTCATAATATTCTCATTTTTTTTTAATTCTGTGCTCTCTGTAATTATGTGAAAGTTTCTCCTGTACTTCGTCTTCTCTCTCTTCTCATCTAGTTTAGATCACTCTTGATGGAGGTTTGTCTCTTATAAATCTTTTCCAACCAGCTCTTGATTTTGTTCTTTACTAAAGAACTTTAGACACAGAATCATAAAGTTAATATCTTCCAGACATTTTTGTTATAAAAATGTTTTGTACAGCTATAAATTCAAAATATCAAGCAAGTCAAGAACTTATTTAAATCTAGGTAGCGCTTGAGATCAATGGGGTCTCTTCGCTATTAAGGCCAGTATTTTCACTGGGCTAGCCCTCTCTCATGCCTACTAATCACCTCAATCATGCCATATGTCTTACCCATTGTTATGATAAAGAAACCACTAGAACACTCCGAGCATGTGAGTTGTTCATACAACAGCTTTATTCCAGCAGTTACCACATCATGATGAATAGCATTTTCCATAATATAAATCATGTTCCCTCAAAAAACAAAAAACATCATTTCTCTTCCCATTGATAAAAATGAAGGCTGGGAGAGACCTCCCTGTACTTACTTTCCAAGAAAAGAAAGAAAGAAAGAAAGAAAGAAAGAAAGAAAGAAAGAAAGAAAGAAAGAAAGAAAGAAAGAAAGAAAGAAAGAGAAAGAAGAAAGGGAGAAAGAGGGAAAGAGAGGGAGGGAGGGAGGGAGAAAGAAAGAAAGAAAGGAGGAAAGGAAGGAAGGAAGGAAGGAAGGAAGGAAGGAAGGAAGGAAGGAAGGAAGGAAGGAAGAAAAGGCTGGAAGAGACTTCCCTGTACTTACTTTCCAAAAAAGAAAGAAAGAAAGAAAGAAAGAAAGAAAGAAAGAAAGAAAGAAAGAAAGAAAGAGAGCAAAGTGAACCCTTTCATAGGGAAAGGAAACTAAGACCCACAGGATTTTTAAATTAAAAGTAACCAAAGACATCAAATAGCTCATTACCCTCATTTTGCAGTCGAAGAAGTGTTGGCCGGGACAGTGGCCATGCACCAGATGATATCTGTGAACCAGAACTCACTAGATCACTGAGTACAGACATATACGGAACTGAATTGGTTTTTTCCTTACTGGAACATGCTAGAAAAAGAACACAATTCCTAGACACTATGGACTTGGAAGTGTGAAAGAAAGAATGGAGAATGGGGAGTGCAAGAGGGGAAATAGAACCTAGGAGGATTCCTACAGAGCAGTTTTACAGTGACACGGAATCTGAGAACACTACTTAAATTACCATATGATAATAAATGAGCACCGACCTTTCTCTTCCTGTCACTTCCATAAATCAGAGCCAGAGGTCCCATTTGTTTTTTATGACTCAAGTTGGTATTACTGTTCTCATTGCTCAAACAATGATATCTTTACCTGCAAGTTATCTTTGCAATTGTGGAGGGTGGGACGCAAGAAAGAAGGCAAACAGGAAAGAGGCATCCCATTTCTTTCACTAGAAAATGCTAATGATTGCCAGTATTTCCCATCTGTCACATTTGCAATCGAGGAGGGAAAGGAAAATATGTAATGCAATGTAATTTAAACTCAGAGCCTAATCATGAGTGACCTTTAAACTCTGAAATCAGTGCTGCTGCCCACACGGTAAATGCAATTATGAGATTTGATTTCCTATATGTTGCAGGCACTGAAACTCTTTTAATTGACACTGATAGATATTTGTAATAACTTCTGTATAAATTAAAAATCAATGCCAATTTCAACTCTCTGGGTAATTTCTTACTGAACAGACACACATTTCACAGGTGCTGAACAATCCGCAAATGGCAAAACAACAAAACAAAACAAAACAGAAAGCTGACACAGACCTCAGTTGTTCTAAACCCAGAAAAGAGCTTTCGGCCACGGGGCGGACGAAACCCACGTCAGATGGCAGCCGGCTTCAGCCTTTAGGGAGATTTCCCGAATGTTCCGACAGGCGGGCGCCCCTCCATCACTGGGGCCCTTTCTCCACTCGTCCCCTCAGACTAAACCGCCAGCACGGTTTCGGTCTCACTCTCGTTCCCGAGACCCTTTTGTTCTGCTTCAGCTGAGACACAGCTGAGCACAGAGGAGCAGGCCTCACTCTAGCCCCACCCGGTTCCCGTATTCAGAGACTGCACACGGTTTGTGGTGGTGACCCCGTCAACAGTGACTCGGGTGCCAGCAGCCAGGCTTTGGGGGAACCACGCTAACGGGAAAACTCAGCATACGTGCGTAGGTACCCACACACCCCCTAAGAGCTTGGCGAGAGGCTTGGGGTGGTGGCTCTGACTCCCACCGGGGATCTATGGGCAGGTAGCTCACAACACCTGTCCTCGCCAGGCAGGGACACAGGACTGTGCAGGGGCACTCGGAATTCCCGAGCAGAGGCAAGCTGAAAAGCAGGCTCGGCGGAAGAAACCACCACCGGCTCTCCGGTGCGTCCACATAAGCTTGCCCTTGCCTTCTAAACTGCCGGCTAGAATTTACACGCTTTCCATACAGCAAAGGCCGCGGATCCCGGAAGCTGCCGGGGCTATTATTTCCTTTTTCTTTTCCACATTGACTTCATCTGAGACTGAACTTATCAGCAGTTATGCCTGTCAGATCCAGACTTACACTTCCCATACACTTCTGAAAGTATCCCCTGTTGACATCAGGCCATCTGGAGTTGCGTCTTCTTTATGAATCCCCACGTGTACACGAGCAGACCTGGTCTGGTGGTTGACGACAGCCGAACCAGTTAAGAGCTCCTGGTCCACGGGTGCAAGCCAGGTGACATGTCTCATAATGACAAACACAAAAACAGGAATTTGCGTGCTCATGTGAAAAAGGAAAGAATTCAAAGGCAAACCAGGTAGCTGGGCTGTGAACACTCTTACAAAGCTACTGGCTGATCCGATTTTCAGGCTGTTTTTGTATGTATTATACATATGTCATGAGAAGACCACAAAACCCAAAAGCAGGGTAAGAGATACGTGTTTGCGTACTTTTCACATGCCTCTATTTCCTAAGGTCTCTATAGCAATCTTGCACTGCTTTTGTTATAAAATAATAGGAAAAATTTTACACTAATGTGAGACGGGCTACAGGAAGAGGGGGCAAGGAACGGAAGTCTCCTTACAGACCCAGAATGGCCAAGTGTATATAAACAGAAGGAAATGTACAATTGTATGCAAATAAACACACACAGAGCTCAGGAAAATTGAGCTGAGCTTGTGAAAACAGCAGAACTGGAATCACCCCCAGAATATTTTTATGTACACCCACGACGATATTTATATAAGCTCATCATCAGAGACTTCTCATGTTACTGTCTTGCCATTTACACAGCCTCGACACTCCAGCAGAACCTTCTTTACAACACTCTATTGAGCAGTGCTCGCTTCGGCAGCACATATACAACACTCTGTTGAGCACCTTAACCTTACCCTGGCATCTAAATTCAAATGGCAGTAAATTATAACATGGGGAATCTTCTCTGGTAACAGCTAAAACAAAACAAAACAAAACAAAACAAAAAAAAAAACCCTCACCAAACGTTTTCAAATGCCATGATTTTTTTTTGTTTGTTTGCTTGTTTCAGAGAAATAAGGGATCAAGGGAAAAGAGGAGATTGCTTCAAACAAAAATAAACAAAAATACTATTCCCTTCTTTCCAGCCAATAACCCTAAATCGTAACTGCCTTGTAAATCTCTACCAATTTGTGCTCCATGTAAATCTCAAACAGGAGTTCTCTTAGCAAACCCTCCCCTGGAAAGTGCTTGCCAGGATGTTTACATAGAATCATTACTGGTAGGTTTTTCTCTGCAAGGGAAAAAAAGTCATGGCTGCAGCTCCATTCTTTAGGGGGTGCGAAAATGTATTTCAGGAGTCAGCATGCCTTTTCATAAAAAAAAAAAAAAAAAAAAAAAAAAGACTTTAGTTCCAACCATAATTATAGTCTCACAAAGAAATTGAGAAATGGGATTTTCTTTTTTTGGTAGATCAATGGCTTTATCCAAGCAACAGCTCATGAATAAATCTCTTTTTAAAGATCTAAAAATGTGACACAAGCTCATTATTAGAAAATATTCAAATAACTAAGTATATAGCTTTAAGGGGGAAAAATTGTGGTACAGCGTTCTGAACAGCAGCTGCATTCTCAATGATGTATCTTTTTTTTTTTTTTAATTATTGGGAAAGTACGTTTTTGGTTAGATTAAAGTGTATCTTCTCTGAGATCACTTTTCCTACATATTCCAACTGTAACAAAATAATGCAACACTAATCTCTACGACTTTTTTCGGTAATAGATGTTTTTCCTCAGTAAATCAATGCAAAGGCTAATTGGGGTGGAAGGTGACTATCTCTTGTGGTTATAAATACATTTGCATTGCTATCAATCTTTTCCACTACCAATGTTAAACGAGGCTGAACAACCGGAGGAAGAAAAAAAAAAAAAAAAACAAAAACAGCGTTCGTGTTAGCACGTAGTAAATGCTGCCATCAAGTGGCCAAATAGAGAGTTGTCCTAACAAAAAATAAAGTTGTCAACTAAATTACTAACACAATGTTTAAAACCTGGAATCAATCTTGCTCAGCCTTTGATGAGCATTTTTATCATAAACAGGGGCTTTAAGACTAGGATCTGTGTGGAAAATGTGTCCCCTGGCCTGTTTTTGAACGGCCCTCAAGCTAAAAACGTGGTCCACAAAGCCAAAACAAAAAACCCTACAATCGTACTCTACAAGTGAATATTCTTTACCATAGTAGTAGCTTATTAGTAAATCATATGCCAAAACCTCAAAACCAGTCTGTGGCAGTGTTATATGTTGGTGGCACTGAACTTAACCTATTTCATGTTAAATGGCATTGAATTCTATTTTCTGATGTCAATAAAGAAATTGTTTCAAAAATCTTAGTACCTAATATGGGCAAACTGTTTTCATAACTTTCATTGTCCATTGCTTATAATTAACTTGGAAGCAGAGAGGATATCTGACTGATGAGAACCAGCTTCCCAGGGACTCAGCCTGATATGTTCCCATAGTAGGCAACGGGAGGTACAGATTTTTAACTTACTAAAGACGGGCTCCCATATCTCTATGATTAATTGTAACGTTAACTTACTTTCATTTTGCATGGCAGGGAAGAAAACTGTGAAAGAGAAGTGAGAATGACAAAAACATGCTTTTTTTTTTAATCGACAGATTTTAATGATGTTCGTGAGACACTAATTTTTCTTTTGTTTACATAATGGTATGTGTGAAAGCAGTGAGCCCCACTGGGGATGTTTATTCTCACAGACCTCCTAAATGATGTAGGCAATTACATAGCTCATCACTGCTTAGTGAACAAATACATTTTAAACTTACATTTCATAATTAACAGAATTTTGGAAGCAAGAGCTGGTCCTGGGGTTTTCAAAGTTCTATAAAACCTATGGCGTAAAGCATTTCTCAAGATGTGGTCAACAGACCACGTGCAAAAGAATCATATAAAATGCGTATTCACAATGGGATTCTTAGACCTTATCTGGAACGTACTGAGTCAGAATTCCAAGGGAGAAAAGGGTGGAATTTGAATTTTTAACAAACTCTGTAGGTTACTTTCATGTTCTTGAGGTTTCAGAGCCTCCTCATTTTACTATATGAGGGACAAAAATGAACTGATTTTCTTAAGATCACAAAGGTAGGATTAGAATCAGAAAGAAAAACCAGCCGTCCTGCCCTCCAGTGTAAAATTCATTATCCTATACTATCAAAACTGGGAAATACTTTCCTCCCATCTCAGGTCTCGGAATCTCCGCACTACGATTGGGAGCTATTAGCTGCTTCTGTAAGTGCATACAGAAGAGACACTTCTCGGGGCACCTGGGTGACTCAGTCGGTGAAGCCACCGGCTCAGGATTTCGGCTCACGTCATGAACTTGTGGTTCATGGGATTGAGCCCCATGTGGGGCTCTGTGCTGAAAACTCAGAGCCTGCTTAGGATTCTCTCTCTCTCTCTCTCTCTCTCTGCCCCTCTCTGCTCGCTTGCTCTCTCTCTCAATAAATAAATAAATAAACATTAAATAAAGAGAGATGCTTCTTAAGCTATACCTTATGGTCTTTCATAAGTAAAAACTGAAAGGTGCTACATTCTTAATAAGAAGGCCCAGCAGCGTGAGTTTTCCTTTCTCATTATTCACCACCATTAAGACTATTAACAAGTGATTGTAAAGGGAACAGTGGGAAATGGTCTCTGCTCCTTTGGTTACTGTGAAACCAAACAAAAACAAAGTCAAGAAATGTAAATCGAAAAATGAGCCTCAGCACGTTAGACTGTTGGCCCAGGGAGAGAAACAGTAATTCCGCCTAGAGCCTGAAGTCAGTCACAGCGGGACTTCGCCAGCCCTTGACATTGGGCTGGTCGTCTGACTTGCTTTGGCCGCTGAAATGCAACCGAAGTGTTGCTCTGAGACTTCCTAGGCTCAGCATGAGGCACCTTGAATCCTCAGCTCATCCTCTCGGAACACGCAGGTCACCGTGCTAGGAAGATACCCAGAACGGAAACCGCGAGGAGAGGCCCAGACATCCCAGCTATCCAGGCCATCACAACCGAGTCCCTGGGTCACTGCAGCCACATAAATGAATGCAGGTGACAACAAGCAGTATCACTGAGACCACCAACAGAAATCAGGAGATGCCATCAGTTACGGCTGATTTAACCCATTAAGTCTTAGGGAGGTTATTATGTAACAAGAGATCATTAACAACACTAAGAAACAACCAGAGCCCTAAACCACAACCTATGAAGAAACCACAACTGTTGCCAAGTGCAGTGAAAATAGTACAAAAACGGGGGAGAGCTCCGTGAGAGCCACAAGCCACTGCGGGCTCTAAGGAGAGTGAGATGTTTGTCACGCTAGCTGGGTGGGATGTACCAAGACAAAAAAGAATCACTCTTCACCGGAATGGCCCATGGGTTTATGAAGAAGTGGTGGGACCCTCAGTAAACTTTACTTTGTAAGACAGGGTAGCAGATCTTATCACGTGGAAAAAGAGAGCACACAGACGTGCCAACTTTTCAAGAGCTACTGTAGGTTAAACAGAGTGATAGAGAAATTATCAGGGGCAAGTAGCCTTGCAGAGATGCAGGGAAAATTACTATGTAAAAAAGAAAGAGAGAAAGAGAGAGAATGAAAGGGAGGGAGGGAGGAAGGAAACAAGCAAGAAAGGGAGAGAGAGGGAGGGAGGGAAGGAACGAAGGGAGGGAGGGATGGGGGAAGAAGGAAGAGAAAGGAAGGAAGGGAGGAAGGAAGGGAGGGAGGGAGGAGGAAAGAAGAGGAAGGAAGGAAGGAAGGAAGGAAGGAAGGAAGGAAGGAAGGAAGGAAGGAAGAAGAGAGAGGAAGGAAGGGAAGGAGGGAGGAAGGAAGTGGGGGGAGGAGGAAAGAAGAGAAAGGAAGGAAGAAAGGAAGGAAGGAAGGAAGGAAGGAAGGAAGGAAGGGAGGGAGGAAGGAAGGAAGGAAGGAAGGAAGGAAGGAAGGAAGGAAGGGAGGAAGAAGAGAAAGGAAGGAAGAAAGGAAGGAAGGGAGGGAGGGAGGGAGGAGGAAAGAAGAGAAAGGAAGGGAGGGAGGGAGGGAGGAAGGGAGGGAGGGAGGAGGAAAGAAGAGAAAGGAAGGAAGAAAGGAAGGAAGGGAGGGAGGGAGGAGGAAAGAAGAGAAAGGAAGGAAGGAAGGAAGGAAGGAAGGAAGGAAGGAAGGAAGAAGAGAAAGGAAGGAAGGGAGGGAGGGAGGGAGAAAGGGAGGGAGGGAGGAGGAAAGAAGAGAAAGGAAGGAAGAAAGGAAGGAAGGGAGGGAGGGAGGGAGGGAGGGAGGGTGGAAGGAAGGAAGGAAGGAAGGAGGAAAGAAGAGAAAGGAAGGAAGAAAGGAAGGAAGGAAGAGAGGGAGGGAGGGAGGGAGGGAGGGAGGAGGAAAGAAGAGGAAGAGGAAGGAAGGAAGGAAGGAAGGAAGGAAGGAAGGAAGGGGGAAAGAAGAGAAAGGAAGGAAGGGAGGGAGGAGGAAAGAAGAGAAAGGAAGGAAGGAAGGAAGGAAGGAAGGAAGGAAGGAAGGAAGGAAGGAAGAAGAGAAAGGAAGGAAGGGAGGGAGGGAGGGAGGAGGAAAGAAGAGAAAGGAAGGAAGAAAGGAAGGAAGGGAGGGAGGGAGGGAGGAAGGAAGGAAGGAAGGAAGGAAGGAAGAAAGAAGAGAAAGGAAGGAAGAAAGGAAGGAAGGGAGGGAGGGAGGGAGGGAGGAGGAAAGAAGAGGAAGGAAGGAAGGAAGGAAGGAAGGAAGGAAGGAAGGAAGGAAGGAAGGAAGGAAGGAAGGAAGGAAGAAAGAAGAGAAAGGAAGGAAGGGAGGGAGGAGGAAAGAAGAGAAAGGAAGGAAGGAAGGAAGGAAGGAAGGAAGGAAGGAAGGGAGGGAGGGAGGGAGGGAGGAAGGAAGGGGAAGGGAAGAAAGAAAACATCTGTGGCTTCACTATGTGCCAAGAGACTTGTGGCTAACTCAGAGTTGATTTAAATACCTAGGGCAGAATATTAGTGAGAATATGTTCAAAAGCCATGGTCTATTTAAACTTCAAATGTCATGCCGCACTCTACCTAAGCCTCCTCTATACTATCCATCATCAAATAGCAGATTCAGGTGTGCTGATGAATAGAAAAAAAAATCAGATGAATTACAGATGAATAATAGAAAAAAAAATCAGCTGGAGCTTAAACAAAAGTACTGCCAAAAGCCTGAGAAAAAGAATATGGCAAGCAGAAGGCAGATAAAAATTTGCAAGACAATAACACAAAAGGCCAAAAATGAAAAACATAGTACTCCTTAAATAAGTTATTTTTAAAATCACAACCTTTCTGAAATAAGAATTCAGACAAGACAAGTGTGCTTGGAGGCCTCGGTCGATGGAGCATGTGACTCCTGATCTCAGGGTTGTGAGTTCAAGCACCATGTTGGGTGAAGTGATGACTTAAAAATACAATCTTAAAAACAAACAAACCAAAAAAAATTCAGACAGGTATTGTAGAACTCAAGGAAAAAGATCGCAAAATAAATGTGATGAAAAGTGATGTGTCAGAGTCAAAAAAAAAAAAAAAGAAGAGAAAAATGAAACAATTACCTACATGAAGGTCACAGTGAAGGCATCAAAAGGAAAAAAAGCCATTTCTAAAAGCACAGAAACACAAAAGGGCATAGATTTTTGGAGAATTTGAAAGTAAATTAGTGTTCTGAAGCCAAAGGAGACCCGACATGTGTAAGTGACAATCCTAAATAAGAAACATAATGACAAATATTCAAAGCTATAATAAAAGAAAAATTCATGAAATAAAGGAAGAATCAAACATGTAGCTAGAACGCTGTGCACCAGAAAAACAGTAGCTATAGAATCATCAGCACATAACCAGAGAAACTTACTGGAATTTAATGCTAGCGTATTCTGTAGGGGACAAGAAAGAATCCATTTTTTCTGTAAGAAAGAATGAAATTTGGCTGACCTCAGACTTAAAACAAAAAGGTCACTGTAGAAGGGAACAGAGCGGTATCTACCAAGTTCCCAGGGAAGGAAAATAGAAACCAAGAATGTTCAATCGCAACAAGTTATCATTCGAGTACAAAGTCATTGACAGC